>NC_090374.1:197059835-197659835 GCF_036365525.1 Heterodontus francisci
TATGGGCAGTCTGTGCTAATTCTCGCAATACTCGATCGACTTGCTGAGTCTCAGCCAGGGAAAATCCATTAGATTTATTCCCTGGTCTCCCAGATTTCCAAAGAAAGTCTCAGACAGGCAAACCTCATGGTCATCTGCCTGCAGTGCTAATTTAGTCTCCTCTGGGGGAGCTGGTTTGATCATAGCTTGATCCACTACACATTCAGGGAAACTGAAGGGGTCGGTCTCCTGCCATGGCCCTGTCTCTCTGACCTCGTGCAGCCTTTCTTTCACTATTGGGGGGGCTACCACCTTCACCCCCACCAGATCAATTACCTAGGCAAGGGTTAACCCCATCCACAGGCAAACTAGGACAATCCCTACGGTCACTAATCCCGAAACTAGGTCGCACTCCAGGTGCACCCAGTGTACAGGTACAGGCATACACTGCCCTCCCATACCATTCACCACCATTCTGGTGTTCACTGCACTCTCTGGGGGAAAGGTCAGGCCTTTTCCCAGTAAAAGGGATCTAGTAGCCCCTATGTCCCTGAGAATTACTATGGATTTGCTTGCCCCACTCGAGGGGTATGGGGTTACTTTCCCTTCAGACACGAAACCCTGATAATCTTCAGGAATCCTATTAATTTTTCCTGCACTGGCCATAGTAAGCTTCCTGGGTTGCACTCTTACTGCAGTTAAAGCCACACCTTGTTCTGTGCTTTCCATCAGTTTCACTTCTTCACTGAACGGGTGTACCCTCATTAACCCTACCAGTTTCCCCTTTAGTTTCCAGCAGTCAGCTTTTAAATGCCCTGCTTCATTACAATGGAAGCACACAGGTCTCCCGGTCTCACTCTTGCTCACAGCACCTTCCTTTTTGGCTGGAGGAGGGCCCCTGTGTCTCCTGCTTTTCTTTCTCTCCCAGGACTGCCTGGGCTCCTATCACCTTCCCAACCTTTGTCCTTTTCCGATTTGTGGGGGTGATTAGGAAAGGCTCTCCCTTGGGAAACCTACTTATAAATTAAAGCAAACGTATCGGCCAGAAAGGCCACTTGCTGGTCTCCCTGAACCCGCTACTCCTCTACATGGGTCTTTATTGAGTGTGGGATAGAGTTTTTTAATTCCTCTAACAGAATTACTTCTCTGAGAATCTTATAGCTGTGCTGTATTTTAAGAGCCCTCAGCCACTGGTCAAAAGCCAGCTGCTTACTTCTTTCAAGCGCCAGATAAGTTTGATTAGCTTGCTTTTGAGGGTTCTAAACTTTTGGCGGTAGGCTTCAGGTACTAATTCATATGCTCCGAAGATAGCATTTTTGGTCAGTTCGTAATTTGATGAACTCTCATCTGGCAACAAGGACTAAACCTCATGGGCTTTTCCAGTTAGCTTGCTTTGTATTAAAAGAGACCAGGTCTCGGCTGGCCATTTTAGCTGGCTTGCCAGTTTCTCAAAAGACACAAAAAACGCTTCCACATCTTCCTCATTGAATTTTGGAATTAGCTGAGTGAGTTTTAGCAATTTTGTACCCAACCCTGAATTATGCTCCTTTATAGCGGCCATGCTTTCATTGGGATCACTCTGTCGCCCCTAGTTAACCCAAGTCACTTCAACTCTCTTTCTTGGCATTCTTTCTGGAATATTCTTTCTCTCTGTCTCTCTCTCCTGCCTTTCATTCTCTTCACGTTACTTTTGGAAGGTTCTCTCTTTCTCCCTCTTCTGCCTCTCTCTTTTTCTCTTTCCTCTAATTCAAGTTTCCTCTGTTCCAATTGTATCTTTGCTAGCATTGCCCTTTCGGAGTCTGCTTCTAACCCTGTTTCTTCTTCTTCAGATTCAAGGGAAAAATGGTTGGCCTCTAGCCTTAGGAGTTCAGACTTCCTAGCATTGCCACGTACAGTGATCCCACACTGCTCAGCCATTGTCCTCAACTCCTCCATAGACAGTGCTTTTAACTTATCCCAAGTTACTTCACCCTGGCTTGGAGAGCTACTCGCTTCAGTTGCAGACATGTTAGTATTCAAGCACACACAACCACAAGAAAACCTGTATTGAAATCTTGCTCTTTTGATTGGAAACAATTTGGCTTCTCACTTCCAATTTCTCTCATTTGTCTGTGGGTAAAATCCTGGACGCTAACACCCAAATTTCTGTTTTGACCAGTTGTATCATGGGGTCCCTTTTAGCCTTCACCTGGCCTTACTGTAACAGGGTTTTGTTTTAACCACACTGTGTTTTGTGCTCCCCCTTGGTGAATCCTTGTTAACTGCTTTCCAATTATAAGGCAAAGAAATGAGCACAAACATGCTTTCTTAGGTTTAAAGAAGAAAGTAAAATTTATTAAAACTTAAACTTAAACTCCAATTCAGTTAATGGCTACGGATACACGCTGTGCCCCACGCTAGCATGCCTACACGATAGGCATCTGGAAATAGAGACAGAACAGAGCAGAAGAAAAATAAAGTAGAGAGGTTTGAGGCAATATCTGAAGAGGGGTTTTTGTTACTGTACTTCGAGCTCGCTGTAGTCCTTGCTTGTAGTTCGATCTTGCTTTTTGTTGGGTCCCAGTATACTTCTTAAACCTTGTTCACTGTAGGAGAGTTTTCTCTCTTGGGGTTCATATGTCTTCAATGGGTCTTCAGTTCTGTGAGAAAGAGATAGAAGCAGACAGGAAAGGCTGCACCGAGCCAGCACGAGAGGTCTTTTCAATCCAGGAGCGAACAGCTTTCTCAGTTCCCGTTCTCTGTGGCAAGTTCAAATGCAAAAAACTCAGGTTTCCCAGCAGGTTAGTCATGTGACTAGGGAGTGTGACCACGTTCGTTTGTGTATTCGGCCAACTTAGCAGTCAACCTGGAATGCAAGCTCCTCCACCCTCAACGTCTGGTCTTCAAAAGTCTATTGTGGATTAAATCTTTTGTTCCAACACTGTCGGCTAGTATGCAAAAAATGTCTTTCCAGCCAGGGGCTTGGCAACCCCTTGTAATAGACCTTCTTTTCTTCCCAACAACAATTTTAAAATTTAATGTCCATGTGGCAAAATTAATGTGCCTCATTCTTGGCAGGTGGGGGCCTGCATGACAATGATGAAAGAAGTAGATAGAGTAGATAGGGGGAAACTACTGCCTTTGGGAAAGTCCAGAACAAAAGGGTACAATCTTACAATTAGAGATAGACCATTCAAGGGTGCCATGAGAAAGCACTTCTTGATACAAAGTGTACTGGAATCTGGCATTCTCTCCCCTAAAAAGCTGTTGTGTTAGATCAATTGAAAACTTCAAAACTGAGATTGATATATTTTTGTTAGGCAAGGGCATTATAGGCTGCAGAGCCAAGGTAGAGTTAAGGTACAAATACAGCTATGATCTAATTGAATGGCAGAACAAACTCAAGGGGCTGAATGGCCTACTCCTTTTCCTATTACTCTTGTTTACAAACTGTATACTGTACAGCACCACAGGTCATGAGTTTAGTCATAAATACAGGCATGATTAAAGCAGCTGTATTTTTAGTACTTAAAATACCTATGGAGCAAGTATTGCTTTGGTCACATGTAGTAATTCTACCATAAACATATTTGAGAAAGCTTTCTGTTTGCTATGTCTTCCACAATAACAGCTGCAAAATTCAGCTCTGCAGAGCCAGTGATTTTGCTGCTATGGGTACAGGTTGAGGTAAAAAGTGCCAGGGGGGGCCGCTCCTGACAATCAGTGTATTGTGGAGGGCAATAATGCAGGGATCCAGCGTGTGCATGCTCTGGAAGTATGTAGAGTGGGCAGATTGTGACTTCAGGTAGCATCTAATACTGATTTGACTCAACCCCGCCACTCTCACTCATGCCCTCTCTTAAACACACGCATCTGAACAGGCATCAGCTGCATGAGGAACCTCATAGCAGCACTACTTAAATACATCACCATCCAACTTACGGATGAGGTGCTTTTGACTACCTACATGCTATTGCAGAGTTAGTAAAGTACAGTGTTTTTGGAGGAGTTGTGAGAGGTTGTTTAAGTCCAAAGGGAGTGTGGGTGCGTGGAAAAGTTGGAGTGTAGCTTATTATTTTACTTAGTTTTTACTTTTACTTCAGTTTTTTTTAATTCATTCATGGGTGTGGGCATCGCTGGCTAGGCCAGCATTTATTGCTCAGCCCTAATTGCCCTTGAGGAGGTGGTGGTGAGCTGCTTTCTTGAACCGCTGCAGTCCATGTGGGGTAGGTATACCCACAGTGCTGTTAGGAAGGGAGTTCCAGGATTTTGACCCAGCGACAGTGAAGGAACGGTGATATAGTTCCAAGTCAGGATGGTGTGTGTCTTGGAGGGGAACTTGCAGGTGGTGGTGTTCCCATGCATTTGCAGCCCTTGTCCTTCTAGTTGGTAGAGGTCGGGGGTTTGGAAGGTGCTGTCGAAGGAACCTTGGTGTGTTGCTGCAGTGCATCTTGCAGATGGTACACACTGCTGCCACCGTGCATTGGTGGTGGAGAGAGTGAATGTTTGTGGATGGGGAGCCAATCAAGCAGGCTGCTTTGTCCTGGATGGTGTCGAGCTTCTTGAATGTTGTTGGAGCTACACCTATCCATGCAAGTGGAGAGTATTCCATCACACTCCTGACTTGTGCCTTGTAGATGGTGGACAGGCTTTGGGGAGTCAGGATAACAAAGTTAAGATAATAGAGTTAAGACAATAAAGTTAACCTTTTTCTTTATTAAATTCAAGAAAACCTGTCCGGTTGGTTCTTGTTATGATCATAGCAAGTAAGTAATCAAACACCTACTGAATTGGCCAGTACATTCACTTTAAGAAAGAAGTAAACCTGTTGTGGTCAAACAAGGAGAGGGAGAAGAGGGAAGCCCTTTGACCCCTCCTCACCTGACCGTAACACTTGTTTATTGACAGTACGGGAGGAGTCACCTGACTGCTACTCCTTTTTGTCTATTCTATAGGTGTGATTCAGTTTAACAGTTGACTTTTATCGTCCTAATTCTTCCAGTTCATTGTTTATTTCATCATGGCTCCTTCCAAGTATGACAGGAACATTTTCAAAAAGGAGAATGGATGGAATTGGAGGCAAGCCCTTGATATGCTTAGAGAATATGTTAGGAGGTAGGAGACAAATAGTCGGGATAATGGGTATAACTTCAAATTGGCAGAATGTGACTCGTGGGGCCAGATCTTACCGATCACGTGGAGAACCTGACGGCAGGGTTATATCCAGGTCGGATGGCCGCACGGGCAGGTGCCGGGACTTCATCACCGATTTTGCCATGTAGAACCAATTAGCAGCTGGCAGACGGGGGAGCTGGACACTCACGGGTGGCGAGTAGAAGCTAGTGTTGGTAGATCACGAGAAGGCGCCAATTTTAAAGAGCAGTCTGCTGCCTTCAGGCAGACGGTAGGCACAGGGTCCAGCAGAAAAGGTGCTGAGCAAGGAATGCTGTGGAGGAATGGCTGCAGTGCAAGGAAGGGTTGCTCCAAGGTTTAGTGACACCTTCCTGGAGGTGGATCCTGCAGGTGGCAAGGGATTGGAGAGAGGTTCTATTTCCAGCTGACGGGAGGAGGAAGCTACTAAGTCTCATGAAAAAGGTATGGCTGGAGGTGGCTGAGCAGGTCAGCAGCCATGGGTGCTCAAAAGGACATGGGTCCAATGCTAGAAGAGATTCAATGACCTGGTGTGGTCTGGAAAGGTGAGTGGCAGTCATAATTACAAACTGGCAGCCTAGATTGAATGAGTAGTTGCCCATGAAATGTGAAGCCATGCATGAGGCATGACCAGGCACCACTGCCTGTGTTGAGCTGCACAGGTTCCACGCACGTGACCCCCATGTCAATCAGAGGTTAGCAGTGCATTAAGATGGCTGAATGTCCACTTGCTGCTGCGTTCCCAGTGCCATGCTGCTGCACATTTACTGTGTCTCAGAGTCTGCAGCACAGCCGGGCCATATGACAGGAATGACACTGCGTATTTATGTGCTTGCAGGAGAAGCGTGCTCACTGTGCTAGGGAACAAAAACAGACAGGAGATGGAGTGCCATTCATCACTGTGGTGACGCCCATGGAAGAGGAGGCAATAGAGATTGGATGGTTTGCTGCAGGGCAGCCTGTCATTGGGGGCGAGATGGGTATGCAGCCCATGGAGAGTGAGTAGGGCGATGGGAGCTTCCATTATTCGTTCAATCATGTGTGAGCTGTGATGCCCTGTGTGGGCTTTTGACACCACTGGACACTCCTGATCAGAGATGAGGGCTCCTGGTACACTGGACACTTCAGAGGGTCCACCACCATCCAGTCCAGCGCCCCCTATACCAGCACAAACATCCTCATGCCAGTGGTCATGGAATGGGTGGCACCAGCTGGTGAGCACTGTACAGAGGCATAGGAGGAGTTATTGGAGGCAGTGACAGCTGTGGCCACTTCCCCTCAAAGTGGTGAGGAGAGGCCCAGCGATGCTCAACTTCATGCAGGTAATGAACCTTGGATGGCATCAGCAAAGTGGCAAATGCTGGCGCATCAGTGTGAAATGTGTGAGCATCTATCAGAGTGTCCCGAGGCTGTACACTCCCATTCGCAAATGATGGAGGAGTCCATCCATGTCCTGAGTGGCACTACATCTCTGGCACGTGAGTGCATGGCCTTCTCAATTGAGAGAGTGGTAACCCTCATGGAGAGCCACATGGAGCATAGCATTGAGTGGATGCAGGAGGTGTGCATAGACCTCCATAGTGTGGTCTCATCCACATGTGGTGTGGAGTGTTGGGTGGGCGAGATGGGCCAGCCACACATGGCCCAGTTTCCACAAGCTGAACTACTCCAGGCAACTATGGGAGTGCATGTCGGGCCTGAAAAGGCTGAGGAAGGGCAGGCTGAAGGCAATGGGGCACATCTCCAGGCTCTTCTGTCGCTGAAGGCTGATCCTTGGTCCCTTCCATGGTGACATGAACACGACATGCTGGTCTGATGATGGAGGTGGCCCCTGCACAGATGCAGGTGGCCCTGAATGTGCAGGGCCCCAACAGATACCCAGAAGAAGTATGCCAAGGCCATCACATGCACTGGAGCAAGAAAGGCAGCAGACTGCCTCCACATCAACCCCAGGCGTAGGGAGAGAACTCCGTAAGGGCACTGCAAGTGAGCACATAAATGCAACGACTAGCACTTGGGGTTTTCACTGGGTGATACATTTTTGATCAATGCAGCAGTATTGCATAATAAAAGAAAAATACTGCAGATGCTGGAAATCTGAAACAAAACAACAAGTGTTGGAAATACTCAGCAGGTCTGGCAACTTCTGTGGAGAGAGAAGCAAAGTTAACGTTTCCAGTCTGTGACCTTTCATCAGAACACAATGAAAGGTCACAGACCTGAAATGTTACCTCTGCTTCTCTCTACACAGATGCTGCCAGACCTGCTGAATATTTCCAGCAATTTCTGTTTTGCTTGCAGCAATATTACATGTTTGATGAGAGTTAAAGCTGTTCTGATGCACTCATTAACAGTTAATGCATTTATTTCTGTACTAGTGGCCCTGACCAGATACAGATGCAATGAGATAGACTCTGTGTAAAGGTGAGCAGCTCATGAGTGGCACCATTGACAGAAGGCATGTTGTGATGATGGAGCCAGAGAAATGGGAAAGGGATTTGACAAGAGGACAACAAGGTTGCCTCAGGGTGAGGACTTATTGTTTTGGTGGCCCATGGCACTGGAACTCTTGAGAAGCGTGTGCTAATGAGAGAGTCGTGAGTCTATCAGGCACGCATGTCACTGCCCAGTGGCCTGTGCACTGCAGCAGCATCTCTGTAGGCTGGTAACTGGAGAGGCTCAACCTCCTCTTCTGAGAATGCCACTTGCTCAGTGTCTTCCTCTAGCTGCAGCACTACTCCCCTCTGGGGTGCCAGATTGTGCCATGCTCAGCAGATGACAATGATGCAGGATATTCTTGATGGTGCGTATTGCAGGGCTCCCTCAAACCTGTTGAGGCATCTGAACCTCACAGTTCAAAGGCCAATTGCCTTCCTGATGGTGGCCCTTGTGGTGGAATGACAGTGGTTGTGTGTGTCCTCTGCCTCTGTGTTGTTTCGTACAAGTGACCCCTTGTCTCCAGGATCCAGCCATGAAGTCATTTGAGTGGCCTGAAGAGCTGAGGCAAATGGGACTGTCAAAGGATGTAGGAGCCACAGCAGCTTCCCAGAACCATGTGTAGACCTGTAGGATCTACTTATGGTGGTCACAGACTAATTGAACATTCAGAGAGTGGAACCCCTTCCTGTTCACAAAGGCACCTGGCTACTCTTTGAGAGCTTTGATAGCCACAGTTGTGCAGTCAATCACCACCTGCACCTGGAGAAATCCAGCCATCGCCCTCTCGGTCTGACTGTTCTGGTCCTGATATATCGGCCAGTCCGGTGGTACATAGTATTTGTCACTTGCTTTATGCAGCAATGTGCTGCGGACTCAGAGGTGGCACAAATATCTCCAGCTGATCCCTGGAACGACCCACAGGTGAAAAGGTTTAGCACCACCAACAAGTAATAATGTCCACATCTTCCCAGTGGCATCAACTCCTGCTCCATCATTCCGCACAGGTCCATCACCACCTGCCTGTAGAGATGCAGTCTTTGGAGACATTGGTGCTCAGACATCTGCATGAAGCTGATCCTCTGACGATAGATCTTTTCAGTTGGGTAGTGCCTTTTGCGACCATGACACTGCCCTCATGCCCTATGCTCCGTCCTTGTCCATGACCCATCGCTTCTTCAAGTCACTGGAGCTCCCCTGGTTGTCACACAGCCGCTCCATGTGGCTGCATTCCTATATCTCTGCCACTTTCCTCCTCAGGATTCAAACTCTCAATGCAGAGCCCCCATTGAGGAATGAATCCTTCAAAGTGACCAGCCTCTCAAGCATTTAGTCCTGCCTCCATTTGGTGCAGTGGACCTGGGAGGCACCCTTCCATTAGTAGCCCTTCACTTTGGTCTTAACCTCTGCATTGGCTCCTACCCCAGTGGCCCTCATTTCTTTGCCACACAGCCTGCCTGTTCCAGCACAAAGCTGCAAGCAATGGCTGCCACTTCCCTCCACCACTCACCTGCCGCTGTGCTCACGCAACCTTTGAGGAGGTGAGCCACTGACGCTCTATGCAACACGTACCCCTTTCAAAATCCCAAATCACTTAAAAAATCGATGTCAATTGGCTGAATAACAGCCTTAATTACCTGTCCACAGCCGTTCAGTGTAAGGCTGATCCTTCTGGCCACGCACTTCTGGGAATTTTGGCTGGCTGGTACGTCGGGAAGCCGGCCTGACACATTCCCATAGCATTTTACCATCCCCCCCCTCCCCACCCACCTCCGGTCCCACCATCATGGAGCCAGTAAAATTCTACCCGTGGTGTCCCTCAGGAATCTGAACTGGAGACTCAGCTTTTCACGACATTTGTAATGATTTCGATGAAGGAATAGAGAGCCATATACCTAAGCTTACTTGATGACACCAAGTTAGCAGAAAATAGCGAAAATGGGAACAATAAGTTGCAAAGGGATATTGATAGATCGAGTGACAAACTATGACAGATGGAGATCAATGTGGGAAAAGGTGCAGTCATCCACTTTGGACCTAAGAAAGATAGATCAGAGGATTTTCTAAATCGTGAAAAGCTAGAAACTGTGCAGGACCAGAGAGATTTAGGAGTGCAAGTTCAGAAATTATTAAAAGCTAGTGAACAGGTTATAAAAAAAAGACAAATAGAATGTTGGCCTTTATCTCAAGGGCCCTGGAGTACAAAGATTTGGAAGTTATGTCACAGTTATAAAAGCCCTGCTTAGACCCTATTTAGAGTATTGTGTTTAGTTATGGACACTGCACCTCAGGAAGGATATATTGGCCTTTGTGTGGGTGAAGTGCAGAGTGGTACTGAGGCTAAAAGGGTTAAATTATGACATCAGCTTGAATGGATTCTCTTGAGAATAAAATATTAAAGGGTGATCTAATTAAGGTGTTTAAGATGATGTTACGACCAAGTGAGAAAGGTATCTAGGGGTCCCTTACTAAGAAAACAGGGTTTTCTTTTAAACACACTGTTTTTAGCTCCTCCTTGGTGAATCCTTGTTCACAGCTTTCCAATTATAAGGCAAAGAAATGAGCATAAACAGGCTTTCTTAGATTTATAGAATAAAAGTAAAATTTATTAAAACTTAAACATAAACTTTAATTCGGTTAACGCCTACGGATACACGCCATGCCCCACGCTAATGTGCATACGTGATACGCACATGCAAATAGAGACAGAAAAGAGCAGACCTATTATTCTTCTTCAACCTTTTTCACTGTAGCAGACTTCTCTCTCTTGGGATTCATTTGTCTTTAATGGGTCTTCAGTTCTGTGAGAAAGAGATGGAAGCAGACAGGAGAGGCTGCAGCAAGCCAGCCAGGAGAGGTCTTTTCAATCCAGGAACAAAACAGCTCAGTTCCCATTCTCTGTGGCAAGTTGAAATGCAAAATGCCTAGCAGGTTAGTCATGTGACGAGGGGGCATGACCACGTTCATTTGTGTATTCGACCATCTTAGCAGTCAACCTGGAATGCGTGCTCCTCCACCCTCAACGTCTGGTAATCAAAAGTCCATTGTGGATTAAATTGGAGCAGGGACTGGTTCTTTTGTTCCAACATTGTCTGCTAGTATGCAAAAAATGTCTTTCCAGTCAGGGGCTTGGCAACCCCTTGTAATAGACCTTCTTTTCTTCCCAGCAACAATTTTAAAATTTAATGTCCATGTGGCAAAATTAATGTGCCTCATTCTTGGCAGGTGGGGGCCTGCGTGACTCGTCGACTTCCAGGGGAATGAAATGCGATTTGAAAGAAAAGCAACGCATTTCATTAAAAGGTTTGAGAGAAAAAAAGATACAGAAAGAAAAACCCTGCATTTCTCTCATTTATTTCCATTCAATCATAGCTCTTAAAGCTTATTAAAATTGTCATTTCTGGGTGCCAGTGCTGCTTTAATTTCCCCTTTTCCCAGTAAGCATGTGGTTCTTTGGGGAAGCTTTTCTTCAGTTTGCCCATTGCCATGACTGCCTCAGGTCTTGGTTCCTGCTGAATGTTTTTTTCAGAAGAGTTAGTCGTGGGCAAGTCTATCCTGAACTCTCTTTCAGTGCTTTGCTGAGTCATGCAGAGGCTTTTGACTTCAGGGGATGGGTGGTTCCCTTTTTCTCTGACTGTGGGGAGGATTCTTTGTTAATCACCTCTTTGCTCTTTGGAAAATTCTTTCCTGCAGGTATGTGTGCAGTCTTGACTGCATTCTCCTGTGGCACTTCAACTAGGTGAGGCATCACCCACATGGTTTCTGTGCCCCCTAGAGGTCTCTCGTTGTCTCTGCAGATTCCTGTAAATGCTGTTAGCAACTCTGGTGGGGTGCTTCTCGAGTCTGCATTTACATAGGAGGATGTAGGGTCTAACTTTTCACATTTCTCAGGGTTGGCTAACCGGACAGTAGGGGTTTTCACCTGGGATTCCTCCCAGAATTTCTTTAACCTGCCCTTTTGGTCGCTTTTTCCCCTTCTCTTTCTAAACTTTTGCCAGCCATGTGCCTGCCTGTCCCCTTTTGTTCTCGGCGGGGGTCCCTTACAGTTCACCAGCCCTCTGCTGGAGGGTTCTCCTAACACTGGTACAGGACCTAGAGGTGCAGGTTTCACTGTAGGTTGGGGTTTTCCCTCAACCTGGCACATGTCGCAACTCCTGCAGTACTCCACCATATCTTTGTGGAGTTTTGGCCAGTCAAACTGCTGTCTTATGCGGGCTTTGGTCTTTTGTATACCGGCATGTACAGCCACTGTTGTCTCGTGGGCCCTACTTAATACTTCTTCCCGATACCTCCGTGGCACCACTAACTGGTGAATACTGTCCACGCCTTGCCCTCAGTTCAGTGAGGAGAACTCCATTTCCTCATGAGTACCTCATTCTTTAAATAGTAGCAATTAGGGACTCCCTCTGCCTCACTTTTAGAATGGGCAGTCTGTGCTAATTCTCGCAATACTCGATCGACTTGCTGAGTCTCAGCCAGGGAAAATCCATTAGATTTATTCCCTGGTCTCCCAGATTTCCAAAGAAAGTCTCAGACAGGCAAACCTCATGGTCATCTGCCTGCAGTGCTAATTTAGTCTCCTCTGGGGGAGCTGGTTTGATCATAGCTTGATCCACTACACATTCAGGGAAACTGAAGGGGTCGGTCTCCTGCCATGGCCCTGTCTCTCTGACCTCGTGCAGCCTTTCTTTCACTATTGGGGGGGCTACCACCTTCACCCCCACCAGATCAATTACCTAGGCAAGGGTTAACCCCATCCACAGGCAAACTAGGACAATCCCTACGGTCACTAATCCCGAAACTAGGTCGCACTCCAGGTGCACCCAGTGTACAGGTACAGGCATACACTGCCCTCCCATACCATTCACCACCATTCTGGTGTTCACTGCACTCTCTGGGGGAAAGGTCAGGCCTTTTCCCAGTAAAAGGGATCTAGTAGCCCCTATGTCCCTGAGAATTACTATGGATTTGCTTGCCCCACTCGAGGGGTATGGGGTTACTTTCCCTTCAGACACGAAACCCTGATAATCTTCAGGAATCCTATTAACTTTTCCTGCACTGGCCATAGTAAGCTTCCTGGGTTGCACTCTTACTGCAGTTAAAGCCACACCTTGTTCTGTGCTTTCCATCAGTTTCACTTCTTCACTGAACGGGTGTACCCTCATTAACCCTACCAGTTTCCCCTTTAGTTTCCAGCAGTCAGCTTTTAAATGCCCTGCTTCATTACAATGGAAGCACACAGGTCTCCCGGTCTCACTCTTGCTCACAGCACCTTCCTTTTTGGCTGGAGGAGGGCCCCCTGTGTCTCCTGCTTTTCTTTCTCTCCCAGGACTGCCTGGGCTCCTATCACCTTCCCAACCTTTGTCCTTTTCCGATTTGTGGGGGTGATTAGGAAAGGCTCTCCCTTGGGAAACCTACTTATAAATTAAAGCAAACGTATCGGCCAGAAAGGCCACTTGCTGGTCTCCCTGAACCCGCTACTCCTCTACATGGGTCTTTATTGAGTGTGGGATAGAGTTTTTTAATTCCTCTAACAGAATTACTTCTCTGAGAATCTTATAGCTGTGCTGTATTTTAAGAGCCCTCAGCCACTGGTCAAAAGCCAGCTGCTTACTTCTTTCAAGCGCCAGATAAGTTTGATTAGCTTGCTTTTGAGGGTTCTAAACTTTTGGCGGTAGGCTTCAGGTACTAATTCATATGCTCCGAAGATAGCATTTTTGGTCAGTTCGTAATTTGATGAACTCTCATCTGGCAACAAGGACTAAACCTCATGGGCTTTTCCAGTTAGCTTGCTTTGTATTAAAAGAGACCAGGTCTCGGCTGGCCATTTTAGCTGGCTTGCCAGTTTCTCAAAAGACACAAAAAACGCTTCCACATCTTCCTCATTGAATTTTGGAATTAGCTGAGTGAGTTTTAGCAATTTTGTACCCAACCCTGAATTATGCTCCTTTATAGCGGCCATGCTTTCATTGGGATCACTCTGTCGCCCCTAGTTAACCCAAGTCACTTCAACTCTCTTTCTTGGCATTCTTTCTGGAATATTCTTTCTCTCTGTCTCTCTCTCCTGCCTTTCATTCTCTTCACGTTACTTTTGGAAGGTTCTCTCTTTCTCCCTCTTCTGCCTCTCTCTTTTTCTCTTTCCTCTAATTCAAGTTTCCTCTGTTCCAATTGTATCTTTGCTAGCATTGCCCTTTCGGAGTCTGCTTCTAACCCTGTTTCTTCTTCTTCAGATTCAAGGGAAAAATGGTTGGCCTCTAGCCTTAGGAGTTCAGACTTCCTAGCATTGCCACGTACAGTGATCCCACACTGCTCAGCCATTGTCCTCAACTCCTCCATAGACAGTGCTTTTAACTTATCCCAAGTTACTTCACCCTGGCTTGGAGAGCTACTCGCTTCAGTTGCAGACATGTTAGTATTCAAGCACACACAACCACAAGAAAACCTGTATTGAAATCTTGCTCTTTTGATTGGAAACAATTTGGCTTCTCACTTCCAATTTCTCTCATTTGTCTGTGGGTAAAATCCTGGACGCTAACACCCAAATTTCTGTTTTGACCAGTTGTATCATGGGGTCCCTTTTAGCCTTCACCTGGCCTTACTGTAACAGGGTTTTGTTTTAACCACACTGTGTTTTGTGCTCCCCCTTGGTGAATCCTTGTTAACTGCTTTCCAATTATAAGGCAAAGAAATGAGCACAAACATGCTTTCTTAGGTTTAAAGAAGAAAGTAAAATTTATTAAAACTTAAACTTAAACTCCAATTCAGTTAATGGCTACGGATACACGCTGTGCCCCACGCTAGCATGCCTACACGATAGGCATCTGGAAATAGAGACAGAACAGAGCAGAAGAAAAATAAAGTAGAGAGGTTTGAGGCAATATCTGAAGAGGGGTTTTTGTTACTGTACTTCGAGCTCGCTGTAGTCCTTGCTTGTAGTTCGATCTTGCTTTTTGTTGGGTCCCAGTATACTTCTTAAACCTTGTTCACTGTAGGAGAGTTTTCTCTCTTGGGGTTCATATGTCTTCAATGGGTCTTCAGTTCTGTGAGAAAGAGATAGAAGCAGACAGGAAAGGCTGCACCGAGCCAGCACGAGAGGTCTTTTCAATCCAGGAGCGAACAGCTTTCTCAGTTCCCGTTCTCTGTGGCAAGTTCAAATGCAAAAAACTCAGGTTTCCCAGCAGGTTAGTCATGTGACTAGGGAGTGTGACCACGTTCGTTTGTGTATTCGGCCAACTTAGCAGTCAACCTGGAATGCAAGCTCCTCCACCCTCAACGTCTGGTCTTCAAAAGTCTATTGTGGATTAAATCTTTTGTTCCAACACTGTCGGCTAGTATGCAAAAAATGTCTTTCCAGCCAGGGGCTTGGCAACCCCTTGTAATAGACCTTCTTTTCTTCCCAACAACAATTTTAAAATTTAATGTCCATGTGGCAAAATTAATGTGCCTCATTCTTGGCAGGTGGGGGCCTGCATGACAATGATGAAAGAAGTAGATAGAGTAGATAGGGGGAAACTACTGCCTTTGGGAAAGTCCAGAACAAAAGGGTACAATCTTACAATTAGAGATAGACCATTCAAGGGTGCCATGAGAAAGCACTTCTTGATACAAAGTGTACTGGAATCTGGCATTCTCTCCCCTAAAAAGCTGTTGTGTTAGATCAATTGAAAACTTCAAAACTGAGATTGATATATTTTTGTTAGGCAAGGGCATTATAGGCTGCAGAGCCAAGGTAGAGTTAAGGTACAAATACAGCTATGATCTAATTGAATGGCAGAACAAACTCAAGGGGCTGAATGGCCTACTCCTTTTCCTATTACTCTTGTTTACAAACTGTATACTGTACAGCACCACAGGTCATGAGTTTAGTCATAAATACAGGCATGATTAAAGCAGCTGTATTTTTAGTACTTAAAATACCTATGGAGCAAGTATTGCTTTGGTCACATGTAGTAATTCTACCATAAACATATTTGAGAAAGCTTTCTGTTTGCTATGTCTTCCACAATAACAGCTGCAAAATTCAGCTCTGCAGAGCCAGTGATTTTGCTGCTATGGGTACAGGTTGAGGTAAAAAGTGCCAGGGGGGGCCGCTCCTGACAATCAGTGTATTGTGGAGGGCAATAATGCAGGGATCCAGCGTGTGCATGCTCTGGAAGTATGTAGAGTGGGCAGATTGTGACTTCAGGTAGCATCTAATACTGATTTGACTCAACCCCGCCACTCTCACTCATGCCCTCTCTTAAACACACGCATCTGAACAGGCATCAGCTGCATGAGGAACCTCATAGCAGCACTACTTAAATACATCACCATCCAACTTACGGATGAGGTGCTTTTGACTACCTACATGCTATTGCAGAGTTAGTAAAGTACAGTGTTTTTGGAGGAGTTGTGAGAGGTTGTTTAAGTCCAAAGGGAGTGTGGGTGCGTGGAAAAGTTGGAGTGTAGCTTATTATTTTACTTAGTTTTTACTTTTACTTCAGTTTTTTTTAATTCATTCATGGGTGTGGGCATCGCTGGCTAGGCCAGCATTTATTGCTCAGCCCTAATTGCCCTTGAGGAGGTGGTGGTGAGCTGCTTTCTTGAACCGCTGCAGTCCATGTGGGGTAGGTATACCCACAGTGCTGTTAGGAAGGGAGTTCCAGGATTTTGACCCAGCGACAGTGAAGGAACGGTGATATAGTTCCAAGTCAGGATGGTGTGTGTCTTGGAGGGGAACTTGCAGGTGGTGGTGTTCCCATGCATTTGCAGCCCTTGTCCTTCTAGTTGGTAGAGGTCGGGGGTTTGGAAGGTGCTGTCGAAGGAACCTTGGTGTGTTGCTGCAGTGCATCTTGCAGATGGTACACACTGCTGCCACCGTGCATTGGTGGTGGAGAGAGTGAATGTTTGTGGATGGGGAGCCAATCAAGCAGGCTGCTTTGTCCTGGATGGTGTCGAGCTTCTTGAATGTTGTTGGAGCTACACCTATCCAGGCAAGTGGAGAGTATTCCATCACACTCCTGACTTGTGCCTTGTAGATGGTGGACAGGCTTTGGGGAGTCAGGATAACAAAGTTAAGATAATAGAGTTAAGTCAATAAAGTTAACCTTTTTCTTTATTAAACTCAAGAAAACCTGTCCGGTTGGTTCTTGTTATGATCATAGCAAGTAAGTAATCAAACACCTACTGAATTGGCCAGTACATTCACTTTAAGAAAGAAGTAAACCTGTTGTGGTCAAACAAGGAGAGGGAGAAGAGGGAAGCCCTTTGACCCCTCCTCACCTGACCGTAACACTTGTTTATTGACAGTACGGGAGGAGTCACCTGACTGCTACTCCTTTTTGTCTATTCTATAGGTGTGATTCAGTTTAACAGTTGACTTTTATCGTCCTAATTCTTCCAGTTCATTGTTTATTTCATCATGGCTCCTTCCAAGTATGACAGGAACATTTTCAAAAAGGAGAATGGATGGAATTGGAGGCAAGCCCTTGATATGCTTAGAGAATATGTTAGGAGGTAGGAGACAAATAGTCGGGATAATGGGTATAACTTCAAATTGGCAGAATGTGACTCGTGGGGCCAGATCTTACCGATCACGTGGAGAACCTGACGGCAGGGTTATATCCAGGTCGGATGGCCGCACGGGCAGGTGCCGGGACTTCATCACCGATTTTGCCATGTAGAACCAATTAGCAGCTGGCAGACGGGGGAGCTGGACACTCACGGGTGGCGAGTAGAAGCTAGTGTTGGTAGATCACGAGAAGGCACCAATTTTAAAGAGCAGTCTGCTGCCTTCAGGCAGACGGTAGGCACAGGGTCCAGCAGAAAAGGTGCTGAGCAAGGAATGCTGTGGAGGAATGGCTGCAGTGCAAGGAAGGGTTGCTCCAAGGTTTAGTGACACCTTCCTGGAGGTGGATCCTGCAGGTGGCAAGGGATTGGAGAGAGGTTCTATTTCCAGCTGACGGGAGGAGGAAGCTACTAAGTCTCATGAAAAAGGTATGGCTGGAGGTGGCTGAGCAGGTCAGCAGCCATGGGTGCTCAAAAGGACATGGGTCCAATGCTAGAAGAGATTCAATGACCTGGTGTGGTCTGGAAAGGTGAGTGGCAGTCATAATTACAAACTGGCAGCCTAGATTGAATGAGTAGTTGCCCATGAAATGTGAAGCCATGCATGAGGCATGACCAGGCACCACTGCCTGTGTTGAGCTGCACAGGTTCCACGCACGTGACCCCCATGTCAATCAGAGGTTAGCAGTGCATTAAGATGGCTGAATGTCCACTTGCTGCTGCGTTCCCAGTGCCATGCTGCTGCACATTTACTGTGTCTCAGAGTCTGCAGCACAGCCGGGCCATATGACAGGAATGACACTGCGTATTTATGTGCTTGCAGGAGAAGCGTGCTCACTGTGCTAGGGAACAAAAACAGACAGGAGATGGAGTGCCATTCATCACTGTGGTGACGCCCATGGAAGAGGAGGCAATAGAGATTGGATGGTTTGCTGCAGGGCAGCCTGTCATTGGGGGCGAGATGGGTATGCAGCCCATGGAGAGTGAGTAGGGCGATGGGAGCTTCCATTATTCGTTCAATCATGTGTGAGCTGTGATGCCCTGTGTGGGCTTTTGACACCACTGGACACTCCTGATCAGAGATGAGGGCTCCTGGTACACTGGACACTTCAGAGGGTCCACCACCATCCAGTCCAGCGCCCCCTATACCAGCACAAACATCCTCATGCCAGTGGTCATGGAATGGGTGGCACCAGCTGGTGAGCACTGTACAGAGGCATAGGAGGAGTTATTGGAGGCAGTGACAGCTGTGGCCACTTCCGCTCAAAGTGGTGAGGAGAGGCCCAGGGATGCTCAACTTCATGCAGGTAATGAACCTTGGATGGCATCAGCAAAGTGGCAAATGCTGGCGCATCAGTGTGAAATGTGTGAGCATCTATCAGAGTGTCCCGAGGCTGTACACTCCCATTCGCAAATGATGGAGGAGTCCATCCATGTCCTGAGTGGCACTACATCTCTGGCACGTGAGTGCATGGCCTTCTCAATTGAGAGAGTGGTAACCCTCATGGAGAGCCACATGGAGCATAGCATTGAGTGGATGCAGGAGGTGTGCATAGACCTCCATAGTGTGGTCTCATCCACATGTGGTGTGGAGTGTTGGGTGGGCGAGATGGGCCAGCCACACATGGCCCAGTTTCCACAAGCTGAACTACTCCAGGCAACTATGGGAGTGCATGTCGGGCCTGAAAAGGCTGAGGAAGGGCAGGCTGAAGGCAATGGGGCACATCTCCAGGCTCTTCTGTCGCTGAAGGCTGATCCTTGGTCCCTTCCATGGTGACATGAACACGACATGCTGGTCTGATGATGGAGGTGGCCCCTGCACAGATGCAGGTGGCCCTGAATGTGCAGGGCCCCAACAGATACCCAGAAGAAGTATGCCAAGGCCATCACATGCACTGGAGCAAGAAAGGCAGCAGACTGCCTCCACATCAACCCCAGGCGTAGGGAGAGAACTCCGTAAGGGCACTGCAAGTGAGCACATAAATGCAACGACTAGCACTTGGGGTTTTCACTGGGTGATACATTTTTGATCAATGCAGCAGTATTGCATAATAAAAGAAAAATACTGCAGATGCTGGAAATCTGAAACAAAACAACAAGTGTTGGAAATACTCAGCAGGTCTGGCAATTTCTGTGGAGAGAGAAGCAAAGTTAACGTTTCCAGTCTGTGACCTTTCATCAGAACACAATGAAAGGTCACAGACCTGAAATGTTACCTCTGCTTCTCTCTACACAGATGCTGCCAGACCTGCTGAATATTTCCAGCAATTTCTGTTTTGCTTGCAGCAATATTACATGTTTGATGAGAGTTAAAGCTGTTCTGATGCACTCATTAACAGTTAATGCATTTATTTCTGTACTAGTGGCCCTGACCAGATACAGATGCAATGAGATAGACTCTGTGTAAAGGTGAGCAGCTCATGAGTGGCACCATTGACAGAAGGCATGTTGTGATGATGGAGCCAGAGAAATGGGAAAGGGATTTGACAAGAGGACAACAAGGTTGCCTCAGGGTGAGGACTTATTGTTTTGGTGGCCCATGGCACTGGAACTCTTGAGAAGCGTGTGCTAATGAGAGAGTCGTGAGTCTATCAGGCACGCATGTCACTGCCCAGTGGCCTGTGCACTGCAGCAGCATCTCTGTAGGCTGGTAACTGGAGAGGCTCAACCTCCTCTTCTGAGAATGCCACTTGCTCAGTGTCTTCCTCTAGCTGCAGCACTACTCCCCTCTGGGGTGCCAGATTGTGCCATGCTCAGCAGATGACAATGATGCAGGATATTCTTGATGGTGCGTATTGCAGGGCTCCCTCAAACCTGTTGAGGCATCTGAACCTCACAGTTCAAAGGCCAATTGCCTTCCTGATGGTGGCCCTTGTGGTGGAATGACAGTGGTTGTGTGTGTCCTCTGCCTCTGTGTTGTTTCGTACAAGTGACCCCTTGTCTCCAGGATCCAGCCATGAAGTCATTTGAGTGGCCTGAAGAGCTGAGGCAAATGGGACTGTCAAAGGATGTAGGAGCCACAGCAGCTTCCCAGAACCATGTGTAGACCTGTAGGATCTACTTATGGTGGTCACAGACTAATTGAACATTCAGAGAGTGGAACCCCTTCCTGTTCACAAAGGCACCTGGCTACTCTTTGAGAGCTTTGATAGCCACAGTTGTGCAGTCAATCACCACCTGCACCTGGAGAAATCCAGCCATCGCCCTCTCGGTCTGACTGTTCTGGTCCTGATATATCGGCCAGTCCGGTGGTACATAGTATTTGTCACTTGCTTTATGCAGCAATGTGCTGCGGACTCAGAGGTGGCACAAATATCTCCAGCTGATCCCTGGAACGACCCACAGGTGAAAAGGTTTAGCACCACCAACAAGTAATAATGTCCACATCTTCCCAGTGGCATCAACTCCTGCTCCATCATTCCGCACAGGTCCATCACCACCTGCCTGTAGAGATGCAGTCTTTGGAGACATTGGTGCTCAGACATCTGCATGAAGCTGATCCTCTGACGATAGATCTTTTCAGTTGGGTAGTGCCTTTTGCGACCATGACACTGCCCTCATGCCCTATGCTCCGTCCTTGTCCATGACCCATCGCTTCTTCAAGTCACTGGAGCTCCCCTGGTTGTCACACAGCCGCTCCATGTGGCTGCATTCCTATATCTCTGCCACTTTCCTCCTCAGGATTCAAACTCTCAATGCAGAGCCCCCATTGAGGAATGAATCCTTCAAAGTGACCAGCCTCTCAAGCATTTAGTCCTGCCTCCATTTGGTGCAGTGGACCTGGGAGGCACCCTTCCATTAGTAGCCCTTCACTTTGGTCTTAACCTCTGCATTGGCTCCTACCCCAGTGGCCCTCATTTCTTTGCCACACAGCCTGCCTGTTCCAGCACAAAGCTGCAAGCAATGGCTGCCACTTCCCTCCACCACTCACCTGCCGCTGTGCTCACGCAACCTTTGAGGAGGTGAGCCACTGACGCTCTATGCAACACGTACCCCTTTCAAAATCCCAAATCACTTAAAAAATCGATGTCAATTGGCTGAATAACAGCCTTAATTACCTGTCCACAGCCGTTCAGTGTAAGGCTGATCCTTCTGGCCACGCACTTCTGGGAATTTTGGCTGGCTGGTACGTCGGGAAGCCGGCCTGACACATTCCCATAGCATTTTACCATCCCCCCCCTCCCCACCCACCTCCGGTCCCACCATCATGGAGCCAGTAAAATTCTACCCGTGGTGTCCCTCAGGAATCTGAACTGGAGACTCAGCTTTTCACGACATTTGTAATGATTTCGATGAAGGAATAGAGAGCCATATACCTAAGCTTACTTGATGACACCAAGTTAGCAGAAAATAGCGAAAATGGGAACAATAAGTTGCAAAGGGATATTGATAGATCGAGTGACAAACTATGACAGATGGAGATCAATGTGGGAAAAGGTGCAGTCATCCACTTTGGACCTAAGAAAGATAGATCAGAGGATTTTCTAAATCGTGAAAAGCTAGAAACTGTGCAGGACCAGAGAGATTTAGGAGTGCAAGTTCAGAAATTATTAAAAGCTAGTGAACAGGTTATAAAAAAAAGACAAATAGAATGTTGGCCTTTATCTCAAGGGCCCTGGAGTACAAAGATTTGGAAGTTATGTCACAGTTATAAAAGCCCTGCTTAGACCCTATTTAGAGTATTGTGTTTAGTTATGGACACTGCACCTCAGGAAGGATATATTGGCCTTTGTGTGGGTGAAGTGCAGAGTGGTACTGAGGCTAAAAGGGTTAAATTATGACATCAGCTTGAATGGATTCTCTTGAGAATAAAATATTAAAGGGTGATCTAATTAAGGTGTTTAAGATGATGTTACGACCAAGTGAGAAAGGTATCTAGGGGTCCCTTACTAAGAAAACAGGGTTTTCTTTTAAACACACTGTTTTTAGCTCCTCCTTGGTGAATCCTTGTTCACAGCTTTCCAATTATAAGGCAAAGAAATGAGCATAAACAGGCTTTCTTAGATTTATAGAATAAAAGTAAAATTTATTAAAACTTAAACATAAACTTTAATTCGGTTAACGCCTACGGATACACGCCATGCCCCACGCTAATGTGCATACGTGATACGCACATGCAAATAGAGACAGAAAAGAGCAGACCTATTATTCTTCTTCAACCTTTTTCACTGTAGCAGACTTCTCTCTCTTGGGATTCATTTGTCTTTAATGGGTCTTCAGTTCTGTGAGAAAGAGATGGAAGCAGACAGGAGAGGCTGCAGCAAGCCAGCCAGGAGAGGTCTTTTCAATCCAGGAACAAAACAGCTCAGTTCCCATTCTCTGTGGCAAGTTGAAATGCAAAAAACTCAGGTTGCCTAGCAGGTTAGTCATGTGACGAGGGGGCATGACCACGTTCATTTGTGTATTCGACCATCTTAGCAGTCAACCTGGAATGCGTGCTCCTCCACCCTCAACGTCTGGTAATCAAAAGTCCATTGTGGATTAAATTGGAGCAGGGACTGGTTCTTTTGTTCCAACATTGTCTGCTAGTATGCAAAAAATGTCTTTCCAGTCAGGGGCTTGGCAACCCCTTGTAATAGACCTTCTTTTCTTCCCAGCAACAATTTTAAAATTTAATGTCCATGTGGCAAAATTAATGTGCCTCATTCTTGGCAGGTGGGGGCCTGCGTGACTCGTCGACTTCCAGGGGAATGAAATGCGATTTGAAAGAAAAGCAACGCATTTCATTAAAAGGTTTGAGAGAAAAAAAGATACAGAAAGAAAAACCCTGCATTTCTCTCATTTATTTCCATTCAATCATAGCTCTTAAAGCTTATTAAAATTGTCATTTCTGGGTGCCAGTGCTGCTTTAATTTCCCCTTTTCCCAGTAAGCATGTGGTTCTTTGGGGAAGCTTTTCTTCAGTTTGCCCATTGCCATGACTGCCTCAGGTCTTGGTTCCTGCTGAATGTTTTTTTCAGAAGAGTTAGTCGTGGGCAAGTCTATCCTGAACTCTCTTTCAGTGCTTTGCTGAGTCATGCAGAGGCTTTTGACTTCAGGGGATGGGTGGTTCCCTTTTTCTCTGACTGTGGGGAGGATTCTTTGTTAATCACCTCTTTGCTCTTTGGAAAATTCTTTCCTGCAGGTATGTGTGCAGTCTTGACTGCATTCTCCTGTGGCACTTCAACTAGGTGAGGCATCACCCACATGGTTTCTGTGCCCCCTAGAGGTCTCTCGTTGTCTCTGCAGATTCCTGTAAATGCTGTTAGCAACTCTGGTGGGGTGCTTCTCGAGTCTGCATTTACATAGGAGGATGTAGGGTCTAACTTTTCACATTTCTCAGGGTTGGCTAACCGGACAGTAGGGGTTTTCACCTGGGATTCCTCCCAGAATTTCTTTAACCTGCCCTTTTGGTCGCTTTTTCCCCTTCTCTTTCTAAACTTTTGCCAGCCATGTGCCTGCCTGTCCCCTTTTGTTCTCGGCGGGGGTCCCTTACAGTTCACCTGCCCTCTGCTGGAGGGTTCTCCTAACACTGGTACAGGACCTAGAGGTGCAGGTTTCACTGTAGGTTGGGGTTTTCCCTCAACCTGGCACATGTCGCAACTCCTGCAGTACTCCACCATATCTTTGTGGAGTTTTGGCCAGTCAAACTGCTGTCTTATGCGGGCTTTGGTCTTTTGTATACCGGCATGTACAGCCACTGTTGTCTCGTGGGCCCTACTTAATACTTCTTCCCGATACCTCCGTGGCACCACTAACTGGTGAATACTGTCCACGCCTTGCCCTCAGTTCAGTGAGGAGAACTCCATTTCCTCATGAGTACCTCATTCTTTAAATAGTAGCAATTAGGGACTCCCTCTGCCTCACTTTTAGAATGGGCAGTCTGTGCTAATTCTCGCAATACTCGATCGACTTGCTGAGTCTCAGCCAGGGAAAATCCATTAGATTTATTCCCTGGTCTCCCAGATTTCCAAAGAAAGTCTCAGACAGGCAAACCTCATGGTCATCTGCCTGCAGTGCTAATTTAGTCTCCTCTGGGGGAGCTGGTTTGATCATAGCTTGATCCACTACACATTCAGGGAAACTGAAGGGGTCGGTCTCCTGCCATGGCCCTGTCTCTCTGACCTCGTGCAGCCTTTCTTTCACTATTGGGGGGGCTACCACCTTCACCCCCACCAGATCAATTACCTAGGCAAGGGTTAACCCCATCCACAGGCAAACTAGGACAATCCCTACGGTCACTAATCCCGAAACTAGGTCGCACTCCAGGTGCACCCAGTGTACAGGTACAGGCATACACTGCCCTCCCATACCATTCACCACCATTCTGGTGTTCACTGCACTCTCTGGGGGAAAGGTCAGGCCTTTTCCCAGTAAAAGGGATCTAGTAGCCCCTATGTCCCTGAGAATTACTATGGATTTGCTTGCCCCACTCGAGGGGTATGGGGTTACTTTCCCTTCAGACACGAAACCCTGATAATCTTCAGGAATCCTATTAATTTTTCCTGCACTGGCCATAGTAAGCTTCCTGGGTTGCACTCTTACTGCAGTTAAAGCCACACCTTGTTCTGTGCTTTCCATCAGTTTCACTTCTTCACTGAACGGGTGTACCCTCATTAACCCTACCAGTTTCCCCTTTAGTTTCCAGCAGTCAGCTTTTAAATGCCCTGCTTCATTACAATGGAAGCACACAGGTCTCCCGGTCTCACTCTTGCTCACAGCACCTTCCTTTTTGGCTGGAGGAGGGCCCCTGTGTCTCCTGCTTTTCTTTCTCTCCCAGGACTGCCTGGGCTCCTATCACCTTCCCAACCTTTGTCCTTTTCCGATTTGTGGGGGTGATTAGGAAAGGCTCTCCCTTGGGAAACCTACTTATAAATTAAAGCAAACGTATCGGCCAGAAAGGCCACTTGCTGGTCTCCCTGAACCCGCTACTCCTCTACATGGGTCTTTATTGAGTGTGGGATAGAGTTTTTTAATTCCTCTAACAGAATTACTTCTCTGAGAATCTTATAGCTGTGCTGTATTTTAAGAGCCCTCAGCCACTGGTCAAAAGCCAGCTGCTTACTTCTTTCAAGCGCCAGATAAGTTTGATTAGCTTGCTTTTGAGGGTTCTAAACTTTTGGCGGTAGGCTTCAGGTACTAATTCATATGCTCCGAAGATAGCATTTTTGGTCAGTTCGTAATTTGATGAACTCTCATCTGGCAACAAGGACTAAACCTCATGGGCTTTTCCAGTTAGCTTGCTTTGTATTAAAAGAGACCAGGTCTCGGCTGGCCATTTTAGCTGGCTTGCCAGTTTCTCAAAAGACACAAAAAACGCTTCCACATCTTCCTCATTGAATTTTGGAATTAGCTGAGTGAGTTTTAGCAATTTTGTACCCAACCCTGAATTATGCTCCTTTATAGCGGCCATGCTTTCATTGGGATCACTCTGTCGCCCCTAGTTAACCCAAGTCACTTCAACTCTCTTTCTTGGCATTCTTTCTGGAATATTCTTTCTCTCTGTCTCTCTCTCCTGCCTTTCATTCTCTTCACGTTACTTTTGGAAGGTTCTCTCTTTCTCCCTCTTCTGCCTCTCTCTTTTTCTCTTTCCTCTAATTCAAGTTTCCTCTGTTCCAATTGTATCTTTGCTAGCATTGCCCTTTCGGAGTCTGCTTCTAACCCTGTTTCTTCTTCTTCAGATTCAAGGGAAAAATGGTTGGCCTCTAGCCTTAGGAGTTCAGACTTCCTAGCATTGCCACGTACAGTGATCCCACACTGCTCAGCCATTGTCCTCAACTCCTCCATAGACAGTGCTTTTAACTTATCCCAAGTTACTTCACCCTGGCTTGGAGAGCTACTCGCTTCAGTTGCAGACATGTTAGTATTCAAGCACACACAACCACAAGAAAACCTGTATTGAAATCTTGCTCTTTTGATTGGAAACAATTTGGCTTCTCACTTCCAATTTCTCTCATTTGTCTGTGGGTAAAATCCTGGACGCTAACACCCAAATTTCTGTTTTGACCAGTTGTATCATGGGGTCCCTTTTAGCCTTCACCTGGCCTTACTGTAACAGGGTTTTGTTTTAACCACACTGTGTTTTGTGCTCCCCCTTGGTGAATCCTTGTTAACTGCTTTCCAATTATAAGGCAAAGAAATGAGCACAAACATGCTTTCTTAGGTTTAAAGAAGAAAGTAAAATTTATTAAAACTTAAACTTAAACTCCAATTCAGTTAATGGCTACGGATACACGCTGTGCCCCACGCTAGCATGCCTACACGATAGGCATCTGGAAATAGAGACAGAACAGAGCAGAAGAAAAATAAAGTAGAGAGGTTTGAGGCAATATCTGAAGAGGGGTTTTTGTTACTGTACTTCGAGCTCGCTGTAGTCCTTGCTTGTAGTTCGATCTTGCTTTTTGTTGGGTCCCAGTATACTTCTTAAACCTTGTTCACTGTAGGAGAGTTTTCTCTCTTGGGGTTCATATGTCTTCAATGGGTCTTCAGTTCTGTGAGAAAGAGATAGAAGCAGACAGGAAAGGCTGCACCGAGCCAGCACGAGAGGTCTTTTCAATCCAGGAGCGAACAGCTTTCTCAGTTCCCGTTCTCTGTGGCAAGTTCAAATGCAAAAAACTCAGGTTTCCCAGCAGGTTAGTCATGTGACTAGGGAGTGTGACCACGTTCGTTTGTGTATTCGGCCAACTTAGCAGTCAACCTGGAATGCAAGCTCCTCCACCCTCAACGTCTGGTCTTCAAAAGTCTATTGTGGATTAAATCTTTTGTTCCAACACTGTCGGCTAGTATGCAAAAAATGTCTTTCCAGCCAGGGGCTTGGCAACCCCTTGTAATAGACCTTCTTTTCTTCCCAACAACAATTTTAAAATTTAATGTCCATGTGGCAAAATTAATGTGCCTCATTCTTGGCAGGTGGGGGCCTGCATGACAATGATGAAAGAAGTAGATAGAGTAGATAGGGGGAAACTACTGCCTTTGGGAAAGTCCAGAACAAAAGGGTACAATCTTACAATTAGAGATAGACCATTCAAGGGTGCCATGAGAAAGCACTTCTTGATACAAAGTGTACTGGAATCTGGCATTCTCTCCCCTAAAAAGCTGTTGTGTTAGATCAATTGAAAACTTCAAAACTGAGATTGATATATTTTTGTTAGGCAAGGGCATTATAGGCTGCAGAGCCAAGGTAGAGTTAAGGTACAAATACAGCTATGATCTAATTGAATGGCAGAACAAACTCAAGGGGCTGAATGGCCTACTCCTTTTCCTATTACTCTTGTTTACAAACTGTATACTGTACAGCACCACAGGTCATGAGTTTAGTCATAAATACAGGCATGATTAAAGCAGCTGTATTTTTAGTACTTAAAATACCTATGGAGCAAGTATTGCTTTGGTCACATGTAGTAATTCTACCATAAACATATTTGAGAAAGCTTTCTGTTTGCTATGTCTTCCACAATAACAGCTGCAAAATTCAGCTCTGCAGAGCCAGTGATTTTGCTGCTATGGGTACAGGTTGAGGTAAAAAGTGCCAGGGGGGGCCGCTCCTGACAATCAGTGTATTGTGGAGGGCAATAATGCAGGGATCCAGCGTGTGCATGCTCTGGAAGTATGTAGAGTGGGCAGATTGTGACTTCAGGTAGCATCTAATACTGATTTGACTCAACCCCGCCACTCTCACTCATGCCCTCTCTTAAACACACGCATCTGAACAGGCATCAGCTGCATGAGGAACCTCATAGCAGCACTACTTAAATACATCACCATCCAACTTACGGATGAGGTGCTTTTGACTACCTACATGCTATTGCAGAGTTAGTAAAGTACAGTGTTTTTGGAGGAGTTGTGAGAGGTTGTTTAAGTCCAAAGGGAGTGGTGCTGGTTGTTTGTAAAGAGTTGTATGGTTCTGAAAGATCTCTGAGTATACCACTTTCTCCCTGTCATGGGACTGTAGTTGCAGTTCCCCTTGGGCTGCAGCATCAGAGCAAGTTGGAGCAGAGATAGAAGAGAAGGCAAGCTGTTCAGAGAGGGAGTAGGAGGAAGGCTATCAGCAGGAAGTTTTATCCAACTAGTGTCTTCAGGAAGCACTTCTCCGACCTCTACTTAAGCCAGCTGAAGTGTGTTTTGTGGCTGTGCGTCATCAAAGAGGTAGTCACAGAACTGTCATCTCTTGCAACCGGACCTGCAACCTCGGAGGAGGGCAAGGGCTGCACTGCCAGTACTCAGCAAGATGACCATGGCCATGAATTGTTATGGCATTAGATCCTTCTGGGTTGGAACAGGAGAAATCACTAACATTTCATAGTTTGCCATTTATTACTGCACCTAGGAAGTCCTAGGGCCTGTACGCCAGGAGAGGGGACTTCATTGCCTTCTCTCTAATAGAGAGATGCAAAAGGAGTGGGCATGCGGTTTTCCAGGAGAATGGACTTCCCCATGGTACTGGGAGTCATTGATGGCACGCACGTGGCCTTGTTAGGCACTGCATCCCAATGGGGAAATGTATTGAAATTGCAAGCGGTACCACGCACTCAACAATTGTGTCCTACCACACCGAGATCATAATGTTGGTAAATGCATGCTATGCTGTACACGTGGCTAATGACACATGGCCAGTGCTCATACAGTTAAAGCCATGTAATAGAGCAGACGATCAGCATCCTGGACTGCTCAGGGGGAGCCCTCTAGTACCTGTCTATCGATTTGTGATGGTCTGTTTTGTCCAACACAACCTGGTCATCATGCGGGTGCAGTCCTTGCCACCAGGGCTTCGGTGATCAGCTCAAGAGGAAGAGGAGCAGGAGGAGGAGGCAACCAGCACATTCGCAGTTCAGACAGGCGGTCCAGAAACATATCCTCAGACTCCAGTTCTCCTGAATGGATCGTTGTGCCTCAACAAGGTCAGAGAGCAAGGTAGCAATAAGGGAACTGGTAATCTGAATTTTTTTATCATTCATTCATGGGATGTGGGGGTCACTTGCTAGGACAGCATTTATTATTCATCCCTAATTGCCATTGAGCCGTTTTTTTTAACCTCTGCAGTCCATGTGGGGTAGGTATACCCACAGTGCTGTTAGGAAGGGAGTTCCAGGATTTTGACCCAGTGACAGTGAAGGAACGGCGATATAGTTCCAAGTCAGGATGGTGAGTGGCTTGGAGGGGAACTTGCAGGTGGTGGTGTTCCCATGCATCTGCTGCCCTTGTCCTTCTAGTTGGTACAGGTCGTGGGTTTGGAAGGTGCTGTCGAAGGAGCCTTGGTGCGTTGCTGCAGTGCATCTTGTAGATGGTACACACTGCTGCAACTTTGCGTTGGTGGTGGAGGGAATTAATGTTTGTGGATGGGGTGACAATCAAGCAGGCTGCTTTGTCATGGATGGTGTCGAGCTTCTTGAGTGTTGTTGGAGCTTCACCCATCCAGGCAAGTGGAGAGTATTCCATCACACTCCTGACTTGTGCCTTGTAGATGGTGGACAGGCTTTGGGGAGTCAGGAGGTGAGTTACTCACCACAGGATTCCTGGTCTCTGACCTGCTCTTGTCGCCACAGTATTTATATGGTTACTCCAGTTCAGTTTCTGGTCAATGGTAACCCCCAGGATGTTGTTAGTTGGGGATTCAGTGATGGTAATGCTGTTGAATTTCAAGTGGAGATGGTTAGATTCTCTCTTGTTGGAGATGGTCATTGCCTGGCACTTGTGTAGTGCGAATGTTACTTGCCACTTATCAGCCCAAGCCTGGATATTGTCCAGGTCTTGCTGCATTTCTACACGGACTGCTTCAGAGGAGTTGTGAATGGTGCTGAACAGTGTGCATCAGCAAACATCCCCACTTCTGACCTTAAGATTGAAGGAAGGTCATTGATGAAGCATCTGAAGATGGTTGGGCCTAGGACACTACCCTGAAGAACTCCTGCAGTGATGTCCTGCGGCTGAGATGATTAACCTCCAACAACCACAACCATCTTCCTTTGCGCCAGGTATGACTTCAACCAGCAGAGAGTTTTCCCCCTGATTTCCACTGCCTCCGGTTTTGCTAGGACTCCTTGATGTTATACTCGGTCAAATGCTGCCTTGTTGTCGAGGGCAGTCACTCTCACCTCACCTCTTGAGTTCAGCTCTTTTGTCCATGTTTGAACCAAGGCTATAATTAGGTCAGGGGCTGAGTGGCCCTGGCGGAACCCAAACTGACAAAGCTGTTGGAGTTTTATGAGGATGTAACTAACAGAATAGATAAGGGGAAACCAGTTGATGTGGTGAATTTGAATTTTCAGGAGGCTTTCTATAAAGTCTCACCTAAGAGGTTAGTAAGCAAAGTTAGAACACATGGGATTGGGGGTAATATACTGACATGAATTGAGAATTGGATAACAGACCATAAACAGAGTAGGAATAAACGGGTCATTCTCAGGTTGGCAGGCTGTGACGAGCGGGGTACCTCAAGGATCAATGCTTGGCCCCAGCTATTCACGTTCTATAACAATGATTTGGATGTGGGGACCGAATGTAATATTTCCAAGTTTGCTGATGACACAAAACTAGGTGGGAATGTAAGTTGTGACGAGGCTTTAGACAGGCTAAGTGAGTGGGCAAGAACATGCCAGATGGAATATCATGTGGAAAAATGTGAAGTTATCTACTTTGGTAGGAAAAACAGAAATGCAGAGTATATCTTAAATGGTTAGAGTTTGGGAAGTGTTGATGTCCAAAGGGACTTGAGTGTCCTTGTTCATAAGTCACTGAAAGCTAACATGCAGCTCCAGCAAGCAATTAGGAAGGCAAATGGTATATTGGTCTCTATTGCAAGAGTGTTTGAGTATGGGAGTAAAGATGTCTTGCTGCAATTTAATAGATCCTTGGTGAGACCACACCTGGAGTATTGTGTACAGTACACTCCAGGCGCTGCTTCACAAACCACTGACCACCTCCAGGCGCGTATCCATTGTCTCTCGAGATAAGGAGGCCCAAAGAACCTAAGGAAAGAAATACTTGCCATAAAGGGAATGCAACGAAGGTTCACCAGACTGATCCCTGGGATAGCGGGATTGACCTGTGAGGAGAGATTGAGGAGACTAGGCCTGTATTCCCTAGAGTTCAGAAGAATGAGCGGTGATCTCATTGAAACATACAAAATTATTACAGGGCCCGACAGGGTAGATGCAGGAAGGATGTTTCCCCTGGCTGGGGGGCCTGGAACCAGGGCACACAGTCTCAGAATAAGAGGTAGGCCATTTAGGACTGAGATGAGGAGGAATTTCTTCACTCAGAGGGTGGTGAATCTTTGCAATTCTCCACCTCAAAGGGCTTTGGAGGCTCAGTCATTGACTATACTCAAGATAGAGATAGATAGATTTCTAGAAAATAAAACATCAAGGGATATGGGGATAGTGCAGGAAAATGGCATTGTGGTAGTAGATCAGCCATGATCTAGTTGAATGGCGGAGCAGGATCGAGGGGCTGAATGGCCCACTCCTCCTCCTATTTCCTATATTCCTGTGTTCCTATGTTCCCATCACTTCCCCACCTTACCATCCATCCTTTGGGAGGTTTTCACAGCATGCCCATTGGCACAATCCTCTAGTAAAAGGCACCACGAAACAACCATTTCATTGCAACTTTATCGAACAACACATCCAATACTCCATTCAATAATCAATTATCCACCCTTGTGCATTCCCTTAGTGCGTGACCAGCAAGTGCTTTTGCCTGGCCTAGTGCTCCTACACAGTGCTACCCCAGTTGCTGCAGCATGGCTGGTGGAAAGCTGCTGACTTTCACTGGGGGAGAGAGAAAAATGGCCTTGCAAGACATCCTTGAGCAACTCTGGGTCTTGAGGACCCGGCTTCAGACTGCATCACCTCGGCTCGGGCAGCAGCAGTCTGGACTGGTTGACCCAGGTAACAGTAAAGGCACTGGCAGAGTGGCAGTGATGGGAGCATGAATGCTGTCAGCGGGCTTGTGCACCACAGAGCCACTATACTCCCCTGGGGAATTGCCTCAGCAATCCTCGTAATCTGTTCGAGTGCAGATTGATGGACTGCTGTGAGAGCCTGTGTGGCACCAAGGTGGGATTGAGCGGCAATAAGGAGAGATCTCATGGCCTCATTATCACTGCAGCACTCAGACATTGTGTGGCTTTTGCCTGTGCTGCAATGGAAGATAAGACACGGCCATTAAGTACTGCATCATGGCTGGGTCCACAAGATTCCTCATGGAGTTGTCCACCACTTCCACTCTGGAAAGGATGGCTACAACTCTGCATGAAACACTGTGCCAAGTTGGTGCCAGACTACTCCATGCTCCTTGACAGTGACAACAGGCTATGTGGAAGACCTGTCAATGCACCACATATTTCTGTCTGCATTCCCATCAGCCTTATTCCTGTACATCATCCCATTGACAAACTCATCTGAGTCCTCAACAGCAGAACTCACCTCTAACCTCATTCTCCGGTGAACTGGAACACACACTATCCTTTCACCTTAGACTTGCTGCATCCCACTCATGCACGGTGACTCACCGGATGGAATTTAATCCGGCCCACGGATTGGTGATTGGAACTACTGAGGGGTCAGCAAGCACAGGGAGCCAAGCCCACCAATCAGGCTGGTTTCCAGATAGGGAACCTGCGGGAAGAAAAAGACACATATGCGCTGTGAAACCCGGACTTACGGAATTCTCAAACAAAACTCCTCCCAACTCCCCTACTCACAAAACCCACCCCAGTCAATACTGGGACCATAATGTTCAAAGTGAAGCAGTCCATACAGTTCATGTAATTCATTTAATTTATACCTTTAAACTGGCTACTGCACTTTCAGGATTAATATTGGTCAGTGGACGATAAAGTTTAAAGTTGACTAGAAACATACGAATCTTGTATGTTCCTTAAACCTCCTCCTGCCCTGGACAGGAGTCCTGGGAGTTAGGGATCAGCTGCTCAATGCTTGTGCTGCCTCCCTCCACCTAGTTCTGGCTGTCGCACTGGCAGGTTTCCCATCAATCTCACCCAGCGTTGATTCCTCCTGTACCCAGATATCATATCGCTTTCTCAGAAGTTTGGGACTCCCTGCTGGCTCCTATTGGAGCCATGTTCAGTTTAAAGAGCAGTCTAGCCTTCAATGCAACATTTCAAATTTGCTCAGCCCCCCAGAATAAAATTCCATTTGATGGTGGGACATGCAGCTTTGTCCTGGCCAGCAGCGTCAAGGGGGTGGGCGGACATCAGTCCCATCCCTGCACACTTCCAGTGGAGGCCGTGGGACTTGGAATTTGGGGCCTGTGGTTTGTAATTGTGTTGAATGTTAAATGTAGTTGCATTCACTAAGTAATCCTTACCTTCAGTATGTGGTTAAATGGTACATATATTTAAAGTTTTGACACTTCTACTGCTTGCTCTGATTCGTTCTACGAGCAGTAGTTGTGAATGGAGATAAACGATTCCAATTCTGGACACTTGGATTTCTATATGCAGCTTCCCAGAGCTCATGTTGAGTCCCAGTCAGTTCGGCAGCATTTGTACTATTTAAGGAAAGAATCAAAGTAACTTTGAATGATTGCTCACAGGATGATTCCTCTTCAGTTTCACACATATCTGCATTGCCAGACTGGAGCCCTGCAGTGATCCAGTTATTTCAGTATTCTCAGGAGCAGATATGCAGGACTGACATAATCTGAAGGGAACACCTTGCATATTATTTGCTTTGAATTTAGGAATATGTCTTTTTAGAAACCAATCACAGGCTGGCTAGGGCTTTCTGTTTGGTCTCTGCTGAAAGCTTAACACTCATGTCTGACATGCATTCCTGGCAAAATGGAGTTCTGGGGCAGCAAGGGATTTGGCAGCTTTATCGAAAGTGATGTAAAGGCTCCATTCATGGCCCAGCAGGTATATCCAGTGAGCATCCCCAGCTGGTGCTGAATTAATAGAGGGAATTTTATGCTCTCACCCGCAGTGAGTTTGGAGGTATGGAGAGCATTTAATCAAGCAGAATGGTGGTGGGGGGTGGGGGGGTGGGGGTGACCCCACTACCATCCTGCTTCCACCCCAATTAAGTCCGTGGTGGGAAGGCCCATGGACGGCTCTCCCGCCCCGCAACCAATTGAGGTCCTTAAGTGGGAAATTAATGCCCAGTTAAGGGCCTCATCCTGCTGCCACCCAGTGGCAGGTGGGCCTGTCGCCACATGAGAAGCACACCAAGCAAACCTCGATAAAAGGCACTTAGTGCCTGATTGAGGGAGCCAGCATTGGGAAGGGGGAGGCTGCTGAGAGCCACCCCCGCCCTTGCTGTTGACCCCCCTTACAGCCCCCACCCCCACGACCCCCACCCTGTGAGGCCTCTCCCACCATGAGTCATCTGTGGCCTGGCTCCCTCGATGATCCGGTGGGTGTATTACCAGCAGCAGCCACTGCCTCCACAGTATCACTGATCAGTAGAAGAGCTGACAGCCTCTGATTTGCCAGCATCTCTCAGTGGACGGGACTTCCGTCACCGGGGTCCTTAATCCCATGTCCACTTAAGTGCCCAATTGGCATGTAATGCGGTGGGCCTTCCCCAGAGGAGGTGACGCGGGGCTCTCATTGGCTCTTCAGCCGGTGGCCAAGACGCCTGTTGCCCACATAGAATTCTCCCCCCACCCCCCCACCAAGTAAATGGCCTACACTTCTTATCAATGCCCTGGGTTATGGAGGGGAAAATCGGCCAGTCTTCCCACTTCTGATTGTTATCTGGTGAGCCCTGCCGGATCTGTGAGCCTTTGGCTGAGGAAGGAATTGGTTCAAACTGGAATAATTATTTGGGCAAAGAGCCAGAGGGTGACAAGCATCTGCGAAACACTATGCAAAAAGGACGTCAAAATCTTCAACAGAGGAGCAGAGGGGAGAAAATTGTTGAGAAAATGAAAGAGTTTTAAGTTGAGCACCTCAGCTCCATATCATCAGCATTCCCATGTTTGTTATTTTTGCTGGAACACAAGAACACAAGAAATGTAAACCATATAGCCCATCGAGCCTGCTCCACCATTCAAAACCATCATGGCTGATCTTAGGATTCAACTCCACTTTCCTGCCCGTTCGCCATACCCCTGGATTTCTGAGAGACGGAAAATCAGTGTAGCTCAGCCCTAAATGTATTCAACAATGGAGCATCCACAACCCCCTGGGGTAGAGAATTTCAAAAAATTCACAACCCTTTGAGTGAAATAATTTCTCCTCATCTCAGTTCTACATGATCGGTCCCTTATCCTGAGTCTGTGCCCCCATGTTTTAGATTCCCCGACCAGTGGAAATATTGGGCTGGATTTTAAGAACCCGCTGCTGATCTCAGCGGCGAGATCAAAAAATGGCGGCCCAAGCGCGTGGGCCACACTCTGAAGAGCCGTCACAATCTCAAGTGCAGCGGCTCATTTAAATAGCCGGGGCAGCCTGCGCAACCCCCCTCACCAATCCAGTGGAAAGGGCAGGCTAATCGTCCCCGACAATGGCGTCAGCTGCCTGTGCACAGGCGCTGGTGCCATTTTTAAAAGGCAGTCAGCCATGCCGGCATATTTAAATTTTTAAAGAAGTACCCCCCAAAATTAAATAAATAAATTTATAATGCCCCTTTCGCACCCCACCAATAACAATTTCACTAACTATTTGTCCTCTCCCCACCCCACAAAAACACTTACCTATTACATCTGACCTTCCCCACCCAAATTGCACAAAGTTTAAAGGTCAACCCTTCCCACCATCCCCTACACCCATTACGTTAATTTACAAAGATCACAGCGGGTCCTCAAGATCACAGGCAAGTCTATTTAAATGTATTCATTTTATTGATTTGTATATTTTAATTGAGGTCCCGTTGCCCAGCGACGGGGAGGGGTGTCGGGGGGGAGCACCACGGAGCCTCGCCACTGCCGGGAGGATCAGGCCGGGCCCTCACGGCATTGAGGTCCATGGAGGGCCTCATCCAGAGCCATCTTCAGGGGCCCCCTGCCACGGAACCCCATGCCTGGGGGAGAACAAATGCCAGCCCAATCTCTCGGTGTCTACCCGATCTCCCCTTTTTAGAATCTTATACGCTTCAATGAAGTGAATTCTTCTAAACTCCAGAGAATGCAGGCTCAATTTACTTCGTCTGTCATTGTAGAACATCACCCTCATCCCGGTGACCAATCTAGTGAACCTGCCTGTACCGCATCCAAAGCAAGTTTATCGTTTTTTAAATGTGGAGACCTAAACTGCACACAATACTTCAGATGAGGTCTCACCAGAACCCGGTAGAATTGTAGCAATACTTCCTTATTCCTGTACTCCAATCCCCTTGCAATAAAGGCCAACATGCCATTTGCCTTCCTAATTGCTTGCTGCACCTGCATGTTAACGTTCTGTACAAGCACATCTATGTTTCTTTGAACATCAACACTTACAAGTGTGAAGTTCTGCACTTTGCTGGTTTCTAAAACACCCCCAATCCTCAGATGTGCTACTATTTTTTTGCAACATTGTAAGCCTTTTCTATTAATGTAATACTATCCTTAACTCCTGAGTGAGCCAAGGAGGCCGAATAGATTTGTTACATTTTTGTAGGATATGTTGAAGTTTATCATTGATTTTATAACTGGTTCACCAACACAAATCAAGCAACAGGTCTTAACTTCAATCAAATTTACTTTAAAATATCAAACTTAGCCTTTGCTATGTAACGATGGTAACCGATGTTTATTTGGCATAATCCCCATGTGGCGATAGGGCTGCCCGCTGCACGGTTAATTGCGGCGGCCGTGGCATGAAGTGCTGAATTGGGCATTAATTGCCCAGTTAAGGGTCTCAGTTGGCAGCGGGGCAGGAAGGCCAGTCATAGGCCTTCTCGATTCAGACTTAATTTTGACGGAGGCGGGAAGGAGGCAGGTCCTTGCCTCCAAACCCGCCGTGGGGAGAGCATAAAATTCCCACCAATAATTTACTTGTACTTCTTTTAATTTAATAGATCATCTTTACTGCGCATGATGTGATCTCCTCGACACTGGGGAGACCAAACTGAACACCTTCATTCAGTCCGCAGGTATGACCCTGAGCTTCCTGTCACTTGCCATTTTAATTTTCTGTCCCACTCTCCCATTCTGGTCTCTCTGTCCTCAGCCTCCTAAAACTCTTCCAATGAAGTTCAATGGAAGCTGAAGGAACAACACCTCATCTTTTGATTAAGCGCTTTAGTTTAGTTTAGAGAAACAGCACTGAAACAGGCCCTTCGGCCCACCGAGTCTGTGCCGACCATCAACCACCCATTTATGCTAATCCTACACTAATTCCATATTCCAACCACGTCCCCACCTGTCCCTATATTTCCCTACCACATACCTATACTAGGGGCAATTTATAATGGCCAATTTACCTATCAACCTGCAAGTCTTTGGCATGTGGGAGGAAACCGGAGCACCCGGAGGAGACCCACGCAGACACAGGGAGAACTTGCAAACTCCACACAGGCAGTACCCAGAATTGAACCCGGGTTGCTGGAGCTGCGAGGCTGCGGTGCTAACCACTGCGCCACTTTACAGCCTTCTTGACACAACAAAGAACAAAGAACAGTACAGCACAGGAACAGGCCATTCGGCCCTCCAAGCCTGCGCCGATCTTGATGCCTGCCGAAACTAACACCTTCTGCACTTCCGGGGCCCATAATCCCTCTATTCCCTTCCTATTCATATATTTGTCAAGATGTCTCTTAAACGTCGCTATCGTATCTGCTTCCACCACCTCCCCTGGCAGCAAGTTCCAGGCACTCACCACCCTCTGTATAAAAAACTTGCCTCGCACATCCCCTCTAAACCTTGCCCCTCGCACAACATGAAGTTCAACAATTTCAGATCATAACCTCTGCTCCAATCTTTTTCAGACAGTAATGATTCTGTTGTTCATTTAATCTCTCCTGCCTTCCACCCCATCATAGGCCTTCCCTTCTGTTCTTTCCTCCTTCCCGCCTTTCACTACCTCTGCACTTGCTTGAAACCTGTTATATCTCTAACTTTTTCCAGTTCTGATGAAAAGTCACAAATCTGAAACGTTAACTCTGTTTCTCTCTCTGCAGATGCTGCCAGACGGCTGAATATTTCCAGCATTTTCTGTTTATATTTCAGATTTGCACTATTTACAGTACTTTACTTTTACTTCAAAACGGCTGCTTCGCAATGAACAGTAGGACTGGCTCCCTGCTTGGAAAATTGTGGAAAATTTCAATGAATGGATGGCAAATAAATGGCTGTGGGCCCATGATTTCCTGGCTAGAGCTCTCTGTGAGTGCTGATATTTATCAGAAGCACAGGAGTATATTGAGGAGTTAACATGACATTGTAAACTGACAGGAAAGGTCAAGTTGTGCAGCTGCCTCAGATGATACAAGAATTTCTCTGCTTGCTGTGTGTATTGACATTAAAAATATGTTTGTGAAGATTTGTTTGTCCAATATTTCTAGTAAAATTATAAACACAAAAGAACATATTTCTAATTTTGCTACATATAGCAAACAGAGGCAAATGGGTCAAAAAGACCCTTGTGAGATGCAGTGCTCAACTGATGATTTTGAGAGTCATTGTGAATTTGAATCATAGAATCATAGAACGTTTAAGGCACAGAAAGAGGCCACTTGGCCCATCGTGTCTGTGCCAAGCGAAAAACAATCCACCTATTCTAATCCCACCTTCCAGCATTTGGTCCATAGCCATGCAACTTAGGGCACTTGAGGTGCATATCCAGATGCCATTTGAATGAGTTGAGGGTCTCTGCCTCAACTACCCTTTCAGGTAGTGAGTTCCAGACCATCACCACCCTCTGGGTGAAAAAGATTTTCCTCATGTCCCGCTTATTTTTCTACCAATCACTTTAAATTTATGCCCCCTCATCACTGACCTCTGATAAGGTGAATAGAATCTTCACCTCTACTCTATCCAGACCTCTCAAAATTGTGTACATTGAAATCAGATCTCCCCTAAGCCTTCTCTGTTCCAAGGAGAACAACCCCAGCCTATCCAATTTTTCCTCATAGCTACATTTTTCCAGTCCTGGCAACATCCTTGTAAATTTCCTCTGTACCCTCTCTAGTGCAATTACATCCTTTCTTTAATGAGGTGACTAGAACTGTACACAATACTCAAGTTGTGGCCTAACCAATGAGCTATACAGTTCCGGCATAACTTCCCTGCTCTTGTATTCTATACCTCAGATAATAAAGGAAAGGATTCCATATGCCTTCTTAACCGCCTCATCAACCTGTCCTGCTACCTTCAGGGATCTGTGGACATTCACTCCAAGGTCCCTTACTTCTTGTACACTTTTCAGTATTTTCCCATTAATCGTGTATTCCTTTGCCTTGTTTGACCTCCCCAAATGCATCACCTCGCACTTCTCCAAGTTGAATTCGATTTGCCATTTTTCTGCCCATCTGACCAAACCATCAATATCTTCCTGCATCCGACAGCTATCCTCCACACTATCTACCACACTGCCAATCTTTGTGTCGTCCGCAAACTTCTTGATCATGTCCCCTACATTTATGTCCAAATCGTTAATATACACCACAAAAAGCAGGGGCTCCAGTACTAAGCCCTGTGGAACGCCACTAGAAACAGCTCTCCAGTAGCTAAAACACCTGTCAACAATTACCCTTTGTTTCCTGCCCTGAGACAATTTTGTATCCACCTTGCTGCATTTCCCTGGATCCCATGGGATTTTATTTTTTTAACCAGTCTGCCATGTTGGACCTTGTCAAATGACTTGCTAAAATCCATGTAAACCACATCAACTGCACTACCCTCATTTATCTTCCTTGTTACTTCTTCAAAAAATTTGATCAAGTTGGTCAAAAAAGATCTTCCCTTAACAAATTCATGCTGACTATCCTTCATTAACCTGTGCTTTTCTATGTGATAGTTTATTCTGTCTCTCAGAATAGATTCCAATAATTTGCCCACTACTGAGGTTAGACTGACTGGCCTGTAATTATTCGGTCTATCCTTTGTTCCCTTTTTAAACAGAGATACAATGTTAGCAATTCTCCAATCCTCCGGCACCACACTTGTATCCAGTGAAGAATGGAAAATGATGGTCAGACCCTCTGCTATTTCGTCTCTTGCTTCTTTTACAGCCTTGGATACATTTCATCTGGCCCTGGTGGTTTATCAACTTTCAAGGATGCTAATCCCATTTATACTTCCTCTCTCCCTATGTTTATCACATCCAGTATTTCACCCTCTTCCTCCTTAACTACAATATCTGCATCGTCCCCCTCTTTTGTGAAGACAGACGCAAAGTATTCATTAAGAGCCATAACAATATCTTCCGCTCCTCCATATACATTAGCTTTTTGGTCTTCTATGGGCCCTAGTCTCTCTTTAGTTATCCTCTTAAATCTTAACGTATTGATAAAACATCTTAGGGTTCACCTTGATTTTGCTTTCCAATATTCTTTCATGCCCTTTCTTTGCTTTCCTAATTTTCTTTTTGAGTGCACCCCTCCACTTTCTATACTCCTCTTGGCGTTCTGTAGTATTGAGTTCTTGGTGTCGGATGTAAGCTTCCCTTTTCTTCCTTATCTTACCCTGTAGGCTCCTTGACATCAATCGGGCTCTAGATTTGGCCACATCACCCTTTTTCTTTGTGGGAACATGTTTCCCCTGAACTCCTTGAATCTGACCTTTGAATGCCTCCCACGGTTCTGACACTGATTTACCTTCCAGTAGCTGTTTCCAGTCCACTTTCGCCAAATCACACCTCAGTTTAGTAAAATTGGCCTTGCCCCAATTGAGAACTCTGACTCCTGTTCTATCTCTGTCCTTTTCCATAATTACGTTAAAACTGACTGAATTACAATCATTGTTTGTGTATCTCAGAATTCTTAGCATTTTGGTTTACTGTTTCACCATTTTCTTTTGTGTCTTTTCTTGCCTGTGAGGGAGTGACTTGGTACAGAATGATATACAGCAAGCTTCCATGATCAAGTCACATGATGGACAAACACTGGCATTGCACTGAATCACTTGACAAGGAGACATGCCAAGATTTATTTGACTTGAAGGCGCAAGAAAATATCATGCTTCTGTGTGTGATTTAATAAGAGTCTGTCTTATTTTGAACCTTGCAATTACATTTGTCTATTTCAATTAGTTCTTTAATTATATTGCACACATTAACAAGCAAAGCCAGTTAATGAACTGCACAGAACATTACAGCAGTAATTTGACAAGTCTATGCTGGTGGTGATGTACCTTTCCAGAATTCAGAAATTTGTATGTGAGTTACATATCACTTTACATTCATTTAAATTAATAGAGAAATTAAAATGAATAAACAAAGCAATGTTTGGAAAAGTGTTGCTGAGTTTCTAAAGTACAATCCTAGTTTGTGAACTCAAACATATCCAACTGTATATATAGACAGTGGCCTTGTCTTCCCGCTAGTTTCAGTTTCAGTCTGTGCCATCATTATAGTGGAGTAGGGCATCCTGCTGCTCCTGAATTGCATCATTGGGCTGAATTTTATGGGTTGTTTGAGATGGCAACGGGGGGGACAAAAGATGTTGGACTTCCATGACGCCCCTTCTGGATTTTCCAGTTAATGGCTGACATGGGTGTGGTGGGAGTGGGGTGTGGGGGCTTTGCACATTCACAAGGCGGGGAGACAATTAAGGTATTTAAAAACCCAATTGACAGCAATTTTCTTCATTGTTCCGAATTTTTCTGATGGTGCATGGGAACCACGGGGCTTCAGGGCCCCGTCTGGTGTAAAGAGGCAACAAGGTTCCGGCAAGGAGGTGGGAGCTCAGTGTTGTTCACTGGGAAGCCATCACGTGAGGCAGCGTCGCTTGGCAGAAAGGAGGAGGGGAGGCATCATGAAAGATGGTGGGGGCCAAGGTGGCAGCATCCAAACCAGGATACCACCAAATTAAAAGATGCAAGTAGTGGGGGGAGGGGTGGTGGAAGGTCTTTTCCAAAGACCTTGCGCTCAGGGAGAGGCAACCTGTCATGGGCATCATTCACCCTTGCTTTGAGGCCTCTGTGGAGGAGAAGGAGCAGAGATGGAGGGAGCATCATGGACAGACAGGGGAATGTCAACAAATTGGGGGCTCACAGGAGGGCCAGCTTTGGGCAGAGGAGGCTGGAGAAAAATGTAGAGGGGCATGGCAACAACCTCAGGTGCGCAGAGGATGCTACCCACTGGAGTGGGTTTACCAGCGTCTCAACTACCTGCAGATGTCCAAAGACTGCACCTCTCCCGAGAGGCCATCAATAATCTATGGGAATGATGCAGGATGAGCTGAGGCCCATGGAACTTGGTAGGCACCAAATGCCTAAAGCACTGAACATCACCATGGCACTAAACTTCTACGCCACTGGATCATTCCAGGGGTCCACTGGAGATATATACAGAATTTCACAGTTTGCGGCACATTGCTACATCAAGGATGTCACCAATGCCATGCTCAGGAGGGCTGGCAACTATGTATGCTTCCGCACCGATGCAAACAGTTAAGCTGAGAGGGCTATAGGATGCGGGCCATTGCTGGATTCCCCCAGGTACAGGGGTAATTGACTGCACCCATGTGGCCATCAAGGCTCCCATGGACCAGCCAGCTGGCTTCATCAACAGGAAGAGCTTCCATTCCCTCAATGTACAACTGGTCTGTGACCACCGCAAGAGGATCTTACAGGTATGTGCATGATTGCTGGGAACCAGCCACGATGTATACATACTAGGGCAGTTCCAAGTGCCCGACCTTTGTTATGCCCCTGCGCACATTCAGGGATGGATCCTTAGAGACAAGGGGTACCCACTGAGAACATGGCTACTGAGACCTGTGAGGAACCCATGCACGGATGCCGAGGAGAGTTACAACACCGGTGCAGTGGTTAGCACCGCAGCCTCACAGCTCCAGTGACCAGGGTTCAGTTATGGGTACTGCCTGTGCGGAGTTTGCAAGTTCTCCCTGTGACCGCGTGGGTTTCCGCCGGGTGCTCTGGTTTCCTCCCACAGCCAAAGACTTGAAGGTTGATAGATAAATTGGCCATTGTAAATTGTCCCTAGTGTATGTAGGAGAATGGTGAGGATGTGATAGGGAACATGGGATTAATGTAGGATTAGTATAAATGGGTGGTTGTTGGTCGGCACAGACTCGGTGGGCTGAAGGGCCTGTTTCAGTGCTGTATCTCTGAATAAAAAAAAAACACCTGCTACATGTCATCCCAAGCGACCACCAAGCAAGCCATTGGTCTGCTCAAGATGAGATTTAGGTGCCTCGATCAATCTGGTGGAGCCCTTCAGTAGGTTCCAGCAAGGGTCTTGTGTATTGTGGTGGTCTGTTGCGTTCTGCACAACCTGGCACTACAGAGGGGCGAGCTGTTGAGCAGTGAGGATGTTGTGGAGTGAGATGCCTTCTCAATGATGAGGTGGAGGAGGATGCTGCTAGGCAATGCCAGATGAAGAACCCCAGGGACAGCATGAAAGGCACCATGAGGTACGCACGAGGGAGGCACAAGTTGACCCTATACATTCACGTTTCCTTTGACCCTTACCAACTTTTGGAAGCCCAACAATAAAGCCTTACCTTTAAGCAGCCCTGTTGTCACATCAATCCTTCTGTACTGCAGCACCCAGGTGCAGGTCGCAAAGTAAAAAAGTCTCCCTCGCGAACAGCTTCTTAGGAGGAAGGTTTGCAAGGAACTCCCAAAAAGAACCCACAACAAAAAGGAGATGTGGTGAGTAAACAACATAGTTACTTCTTGTGACAATCATCTCAACAATTCCCTTTTCTGCAGCATTATCACCTGTGATCCTCTAAGTCCATCTGTGTGCTTTTCTTAACTTGTTGTCAGTGCTCCTACGTGATGCTCCCCATGCACTGTCAGCTGAGGTGGAAGCAGGCTGCTGACCTTGCTGCCGTTTGGCTTGTGATGACCTTGGCTGCTGTCCTCTGGCTGCCAGAGGCTGAGTGGGCCTCAGAGCACTGAGGGCCTCCTGCAAAGGTGCAGAGACAACCTCAGTCAATAGTGATGTTGGAGACACTGACTTCGCTGGCAGAGGGTCTTTGGAGCCACTGCCCACACCAGGAGCACCCTGAGAGGAACTCACAGATGTGGCAGGAAGCTGCTTCTCCCACTTTCTAAGGCACCTTGTGACCTGAGAGGGATATTGATCTGCTGGAGATTTCAGGTGCCTTGTGTTAAATTCCGGAAAGCTTGTTATGGAAGGATAATGCTGGAGCCTATCTTTACTCAGTTTCACATTTATTGTACAGAGTAAAAGGATTACAAACATCTCGCTCCTCCCTCAATACCTCCCCCAGTCTTATTAAGTGTCTCCTTATAAGTGCTCAAGTAAGACGCCAGTTGGCACCTGCATTAAATTAAACAATTGATACACAATAAACAGATTCCCTTCTTTCTTTTGTAACAAAACATAGATTAACATTCTCAAACGACATTTCAAAGTAAAGTCCATATTACGTGCAAAGTATTTACATACTCAAAGAGCATTTCAAAATAAATTCCAAATTAGTTACAAAGTATTACATTGTGAGATGCATCTCCTCTAGCACCTGGAACAATTTCTTTGTACCAGCATTTATTTTTGTGAAACAATCAGATGGCTGATGGCTTACATCTATCCATTTAAGTTTGGAGATTTCCTTTCTCTCCAGCATTTGTTTCATTCTCGCAAGGTCAATACGTAGTTTTTTCCTCACTCACATTTTTTGTAGAGTGCACATTGTCCCACAAAGAACGATTATCCATATAACATTAATGGGCATTGTCAAAAACTGCTATGCCAAAGGAGGATTTTTTAATTCATCGATTGGAAACCTACATTAACCTTTTAATGAAACAAAAAGTGCTGGAATTCTACAGTTAACCTTTACTAATAAACTGGCAGCCAAGATGGCCACCGCAATTTGCATTTGAACACCTTGCACAATCTAAGACCTCAAAGAGGAGACACGTGTCTGATGATCCTATACCCAAAACAATGGCTCGCTCTGTTGAGTGAACCACAGGAGATTTCTTTCATTAGCAGGACATTCAAAGCCATCCTGGGACATTAACCTTGAAAGCGCCAGGTGTCAGCATTACCATCCTGAGGCCTGAGGGACTAAAATTCCTAAATTTGAATCTCATTAGAAAGTTCCAGACTGAGGCAGTCATGTAACCATCTGTCCATCTCTGTGAAAGCTGGGAGTTTGCCTTTGACAAAGCAGACAAGCCAGTGACTCATTCTAGGCAGAAGTCAGAAAGTCTCTCTTTCTCTCCCGCTCTGGCAGGCCTAGTGGGGCATGCAAAGCCTAGCTGCTGGTTGCTGAATCCAAGACAAAGATGCCAAGGAAGAAAGCCACCTACAACTCTGCCTTCAAGAAAACCCTGAACCAGGTGGGCCAGCCATAAACTGCACATTTGCCAGCCAAAGACTTCAGGAATACAACCTCAGCTAGAAGACAACAGAATCATCCAACCCCACATACTGTGTACTATTTTTATTTGTTCAGAACTCTAATGCGAACACAAAATCTATTCCTCATCACACTGTATGCGCAATCTATTTATGCAAGTATGATTCTCGTGTGAGTGTGTGCGTGAATATGTAGCGAAATAGTATTATTTTTATTCAGATCGGGTTAAGGTTGTTAAGTATAGTAAGCTCAAGAATATCTATCTGATTGTTTCTTTTTATGATAACAACAAAGGTAAAAGGTAAAACACTCAATGAAGTGGTAAGCACATCCACTGTTTAAAAAAGAATAAAATCTGGTGCAATCAAATAAGAGGAAGGACAAGAGGGGAGCCCTGTAATCACTCCTTACCTGATCGTAACAGTATCCTATCTTCAATAATACTCGTTTTCAGAATTTCACCTAAATTATTTGACAAATAGAACTCCATATCCACTGCCTCCACAAGACCCAGTGTTTCCGCAGTTGGAGTGCTTTTAACAGCCCTTTTTCTTTTCTTAGCTTGTCAAGCTAAAGAACAACATTTTCCATTTTCCACACATTGGAAATATTATGAAACCAGCTGCACTCAAATACCCATTAGGAAGATTAGCATGTGAAGCATCACTGAAAATAGTTAGCTTCATGTTCTGTGGTTCACCTAAAATGGAAACTTCAGTAAACTATAGCTAATCTATTATATACAGTACACAGCAAACTATTTAGAGAACCTTACTCTGGCTGTTACAGTTGCAGAACTCCATGACTTCAAGTCACATGATTACATCCTGGTACTTAGCTCATTAGCACACTAAGGGGGGCGGCACAGTAGCGCAGTGGTTAGCACCGCGGCCTCACAGCTCCAGGGACCCGGGTTCGATTCTGGGTACTGCCTGTGTGGAGTTTGCAAGTTCTCCCTGTGTCTGCGTGGGTCTCCTCCGGGTGCTCCGGTTTCCTCCCACATGCCAAAGACTTGCAGGTTGATAGGTTAATTGGCCGTTATAAATTGCCCCTAGTATAGGTAGGTGGTAGGGAAATATATCGGTGGGGATGTGGTAGGAATATGGGATTAGTGTAGGATTAGTATAAATGGGTGGTTGATGGTCGGCACAGACTCGGTGGGCCGAAGGGCCAGTTTCAGTGCTGTATCTCTAAACTAAACTAAACATTTCTCCAGATTTAACTGTTTAATGTTTTATTTGCCCTTTAAACACTGTTATGTCAAGTTGCTTTATTGAATGGCAATTTTCTTTAATCCACTGATTGGAGATCTGAATTTATATTTTTTTCCAAGAAATTTTAACAGTTAAAAGAAGATGATTTTTGCTTGCAGCTTCGGATGGCCACCTAATTTACAACACTGTATCCTACATTGCAAAGTGCTGTGAGGAGGGAGGTGAAATGTCTGCTCATTTCCCAGTAAGAACCAAGACCCAGGAAGTTTAAGGAAATTACCTGTTCTTTTAGCAAGAGCAAAGTACTACTAACTGCTATGTTTGAATCATTAGGTGACTGTCATGTGACAAGCCCCTCCCCCTCTGTTGTTTTAAGCTGGTGTTTTCTCTGTAGCAGAGGAGAAGCTCTGGACTCAGACACATGCAGACCCAAGAGGGGGTCCCTCTCTCTCTCTCCATTCCAGCTTGAAATATTCAAATCCTGCTTGTCGACTGACCACCTTTGCATACTCCAGCTACAATCAGAAACCCTGATGGAGGAAATCATCCACATCGCTGTCTCCAAGAGACCCACTGAACCAGTTATCTAGCTCTTCAAACAAAAAGTCTCAGGACCACTGAATTCTGCTCGAAGCTAGCCGAATCACTGAATCTTACAGACTGTATCCCCCTTTTTCTCTGGACCTAAGTCAACCAACCTACCTTTCCCCATGCGATAACCTATTTGTGTGTGTGTAAACCTCTAGTGTGTGTGTGTGAGTGAAAGTTGGTGCGTAGTTTATTATTTACAATAGTTCTGTTTAGGTACAATATATAATATATTATTTATGTTGTCTAATGCAACATAAATGAGGTGCATGGAGTCAAGTTATGCTGAAGATCTCAAACAGAGTTATTATAGCTAATCTATGATATCCAGTACACAGCAAACTATTTACAGAACCTTACTCTGGCTGTTGCAGTTGCAGAGTGACTATGACTTCAAGTCACATGATTACATCCTGGTACCTAGCTCATTAGCACACTAAGGGGGGGGGGGGGGGCGGCACAGTGGCGCAGTGGTTAGCACTGCAGCCTCACAGCTCCAGCGACCCGGGTTCAATTCTGGGTACTGCCTGTGTGGAGTTTGCAAGTTCTCCCTGTGTCTGCGTGGGCTTCCTCCGGGGGCTCCGGTTTCCTCCCACATGCCAAAGACTTGCAGGTTGATAGGTTAATTGGCCATTATAAAGTGTCCCTAGTATAGGTAGGTGGTAGGGAAATATAGGGACAGGTGGGGATGAGGTAGGAATATGGAATTAGTGTAGGATTAGTATAAATGGGTGGTTGATGGTCGGCACAGACTCGGTGGGCCGAAGGGCCTGTTTCAGTGCTGTATCTCTAAACTAAACTAAAGATATTGAAGGGGCATCACTCTTAAAGGCAGTGGTACAACATCCCCTTTCTTTGCAAAGATAAGTCTTCTCGTATGCTACAGGTAAGAAACATATAAAATTAGATAACATCACAGCTAGTTATATGAATATAGATTATAAAATTTTCAAGTATAGAAGCTTAAGAGTCCCCATAACAACTCTTGTTCAGAGAATTTGTGTCTCAGCTGTTGCTGTTTTTTCTGAGGTTTCTCCCTCTCTGCATTCAGTTTCTGTTGCTCTGCCTTCAGCCTACTAATTACTCTGAGTTCCGAAGAAGGGCCACTGACCCGAAACGTTAACTCTGCTTCTCTTTCCACAGATGCTGCCAGACCTGCTGAGTGATTCCAGCATTTCTTGTTTTTGCTACTAATTACTCTGTTGCTTTTCTCAGGATGACTGCTTTTGAGGCCTTGTCATTCTTGGAAAGTTCCAGCACCTCATCTTGAAGAGCCAACAGACAATGCTTCAACTCATTCCTCCTCTGCCTTTTCAGGGCATCACATGTTCTTTGTCTCTCCTCGTCCTTCTGAAGGTATTGGCTCAAGGTCAATGACTTGTTGTGGGAACAGTACTTGACCTCATGGAGGTACCTGTCGGTTCTGTCTTGTTGAGGTGGTGGCGGTTATCGAGAGAGCAAATGTGAAGGCATGGCATAGTTGTGTTGTTGCTAGGTTTCCAGACTGCACCGTTTAATGTTGGCCAGAGTCTGTTAGCAGGTTCCGATCCTTGGAGATTTCCCCTTGGCAATGCTCCCCACTGCCAACTTTTGCGTCTCAGTCGTGACAATGTCAATCTCTTCTTCTAAGTGGAGTGTGAGGGAACACTGCCTGTTGACAAAGAACTTTCGCCTTCTGAGTTTGGATCTTCATTCTCTTGGTGTGGCATATCAGCGAACAGGCTGATACTCTCCAAACATGAACTATTGAGATCCTGGAGGAACTGTGACTCAATGTAGATACCATTGGTCTCTACTGTAATGGGTACCTTGGTGACCTCGTGGATGGCTATGATGTTGAGGTCCTTACATGCTGGTAGTCCTGCCACCGCTGGTCCACTGGTGTCTACCAGGTAGAATATTTGTGGTTTCCATGCCGACTTGCCAAAGCTGCATTGCATTGTTAGTGTGCTACTGCAAGGGATGGGTGACCCATTGCATGCCAATATCTTTGCAGTTGTCAGTTGACTTCCAAAGACTGTGGTACATATCCTTCAGGATTTGGACTGGGAGGATATTTTCACTGGGGCCAGTGTCAATCTTAACATAGGGTACAGAAGAGGTTTACTAGGATGTTTCCTGGTCTGGAGGGCATTAGTTATGAGGAGAGGTTGGATAAACTCGGATTATTATCACTGGAAGGACGGAGGTGGAGGGGCGACATGATACAGGTTTGCAAAGTTATGAGCGGCATGGACAGAGTGGATAGTCAGAAGCTTTTTCCCAGGGTGGAAGAGTCAGTTACTAGGGGGCCTAGGTTTAAGCTGCGAGGGGCAAAGTTTAGAGGGGATGTGCAAGGCAAGTTCTTTACACAGAGGGTGGTGAGTACCTGGAACTTGCTGTCGGGGGAGGTGGTGGAAGCAGGTACGATAGCGACGTTTAAGAGGCATCTTGACAAATACATGAATAGGATGGGAATAGAGGGATACGGACCCCGGAAGTGCAGAAGGTTTTAGTTTGGACAGGCATCCAGATTGGTGCAGGCTTGGAGGGCCAAATGGCCTGTTCCTGTGCTGTACTGTTCTTTGTTCTTTGTTCTTAACCCTGAATGTAACTTTGCCAGCTTTATTTGGGCACATGATGTTAATGGTAGCAAAAGCTTCCACTTGTTTGATTTCATCAACATGATGTGTCAGGTTCACAATGTGAAACACCTTCTCATCTTTTGGCTGAGAACTGCTTCTCTCTGAGTCTTGTCTCAGGTCAGTTTCCCTCTGGACTTTGTGTATTGGCTTGTGTTTACGCAGGTCTCTGGAGCTCTCATTGCTGCTCTTGTCCTGTTGCTGCACCTGTCTTCTGTTTGTTTGCGCCCTACTGTGACTTCTGGCTGTGCCTTTGGAGCCAGATTTCTTGCACAGGTGAGCCCAGTGTCCTTTTGCACCACATGCCTTGCACAGGTCTTGAAATGTAGGGCAATTTCACGGTGAGTGGGACTAACCACAGTTACCACACAGCTTGCTTGCTCTTTTCTATCTGGGTGTCATGCCAATACTATTGGAATATACCTCAGAATAAACTCCAAACTCTCTCCAACTCTAATTTCTTATGTTTTGCTTCTTTTATTAGTTTATCATCAAGTTTATTGCCAGCCGCTAAAGCCTCTTGGTCAAGAGGACGGCTGCTTCCAGTTCTATTCTGAGACTGCTCTCTATCCTTCACTTCATTGTGGAATCTGTTCAAACTCCAGCCTCTATTATTACTTTAATTTCTTTCGGGTCTACTGCGATAAGATCTCCCTCACATACTATCGGAGTATGGGATCGTTTCCTGAATGAAGAGTCACTTTCAGACCCACTATTAGAATTTACACTGCGCTTTCTTACTCTCCACTCTTCCACCCCATTCTGCCAGTCCATGGACCTTGCTTCTTGGCCATCATCATGAACATTCAACCAAAATTTGAACTTGCCAGTAGATTTTCCTGCACAATTGTTGCATCTCTCCATTTATTAGACGCCTCTGGAACATATATTACCTGAGTATCTATTCGGGGCAATTGGCCTTTGGATGCAATAGCTCTTTCTTGAGCATCCTGATCACTCAGATTACTATCCAACCCTTAATCTGCCTCATTCTGTTCCTCAGGACCTTCATCACAAAACACATGAACATTTGAGGTACAAGGTGCCTCATTTCCCTCTATCGGCGGCTCAGATTCTAAGATTTTGTAATCAATCCCAACTAATCGTGAGGAATGAACCTGAACTGTTTGATTTCCATGCTTGATAACTACTGTCTTACCATCACGACCGATTACCTTAGCAGGGCCTTTCCATTCCCTATGACCCTCTCTTTCATAATACACTAAATTTTCTGAATCAAGTTCTGCCTCAGATGGCCTTATTCAATGCCTCAGAGCGCTCTGAATTTTCTCAGAGACCTCAGCCTTGATGAAAACCCATCTCCCTGCATGTAAAGCATTCAAATGCGCAGAAAAAATTGAACTAGTTGTTGTACCTTCTGGAGCAGGAGGACAGTTGCACAGTACAGAAGGCAATTTGGGATTCTGCCCATAGACCAATTGATAGGGACTATATCCCCCAACCATCTGAAGTGAATTCTTTGCATGAATCGCCCATGCCAGGGCGATTGTCAATGTGCAGTTTGGTTGGTCAGCTAAGACTTTATGTAGCATTTCATCAATCATTGTGTGATTCCTTTCACAGAGCCCATTGCTGAAAAGACTCTCAGCTGTATTATTCATAACCATAATGTTCATGTTTTCACACATGTCTCTGAACTTGTCATTGGAAAATTCCCCTTCATTATCAGTCAGAAGCTTAGATTGGTGCCCCACGTCCAGTCACTACCCATTTATCACTGATTTTGTCTATAATCACCCTTTTGTCCTTGCTATGTCTTATCATAGAAAGACTAAATCTAGTTGCTAGGTCTACAAAATGTAGAATGAAAATATTCCTTTCTTTGTCCAATACCTTCAAATCCATGGCACTATCTCGTTAAAGTCATGTGCCAATGGAAGACTTACAATAGGACATAATGGTGTCCTCCAATATTTTTTACAGATTTCACACTTTTCACTAATCTCTTCTATTATCCTCCAATACTTTTTATCATTCACACATGCATACTTTAGCAGGGTTTTTAATCTTTGACAAGAAAGGTGAGCAAATTGTGTAATATTAAGACAATTTGGTTTTTATCGCTCTGATTCTTATCACTTGATGCCATTACTACTCCCCTAACACTCTAACTAGAAATCAGTTTTTGTTAAGGGGATACAATAATGCCGTGACTGGGTAAAGTGCAAATTCACTGACTTTCCAAAATTGCTTTATCATGTTCCATATAGATAGAGGATTTGGATTGGCGTAGGCTTGGAGGGCCAAAGGGCCTGTTCCTGCACTGTAATTTTCTTTGTTCTTTATATCAAGTTTCATTTGTGCCTTTTTCATTGAAGGTTTTCTCAACAGTAAAGGTATCTCACCAGAGACTACACCAATACTGATAAAGTCGCTTGCTCTAGCTATTTTACATGGAATTACTACTCTCTTCGGTGATTTCAATGTCTTGTCATCACCAAACCTAAATCTGGTAGCACTTTCATACTCCTTCACCTTGCGTCGATCCTCATTACTGAGTGAATCCAGATAACATTGTAACCAATCAGTTCCACATACTGTCGATGTGCAAGCAGTATCTAAAACAGCACAGTTGAATGAATCCGCAACTAACACATTCAACACAGGGCTAAAACTCCTTGTGATTCATACAATTTGTTCAGATTCATCAGTAGCTTCCTCTTCTGCCTCAGAATTCTCTGCGTCATGTGTTATTTTGAGGACTCTGCCCTCTGCTTTGGGACGTTCATTGCATAATGATACTTTGAGTCACACATCTGAAGCACCTATTGAAGCACTGCTCCTTGGGCATTCCAGGGATTCACCTCTGATTGCTGTTCAAATTCTGTCCTCCATTGTAATAGTCTGAGAACCTGCTAAAGGTGCTTTCATCCTCATTTCTCCTATCTTTATCTCTTCCATTGTACTTATGCGTGTGTCCAGTATCTGGACCATTTCGAAATCCAGTAAACGTTATCTTGTCCATTTTTTGTGTCACTGCAGAATTTCCTGTTTGTTCTACCAGGGCTGCAGTAAATGATTGTTTCCCAAGGAATTTCTTTAAGGCAGCATACATCTGATCTAACAGGGATTCTTTTTCCAAGAACTGAACCCCAGTTAGAACCAGGAGCCGGTCCATATGCGACCCCTAGCACAATCTAGCAATTTAAATGCTAGTACTGAATCAGGGATCTCCAAATTGAATATCCTCAATTTTCTATACAGTCTGTTAAAGTCCATGATATATTCTTCCATTGAATAAACATCCGTTTTCCAAAATTTATCAAAGTCTAGCCATGCCTCATACGCATTCAATGGGTCATCTTTCTTGTAAATTTCAACCAAGAATTCTGACAGAAGATCCAACCCTTCATTAGTATCCAACTGACGAGCATCCAGTTCACAAAACACTTTACTTCTGATTTTACTTTTGGTAGGAAGTGACAATGCCAAGGCCATACCTTGCTTCCTTTTTGGTAGAGATATAACCCGTGTCCACATATCCACTTCATTCTTCCACTGGTCATATGGTTCCGACTCAGAGAACATCGGAGAGTAATCCTACTTTGACAATTCACACCTGCGTTCTGTCATATTTTCCACAATAGCCCGTGGGATTTTAGTTTTCTATGTCAAAAAAAATTCCTTAGTTTCCAACCTTCAGCTTTAGGCAACCATCCTTTGCTACTATGTTAAACTCCAGAAAGCTTGTGTGGAAGGATGATGCTGAAGCCTATCTTTACTCAGTTTCACATTTATTGTACAGAGTAAAATGATTACAAACAAGTAGCTTCTCACTCAAAACCCTCCACCAGTCTCAGTAAGTCTCCTTGTAAGTGCTCAAGACCCCAATTAACACTCTCCACCTGCATATAGTTAAACACTTGATCCACAATTAACACCTCGACCACCTCTTACCTTGCCACTGCTGCATGGAGCTAATGGACAAAGTGATGGTGTGCAGGTCTGCACACATGTCCAGCAGCCATTGATTGGTCTGCTGGATCTGGCTCTCCCTGAGCGTCGCCAATCTCTCAATGGCGGAAGCTAGATGTGTAACCATCAAAAACAGTGCAGCACCCAAGGCCTGGATAGACTCCTCTATCACCCATGCTTGGTTACGCAAAGCCAGTGGCATCTCTGTCAGATGTTTGCATGACCTCTTGCTGCAGCTAAAGCATTTCCTGTGTTGCCACCAACACCACAGGCACATCATCATCCTGGGCTGCAGCATGGGCCTGGTCTCCCACAGTCTTCTAGCTGCCAGTGGCTCGGTCTGGGCTGTCACAGCCTCTGTCAGCTGCACGGGCGCGTCTGTGCTCTGCTCACCAGATTCTGTGCCCAGATCTAAACATGCGTGACTACCTACCGTGAGGGTATTATGCTGGTGGACTGCCCTGCCAGTTCCATCACCTTCTCCTCCATTGGTGTCAGGACATGCAGATAAGAAACTCTGCTGTCAGTCTTGGCATGTTCCTTCCTGTTGTGGGCTGCCTTCTCCTGCAGACACATTGAGGGTCAAGGTTAGTCTGCTAATGGGGAAAAGCCCCAGACATCTGATGATGAAAGTCGATCGAGCCATAATGGGAGCTCACATATGCCTCTTGCATGCAGCCACTCTCAAGGATCTATGCAGGGGAATGCATCGACAGATGGGCACTGATTAACTGAGGTACAGCCATGCCTCAGACCCCATTAGTGACTCCAGAGCCCCTTGCCATGGCTGAGTGGTCCCTCCCTCTCCACAAAAGCATCCTCTTACTCTGACACAACCTGGGCATAAAGGGTTGTAATTGAATGGAACACTCACCTTGGCAGACCAGATCCTTTGCTGGCACTGGATCTAGGTTTTTGGGGTAAACCCATGGCTGTTGACATCCTCTGCTATCTCTGTCCAGGCTTGCTCGGTCAGGGGGGCTGGTCTCCTCCTCCCATCTCTGGGGAAGAGGACCTCCTGCTTTTCCCTTGCAGCTTGGAGCAGAGCCTGGAGGGAGGCATCACTGAACCATGGGACCATTCGGGGTCTTCTTTCTGCCATTCTTCCTGCAGTCTAGCAAAATGATGCCTGGCACTCCTGAGTGCAGGGGCTCACTGCATGAAATGAGCAGTCAGACAGGAGCTCTGGAACACCAGGCAGTGCTGAGTGCAGGGGCTGTCAGCCCTTTAATTATGGCATCACCTGATGCCGCATACAGTACCTCTGCTGCCGCCTCCATCCTCTTAGAGGATGGCACCCGTGACTCCCAATCCTTAATTGGCTGGCCACCGCTCAATTGTGTTCGGCCGGCCACTGATTGCCCGAATGAATACCACAGCCGCTTCTGATCCCGATGTCGAAACCTGCGGCCTAGAAATAAAACTCAGCCCCTTGTCTCCCATACAAATTTATGGGCTCAGGGGTATAACACAATTGGAGTGGTTGCCCACGATACTTTATTCACAACTGTTGCGCAGATCCCAGTGGGAGAAGGGGGGATTTTGCTATGGCACCTTGCTATGGCTTAAATGAACCCCCTATGCAGGTGGAAGATATTTTAAAATATTTCAGATGATCAACTTTTGAATGAACTACCTTCCCTACATCAATCAATTACTCTAACGGGCATATTGAATTATAAGCGGTCTCACCTCCGCCAGGATCAGGCCCTGGCAAGTAAGTATGGCCCTACACCATGAGTGTACTTAGAAACTAAATTCCCAACACTAACCTGACTGAGCAGCAGTGTGCAACTCTTCACTCCCTGCACCAGGGAAGCTGTTGCTGAGGTATGTCGCCTGCTGCAGTACCAACTGAAGCGGGGCATAGGTAACACTGCCTCTGGCTGTCAATGTCACCATGACCCTTAATATCTATGCTACAGGGTCATTCCAGGTTGCAACAGGTGACTTCAGTGATGTCACCCCGTTTGCTGCCCACTGCTGCATCAGGGAGGTGACAGAAGTGCTTTATTCCAAAAGAAATTAATTCATCCCCAGGGAGGCAGCAAAGCTAGACAGAAGATCTGTGAGCTTTACCAAGATAGCAGGCTTCCCGCAGGTGCCAGGGATTATAGATTGCACACACATGCCAGGGATCTATGTGAGCAAGAAAGAATCTCAGCTCCTGAATGCCCAGCTTGTTTGCGATAATAAGCAGTGCAGTATGCAGGTCTGTACCTGATTTCCTGTGCCTCTGTCTAAGTCCAGTCTTCCATACCCCCTCTCTTCCACCCAGACCACCATGTCAGCATAGCTATTACATAGAATTGCATTGAATGTACAGTACACAAATCGGCCATTCAGACCAACTGGTGTATGTTGATATTTATTCTCCACACAAGCCACTTCCCTTTCCTCTTCTTCTAACACTATCAGCATAACCTTCTATTCCTTTCTCCCTTTTGTCTTTATGTAGTTTTCCCTCACATGCTTAAGAGCTGTTGGAGAAAGATATATTTCTTGACCACCTTGTTTAAGACTCCTGCCAGACACTCACAAACAGACACAGAGCAGCAGCACTGTAATCAGAATCATGCCTCTACCAGAGCTCTCATAGAACAGCCTCCTGAACCAAAGCAACCACTATCTGCACCATTCTGTAAACATTTTGCAGTATGGCCCCCGAGGCAGCATCTAGTTTTGGTGTCATCTATTCCGTAACTTTACCTTGCAAAGGGGCCAACCCTTACAGACACCTGAGGAGCAGTGAAGGAGCGGGAAGATTTGCTGAAAGATTAGGATGTCGGCAAAGAGCTGGGACCTACAATCTTGCCAACTGCCAGGGCTGTGAGGCAGCAAAACATCGAGCAAAGGTTCTAGAAGTTCCTTCCCCTTCCCTCTGTAATGTACCATCATTTCCTTCTTCCATCTCAACAAGGCACTGACACTCACCACCTGACTGCCCTCAAAGCCTACAGCTTCCAGGATGTTACACTCAATGACTTTGAAAGTGATGACCAAAAGCAAAGTTAAGAAAAGGCAAAAAAACATTAACAATTGTAAACTAAAAATCACCCTTGTGCAAAGTCCATAGATATGTGAAGAGAAAAAGATTAGTGAAGACAAATGTGGGTCCCTTACAGTCAGAAACAGGGGAATTTATAATGGGCAACAAAGAAATGGCAGACCAATTAAATACATACTTTGGTTCTGTCTTCACAAAGCAGGGCACAAATAACCTCCCAGAAATGTTGAGGAACATAGGGTCTAGTGAGAAGGAGGAACTGTGTGAAATCAATAATAGTAAGGAAATGGTATTAGGGAAATTGAAGGCTGATAAATCCCCCTGGGCCTAATAATCTACATCCCAGAGTACTTAACGAAGTGGCCTTTGAAATAGTAGATGCATTGCTGGTCATTTTTCAAAATTCTATAGACTCTGGAATATTTCCAATGGATTGGAGGGTAGCTAATGTAACCCCACTATTTCAAAAAGGAGGTAGAGAGAAAACAAGGAATTACAGACCGGTTAGCCTGACTTCAGTAGTGGGGAAAATGCTAGAGTCCATTATAAAAGATGTAATAGCAGAGCACTTGGAAAACAATGACAGGATTGGACAAAGTCAACGTGGATTTATGAAAGGGAAATCATGCTTGACAAATCTACTGGAATTTTTTGCGGATGCAACTAGTAGAATAGATAAGGGAGAACCAGTGGATGTGGTGTATTTGGACTTTCAGAAGGTTTTTGATAAGGTCCCACATAAGAGATTAGCATGCAAAATTAAAGCACATGGGATTGGAGGTAAGAGACTGACATGGATAGAGAACTGGTTGGCAGACAGGAAACAAAGAGTAGGAATAAACAGGTCTTTTTCCGAGTGGCAGGCAGTGACTAGTGGGGTATATTTTAATGATATAGATGAGGGAATTAAATGTAATATATCCAAGTTTGCAGATGACACAAAGCTGGGTGGGAGTGTGAGCTGTGAGGAGGATGCAGAGAAGCTCCAGTGTGATTTGGACAGATTGAATGAGTGGGAAAATACATGGCAGATGCAGTATAATGTGGATAAATGTGAGGTTATCCACTTTGTTGACAAAAACAGAAAGGTAGATTATTATCTGAATGGCAATAGATTGGGAAAGGGGGAGGTGCAGTGAGACCTGGGTGTTCTTGTGCACCAGTCACTGAAAGTAAGCATGCAGGTGCAGCAGGCAGTTAAGAAGGCAGATGGTATGTTGGCCTTCATAGCGAGAGGATTCGAGTACAGGAGCAAGGATGTCTTGCTGCAATTATACAAGGCCTTGGTGAGACCGCATCTGGAGTATTGTGTGCCATTTTGGTCTCCTTATTCGAGGAAGGATATTCTTGCTATGGAGGGAGTGTAGTGAAGGTTCACCAGACTGATTCCTGGGATGGCAGGACTGACATATGAAGAGAGAGTGAGTCGATTAGGCTTGTATTCGCTAGAGTTTAGAAGAATGAGAGGGGATCTCATAGATACCTACAAAATTCTAACAGGACTGGACAGACTAGATGCAGGAAGGATGTTCCTGATGGCGGGGGAGTCCAGGACCAGGGGTCACAGTCTAAGGATAAGGGGTAAGCCATTTAGGACTGATATGAAGAGGGAATTCTTCACCTAGAGAGTGATGAATCTGGGGAATTCTCTACCATGGAAAGCAGTTGAGGCCAAATCATTAAATATATTCTAGAAAGAATTAGATATAGTTCTTAGGGCTTAAGGAATCAAGGGATACGGGGAGAAAGAAGGAACAGGGTATTGAGTTTGGATGATTAGCCATGATCGTATTGAATGGCTGTGCGGGCTCGAAGGACCAAATGGCCTACTCCTGCTCCTATTTTTCTCTGTTTCTATGTCTACTCTGGTGCAGTGGAGCAGGAGTAGGCCATTCAGTCTTTCACATTTGTTCTGTCATTTACAGGACTATGAGGAAAGAGCAGGAGGGTGGGATTAATTAGCTCTCCCAAAGAAGCGGCACATGCAAGATGGGCTGAGTAGCCTTCTGCTCTGTTGCATTATTCTGTGATCCTATGGACCCGGGAAGGCAGGCAGGGAAGCAGGGGTACAAGGGCATGTGGTGCTGCTTTGTGTTTGGGAAGTGGAGTTCCCTTAGGTATTGATGAGTTTAATGTCAGGACCTGATTAATATTTTTATCTCTGTTTCCAAGCCATGGCCAGCCAAATTGAGAGGCTGCTTGTAGGCAGGTAGGTCGGTCTTTGGCAGCAGGCCACAGCGGCCGGGGACCGGAGAGGAGGGAAGAGGGGATCAGGAAAGCCGGAGTGGGGTGTGACAATCAGAGGCTGGAGAGAGTGAAGGCCAGAGGGGTGGGGGTAAGAGGGGAGTTCGGAGGCCTGAGGGGGGAGATCGGAAGCTGAGGGTGGAGTGAGGGGGGGGTGATGGGGGGGAGATTAAAGGCTGGCAGGGGCAATCCAGGGATTACAACCCTGGAATTCTTCTTAATCTAGAATTAAACATCTTGAAATCTCTTTGCAGAATCTCAAACCTCTTGTCTATTTCATTGGTCTCCACAGAAAGAAACCAGCTTGCACTCCAATTTTGTTTTGTATTTGCTCCAAACCCTAGCATTTGGGCCTCGGATCACATCTAAAAAGAAACTATTGACCCCCATCTCAACTGTAGAATCCCCTACAAACACCACTTATCTGTTCTTATTACCAGTCTCTCACAGGGTTAGCTCGTCACTCCTTGCAGCTGCTCATAGTTTTCCTCCTCCTTCTGCAAAAATCACGTGTATCTCAACAGTTATGCCAATTTGATAAATCCAGATGCACAGAAGATCCCTTTAGAACTCTCATGTCCCACTTACTGCACTGTCTGCGGTCACACAGTCTCCCTCACTAGCTTTTCTACTCCCAGCAGTCTGTGGGGTGATCACCCTCAGGAATGTATATTCCAATCAGATGGTTCCCCAGTGGCTACAGTTTGAAACTTCCACTGACGACACTTAAGATGGCCATGGTGGACAACCTTGAGGAGCTGTGGCCAGAGATGGTCCAGAAACTGAACTGGACCAGCCATATAAAAACTGTGGCTACAAGAGCAGGTCAGAGGCTGGGAATTCTGCAGTGTGTAACTCACTTCCTGTCTCCCCAATGCCTGTCCACCATCTACAAGGCACAAGTCAGGAAGTGTGACTTGCTTGGATGAGTGCAGCTCCAACAGCACTCAAGAAGTTTGACACCATCCAGGACAAAGCAGCCTGCTTGATCGGCACCTCATTCAACACCTTAAACATTCATTCCCTCCACCACCGATGCACAGGGGCTGCAGTGTGTACCATCTACAAGATGCACTGCAACAACTCGCCAAGGTTCCTTCAGCAGCACCTTCCAAAATCATGACCCCTACCTCCTAGAAGGACAAGAGCAGCAGCTGCATGGGAACACAACCACCTGCAAGTTTCCCTCCAAGTCACACACCATCCTGACTTGGAAATATATCGCCGTTCCTTCACTGTCACTGGGTCAAAATCCTGGCACTCCCTGCGTAACAGCACTGTGGGTGTACCTACCCCACATGGACTGCAGCAGTTCAAGAAGGCAGCTCACCACCACCTTCTCAATGGAAATTAGGGATGGGCAATAAATGCTGGCCTGGCCAGTGGCGCCCACAGCCCATGAACAAACAAAAAAAAGCTGCAGATTGCTAGGATTCAGTAGTCAGATTGGTCTAGTCCAGCTAGCTATCTGAAACCAATAAGGGCATTGGGTGAGAGATTCTGGGGGAGCAAGTATGCTGCCGTATGAGAGAAGACTGTATGCACCTCTTCCATGGCACAACTGCATGGCTCATAGGACTGCACATCAGTGCTTCTACTGCTCTGTGTGAAAATAGGACGTGATGTGGCACTCTATAAGCTCCATCCATGCTGTCCTTCAGGCTTTGAAAACCCTAGATTCAGGGAAGGTTCCGTTAGATTGGAAAATAGCAAATGTAAGTCCTTTATTCAAAAAGGGAGAGGGACAGAAAGCAGGAAACTACAGGCCAGTTAGCTTAACATCTGTCTCATGGAAAATGTTAGAAAGTATTATTAAAGATGTTATAGCAGGGCATTCAAGGTAATCAGGCAGAGTCAACATGGTTTTGTGAAAGGGAAATCATGTTTAAACAATTTACTGGAGTTCTTTGAGGGAGTTAATGTGCGGTAGATGTACTGTACTTAAATTTCCAGAGGCATTTGATCAGGTGCCACATCATAGGTTATCACAGAAAATAAAAGCTCATGGTGTAGGGGTTAACATATTGGCATGGATAGAGGATTGGTTAGCTAACAGGAAACAGAGAGTAGGCATAAATGGGTCATTTTCTGGTTGGCAAGATATAACTAGTGGTGTGTCACAGGGATCTGTGCTGGCGCCTCAACTTTTTACAATTTATAAAAATGACTTAGATGAAGGAACCAAAGGTATAGTTGCTAAATTTGCTGATGACACAAAGATAGGTAGGAAAGTAACTTGTGAAGAGGACATAAGGAGCCTACAAAGGGATTATAGATAGGTTAAGTGAGTGGACAAAGACCTGGCAAATGGAGTATAATGTGGGAAAGTTTGAAATTGTCCATTTTGGCAGGAAAAATAAAATAGAAGCATATTATCTAAATGGTGAGATATTGCAGAACTCGGAGATGCAGAGGGATCTGGGTGTCCTAGTGCATGAATCACAAAAGGTTAGTATGCAGGTACAGCACGTAACTAGGAAAGCTAATAGAATGTTATCCTTTATCGCGAGGGGAATTGAATACAAAAGTAGGGAGGTTATGCTTAAGCTATATAGAGCATTGGTGAGACCACATCTGGAGTACTGTGTACAGTACTGGTCTCCTTATTTAAGGAAGGATGTAAATGCATTGGAGGCAGTACAGAGAAGGTTTACTAGATTGGCTGTCTTATGAGGAAAGGTTGGACCGGTTCAGCTTGTAACCACTGGAATTTAGAAGAGCAAGAGGTGGCCTGATTGGACTCCTTTATGTTCTTTGTTATTGTGTGCAGACTCTGGCAGGCAGTCCATTACACTTACAAGGTCCCGGTATATAGTTATCATTCTTCAACAGTAGGTTGGGCCCTTAAAGTCTTCATCATTGCCCTCTGCAACAGGGCTAGGATGTGAGCTCGCTCACCGGTGAGCTGTTTTTTGGGCCATTCTGTCCCTTGATCTTGCTCCCAGGCATTAGTGCTGGGTGTATTTCCCATGTAGACCTCTATGGTCTCCCCTCTGTCCTGAGCTGGCACCAGTAAGTATCAAATCAAGTGATGCTTCATCTACCAGTGCATCACTCTTTTTCTTCTTCTATTTTCTTCAGTCCCTGTTGGGCTTGTGAACTTGAAATGGAAAGGAGGGATGATGGTTTGCAGCTTGTGGCTAAGCAGAGGCAAATGAATGTCTGCTTAAAGCAGCTGCATTTTGTCACGCAGAATGCATATGGCGAATACTCCAACCTCATCAGCTCACCACAGGCCTGACCTGCCTCCTACCCACAAGGTGGAGCACCTCCGCCTCCAGTAAGGATATGATATGGCCTTATGCTCTCCCTCCTCCTGTACACGTCTGTCCATGGCTGTTGTGTGGCAACTTCTCTTGCGAGAAAACAGGACTGTGTTAGTGGAATCTTGGTGTGATGTTTTGAGGATGTGTATGTGAGGATAGAATATCTTGGACAAACACAAATTACTGCAGATGCTGGAAATCTGGAATAAAAACAGAAAATGCTAGAAGCACTCAATAGGTCAGGTGGCATCTGTGGAGTGAGAAACAGAGTTCATGTTTCGGGTTGATGACCTTTCATCAGAAATGGAATCGTGTGGATGTTGTCGAAAAGATGGCAGAGAAGTAGGGATATGAGGAAAGTATTTGTGAAGACAGTAACAGGTTCCAGAGTATGCTAGTAGCAGCAGAAAGGATGTGAAGTGAAGCGTGCTGCTGTGATTGGGGGCAAGTGAGGGAAAGTAGGAGAGGGAAGCCTTGTCAGTACTGGTACAGGGCTCAGCAGCAAGTAATAGTGATAGAAATCTGCTTGGGTCATTAAACCTCTTACAAGTTCTGCCAGGTTTTCCTGGCATTGAACATCTCTTGCCACTCTTGCCATGGCACATCTCTGGAAACCCCTCACCACACCCACCCACTCCCCAGTGGGAAGAGTAACTTCCAGATCCTACCAACCCTTGTACGAGGACCGCCAAAGTGGCTTGCTTGCTTTAATCAAAAGAACAAGAGCATTACTTGGGGTTCTTACCCACATGGTGAGGTAGGTAGACTGATCACTCCATTCACTTGTTGGATAGAAAAAGGGTCAAAACCAATTTTGCTCCTTTGCAGCCAGCAACTGCAGGAAAGTTTAAAAAAAAATTAAAACACTGTGTGGAACGAAGAGGAGCAAGACTATGTCTCTGATGGTCCTGATTGCTCCCTCTGCCCCCGACTGCCTCCCCACCACCCAACCTGGCCCTGCCATCCCTGATTTCACAGGCCCACTATAACCCCCCTTGCATGCGTTACCTTGGCCATTATTAACTTCTTCAGGTAACCCAAAACCAGCTTCGCTTAGTGTTTTCTACCAACTGTGAGTTAATAAAGCAATCGACTGAGTGCATCATGGAACACAGGGAGAAAGAAAAGGTGTAAAACCATTTATTACTGACCTCTTTTCAGAGGATCAGGAGATGTAGCTGATTGGTTTAATAACAATGAAAGAGGAAATGACAAGAGGCAGAGTGTAGTTAGAGTGGTTTACACAGACACTCTTGAGACAGCTGCAAATTTTGTGCATCATTGCCCAGCATATGCTCTGCCAAGGAAAAGGTTAGCATAAGAATTAGCCTAGTAATGGGAATTCGAACAGCTCCCTAACATGACAGACTGCTGCAAGAACAAGACAGGATGGAAACAGTGCTGTGGCAAAGAAAGGGGCACTGTAACTAATGATTTATAGTTGGTGGACAGAACAGCTACATGTTCCTTGGAAGTGTGACAATAATCTGCAGGCAGATCTTTTGCACCGGAATAAAAATCACATCAGTTCTATGTCTGCCTTAGTTTTAGTTTTACTTATTTCACCACTGGTTTACCATGGCTGTAGTCTCTTCAGTCTATCAGATAGTGTACAGCTACAGCTACGGCGCTGCAGCTACTTGCTAAGGCTCCTTTGGCAGCACTTCCTAAATCTGTGACCATCACCATCCAAAACAACAAAGGCAGCACATCCATAGGAAATTCATCACCTCAAAGTTCCCTTCTAAGTCACACACCATCCTGATCTGGAGGTCTATTGCCGTCCCTTCATTGTGGATGGATCAAAATTTTGGAACCTAACAGCATTAGCTGAGTACCTTCACCAGAAGGACTGCAGCAGTTTAAGAAGAAGCCTCATGACCATCTTTCAAGGGCACCTAGAGATGGGTTGGAAATGCTGGCTTTGCAAACAATGCCCACATCCCAAGAATGAATAAAAACTATAGTTATTCAAACAGAAGAATATAGTTAGATTGATAAGCACCTGGATAGATAGAACAATGGATAGACAGATATAGACAGATGGATAGTTATAGATAAAAAGATGGACAGATGGATACATAGATATATAAGATATAAATTATACTTTTGGATACTAATGTACAGTATTTAATACTACTATCAAAAAAGCATAATTTCATCTTAAAATAAAAACAGAATAACATTAAAGCTCATAAACAGCATTAACTCGAGTATCTATCAGGTGTATTGGTACTGCATACGTGACAGAGTACGGAGGAGATATATTTATGTTGTTCAGACATTCACCATGTTTTTCCTGCTGTGCGACATTCACTTATTCCTTACAGGATGTTAAATTCCAAAATATTGCCTTATTTCAAATACTTTATGGTTGTGAATGTAAACCGACACCCATAAATAACTTTCTCCCTGTGGAAAAACCATGTAATCTACAAGAATGCCACATATCTTGTTCAGTTCTATGAGACAATTTAAAGTAGCTTTCCAAGGTAAAATACTATTGGGAATGAAAGGATGCTCTGCATCAGTGAACTGCAACATCTAATTATCAAGGATTTCAGGTTTTATTGAATTTGTCAGCTCTTTAGAAAATGCTGTTTTGTGTGACTCGAGATTGAAGCTATCACTTGCCATTTATTTTGTGGCTTCAGAAACCAATGAATACCGTTAATCTATCAGTCATTTGGAGAGACAGTTCTGGTGCAATGACTAATAAAGTTTCTGCCCATCCCAATCGGGTGATTGTAAAAAATGGTTCTTTTAGTGGAAAAAAAGATTACTTTGGGATTTTAGAAATCTTATTTTTTGATAAAAGTAAGAAAACAAAACTTGCTGCTGTAATCAGGAAGATAGTGCTCAAGGATTTTCTTTCTGGTATTAGTGGCAGTGCTTTCTCCCCACCTAAATAAAATAAGTTGACGCATTCCAGCAGAAATAGATGACATTGTCACCACCTTCATATAAAGTACACAACACTTCAGCATATAGATTGTTAAAACATTGATTGAGTTGTGAGTACGTGGTTTTGCTCAATTAGGTCTGCTAACAGTTACGAGACCAAAACTGAAAACGGTGAAGTACAATATATTAAAGGCATATATTATCACTGACGTCTCTAAATGGCTAGCTAAAATGTCCATGGTAATGATAAATCTCTCTCGGAAACTTCATCATGAATACTGTGATTGACAAGGGAGAGAAATAACATGGTGAGTCTCTTCAAATCCTTCAGCAGTGAGTGTCCATAATCTAACACACGCCAAACCTGTGACTTTTGAGGCCACATCTTTTTTGTTGTGGGTTTTTGCCATTAATCAATTGAAAAGGTACCTCTAAATCTGCCACACTGAGCCGGCCAACACTAGAGGGCAGATAATCCTTCGTATCAGCAGAAATAACTATTGGCAAAACTTGGTTTATTTAATCCTTTCAGGTGGTTTCTGGAGTGTTGAATACAAGCAGTTATCAGAGTCAAGTATAAGAGTTAGGTGTAGTACAGGGAGCAATTACCTGGACCAAGTAGAAAAAAAAGCTCTGCTTGAAGTCTGAAGCAAAAACGGAAAATGCTGGAAATACACAGCATGTCCACCAGCATCTACAAGAAGAAAACCTTCACCAGGGCAAGGATCAATATCCGAAACAATAACATGTCTTGTTTTAACAGAGGCTCAGCTGCCCACTGGGTCAGCTGTGGCATGGCTGGTAGCATTCTCACCTCTGAGTCAGAAAGTTGTGGGTTCACAATCCTACTCCAGAGACTTGAGCAGAAAAATTCTAGGTTGACACTCCAGTGCAGTACTGAGGGAGTGCAGCACTGTTAGAGGTGTTGTCTTTTGGATGAGACATTAAACTGAGGCCCTGTCTGCCCCCTCAAATGGATGTAAAAGATCCCATGGCACTATTTTGCAGAAAAATAGGGGGAATTAACCCTGGTGCCCCGGCCAAAATTCATCCCTCAATCAACATCACTAAAACATCCGGTTATCCGGTCATTATCTCATTGGTGTTTGTGGTACCTTGTTGTGTTGGCTGCTCTGTTTCCTACATTATAACAGCAACGTGTGCTTGAAATGTACTTCATTGGCTGTGAAGTACTTTGGAGCATCCTGAAGTTGTGAAAGGTGCTATAGAAATGCAAGATTTTCTTTTTATTTGCTGCTTATAATGTTCTGGGCAACCTAAGAATCTATCTGGCATTCGGGCAGCTGTCCGAGAATCAGAAGTGCTACTCTTGCATTTACACTTGGAATTATTTTTATCTTTCAATTTTTTCCTATCCCACACTCTTGCAGGGGTCTATGTTTTCTTGGAGCAAGGCTGCAAGGAGTCCTGTTACCCACTAGTATCTCGAGTAAGCTGCTGTGAGTCACAGGGTACATTAACCTAACTGTTATGGTACCGGACTAGGAATTGGCTAGTGGGCTAAATTTTATCAGCTCGTTGCTGGTACCCATGGCGGGACTGGATGAGGGTGGTGTCGCCAGTCACCATGTGATCATGCGGCAGCCGGCCCATTTGAATGCAAGAGGTGTGGAGCCATCCCATTGGATGATGGGGGCGGGCGGCTAGATGCCGATGATGTCGTCGGCGGAGACGAGCGCAGGTTTTGGTGCCATATTAAAAGCGCTGCCAGCCCTGCTTAAACTGCTCCTTCATTAAGTGACTTTGCTGCTGCTTTGCCATTGTGCTTCTGTGCTGCTGCCACCCCTATCACTGCCGCCCCCACTACACCCCCACCTCCCCCCACCCCATAGCTGGAGAGCCTGTGTTGCTGACCAAGGCCTCTTAAGGCCAGGAGCTGACTGGAAGCTAAGAGGGACCATGTCAGGCACAACAGTTCAGTGATCAATCCCTGGAGATTCCCCTTCAGGCTGTAAGGAAAAGGTGGGAACTCCTCTTCCAATGGACGGCAGGAAGAGACCCTCCATCCTGAGCAAACAAGCCTGCTTGGAAATCGCAGAGGAGGTTAGCAGTCATGGGGTCACCCTCCAAAACTGGATCCGGTGCTGCAAGAGGGTCAATGACCTACTTCGCTCTACCAAGGTGAGACCTCCATACCCATTCCATCTTTGGAGTTTGCAGGTTGTCACACAGGAGGGAGCATGACATAGTCAGGGAATGGCTGCAAAGTGGGTGGCGAGGGGCTGAGGCAACAACATGACTGCATCTCCAAGGCCTTCCATCCTCGCTTCCCCCCACACATCCCCTGGGAGTGAACGTGAGGAGGAAGGATTCAGAAGCCCCCATCAGGGGCCAAAGAGCTGCCACCAGAACAAGAGTCCTGCTGTTCTCCGTGGGAAGACTAAGAGTGTCCTTCTTTCTGTTCACAGGAGAAAATGTCCCACAACACTAGGGCAAGGACGAAGGCTAGAAGTGGGATCCCGGAAATGAGAACTAACTGATCCTGGCAGAGGAGGAGGCCCTAGAACTAGTGGGTTTGCAAGGCGACTGCTCCATAATAGATGGAGAGACTGAAGCGTCCACTCAAGAGAGTGAGAAAGCATAGTGTCTTTGTGCCCACCACTGCACTTCTAGAGAACCACATCATGCATGGTTGGCATGGGCAGATCCCTGCAGCAGAATCCCCAAATGTTTGTGTTTACTCATGCAGATCATAGCACCTCGAAGGGTAAAACATCTGCTCATGCCATTGGAATCCTGTCATCTTCTGAGGAGGAGGAAGAAGAATCCTCAGAGGGTACACCATCACACCGTTCACCTGCAGCCTTCACCAGTGCAGATACACTCACGTTGCTGGGTATGCACTTGGGCTTAGAAGCAGGGTCACAAGCAGGTGAGAGCACCACACACTGTTATGCCAATGTGCTTTGTTGAATGAGAATTTTCTTTAATCCACTGACTGGAGATCTGAATCTGTATTTTTTTTTAAAAGACATTTTTAAAAAGACCAGCTAAAAGGACGACTTTGCTGGCAGCTTAAGATGGCTACCTAATTTGCAGCACTGTCTCCTACACTGCAATGCTTGTGAGGAGGGAGACAAAATGTCTGCTCGTGCCCCAGCAAGAATGATGAACCAGGAAGTTTAAAGGACCTACCTGTTCTTATTAGCAAGGGAGAAATACTGCCAACTGCTATGTTTGAATGTGTGACTGCCATGTAACAAGCCCCACCCCATCTGTGATTTTAAGCTTGTGTCTTTCTGCAGCAGAGAGAGGAGAAGCAAATAGACTCTGACAAGTGCAGACCCAAGTGGGGGTCTCTCTCTCTGTCTCCATTCCAGCTTGAAAGCTTTCAAATCCTGCCTATTTACTGACCACCTTTGCATCCTCCAGCTACAATCATAAACCCCGTTGGAGGAAATCATCCACATCGCTGTCTCCAAGAGACTCACCGAACCAGTCACATATCTCTTCAAACTAAAAGCCTCAGGACGCCCAAATTCAGCTAGAAGCCAGCTGAATCACCAAACACCACAGACTGTATATCCATTTTTTCAATGGACTCTAAGTAAACCAATCTACCTTTCCCCTATCTGTAACCTATTTGTGTGTGTGTGTAAACCTCTAGCGTGTGTGTGAGAGGGCATGGTGTCATGTTGTTTATTATTTTATTTTTTCAGTTTTGGTGCAATAAAGTTAACCTCTTTCTTTGTTAACTCAAGAAAAACTGTCCATTTGGTTCTTGTTATTATCATGGCAAGTAAGTAGTCAAACACCGACTGAATTGGTCAGTAAATCCACATTAAGAAAAAATTAAACCTGTTGTGGTCAAACAAGGAGGGAATTTGACGCCTCCTCACTTAACAACACGCTTTGGAGCAGCTGACGGAGGCTGTGGCAGTCAGAGGCCTATGGGTGGCCAGGCCCCAGGCTGTGATAAGCCTCTGGTGTCAGCAGCACAGAACATACTGGAGTTGCAGAGAGAGGTGAGGGAACATCTGTGGAGCTGCCAGACGCCGTGCGTGGCCATGCACAGATGGTGGAGGAGTCCATCCATGCATACATGCTGCCATGTCTCAGGTGTGTGACTCCGTGGCTTCCTCCATCGAGAGGTTGACGAACCTTCTGGAGAGCCAGATCCCACAAATGGGTATAGATCTGCACACCATCGTTTTGGCTGTGAGCTCAACACAGCAGTGGCAAGGCAAGAGTGGAATGAGGTATCTTCTCCAGGTTTGTGTCCATCTGTGGTCAGCAAGGAGGTTCAAGTGAGCCTTGAAAGGGAGGAGGAGAGGTTGACCTCCACATCTGGAGGCTCTCCTCAGGGTACTCTGTGAGTGGACAACAGCTTCTCATCCCTCCGCCAGGGACCCCAGCTCCAGTAACTGCGATGACTGAGAAGGCTTATCCAGCCAGGACCCTCCAGGCCTCAGGCAGCCATCCCAGGTCAAGGGGCAGCGTGTTCAGCAGCCTGCCTCCACCTCAGCTGCCAGCGCAGGGGAGCACTTCAAAGAAGCTCACGGAAGTGCATGAAGAACACCTAGACACATTTGAAGTTTCACGGGTGTGTGCAACTTGTTATTGGGGAATGTGAACCTGACATAAATGGAGGTCACTTTCAATGTTGAGAATCTCTCATGCTTTCCCTGCTGCCCGATCAGATGTTACCTTCACGCTTGCTCCCTCTATAGGCAGCCGGTGCAAGGGCAGGCCACATATGGTCACTTTCTCAGCTCTGTGAGGGCATCTGGTGAGCCTGGGCACAAGGTGTGGGAGTGCAATAGGAAAGAGGCAACACATGGAATACAGTGAGGTGAGTATTTATTGAGTTCACTGGGACAAGTATCTTGATGACAGAAACTGGGTATGTATGAGATTGACGCTTGCCTCAAGTATGAGGGATTCATCTTCCTGTGCTGCCTGCTTGGTATCGTCCTCCACATCCTCCTCATTGGATGAGGACTGGTGATCAATCATGTCCACTTGATGGAAAGTTTCCACTCTCTTCTGTGCTATTTTGTGCAGAGCAACGCAGGCCACCACATTACACAAGACCCTCGCTGGGACATACTGCAGGGTTCCACCGGATCGATCGAGACAACAGAATCTCATCTTCTGCAACCCAATGGCCTGCTCGCTGGTTGCTCTGGTGGAGCCATGGCAAGTGCTTGAACCTCTCCTTTACTGTAGTGTGAGAGTTCCTCACAGGGTGAATAGCCATGTCTTCAATGGGTAGCCTTTGTCCCCGTGAATCCATCCCTGAATGTGAATGGGGGTGCCAAAAAACTGTGGCTCCTGGGACTGTCGAAATATGTAGGAGTCATGACTGCTTTCCAGGCAGCGGGCACACACCTGCAGTAAACGCTTTCGGGTGTCACATACTAGCTGGACGTTGATGGAATGAACGCCCTTCCAGTTGATGAAGGCTGCTGACTACTCGATGGGAGCCTTGATGGCCATATGCGCACAGTCGATGATACCTTTCACCTGTGGAAATACAGTGATGGCCCCGATCCAATGGCCCTCTCGGTCTGACTGTTAGCATCGGTCCAGTAGTTTGCATAGTCGCCGACCCTCTTGAAAAAGGCACTGGTCACCCCCTTGATGCAGCCATAGGATGCTGCCTGGGAGACCCCACACATGTCCCTCGTGCATCCCTGGAAAGAGTCGGAGGCATGAAAGTTGAGAGCCATGGTGATCTTCAGGCCCACGGGCATTGGAGATCCACCAACACTCAGGGATCGCAGTTTATCCTGATTAGTTTGGGTTCCGCCAGGGCCACTCAGCTCCTGACCTCATTACAGCCTTGGTTCAAACATGGACAAAACAGCTGAACTCAAGAGGTGAGGTGAGAGAGACTGCCCTTGACATCAAGGTAGCATTTGACTGAGTATGGAATCAAGGAGCCCTAGCAAAATTGGAGTCAATGGGAATCAGGGGGAAAACTCTCCGCTGGTTGGAGTTGTACCTAGGAAGATGGTTGTGAATGTTGGAGGTCAATCATCTCAGCTCTACGACATCACTGCAGGAGTTCCTCAGGGTAGTGTCCTAGGCCCAACCATCTTCAGCTGCTTCATCAATGACCTTCCTTCAATCATAAGGTCAGAAGTGGGGATGTTTGCTGATGATTGCACAATGTTCGACACCATTCGTGTTTCCTCAGATACTGAAGCAGCCCGTGCCTGCATGCAGCAAGACCTGGACAACATCCAGGCTAGGGCTGATAAGTGGCAAGTAACATTGGCGCCACACAAGTGCCAGGCAATGACCATCTCAAACAAGAGAGAATCCAACCATTTCCCCTTAACATTCAATGGCTTTATAATCACTGAATCCCCCACTATCAACATCCTGGGGGTTATCATTGACCAGAAACTGAACTGGAGTAGCCATCTAAATATGGTGGCTACAAGAGCAGGTCAGAGGTTAGGAATCCTGCAGCAAGTAACTCACCTCCTGACTCCCCAAACCTGTCCACCATCTACAAGGTACAAGTCAGGAGTGTGATGGAATACTCTCCAATTGCCTGGATGGGTGCAGCTCCAACAACACTCAGGGAGCTCGACACCATCCAGGACAAAGTAGTCTGCTTGATCAGCATCCCATCCACCACTTTCAACATTCACTCTCTCGACAACCTGCATACAGTGGCAGCAGTGTGTACCATCTACAAGATGCACTGCAGCAACTCGCCAAGCCTCCTTCGACTGCATCTTCCAAACCTGCGACCTCTAACACCTAGAAGGACAAGGGCAGCAGATGCACGGGAACACCACCACCAACAAGTTCCCTTCCAAGTTACACACCATCCTGACTTGGAACTTTATCGCTATTCCTTCACTGTCGCTGGGTCAAAGTCCTGGAACTCCCTTCCTAAAAGCATTGTGAGTGTACCTACCTCACATGGACTGCAGCGGTTCAATGAGGCAGCTTACCACCACCTTTCTCAATGCCCATTAAGAATGGACAATAAATACAGGCCTTGCCAGTGGTGTTCACATCCCGAGAGCAAATTAGAAATAAGAGAAACAGGGTGAATGGACAAAGATGGCTGTTTCCCCGATTTCTTTTAGATTTCTGCCAGTCTCCTACGAAGGTTTTGGCCGGTGATTGGTGTCAACTCCATGGAATTTCAGGGTCCTCAGTTCAACTTTGGAGCTGCCAGACATCTGAAGATTCTATATTCAGCACTATTTAATACTGTCTCTTCCTGACCTAGATCCCCTGGTAACGGCCAATAGCTGACTAATGCAGCACAGACTTTAGCCTAGGAGGCCAAGTGATGCTTTAATATGTTTTGTGATGAATAAGTTGGGTCCTTCTCTAAGTGATCCATTTTCTGATTGCATTTACCCATACTCACAACATAGTACAGAATGCTTGTGTCCTAATGTTCCAAAGTGGTGTTAGTGGGATAGCCCACTGCTTTAACCCTGACATTAAGATAGTGAATGGGGTAATGTTGGCATTGCAGTGATTATTAGGTGCAAAAAAATGCTAAAAATTAGTTTTTATCTTATTACCAATGGCCAGCTTTGCACACCCAATTTATGATACTGAGTTAGTCACTGTATATATATATATACACACACACCCATATATATTATATATATATGTTATATACACACACATATTTGTTTGCACAACTTTCGACCTTGTATGGGGAATTTTATTCCTTCTTTGTTTTGGGATGAAAATACATGGTTGATAAAAACTCAGACTTGGAAGCATACAGCACTGGGTCACAGTATTCGAGATCAGCGAAATTAGACAATCACTTACGGAGACGTTAAACAAACATTGTGGAATGTGTTAAAAAAACTAAGGGGTAAAACCTTTTCTAGCTGGGATCACAGTAATTATTAGGTGTATTGCTGAAAGCCAATTCTCGTGTAATTAGCTGTATTTACCCAAAATGTGTATAATTTGGCAGATTTGTCTCTCTGTGTAGAATTGATCCACTTATTGTATGTGACCTATTTTCTCTGTTTGCACTGCCAATGGGGAGCATCGTTTGCTGCCTGTACATATTGTAGATTACACATTGTGGATGTGCTGTTAGTGAATTTCTGTCCAGTTAATGAATGGAAAACTATGAGCACAACACCAATTAAATCCAATATACAGGGCTGCTGGGCAAGTCTTCCTGCTGGCAGTGAGAATCTATTGAATCAGAGAATCGTGCCGCACAGAAGGGGAAACCAACTGGTCCATCATGTCAGTGTCAGCTCTTTGAAAAACCCACCAAATTAGTCCCACTTCCCTGTTATTTCCTCATAGTCCTTCAAAATTTTCCTTTTCAAGTTTTTGAGCCGATTCCCCTTTAAAAGTTATTATTGAATCTGCTTCCACCACCCTTTCAGGCATTGCATAACAACATGCTGCATTTTTTTCCCCCTCATGTCGCCTCTGGTTCTTTTACCAGTTACCTTAAATTTGTGTCTCGGAAACATTGAAACATAGAAAATTTACAGCACAGAAGGAAACTATTTGACTCATTATGCCTCTGCCAGCTGAAAAAGAGCTATCCAGCCTAATCCCACTTTCAAGCTCTTGGTCTGTAGGTTGCAGCACCTCAAGTGCAAGTATTTTTTAAACGCACTGAAGACTTCTGCCTCTACCTCAGGCAGTGAGTTCCAATCCACCACCACCCTGTGGGTGAAATAATTTCTTCTCAATCGCCCTCCAACTTCTGCCAATTACTTTAATTCTATGCTCCCTGGCTATTGACCTCTTTGCTAAGAGAAATAGGTCCTTCCTATCCACTCTATCTCAGACCCTCATAACTTTATACACTTCAAATAAATCTCCCCTCAGTCTCCTGTGTTCCAAAGAAAATAATCACATCCTATCCAATCTTACCTCATAGCTAAAATTCACCATTCCTGGCAGCATTCTCATAAATCTCCTCTGTCCCCTCTCTTGTGGGATCACATCCTTCCTGTAACATGGTGACCAGCACTGTAGACGATACTCGAACTGTGGACTAACTATTGTTTCATACAATTCTAGCGTAATCTTCCTGATCTTGTATTCTACGCCACCTCATCTACTTGTCCTGCTGTCTTCAAGGATCTGTCGCCATTCACTCCAATGTCCCTCTGTTCCTCTTCACCTCTCAGTACCACTTATTGTGTATTCCCTTGCCTTGTCTGCCCTCAGCATTAACTCACACTCCTCTGGATTAACTTCTATTTGCCACTTTTCTGCCCACCTGACCAGTCCATTGATATCTTCCTGCAGCCTATAGCTTTCTTCCTCACTATCAACCACGTGGCCAATTTTTGTATCATCTGCAAACTTCTTAAACATGCCCCCCCCCACCCCCACATTTAAATCTAAATCATTGATGCATATATCACAAAAATCAAGGGACCCAATACAGAGCCCTGCAGAACCCTACTGGAAAAAGCCTTCCGGTCACAAAAACACCTGTCAAGCATTATCCTTTGTTTCCTGCCACTGAGTCAATTTTGGATCAAACCTCCCATTTCCCTTTGGATCCCATGGACGCTTATATTTCTGACCAGTCTGCCACGTAGGACCTTGTCAAAAGCCTTGCTGAAGCCCATGTAGACAACATCAAAAGCACTACCCTCATTGACCCTCCTTTCACCTCCTCAAAAATTTCAATCAAGTTAGTCAGATGCAAATTTACCTTAACAAATCCATGATGTTCCTGATTACTTTGTGCCTTTCTAAATGATATACTGTTCCTTAGAATTTTTTGCATAATTTTCCCACCACTGAGGTTAAGCTGACTGGCCTCTATTTACTCGGTCCATCCCTTCCTCCCTTTTTAAACAAAGGTACAATTTTAGCAGTCCTCCAGCACCATGCCTGTAGCCAGACAGGATTGGAAAATGATGGTCAGAGCCACCGCTATTCCCTTCCTTGCCTCTTTTAGCAGCCTGGGATACATTTCATCTGGGCCTGGGGATTTATGCACTTTCAAGGATGCTAAGTCCCTTAATACTTCCGATCTTACTATGCTTATCGCATCCAATATTTCACACTCCTCCTCTTTAAATACAACATCTGCATCTTCCCCCTCTTTTATGAAGACAGATATAAAGCTTTCATTAAGATCCATGCCCATGTCTTCCGTCTCCACAGACAAGTTACATTTTTGGTCTCTAATCGGCCCCATCAAACACCTTCCCTTTGTTCTCTCCCCCACCCCCCTCCCCTTCACTTGTTTAAAACCTAATTCTTTTCTAACCTTTGCCAGTTCTGATGAAAGGTCCAAGACCTGAAACGTTAACTCTGCTTCTCTCTCCACAGATGCTAGCAGAACTGCTGAGTATTTCCAGCACTTTTTGTTTTTCTTTCATATTTCCAGCATCTGCAGTATTTTGCTTTTATTCTCTCCTCAGTTATCTTCTTGCTCTTTGCATAGTTATAAAATATCATCGGATTTTCCTTGATTTACTTGCCAATATTTTTTCTCTTTACCATCCTGATTTCCCTATGAATTGCACCAATGCATTTTCTATACTCCTCTAGGCTTTTTGCAGTATTGAGCTCTTGCTATCAGACATAGGCTTCCCTTTTTTGCCTTATCTTACTCTGTATGCTCTTTGACATCCACGAGGCTCTAGATTTGCGAATCCCACCCTTTTTCTTTCTGGGAACATATTTGTTGTGAACCCTTTCTATCTTCCCCTTGAATGCTTCCCATTGCTCTGACGCTGATTTACCTTCAAGTCGCTGTTTCCACTAACTCACTTCTCACAATAGTAAAATTGGCCATTCCCTAATTTAAAACTTTTACTCTTGTTCTATCTTTATTCTTTTCCATAACTATGCTAAATCTAACTGAATTATAATCACTATCACCAAAATGCTCTCCCACTGATACACCTTCCACCTGTCAGTTTTATTTTAGTGATACAGCGCTGATACAGGCCCTTCGGCCCACCAAGTCTGTGCCGACCATCAACCACCCATTTTATACTTCTTTTTTTTCTTTTCTTTTGGGCCTCCTTATCTCGAGAGACAATGGATGTGCGCCTGGAGGTGGTCAGTGGTTTGTGAAGCAGCACCTGGAGTGGCTATAAAGGCCAATTCTGGAGTGACAGGCTCTTCCACAGGTGCTGCAGAGAAATTTGTTTGTCGGGGCTGTTGCACAGTTGGCTCTCCCCTTGCGCCTCTGTCTTTTTTCCTGCCAACTACTAAGTCTCTTCGACTCGCCACAATTTAGCCCTGTCTTTATGGCTGCCCGCCAGCTCTGGCGAATGCTGGCAACTGACTCCCACGACTTGTGATCAATGTCACACGATTTCATGTCGCGTTTGCAGACGTCTTTATAGCGGAGACATAGACGGCCGGTGGGTCTGATACCAGTGGCGAGCTCACTGTACAATGTGTCTTTGGGGATCCTGCCATCTTCCATGCGGCTCACATGGCCAAGCCATCTCAAGCGCCGCTGACTCAGTAGTGTGTATAAGCTGGGGGTGTTGGCCGCTTCAAGGACTTCTGTGTTGGAGATATAGTCCTGCCACCTGATGCCAAGCATTCTCCGAAGGCAGCGAAGATGGAATGAATTGAGACGTCGCTCTTGGCTGGCATACGTTGTCCAGGCCTCGCTGCCGTAGAGCAAGGTACTGAGGACACAGGCCTGATACACTCGGACTTTTGTGTTCCGTGTCAGTGCGCCATTTTCCCACACTCTCTTGGCCAGTCTGGACATAGCAGTGGAAGCCTTACCCATGCGCTTGTTGATTTCTGCATCTAGAGACAGGTTACTGGTGATAGTTGAGCCTAGGTAGGTGAACTCTTGAACCACTTCCAGAGCGTGGTCGCCAATATTGATGGATGGAGCATTTCTGACGTCCTGCCCCATGATGATCGTTTTCTTGAGGCTGATGGTTAGGCCAAATTTATTGCAGGCAGACGCAAACCTGTCGATGAGACTCTGCAGGCATTCTTCAGTGTGAGATGTTAAAGCAGCATCGTCAGCAAAGAGGAGTTCTCTGATGAGGACTTTCCGTACTTTGGACTTCGCTCTTAGACGGGCAAGGTTGAACAACCTGCCCCCTGATCTTGTGTGGAGGAAAATTCCTTCTTCAGAGGATTTGAACGCATGTGAAAGCAGCAGGGAGAAGAAAATCCCAAAAAGTGTGGGTGCGAGAACACAGCCCTGTTTCACACCACTCAGGATAGGAAAGGGCTCTGATGAGGAGCCACCATGTTGAATTGTGCCTTTCATATTGTCATGGAATGAGGTGATGATACTTAGTAGCTTTGGTGGACATCCGATCTTTTCTAGTAGTCTGAAGAGACCACGTCTGCTGACGAGGTCAAAGGCTTTGGTGAGATCAATGAAAGCAATGTAGAGGGGCATCTGTTGTTCACGGCATTTCTCCTGTATCTGACGAAGGGAGAACAGCATGTCAACGGTCGATCTCTCTGCTCGAAAGCCACACTGTGCCTCAGGGTAGACGCGCTCGGCCAGCTTCTGGAGCCTGTTCAGAGCGACTCGAGCAAAGACTTTCCCCACTATGCTCAGCAGGGAGATTCCACGGTAGTTGTTGCAGTCACCGCGGTCACCTTTGTTTTTATAGAGGGTGATGATATTGGCATCGCGCATGTCCTGTGGTACTGCTCCCTCGTCCCAGCACAGGCATAGCAGTTCATGTAGTGCTGAGAGTATAGCAGGCTTGGCACTCTTGATTATTTCAGGGGTAATGCTGTCCTTCCCAGGGGCTTTTCCGCTGGCTAGAGAATCAATGGCATCACTGAGTTCCGATTTGGTTGGCTGTATGTCCAGCTCATCCATGACTGGTAGAGGCTGGGCTGCATTGAGGGCAGTCTCAGTGACAGCATTCTCCCTGGAGTACAGTTCTAGGTAGTGCTCAACCCAGCGGTCCATCTGTTTGCGTTGGTCAGTGATTATGTCCCCCGATTTAGATTTGAGGGGGGCGATCTTCTTGATGGTTGGCCCAAGAGCTCTCTTCATGCCATCATACATTCCTCTGATGTTTCCGGTGTCTGAGGCCAGCTGAATATGACTGCATAGGTGTTGCCAGTAGTCGTTTGCGCAACGCCTAGCTGTTCTTTGTGCAGTGCTTCTGGCTGCTTTAAGTGCTGCGGATGTTAAATCGCTGGGGGCTTTCTTGTAGTTCAACAGTGCAATGCGCTTAGCGGCTAATCCTACACTAATTCCACATTACTACCACATCCCCACCTGTCCCTATATTCCCCTACCACCGACCTATACTAGGGACAATTTATAAAGGCCAATTAACCTATCAACCAGCAAGTCTTTGGCATGTGGGAGGAAACCGGAGCACCCGGAGGAAACCCACGCGCTCACAGGGAGAACTTGCAAACTCCACACAGGTAGTCCCCAGAATTGGACCTGGGTCGCTGGAGCTGTGAGGCTGCAGTGCTAACCACTGCGCCACTGTGACGCCCTTAAAACTAAGTCCAAAACTTACCCTTCTCTTGTTGGACTTGCTGTGTACTGACTAAAAAGTTCTCCTGAATACATTTTAAGAATTCCCTGCCCTGTATACCTTTTACATTGATTTTATTCCAGTTAACAGTTAACTGGTTGAAATCCCTTACTATTACTTCCCTATTGTTTTTCCACGTCTCAGCAATTTGCTCTTCTATCCCCCTCTGACTGGGGATATTTAGTATATGCTTAGCAGTGTGATTGCCCCTTTTTTGTCCTCAGTTCAACCTAAATGGCCTCATTTAATGATCTTTCTAGCATATCATCCCTCTTCACAGCTGTGATTGTTTCATTGGCCAATATTGAGGACCCCCGCCCCACTTCTCTATCCTATTGGAAAACCCTATAACCAGGAATGTTGAGCTGATGTTCCAGTCCTTCTTCAAGCTATGACTCCTTTGGTTGCTGACCCTTCTGCCACTGGAAACTGTTTCTCCTTATTTACTCTATCAAAGTCCTTCAGGATTTTGAACACCTCTATCAAATCTCCCCTTAACCTTCTCTGCTCTAAGAACAACCACAGTTTCTTTACTCTCGTCACATAACTGATGTTTTTCATCCCTGGTATTGTTCTAGTAAATTTAGTGAAGACAGATGCAAAGAATTTATTTAGTATGCCATCTCTATATCTTTAGTCATCTAGGGACCTCTAATTTTGGATGCTCTTCCTTTCCCCCTCATGGGACTATGTCTAGTCTGCACCCAAATTATCACCTCTTTGAAGGTCTTCCATTGCCTCAGTTACTGTTACCTGCCAATCGTTGATTCTGATCCACCAGGTTGCCTTTCAACACAATAAAATTTGTGCTCATCCGGAAGAATATTTTCACATTCAATTTTTCCTTGCTCTTTTCCATAAATACTTTAAATCTAGTAATATTGTGATCACTGTTTCTCAAATATAAACAGAAACTACTGGAAAAACTCAGCAGGTCTGGCAGCATCTGTGGAGAGAGAAGCAGAGTTAACGTTTCTGGTCAGTGACTTTGCTTCTCTCTCCACAGATGCTGCCAGACGTGCTGAGTTTTTCTAGCAACTTTCTGTTTTTATTTCAGATTCCCAGCATCCGCAGTATTTTGCTTTTATTTTACCGTTTCTCAAATGCTCTCCCATGGAAACATACTCCACTTACCCCAATACATTCCTCAGAACTAGGAAAATCTTCCCTCATTAATACGTAAGGGTAGATATTATGATGTGTAATGAGCTTGTCAGCATTTGCAAAACCCGACTTTAACTACTGGGGTAACCTCACCATTAAAATATGGAACAAAGCAATGCCACCTATACTCTAATGTCAGACACTGTAATTTGTAGAATTTTATTTGGATTGCTTATTGTTTATTTAAATTGACTTAAATTGACATGTTGCTTAACTTCAAAAGAAGCAATGTGTGGGAATTATTATTCAACTACACAAGCAAGGTCCAATTAATATTTATGTTCAGCTTGTACGTTTACATTGCATTTTCCTGCACAGTTAATCAATTAGCTTCTATTATCAGTCATAATTTGTTGACAAGATTTGGAAAAAATGTGGTGCTTGATCTGATAAGAAACAGCTGTTTTCAAATTCCCCACCCTTTTGTGAACATTACCATTGTTCAGAAGAACTTTTAATCATAGTAAAGTGACCAGTCTGACACTTAACCAGAGACCAAAAGGTAGCTAGTTGGCCTATTCTGCACCACGCTGCATGTTTATAGGGAATTCAGGAGAAACTTCTTTACCCAAAGAGTGGTGAGAGTGTGGAACTTACTAACACAGGTTATGGTTGAGGTGAATAGGATAGATGCTTTTAAGGGGAAGCTAGACAAGCATATGAGGGAGAAGGAAACAGAGGGATACGATGATAGATTTAGATGAGGCAAGAATGGATGAGGCTCGAGTGGAGCATAAACACTGGCATGGACTGGTTCGGACAAATGCCCTGTTTCTGTGCTGTATATATCCTCTGTAATTATGTAAATTGAATTTTGAAGATGATAGTGGATATCCAGTCAAATTAACACCAGTATAATGAAGGTATATATTTGATTGACATTGCTGTTGCTATAATGATTAAAACTTTAATGCTATCACGAGCAATCAAAATTCTTTACATAAGCATTGTTAAAATTATTAGTGTCACCACACTGCAATTTATATATAACTGTTCCTTCCAAGTTGGATGTGATTTTCTTCCACATCAACATGAATGAAAATACATTACAATATGAGGAAACAATGGGGGTCATTTTAACTTAACCTGGTGGGAGTGAAATGGATGGGTTTGACTGCTCATCTTACTTCAGTGCACCCCAACTCCCTTGTTTCTCATTGACCCAGGTTTAAATAACCTCGAATGAAATTATCTGAGAATACAAGAATGCACATAATCAGAAAATACTATTATTGTGAATCTGTTTTCAAAGTAAAAAAAAACATTATATTCTATCAATTATATTCCTCAAACACTTCCTTTACAAAAACTATCAAGCTCCCTCTTGAATTTTCTTGCACTTCCACTGTCTCTCTGTTTCGTGCATTTTAACCTTCTAACTGTTAAAGTTGGATTTCCAACCATTTATCATCAATGATGAAAAAAATCTAGCTGTCATATCAAAACTGTCTGTTTGCCCTCACTTTTTTCAAGCTTGACTCCATGTCATGGTTTGAAGAGTTGGGTGATTATGCCAAACATTTTATTAGGTTTTGGCAATGTTGATATTTTGCTAAATATGTGGCTTTGCACGTAGTGTATCAAAGTTATGCAATTGGAAGGAAAAGGGCACTGTTGTGTTAAAATGAGGGAAGGGTGCAGTGAAAGAATTTGGGAAAAATATCAGTGCCAATACCAGTGAATTAAGTATTTTATAATGGTTCCCAGAAAATTAATTAAGTGTATTCATTGCACAATGCAAATGGGAAAATGAATTTGTCCCTCACCTACCGCATTTTTATAAATCAATAAAAGTCTGTTAGGAATATGGGGGTACATCTATGTGTCATGAGTTCTTTATGTTATCTGATGCAACATAAATGAGATGCATGGAGTCCAATTGGTTGATGATCTCAAACAGGTTTATTACAGCTATTATATACGGTACAGAGCAAACTATTTAGAGAACCTTCCTCCAGGTGCTGCAGTTGCAAAGTGACTCTGGCTTTGAGTCACGTGACTATGTCCTGATACTTAGCTCATTAACATACTAAGATCTTAAAGGGACATCACTCTTAAAGGCAATCATACAACACTCTGTACCTTTATTGTTTAGGGTCATATTTACATAATGAATGACAATAAATATATACTTTAAGAAAACACAATTCAATCCTTGCCCTTTTGCAAGTAATTTGTGCTCACCTTCATGAAGAATGTAAAATGGTAACTGAAAGAACCTTCCAAAAATGATGTTTCTGTGATTGGTCAGCTTTGCTGACTACGCTTGTATAATTTGTTGTTTTCATGAGACCAATTTCCACAGTCTCTGTCCTATGGGAACAAGGTGGTAGGAGCCTGAAAATGACACTGCACTGTGTGCTGCCCCATTCCTGTTCCAGGTACGGCTGCTGCCATTTTTGTTGGGATCTTCATATAGGCAGTCCAGGAGCCCTCCTGTTTCAGGCAAGACTCCGGCTGGAACATTTTGCTTGTCGGACAGAAGCCATCCACCGACTGAAAAGTCGGTGGTGATCCTGCTTCCGCTGGGCCTGGGGATCCAGACTGGATTTTACGGACCCCAGTCCCTTAATTGGTCTTACGTGGGACTTCCACCTCGTTGAGGCAGGAAGTCCTGCCTAATGCAGCTGCTGGCCAATCAGCGACCCAGCAGCTCTTAGTCCCAGCAGAGCCACCAGGAACGGTGACCACACCCAGCTTCCGGGAGTGATCTGCAAGGCAAGAGGTGTCGATTGGGGGGGGCAGGGGGCGTGTTGGCCGTTGAGGGTGGATGGGGCAATGGAGGTGGCCCTCCAAGGGGCACAGGGTGGCTGATCGTGAGGGCCCCACCCCAGACCGTCAGAAGGCCGCTTATTTTTGTCAATAGGCTTTTCTCAGGCCTGGGCCACCCGCCTGCCAATGGTCAAATCCCCGTGGCGGCAGGTGGAGGCCCTTAAGTGGCTAGCAATTGGACCCTTAAGGGCCTTGATTGGCCTGGGGTGGGTGGGCGGGCCTTTTCTCGCCACTCCCACCCCGCGTAAAATGGGAACGGAGGTGGGAGTGGGTGGGAAATGGTTCCCCGAACCTTCTACTCCATTTTACAGCACCCACCCCACATCCTCACCCCTGCCACCAGTCTGCTTTTTGGGGGGGGTGGGAATTAAAATTCTGACCTCTATTTCCAATATGCTATTTGAATCCTAAGATATACAAAGGATCCTAATGCAATTTTGAGGCACCAATGAGTGGAATGTACAACATATATATTCCTTCCATTATTTACAAGTAGAGTCTGACCTCGCCAGTGCTCCTTCCAGAAGATGTTGCATGAATGCTTCTCTTGGTCGCACAATAATCTGGTCCTTTGCATGTGTCCCCTCCCTTGATTTCATCCTCCTGCTGTTGGATTATTACTATTGGCCTGGCTCAGCAGAGCAGCTGCCAGATAACCTACCCCCCTAATCAATGAACTGCCTGTGAGTACTGGTTCAGTGTTTGCAGCTTGCCAATCAATTGTGAATGAGGCTCAGCCCTCATATTACCTTTGCTGGACCTTGGAGATAACAGTGTGGCGGTGGGAAGGGAAGCCATTTCTGAACATGGGATAGGTAAGAGTGGAAATAAATGGGGACAGTTGTCTTAGCTGGACAGCAGAGGAGAGATGTTGGATGGTGCAGTCAACTCTATTAAGGGCTCCAGAGAATTTGAGGGAGATGAGGAAGGATAATATACCACTATCACAGTTACAGTCACAGAGCAAGACGTATGTGATTTTGGTCAGGGCTGTTTCGATGTTGTTGTAGGGATGGAAATCTGAATGGAAGGATTCAAACAAGGAATGGCATAGATGGGCACAGATTTGGAAGCCAGAGTGTGATGCTGCAATTGTGACGCAACATGAAGTGTAGCCTTACTTTCATACTGCTTTTATAAGATAGATAATAAGCAAAGAAATACAATCAATACAGCTGGTTGAAACTAATGCCTTTCATCAGCTTACAAGTCCCACTGCACTATAGGCCACATGTGTTGAAATCTTGGAGATTTATAGGTAACATTAAATTATTGTTAATGCGATATCTAGCCAATAACCTGCCTATTTCAATGCATTTTTTTTATAGAGTACTCTCTTACCCTGTTATTTATAGTTAATTATATGGAAGTTAATAATTAGAATACAGCAACAAAAATTAAGTATAAGTAGTGCACCTAGGTACTATTTAGTGCTGGAAGAATTGCAATAGCATGGTCCCAATCCTGAAGAGTGTATGGCAGAGTGCTCAACATGTCAATCCTCTGCCTGACTGGTAGATAGTTTGGTGGGAAGGAACATTTTGGTTGTGGGTCTGTCAGCATTGTTATATATACATACATATAAATATGCAAACAGCAAATAATCTTAAACACAGGAATGAGAAAATGACAACTACTGGAAATCTGAAATAAAAGAAAAACATTTTGTAATTATACAGCAGGTCTGTCAGAATCTCAAAGGTGGAAAAAATAGGTTAATGTTGTGTGTGGACATTTCGCCAGAGCTATATTTTCAAAAGGGAATTGGATAAATACTTGAAAAGGGAAGTTTTCCACGTGATGGTGAAAGAACGGGAGAGTGTGAGTAATTCGATAGCTCTTTCTGTGGCCTCTCGCTGTGGTGTATGTTTCTATGATTTATTAGTTTTTTTAACACACTGATGGATTTGAATAACTTCATTCTGCGTGCTTTTGGTGAGGTTAAATGCATAGGTTACAATTAACACACAATTTAGAAATTCTGAAGAAGGGTCCGTACTTATAATATTGAATTGTCTTTTCAAATGATAACAGATATGCTAAGCATGTACAACATTTAATGTTACCATTTTAAATGTAATGCCTTTGATGGGCTGATAACCTGATCAAGTGCTGCTGGCAAGAATTAGCACTTGCAGCGAGCACTGGCTGGGCAATCATTATTATATTTCCCAATGCTGGGAAGACACAATGGGAGAACCAGCCCCAGTATAAACATGAATAGGAAAATAAGAATAACATACGTCATTGCTTTTAAGTTTTGAATGACAAGAATTAGAGCTAGCAGCTGATCAATGGCTTATTGGGAGTTAATTTCCTCTCGGTGCACTAATTGTGTGCTTTCTGTTAGGTCAAATGTGTTCCAATTAACACACAAGTATGGAGTCAGCCAGAGCAGAAATGTATTAAGGCTGATGAGCTATTGGTTACGCTGCTAACGAAGCACTTAATGAGTTCAATCTTGCAAAAGTTGGTTAATTCTCTTGCGTATGGTGTTTTTGTTTGGTTCTGTGCTGCTCCCAGAGCAAAAGTTTCCACAGGGGTAATTCCATATTACAGTGCTCCCAGGGGTCACCTCTTGGGAAATCATGGGTGGAAAATCATGTGCTATGTACTGGAAGCCTCAGCTCATGGAATAACCCCTTATAGTCACTCAAGTCCACAAGGATAACACATCAACTGTTATCAGTAAAGTTGAACTGATTCCAGTTTAAGTCGGCTGGAAAATGCCGTCAACAACTGGAATCCCAACTGGCTTCCAGTTATACTTGCCAGTTATCCTAATTGTCTCCAGTTTAAATCAGTTGAGACCAAAAGTCATCCTAGTTGTCTCCAGTTTAAATCAGTTGAGACCAAAAGTCATCCTAGTTGTCTCCAGTTTAAATCAGTTGAGACCAGTTACAACCATTTGAAATTTTCAACTGGATCCAATTGGTTTTCCTTTCTGGGTAGCTGATTTTTATTTAGAAGCAAAGAAACCTGTGTTCTTTTCGTATGGTCTATCACCAGGAAAACAAAATACAGACTCGTTGAACAGGGCTCTAAATTGCACAGGCCCGGCACATCTTCTGTTATCATTTCTCTGAAATAGACAAGCTTATCTACTTGTTCCAATGTGACACCATCCACTTCAATCTTCACTCTGGTTTCTTCTAATGTATTCCTTCTAACTACCATTGTTTTAGTCTTTTTGGTGTTCATCCTCAATCCATATTCTAAACTTCTGGATTTTACTTGATCTACAATATTTTGTAGGGCCTCTTCTGATTCTGCAAGTAGCACTGTGTCGTCAGCGTACTGCAAATTTGTTATGTTCTTGCCTCCAAGTTTTACACCAGGAAGTAAATCTAATTCTCAATGTTTGTTCTGTGTACAGATGGAATAATTTTGCCAAAATTACACAGCTTTGTCGTACTCCTCTCTTCACTTGAAACACATCTGATTGTCCATCTTCTAGCCTGATGCTCGCTATTTCATCCCAATGTAGACTCTGGATAAATCTCACATCTTTACTGTCAATGTCACATTTCAGCAACGCAGCTATTAACTTTTGGTCAGAAACACGATCGAACGCTTTTTCATAATCTATAAAGCATATGTAAATGTTCTTGTTTACTTCTGGATACTTATCGGAGATTATTCTTACATTAAATATTCCCTCTCTTGTTCCTACTCCTGGCCTGGTCTAAATCCAGACTGTGTTTCACCAATTTCTGCTTGAAATGTGTCATTATTTTTTGCTCTTATAATTTTCAAGACCACTCTAATGAGATGATTCATGAAGCTTATAGTTCTAAACTAATTGCACTCCATTGCTTTATGTTTTTAGGTATCTTAATGAATAATAAATGTCTCAAGTCACTTGGAAGGTATTCTTTGGTACATATTTGATCACCTTAACCAATGCATTAAAATTAGCCACTAAAGGGAATTTTGACCACACAGTGGCAACATGGGGGAGGAAACTGGTCTGGCTCAATGTCCAGTAATCCCTACTTGTAGTGTATCTGTGTGAAGGATAGGGTTGGGTTTGACTGTGATGCTTTACATGACGAATTGCCCATTGGTGCTCATTGTCCAAGCGCACTCATAAAGAACAATGATGGGTTAAGTGAAAGTCTACCATAGCAAAGGTCACCTTCTCCAGAATACGAAAATACGAATTAGAAGTAGAAAGGCCTTGAATTTCTATGTTCACATTTGTAAAAGAAATTGCCTCAGTAAGCTTTTCACTCTGTAATTACACCTTAACGCTCTCTGGCACCACACCCACCCCAAACCCCCAGTGGAGGTTTCACAGTGCCAGCATCATTCCATTATGCATTATATGTAGAATCTATCCCATTGAATTCTTTACTCATTCACTTCATTCCTCGTCAAAGTTTGAATAAAAAGCCCTGGACACTGGCAGCAAATTAGAAAAGTGCCACAAGAACTTTTCCCTGAGATAACACACTGCCTGATTTGTCCTTCAGTTTTTGGTGCTTAGTTCAGCTGCTCCCACTGCACTGTTTAAAAGCCAATATTAATATATTTTTAGAAGCATGTGAGTGTTTCATGTGTTCTTCATTCATATAGCATCACAGGGGCTGTTTCTACTCAAAATAGAGTGATCAGTTAAGATGGTATAACTAGCAAGTTTTAAATTGATGTTAATACAATGGTGAATGGTTATCAGGCTTTAGCCGATATAAGCTGCTGCCTATTTTAAATGATGATGTTTTAAGTGGAGGAATGTAATCACATTGCACCCGAGGTTCCTGGGAGTTTTGTGTGCTCCACCATTTCCCTCATTGAAGTTTCTCGGCCTCCATTAAAATCAGTGGTGATTGCAAATTTGCTGAATTAATTGAGCTGCCTATCAACAGGAGGACAAGAGCTGGTAGCCCACCTATTGCATGATAATGAGGACCCCTGACCAATTTCATCTGCTAATTGCCCCCACAAGATTAGGTACGCAGGTGCAGCAGTGATTCTGGGCTTGAAAATAAGCCCGCATAAATTTCTGCCCCTCAGTCTGTTGATTTGAGGAGTCAGAACAGGTTAAGTATAAATGATAGCATTGATTTGCATCATGAAATGCAATGACTTCTGGGGAAGTGTATCAGCTCATTGTATTACATTGGAAACTGCAGGGTGTTAATTTATTGCCAGACCTTGGATTGGTCTTGATGGAAGTCACATGGAGAGTGGGAAGAAACTAGCTGCCCTATACTGTGATTCCCAGGCTGTATTTATGATTGTAACCGCTCAAGTAACCCTTGTATAACAGGAGTAGTCAGCTCGACTGGGCCAGAGTGGAGTTTAAATGAACACAGCATTTGTGCCAACGTCACTGCTGAGAATGAATACAGGTTTCAGTTCACATTAGCCCAGTATCCTACTTTGCCAGTATAATTATACAGTGCCCTGGGCAGGAGTGCCTATCAACAGTGTGATGGATGTAAACAAAACTGTTCAAGGATTCTGAAGCATCTTAGACAGAAAAAATATCCAATTACACAATAATTTCAGAAGAAAATTTGAGGTTAATACAGGCTCCATCTGACGGCATTACGGCTTTCAATCTCAGCGGTGTAACACACCAATTAAATATTCCAAGATCGGCTGATAATACTCAGTAGTTGGAGCACATTGACTTCCAGTTTCTTAGGCGGCTTTAATAGGTATTTGTCAGCTTTTAATCTCTACTTGCTTCCCTCTCTTCCTGCTGTCACTCCCTTGGTTGTTTATAACCATTTCCTCACAGTCACAATATAGGTGCAATTCTCAGTTTTTATGTAAAAGTGGAAATGTCAAAATAAGAATATCACATCGAAATGTAGCTGCTTTAGTCACAGTGGAGTGATGTCACTGCGTTGTGCGAAGGTGTAAGGTACACATGTGAGCACTTGTCTGTCCCAGTCAAATAAGTTTGAGCAGGTTCAGCAAGACGGAGAGAGTTTAAAATTAAATAAGGCCTGTCTAACCATAGCAAGGGGGCCTTGTGTTGCATTCTTTTTTTCGTTAGCATGAATATATGTGAGAGGTGCAGCCGTGTACTCTGTACTGTTGCAGAACTTCCTATTAGCACATTAGAGCCTGCTGGGGGAATGTTGAAAAAACCGAACTGAATATTAAACCGACACCACGTATGCACACGCCTCACTGAACTTTTTTGTAAAAGTTTTTTTTAAAAGAATGAAAAAACAGATTTTATGTATAAATCTTGAAACCCTGGTTCTCTCAGATTAGTTGTTGCATGTCCAAATAGAAGGCAATTGTCAGATACCAGGTTTATTGGCTACATGCACCTTTATGATTAAAACATCTTTACATCAAAATCCTTTATGATAATAGCAGCTATATTTCATAATTGGATTTCTGCATTAACAGCAAAAAGCAACAACAGTTTTGAATTATCCTGATGGCTTTTTTTTCTGTTATATTAACAGATTATCATAGCTTGTTTTAAACATAGTAAACCATATTTGCACTTTCAGCAAGAAATATGCATTTTAATTGCTTAAATGACAAATATCATATTAATTTATTGTTGCTACCATTTAGGCTGTGTTACATTTTTTACATTTTGCTTTTCTCCTTTTACATTTAAATCACATAATATTGAGTCATTCAAAAATCTAGATAAGTGGGAAAATATTCCTAGTATCATAACATATTACAGTACACAGAAAAGCCATTTGGTTAATTGTTGATGTGCTGGCTCACTGAAACAGCTTCGTTCCATTCTCCTGCCTTTATCATTTTTTTTCTCATTCGTACATTTATTCACTTCCCCAGTGACATGTGTTATGCTTAGAAGGTGCTGTGATGAAATAAACAATGAATAAATAAAAAGTCAACCACAAGAAGATGGACACTTGTACCACAGACAAAATGGAGTAGCAGTCACATGACCTCTCCTGGATGGGGAAATATACACCTCTATCTGTTGAGAATGAAACTTGTTAACCTTGTCCGAAATAGCTCTCGGGTGAACCTATTGAAATTGAAACATAGAAACATAGAAAATAGGAGCAGGAGTAGGTCATTTGGCCCTTCGAGCCTGCTCCGCCATTCATTATGATCACGGCTGATCATCCAACTCAGTAACCTGTTCCCGCTTTTGCCCCATATCCTTTGATCTCTTTAAACCCAAGAGCTATAGCTAACTCCTTCTTGAAAACATACAATGTTTTGGCTTAACTGCTTTCTGTGGTAGCGAATTCCACAGGTTCACCACTCTCTGGGTGAAGAAATTTCTCCTCATCTCAGTCCTGAAAGGTTTACCCCGTATCCTTAGACTATGACCCCTGGTTCTGGTCTCCCCCACCATCGGGAACATCTTTCCTGCATCTACCCTGTCAAGTCCTGTTAGAATTTTATAGGTTTCTATGAGATCCCCCCTCACTCTTCTGAACTCCAGCGAATATAATCCTAACCGACTCAATCTCTCCTCATACATCAGTCCTGCCATCCCAGGAATCAGTCTGGTAAACCTTTGCTGCACTCCCTCTATAGCAAGAACATCCTTCCTCAGATAAGGAGACCAAACTGCACATAATATTCCAGGTGTGGCCTCACCAAGGCCCTGTATAACAGCAGCAAGACATCCCTGCTCCTGTATTCGAATCCTCTCGCTATGAAAGCCAACATACCATTTGCCTTTTTTACCACCTGTTGCACCTGCACGCTTACCTTCAGCAACTGGTGTACGAGAACACCCAGGTCTCGTTGCATCTTCCCCTTTCTCAGTTTATAGCCATTCAGATAATAATCTGCCTTCCTGTTTTTGCTACCAAAGTAGATAACCTCACATTTATCCACATTATACTGCATCTGTCATGCATTTGCCCACTCACTCAACTTGTCCAAATCACCCTGAAGCCACTCTGCATCCTCCTCACAACTCACCCTCCCACCCAGTTTTGGGTCATCTGCAAATTTGGAGATATTACATTTAGTTCCCTCATCTAAATCATTAATGTATATTGTGAATAGATGGGTTCCTAGCACTGATCCCTGCGGTACCCCACTAGTCACTTCCTGCCATTCGCAGAAAGACCCATTTATCCCTACTCTTTGTTTCCTGTCTGCCAACCAATTTTCTATCCATCGCAATACACTACCCCCAATCCCATGCACTTTAATTTTACAATCTCTTACGTGGGATTTTGTCGAAAGTCCAAAAAAAACACATCCACTGGCTCCCCCTCATCAACTCTACTGGTTACATCCTCGAAGAATTCTAGTAGATTAGTCAAGCAAGATTTCCCTTTCGTAAATCCATGCTGACTCTGCCCGATTCTACCACTGTTCTCTAAGTGCTCTGCTATAAAATCTTTGAGAATGGACTCTAGAATTTTCCCCACTGCCGACGTCAGGCTGACTGGTCTAGAATTCCCTGATTTCTCTCTACCTCCCTTTTTAAATAGTGCCGATACATTAGCTACCCTCCAATCTGTAGGAACTGTTCCAGAGTCTATAGAATCTTGGAAGATGACCACCAATGCATCCACTATTTCTAGGGCCACTTTCTTAAGTACTCTAGGATGCAGACCATCAGGTCCTGGGGATTTATCGGCCTTCAATCCCATCAGTTTCCCCAGCACCATTTCTCGACTAATACTGATTTCCTTCAGTTCTTCTCTCTCACTAAACGCTGTGTTCCTCAACATTTCTGGTATGATATTTGTGTCCTCTTTTGTGAAGACAGAACCAAAGTATGCATTTAGTTGGTCAGCCATTTCTTTGATCCCCATAATAAATGCCCCTGTTTCTGACTGTAAGAGACCTACATTTGTCTTCACTAATCTTTTTCCCTTCCCATGCCTATAGCAAGTTTTACAGTCAGTTTTTATGTTCCCCACAAGCTTACTCTCGTACTCTATTTTCCGCTTCTTAATCAATCTCTTGGTCCTCCTTTGCTGAATTCTAAACTGCTCCCAATCTTCAGGTCTTTGTTTCCTGGTAAATTTATATGCCTCTTCCTTGGATCTAATGCTATCTCTAATTTCCCTTGTAAGCCATGGTTTGGCTACCTTTCCCTTTTTACTTTTGCACCAGACAGGAATAAACAATTGTTGCAGTTCATCCGTGCACTCTTTGAATGTTTGCCCTTGCCTTTCCACCGTCGTCCCTTTACGTAACATTTCCCAATCCATCATAGCCAACTCGCGCCTCATAACTTCGTAGTTTCCTTTTACTAAGGTTCAGGACCCTAGTCTCAGAATCAACTATGTCATTCTCCATCTTGATGAAGAATTCTATCATATTATGTTTGCTCACCCTCAAGGGGTCTCGCACCACTAGATGGTCAATTATTCCTCTCTCATTACACAATACCCAGTCTAGGAAGGCCTGTTCTCTCGCTGGTTCCTCAACATATTGGTCCAGAAAACCATCCCCTATACACTCCAAGAATTCCTCCTCTACGGTATTGTGACTGATTTGATTTGCCCAATTTATATGCAGATTAGAGTCACCCATAATTACAGATGTTCCTTTATCGCATGCATCTCCAATTTTCCTGCTTAATGCCATTCCCAACATCACCACTACGGTTTGGGGGTCTATATACAACCCGCACTAACGTTTTTTGCCCCTTAGTGGTTCTCAGCTCTACCCATACAGATTCCACATCATCAGAGCTAATATCTTTCCTCACTATTGTGTTAAGTTCCTCTTTAACCAGCAATGCAACTCCACTGCCTTTTGCTTTTGGTCTGTCCTTCCTAAATACTGAATGCCGAAATTGTTCATTTCCTATCCCCGGTCACCTTGCAGGCATGTCTCCATAATCCCGACTATATTATACCCGTTTACATCTATTTGTGCGATTAATTCATCCACTTCATTGCGAATGCTTCGCGCGTTAAGGCACAAAGTGTTAAGGCTTGACTTTTTAACATTACTTGGCCCTTTCCCACTATTTTTTCACTGGAAAGGAGCACCATTTCATATTGATGACTCCTATCTACATGAATAAACTAACAAAAGGTTGTGGAGAAAGATTGACTCACAGCCCAAACAAATGAATAGATGCGAAGTAACACCATTATAACAGAATGGTCCCTATTTAAACATCAATTGATCGCCATGGTTTCCATATCCTGGCCCATTATGTAGTTACACCAGGGGAGAGCGCCATGTGTCATCTAACAGAATCTCATATGTGATGGATTTTGGTAACCCTCTGTAGAGAGAGAGGGAGATCAAGCCAAGACCACAGAAAGTCAGTTTCTAGCCAGAGGCTGTGAGAGAGATTTAGCTAAACAGAAGAACCCACCTGAACAACCACTACAGCAGAGAAATTACAAAGTGACTTTGAGACTTTTCGTCTGTCAATGTAAACCAAATTCACACCACCAACTTAGCATTCCGTTTGAATCATTGTTACGACCAAGGCAGAAGTAATGCACTGCTAATTCAGTCCCACTACTCCACAGGTCATAGCATATCAAATTATGTTTCCCACTTACCAAAAAAATAGCCAAATTTAACAATCTATTTGTCTCCCAGAATTTGTTTTTATTTGTTTCATGGAATGTGGGTGTCGCTGGCCAGGCCAGCATTTATTGCCCATCTCTAATTGCCCATGAGAAGGTGGTGGTGAGCTGCCTTCTTGAAATGTTGCAGCGATGGTTAGATTCTCTCTTGTTGGAGATGGTCATTGCCTGGCACTTGTGTGGCGCCAATGTTACTTGCCACTTATCAGCCCAAGCCTGGATATTGTCCAGGTCTTGCTGCATTTCTACATGGACTGCGTCAGTATCTGAGGAGTCACGAATGGTGCTGAACATTGTGCAATCATCAGCGAACATCCCCACTTCTGACCTAATGATTGAAGGAAGGTCATTGATGAAGCAGCTGAAGATGGTTGGGCCTAGGACACTACCCTGAGGAACTGCTGCAGTGATGTCCTGGAGCTCAGATGATTGACCTCCAACAACCACAACCATCTTCCTTTATGCTAGGTATGACTCCAACCAGTGGAGAATTTTCCCCCTGATTCCAATTGACTCCAGTTTTGCTGGGGCTCCTTGATGCCATACTCGGTCAAATGCTACTTTGATGTCAAGGGCAGTCACTCTCACCTCACTTCTTGAGTTCAGCTCTTTTTTACATTGTTACGACCAGGTGAGAAAGAGATCGAGGGTTGCCTTTCAGCTTTCACCTGGTCTTACTGTAACAGGGTTTATTTTTAAACACACTGTTTTTCGCTCCTCTTTGGTGAATCCTTGTTCACCAATTTCCAGTTATAAGGCTAAGAAACCTGTACATACAGGCTTTCTTAGTTTTAAAGAAGAAAAGTTGAAATTTATTAAACTTAAACTTGAACTCTAACTCAGTTAAAGCCTACGGATACATGACGTGCCTACGCTAGCATGCAGGTGCAATACACACATGCAGATAGAGACAGAAGGAAAACAGAAGAAATAAAGTGAAAAAGTTTGAGGCAATATCATCGGAGGTTTTTTGTGTTATGGTTCTTTGAGCTCACTGTAGTGTCCTTTATCGTAGGTAGATCTTGCTTTTCGTTGGGGCCCAGTATTCTTCTTAAACCTTATTTGCTGTTGGAGACTTTTCCCTCTTGGGTTCCTGTGTCTTCAGTGGATTTGGAGTTCCGTGAAAAAGAGGTGGCAGCAGTCAGGAGAGATCTTCTCAGTCCAGGAGCAAACAGACACTTTGCTTTCAAACTCTCTGTGGCCAGTTCAAAAGAAAATCCTGGAACAGCCAGGTAGTCATGTGACCAGCTGGTCTAACTAGTCCTGGCCCTTGTGGATTGTATCCTCCTTAGCAGGCCCTGGAATGCACTTCCTCACTTTCGCGGTCTGTTGCTACTAAATGTTTTTTTCCAGCCACGGCTGATCTGTTTCACAAGTCATTTCCTCGCTCCAACAACAGTTGAAAATCAATGTTCATGACAAAATTGATGTGCCTCATTCTTGGCAGGTCGGGGTCTAGCATGACACTATGTTTGAACCAAGGCTGTAATGAGGTGAGGAGCTGAGTGGCCCTGGCGGAACCCAAACTGAGCATCACTGAGCAGGTTATTGCTAAGCAAGTGATGCTTGATAGCACTGTCAATGACATCTTCCATCACTTTGCTGATGATCGAGAGTAGACTGATGGGCCAGTAATTGGCCGGATTGGATTTGTTCTGTTTTTTGTGTACAGGACATACCTAGGCAATTTTCCACATTGCCAGCTATGATTCCGTGAGTATGACTATGTCAGGCTGTTGCTTGACTCGTCTGTGGGACAGCTTTCCCAACTTTGGCACAAGCCGCTAGATGTTCGTAAGGAGGACTTTGCAGGTTCGACAGGACTGGGTTTGCTGTTGTCAGATCTGGTGCCTAGGTCAAATGCCAAGTGGTCTATCTGGTTTCATTCCTTATTGACATTTTAGCAGTTAGGTACAACTGAGTGGTTTGTGAGGCTATTTCAGAGGGCATTTTAAGATTCACCCACATTGCTGTACGTCTGGAGTCACATGTAGGCCAGACCAGGTAAGGAGAGCAGATTTCCTTCCCTAAAGGATGTTAGTGAACCAGCTGAGCTTTTGCAACAATCGTCAATGGTTGCATGACCATCATTAGACTATCTTTTTAATTCTCGATTTTTTAAATTTTAATTTTAATTTTTAATTGAATAAAGCACAACAAACCAGGTTTCTTTAAACAGCAAAATTAACTATTTATTAATGAACTAAATCTAAACAATAAACAATAATGATATAATGATGAAAATATTTTATAACTCCTTATTCTTCCTAACCCTCATTCACATACATACATTCAAAAACTGGTTTTCCAGGGGAAAATGCTTTTCTCTTTACAACTGTTTCTTAAGAATAATACAATAACTGGGTTGTAACATTCTGGCAGGATATTTACGGGTCAGTGAGGTGTCCCAGAGTTGAATAATCAGATGCCACTCAAAGTCTCTCCAGGCGAGGTTGACGAACAGTCTGTGATGGGTAGGCATTCAAGGCAATTCATCTGCAGCAGGCATCACACATATCTTTCAGCAAATGTTATAACAACAGGTCTACTTGGATTTTGAAGTAGCAGTCTAGCAATAGAAGCTTTCTTGAGCTTTCTGGATCTCCCAAAACATAAGAGGCAGCAGCAATTACTCTTGATGCAAAGATTTTTCAGAGACTGGAGGCAGTAGGAATCTGCTACCTTTAAAATTGCAGGGCTTCCTCTCTGCAAAGCAGTGTTCCTCCACAGAGTGCAGCAACTCCTCTTTTCCTGGGTCTTTTCTCTCTCCACAGGGTCTTTTCCTCTTTACAGGTAGACCACAGCCACATCTCAAATGTAGGAATTCTTTTCCCAAGAGAGGGAAATCTTTTTCAGAGAATAGGTCTTTTCTCTGGTCTGCAAAAACAAGCCCCGCCAGGTCTGACCACAATGCTGCTCAACTCACTGATCTGTCACAATGCAAAGTGAAACTTAAACCCTAACAATAAGTCATCTGGCAGTCATAAATCTTCCTGTCATTTCCCTGTTGAGCATCTTGGAAACAGGTGCCTTGCAGTCTACGCACTCAGTTCAAACCCTAGGTTTCAGCATTCAATGTTCACAGAAAATCTTTTTTCTCAGTTTTTCAAACCACACAGAATTCTAAGCTTTCAAAAAAAAAACACTTGTGACACCACTAGAACCCTACAACACCTCAGAAAGTTCAAGACTGCAAACATACAGGCCTGCACCTTTAAAAAAGACATTCCTCCTGAGAAGATTTGACAGTATTCTGTAAACCACAAACTTTTGTAACATCTTGGACTTTAATTGCATCTTACCCTTTCTCTCTATCTATTCTTGTGTATGCATGTGTGTGTGAATGCATGAGTGGGTGAAGGTTGCAACCAATTTGGGAGCTGCTGAAAAATAAACAGGTAGCTTCCTTTTTTTAAACCTATGAGAAGACCTGTCATTTGTCTGTTTATTTGACGCTAAAAACACTGAGGGACTAATACACCATTTTTAACAAAACACAATTACGGTCGGTTCGGAAGTGAAAACTGGAAGCCACCCACACCACTTATCGCTGTCTGGAACACACGATAGTGCAGATTCTGCTTCTGGTAAGGCATTCCATCGTGTGCTAAAAAAATTGATTTAATATTTGTTGAGCCAATATTCAGTCTTTCAACCAACTTGTACTATTAATTTTCATTCTTACAGATTTCTCTCCAAATTCAGCCTTTCAAAATATGGCCAGAATTTTACACGGTAGCAGTGGCCCCACCCACCTGCTGAAAAGTCGGGCGAGAGCCCGCCTCCGCTGGGCCTGGAAGCCCTGAAGAAAGTTTGCGTGGCCCAGGACCTTAATTAGTTCGGGCAAGAGTTCTGTCCCTCTGAGGCAGGAACTTCCACCTCTAGGAGCTGCCAGCCAATCAAAGGGCCAACAGCTCCGCAGTCCCAGGAGTGCCACTAGGAGCAGTGGCCAATGCTGGGAATGCACCCAGCCAGAAGAGGAACATGGACACCCGCACCGAAAGGTGAGCGGGGTCTTGAGCCTCACTGGCCAAAATTGGCTGTGCTTTGGCAATGGGGGTGGGGGCAGATTAGGAGGGCAGGGGGAAGGTGCTTCAGCGGGGATGGCTTGTGCCATGGGAGGCCCTGCATAGGGCACAGGGTGCCCGATTGGGAGGGCAGCCCCCAGCCCGCAAGGAGATCGCCAGGTTTAATTGGGTAGCCTCCCTAGGTGGCAAATTACCAAGCCACCACTGCTAAAATACAAGTGGCGGTGGGAGGAGACCCTTAAGTGGAAATTAATCGGCCACTTAAGGCCTTAATTGGCCAGGGGGGTGCCGTTTCTAACCTCCCCCGCTGCTGGTAAAATGGCGGCAGGTAGGTGACGGGTACGACACCCCCTGCGTCCCATTCAATTTGACACCCCCTCCCCCATTCCCCGCCTCCAGCCCACTCCTGAGGCAGTGCATGGTGTGGAGGGGTGGGGGTAAAATTCCAGCCTATATCATTGTTTTATTAAAGTTACTTTACTGCTGCATTTAAAAATACTGGTCATAAATGAGGCAGTAATACCATGAAAATGGCAGTGTAGCACATGCTGCCTCATTAACACTAATGTTATTGCTATTTTGGTGAGGGCCTGGTGTCCAGGTACCAACTGGAAACAAGCACAGCCTCATTAGCCTACAAAAACTGGGGTCCTATGATATAAATAAGCTTTCACAGCTATTTCAAAGTACAAATATACCAATGGCTCATTGGTATATGACATAGAGCGGCCTAATCAGCAATCCTGGAAGGGAAGACTGACGACTGCTAAAGTATAAAATGTATTTAAAAAAATGTTTTTAAAATTATTTTTGTCGGACCAGAAGGAACATTCATTCTCCTACTTTGCCCAAAAAGAACAAGCTCTTGTTCCCTATACCTGACCTTCCACACCCCTCATCTCCTCTGGAGATCTTTCCTCTACAGCTTCCAACCTCACAGCCCTGCAACCCCGGACAGCTCCCTCTATCTCCTTCCCAAAATCCACAAACAGGACTGTCCCCGCAGACCCATTGTTTCAGCCTGTTCCAGCCCCACTGAACTTATTTCTTCCTATCCTGACTCTATCTTTTCTCCCCTAGTCCAGTCTCTTCCCACCTGCATCCATGACTCTTCTGACGCCCTACGTCATTTTGGCAATTTTCAGTTTCCTGGCCCTAACCGCCGCCTCTTCACTATGGATGTCCAGTCTCTCTACACCTCCATCCCCCACCAGGACGGTTTGAGGGCTCTCCGCTTCTTCGTTGAACAGAGGCCCAACCAGTCCCCATCCACCACTACCCTCCTCTGCCTGGCTGAACTTGTTCTCACATTGAACAACTTCTCCTTCAAATTCACTCATTTCCTTCAAGTAAAAGGTGTTGCTATGGGTACCTACATGGGTCCTAATTATACCTGTCTTTTTGTTGGATATGTCGAACCTTCCTTGTTCCAGTCCGACTCAGGCTCCCTCCCCAAACTCTTTTTCCATTACATTGATGACTGTATCTATTCCGTTTCCTTCTCCTGCCCTGAACTGGAAAACTTTATCAACTTTGCTTCCAATTTCCATCCTTCTCTCACCTTTACATGGTCCATCTCCGACACCTCCCTTCCCTTCCTCGACTTCTCTGTCTCCATCTCAGGGGATAGGCTGTCTACTAATATTCATTATAATCCCACCGATGCCCACATCTACCTCGACTTCACTTCTTCACACCCTACCTCCTGTAAGGACTGCATTCCGTTCTCCCAGTTTCTCCATCTCTGACGCATCTGCTCTGATGATGCAACCTCCCACGACAGTGCTTCTGATATGTCTCCCTTTTTCCTCAACTGAGGATTCCCCCCCACTGTGATTGACAAGGCCCTCAACCATATCCAACCCATTTTCCGCACTTCTGCCCTCACCCCTTCCCCTCCCTCCCAGAACCGCAACAGCACTCCACTAGCCTCCACATCCAAAGGATCATCCTCAGCCATTTCCACGTCCAGCGTGATGCCACTACCAAATGCATCTTCCCCTCCCTTCCCCTGTCAGAATTCCAAAGGGATCGTTCCCTCCACGATACCATGGTCGACACCTCCATTACCTCCGACACCTCGTCCCCTGAGCTGAAACGTTAACTCTGCTACTCTCTCCACGGTTGCTGCCAGCCCAGCTGAGTATTTCCAGCACTTTTCGTTTTTATTTCAGATTTCCAGCATCTGCAGTATTTTGCTTTTATTTTACTTGCATGGCCCTCTCCCAGGATTGCTTTCCCCTACTCTCAATATACCTGGGTCATGCTTCAAGGTGGCCATTCTGATCACCAAGCTGCTCCAAAAGCATTGAATGATGAAACATGCTCTCGGGGCTGACTGGCCTATTCCTGTTCCTATATAAGGGGCTGGAGCATAAAAATGGTTCGGAGACTCCTACTGCTTCCATAGGAGGGATGGCAACCTCAGCTCTGCCCACTTCCCACTGGATGGAAGCAGTCACTTGAAAATTCATCCCACCATGTAATCAAGTGCTAAGCCTTTCAGGGCAACTGATTATGTTATTGCTATTTTTTAACGTGACTATTATTTTGTGCATATATTGTGTTGATTGTATATTCCATGACGGTAAGACCAGAAGACAGATATTTGGAAGCTCTTCTTTATTAACAATGTTTGTAACGATATGCTATGCAAATTAATAAAGGCAGGCATTTTATGGATATTTAAAATGAAGCTGTATGTTATTGTTACAACCAGGTGAGAAAGATATCTAGGTGTCTCTTTCAGCCTTCACCCGGTCTTGCTGTAACAGGATTTAATTTTTAAACGCACTGTGTTTTGAATTCCCGCTTTGGTGAATTCTTGTTCACTGCTTTCCAATTAAAAGGCAAAGACATTAGCACAAACAGGCTATCTTATGTTTAAAGAAGAAAAGTGAAATTTATTAAAACTTAACCTTAAACTCTAATTCGGTTAATGCCTATGGCTGCACGACATGCCCACACTAGCATGCACATGTGATACACACATGCAAATAGGGACAGAAAAGATCAGAAGAGAAATAAAGTGAAAAAGTTTGAGGCAATCTCTGAAAGGGGTTTGTTACTGTGTTCGAGCTCGCTGTAGAGTCCTCGATTGTAGGTAGTCTTGCTTTTCGTTGGGGCCCAGTATTCTTCTTAAACCTTGTTCACTGTAGGAGACTTTTCTCTCTTGGGCTTCATGTGTCTTCAGTGGGTCTTCAGTTCTGTGAGAAAGAGATGGAAGCAGACAGGAGAGAGGTCTTTGCCAGTCCAGGAGCAAACAGCTTTCTGAGTTCAAATTCTTTGTGGTCAATTTAAAATTCCCCTAAAATAAAAGCAAAATACTGCGGATGCTGGAAATCTGAAATAAAAACAAGAAATGCTGGAACAACTCAGCAGGTCTGGCAGCATCTGTGGAAAGAGAAGCAGAGTTAACGTTTTGGGTTATTTAAAATTCCCCTAGTTGGCCAGCAGGTGGTCATGTGACTGACTGGTTTGACCAGGTCTCTTCTGTGCATTGGGAGCATCTTAGCAGTCAACCTGGAATGCTAGCTTCTCCACCTTCAATGTCTGTTAATCAAAAGTCCATTGGAGCAGGGAGTGGCACTTTGTCCTTTCCAAGTACTGTATGTTACTATGCAAACGTCTTTGCAGCCAAGTGTCTGCTATTTTTTTAAAGCAAGTTCTTTCTTTAGTCCAGTAACAGTTTCGAAAATCAATGTTCATATGGAGAAATTAATGTGCCTCATTCTTGGCAGGTGGGGGGCCTGCATGACACCCAGGGGAATGAAATGTAATTTTAAAAAAGCGCATTTCATTAAAAGGTTTGAGAGAAATATAAGATACAGAAAGAAAAAGCATGCATTTCTCTCATTCATTTCCATTCTTTAATAACTCTTAAAGCTGATTAAAATTGTCTTTATGGGTGCCAGGGCTGCTTTGATTTCCCCTTTTTGGGATCCCAGTAACCATGTGATTCTTTGAGGCTGCTTTTCTTCAGTATTTCCATTACCATGACTGCCTTGGGTTTTGTTCCTGTTGAGGTTTTTTTTTCCAGGAGAGTTCGTAGTAGGCGAGTCTATCCCGAACCCTCTTTCAGTGCTTTGCTGACTCATGCAAAGACTTTTGACTTGAGGGGACGGGTGGTTCCCTTTTTCTCTGACTGTGGGGGGAAGGATTGTTTGTTAATCTCCTCTTTGCTCTCCGGGACACTCCTACCTGCAGGTATGTGTGCAGACCTGACTGCACTCTTCTGTGGCACTTCGACTAGGTGAGGCATCACCCTGACAGTTTCTGTGCCCCCTAGAGGTCTCTTGTTTTCTCTGCAGGTTCCTGTAAATGCTGTTGCAACAATTGTGGGGTGCTTCTAGAGTCTGCATTTACATAGGAGGATGTGAGGTCTAACTTGTCGATTTTTGGGGGTTGGCTGACCATACGGTAGGGGTTTTCATCTGGGATTCCTCCCAGACTTCCTTTAACCTACCCTCTTGGTCACGTTTCCCCTTCTCTTTCTAAACTTTTGCAGCAGTATGCCTGCCTGTCCCCTTTTGTTCTCAATGGGGGTCCCTTATAGTTCACCAACCCTTTGCTGGAGGGTCCTCCTAACACCAGTGCAGGACTTAGGGGTGCAGGTTTCACTGTAGGTTGGGGTTTCCCCTCAACTGGACACATATGGCAACTCCTGCAGTACTCCACCACATCTTTGTGGAGTTTTATCCAGTCAAGCTGCTGTCTTATGCGGGCTTTGGTCTTTTGTATACCTGCATGTACAGCCACTGTAGTCTCGTGGGCCCTTCTTAATATTTCTCCCCGGTACCTCTGCGACACCAATAACTGGTGAACTACTGCTCACTCCTTGCTCTCAGGAGTGCCACCATTTTTCATCAGTACCTCATTCCTTAAATAATAGCAATCAAGGACTACCTCTGCTTTACTTTCAGATTGGGCAGCCTGTGCTAACTTTCGCAGTACTGGGTTGGCTCGCTGAGCCTCACCCAGGGGAAAATTCATTGAATTCATTCACTAGGTCTTCCAACTTTCCAAAGAAAGTCTCAGACAGGCAGACCTCATGGTCATGTGCCTGCAGTGCCAACGCAGTCTCCTCTGGGGAGCTGGTTTGATCAGGGCCTGACCCACTACACATTCAGGGACACTGCAGGGGTCAGTCTCCTGCCACTGCCCTGTCTCTCTGACCTCCTGTGGTCCTTCTTTCATAACTGGGGGGGGCTACCACCTTCACCCCCACCAGATCATTACCTAGGAGCAGGTCAACCCCGTCCACAGGCAAACTAGGGTCAATCCCTACGGTCACCGCTCACGAAACTAGGTCGCACTCCAGGTGCACCCGATGTATGGGTACAGGCACACACTGCCCTCCAATACCATTCACCACCATTCTGGTGTTTACTGCACTCTCTGGGGGAAAGGTCAGGCCTTTTACCAGTAAAAGGGATCGAGTGGCCCCTGTGTCCCTGAGAATTACTATGGGCTCGCTTGCCCTACTCGAGGGGTTTGGGGTTACTTTCCCTTCAGACACAAAACCCTGATTACCTTCAGGAATCCTATTAACTTTTCCTGCACTGGCCATAGTAAGCTTCCTGGGTTGCACTCTTACTGCAGTTAAAGCCACAGCTTGTTCTGTGTTTTGCATCAGGGTTCCGTTTTCACTGAGCAGATATGCCCTTATTAACCCTACCAGTTTTCCCTTTAGTTTCCAGTAGTCAACTTTTAAATGCCCTGCCTTATTACAATGGAAGCACACAGGTCTCCAGGTCTCACTCTTGCTCACAGCACCTTCCCTTTTGGCTGGAGGAGGGCCCCCTGTGTCCCCTGCTTTCCTTTCTCTCCCAAGACTGCCTGGGCGGATATCACCTTACCACCCTTTGTCTTTTTCGTATTTGTGGGGGTGATTAGGAAAGGTTCTCCCCTGGGAAACCGATTATAAATTAAAGCAAACTCGTCGGCCAGAATGGCCGCTTGCCGGGCTCCCTGAATCTGCTGCTCCTCTACATGGGTCTTTATTAAGAATTGGAGAGAATTTTTAAGTTCCTCTATCAGAATTACTTCTCTGAGAGTCTCATAGCTGAGCTGTATTTTAAGAGCCCTCAGCCACTGGTCAAAAGCCAGCTGCTGACTTCATTCAAATTCCCGAGAAGTTTGATTAGCTTGCTTCTTGAGAGTTCTAAACTTTAGGCGATAGGCTTCAGGTACTAATTCATAAGCCCCGAGGATAGCATTTTTTGTCAGTTCATAATTTGAAGAACTCTCATCTGGCAACAAGGACTAAACCTCATGGGCTTTTCCAGTTAGCTTGCTTTATATTAAAAGATACCAGGTCTCAGCTGGCCATTTTAGCTGGCTTGCCAGTTTCTCAAAAGACACAAAAAACTCTTCCACATCTTCCTCATTGAATTTTGGAGCAATTTTGTACCCAGCCCTGAATTATGCTTCTCCATATTGGCCATGCTTTCACTGGGGTCACTCTGTCGCCCCCTAGTTAACTCAAACCACTTCAACTCTCTTTCTCCGCTTTCTTTCGGGAATATTCTTTCTCTCTCTCTCTCTCTCTCTCTCTCCTCCCTTTCACGATGCTTTTGGAAGGCTCTCTCTTTCTCTTCCCGTTCCTTCTGGAAGATTTTCTCTTTCTCCCTCTCCTGTCTCTCTCTCTCTTTGTTGCTTTCCTCTAATTCAAATTGTTTTGTTCCAATTGTATCTTTTCTAACAATACCCTGTCAGATTCTGTTTCTAACACTGCTTCTGCTTCTTCAGATTCAAGGGAAAAATAGCTGGTCACTAGCCTTAGGAGTTCAGACTTCCTAGCCTTGCCACGTACAGTGATCCCACACTGCTCAGCCATTTTCCTCAACTCCTCCATAGACAGTGCTTTTAACTTATCCCAAGTTACTTCACCCTGGCATGGAGAGCTGCTCGCTTCAGCTGCAGACATGTTAGTATTCAATCACACACAACCACAAGAAAACCTGTATTGAAAACTCCCTCTTTTTTTGATTGGCAACAATTTGGCTTCCCACTTCCAATTTCCCTAGTTTTTCTGTGGGTAAAATTCTGGACACTAGCACCCAAATTTCTGTTACAACCAGGTGAGAAAGGTGTCTCGTGGTCTCTTTCAGCCTTCACCTGGTCTTGCTGTAACAGCTTTTAATTTTTAAACACATTTTGTTTTGAGCTCCCGATTTGGTGAATCCTTGTTCACCAAGTTCCAATTATAAGATGAAGAAATGAACACAAACAGGCTTTCTTAGGGTTAGAGAAGAAAAGTGAAATTTATTAAAACTTAAACTCTAATTCGGTTAATGCTTATGGCTACATGACGTGCCCACACTAGCATGCACGCATGCAAATAGGGACAGAAAATATCAGAAGCAAAATAAAGTGAAAAATTTTGAGGCAATCTCTGAAGGGGTTTGTCATTGTGCTTCAAGCTCACTGTAGAGTCCTTGATTGTAGGTGGTCTTGCTTTTCGTTGGGGCCCAGTATTCATCTTAAACCTTGTTCACTGTAGGAGACCTTTCTCTTTTGAGGTTCATATGTCTTCAGTGGGACTTCAGTTCTGTGAGAAAGAGATGGAAGCAGACAGGAGAGAGGTCTTTTCCAGTCCAGGAGAAAACAGCTTTCTGAGTTCAAATTCTCTGTGGCCAGTTTAAAACTCCCCTAGTTGGCCAGCAGGTGGTTACATGACTGACTGGTTTAACCAGGTTTCTTCTGTGTATTGGCAGCATCTTGGCAGTCAACCTAGAATGCTAGCTTCTCCACCTTCAATGTCTGGTAATCAAAAGTCCATTGTGGATTAAATTGGAGCAGGGAGTAGCCCCTTTGTCCTTTCCAAGTACTGTCTGTTACTATACAATTGTCTTTCCAGAAAAGTGTCTGGTGTTTTTTATTAAAGCAAGTTCTTTTTTAACACCAGTAACAGTTTAGAAAATCAGTGTGCATGTGGCGAAATTAATATGCCTCATTCTTGGCAGGTTGGGGACCTGCAAGACAGTTATAATGAGAGTTTGACTAACACTTACTGTAAACATGCTTAGCGGTTACGGAACTGTACTGGCAACCCAGAGGGCCATGCATTCAAATCCCACTATGGCAAATGATGAAAATGAATTTAATAAATTTGTTAAGTTTTGGACTGTCATTGAAGAAAAATAATCATGAAAGCTGCTAAGCTGTTTTAAAAACTCAACTGGTTCACGAATGTCCTTCAGGGAATAGAAGCTGCCACTTCTATCTCACCTAGGCTAGAAGTGATTTTGGTCCCATGGTTGACTCTGAATGTACTATATAGAGGCCAATCAAGTTGTACAAACAATTGCTTAGGGTAGGGCCATGAATGATGCTTTGTTAATGTCATCTACAGTCCAAGGACAAATATTTAAAACAATTCTATGCTATTAATCTACCGTTCTCTTTATCTGACAATCATGATTGCCTTATTCAAAGATTACACTTGGCTGGTTCAGCTTATCTATAAAACTCCCCACTAAAATGACATAACTCCTTGAAGTACAATCCAATAGCAATCTAGAAGCCCTTTGAATTAATGAGTTTATTTTGCAATGAATCCACGATGGACTCTATTCTAGAATGAATTTTATCATGTAAACCATTCCTATCACTGCATTTCTAATAGAAAGACCCAGCACTGTGTTGTGGATTTATACTGGCTAAACACATACATCAGCACCGTGTAAATGCATTGCTCATTTTTACCTCAGATTTGTGTCACCTGGGCTTAGACAGATATAAGAGTAATGAATTATTCATGCCTGTATGCTAGATTCTGAGGTGTGCATTAGTCTGCATTAATAGATCAGTTATGAAGATTACAGAGTCCAAAGTGAGTTGACGGCAGCTATAATATTTTTTTTTAAATCTCAGTTTTCATCCCATGAAATCTCTTGCCTTCAAGTGTCCTTTTTGTGCTCTGGGAGGGGCAAGGGCTAATCAGATGAAAACCATATGCACAATCAGTCCGAATATTGCTTAGTCTTCAACAAATAGAATACGCCTGGCTGACTCAAGCAATGTGCGATCTTCACCTCTCTCGAGTTGGAACTCTTCACTGTTATGAACTACTTTACTAGTGGACTGACGAAGAGCTGATCTATATTGGAACTGGAAGAGCTGACAGTCTTGTAACTTCAACCCATGACCATCTGAATAGCAAATCCACAGTATAATGAATTCTGAACATTTTGTTTGACATTGAAATAAAATAAGCATTAACAAAATAATATAAAGCAGTGATGGCATGAAATAATACATTCAGCACATTGCAATAATTTTTGATTGCATGGATCCTAGTTACTATTTTAATCAGTTCCTCTTTTTGAATCTCTTCTATGTGGTGGATTAGTAGTGCAATTAAAAAGTGGACAGTGTTGTTAATTAGTGCTGATGACTCAGGGGACTGAAAGACTGACATATGAAATACTGTCATGGAGCATAAGTAGTATTAAATTACATTGGTAGGAATCCATCACTGAAAGTTGATCTCCAGCATTTGCAATTACAAGTGAAACATAACTAGATCTGTTGGTACCATTTTACTGGAACCTTAATAGCGCCACAGAAATGGAGCTGTTGCTGTCTGATGATAAGCATTGGCTTAAGAATTTTGACAGACCGATTGGTTGTATTCTATTCATGAAGTGGCATATTACTAAATATTAAATTTCCATTGTTTTTGTAGATAATGAAAATGTCGTAGTAGCGTTGTATAGCAATTATGTGTGTCAAGCTATGTTGTCGCACTTCCACAGAAAACAAACTGATGACATTTCCCTAGAACTGAAACTTAATTTAGGATAGAGGACATTTACACACACACACACACACACACACACACACACACACACACACACATACACACACACACACACACACACACACACACACACACACACACACACAGAGCAAATGGCCTTTATTCATAAAAATATGTTAAAGTCACTCATAAACTCATCCAAACATAAAACTCAAGTTTTCAACTTGCCTGTTACATGAACATGGCTGATTTGGATATCCTGCAGGCTCAAATCTGACCACTTCTGAATACAATAAGTGATACAAAATCGAAAAACTATGTTCACATAGAACAGAAAAATTAAGAAGCTTCAAATATGTATAATCTAAATATGGTTTAATGTGTTACCTTGTAATTTCTTTTTTGCCGTACTACCACTGTATTCCATTTTCAAGCTTCGAAAATGTTTGATATTTTATTGATTTCTTTTTCATCTGTTTGCAGATTCACAGGCTCTATGACTACAGCTTACTTTCCTCCCTGACATCTGACTCTATGGATTTGATTTTTACTCTCTTTGTACTGTGTTAGCAGGGTATTAACAGCCACACAATGAGGTGAATAGTCTTTACTGCCCATATAAATACCGTGGCTACAAGAGCAGGTCAGAGGCTAGGAATCCTGAGGCGAGTAATTCACCTCCTGACTCCCCAAAGCCTATCCACCATCTACAAGGCACAAGTCAGGAGTGTGATGAAATACTCTCCACTTGCCTGGATGGGTGCAGCTCCAACAACACTCAAGAAGCTCAACACCATCCAGGACAAAGCAGCCCGCTTGATTGGCACCCCATCTCCAAGCATTCACTCCCTCCACCACCGACACACAGTGGCAGTAGTGTGCACCATCTCCAAGATGCACTGCAGCAATGCAACAAGGCTCCTTAGACAGCACCTTCCAAACTCGCAACCTCTACCAACTAGAAGGACAAGGGCAGCAAATGCATGGGAACACCACGACCTGCAAGTTCCCTTCCAAGTCACACACCATCCTGACTTGGAACTATATTGCCGTTCCTTCACTGTCGCTGGTTCAAAATCCTGAAACTCCCTTCCTAACAGCACCTTGGGTGTACCTACCCCACATTGACTGCAGCAGTTCAAGAAGGCAGCTCACCACCCCCTTCTCAAGGGCAAATAGGAATGGGCAGTAAATGCTGGCCTGGCCAGCAATGCCCATATCCCGTGAATGAATTTTTAAAAAACACTGGCCATGCAGATGTTAATCAGCCACCGAAATGTCAAAATTTCAATTGACTCCTAAGTCAAGTGGTGGGAGTTTCATGAGAGTGTGTTGGGTAAATTGTCCTCAGCAATGCTCTTTGAGATCTGCAGGGTATAAAATCCAAGCAAAATATTTGGTTTGTAAACTTATGGAAAGTTTGTAACCTGCAAAAATAAGAATCCCAGAGTGAGAAAAAAATGTCTTGATGTCCCACTAATAGTTTATTAACAGACTGAAGTTATTGTTAAATTGGAACATTACAAGGTGTGTGCAGAACAGAACTAGCAGGATATCCAACCAAGGATATAACCAGGCATCATCAAAATAACTCCTTTAAATTCATACTACAGATGCAGAAGTGGCATGTCATGTGTAATGGGGTACATTAGTGTGAAACCAGCTGGTGCAATTTCACTATTTACAAAATATCAGAAATATATATCAAAATATTGGTCTCCATTGAATGTGGCTGGAGGGCACAGAGTGCGAAGCAGGGAGTTTGGTAAGTGAGTGGATTTTAAGGGTTAATCTCTCTTTTTGTTTTGTTTACATTTAGCAATTCATTGAAATTACTGTTTAAGTTAAGAGGAAAGTTTGGTTTCTTACAGTTTTAAACAGAGAGTAGCTGTAGCTAGTTAATTAGGTAGCTAGCTTAAACTGGTTTCTGAGCTCCAGCAGAGTTGACACAGCATTATTTACAGGGAGCATAAATTCAGGAGACTCTCAGAGCTGCTTGTCTGCATTGAGTGCGGCTGGAGGGCACAGAATGTGAAGCAGGGAGTTTGGTAAGTGACGGAGTTCGGTCAGGAGGGGAACTATAAATTAAGAGAGAAAATAAATTTGTCTGCACTGAGAACTACTTTGAGTGCACAGAGTATAAAGTGGGAGTTGGTGTGTGAAGGAATCCAGTGAGGGAGGAACTCCTTTCTTTTTCTACTTTTTTTCAGCCTCCAGTTGCTGCCTCTCTCTTCGGTACAGGGAAGAAGCTGATTAGTGAGTACTGGCAAGTTATTCTGCTTCTAATATTAATAAATAGTTTTTAAAGTTATAGTATGGCAGGTCAGCTTGGCCAAGTGGAATATACATCCTGCGGTAAGTGGGAAATCATGGACGCACCACGTGTCCCAGATGAACACATCTGCAGGAAGCGTTACCGGCTGCAGAAGCTTGAGCTCCAGGTTTTGGAACTTGAGCGGTGGCTGGAGTCACTGTTGTGCATCCATGAGACAGAGGACTACATGGATAGCACATTTAGGGAGGCGGTCGCATCACAGGCTTGGAGCATGCAGGCAGGGAGGGAATGGGTGACCGCCAGGAAGTCTAAGAGAACCAGGCAGGCAGTGTAGGAGTCCCGTGAGTCTATCTTGCTTGCTAATCAGTTTTCCATTTTGGATACTGGTGAGGGTAATGGTTCCTCAGGGGAGTGCAGCCAGAGCACAGTCCATGACACCACGGGCTGCTCAGCTGCACAGGAGGGGAGGAAGAAGAGTGGAAGACCAACAGTGATAGGGGATTCAATAGTCAGGGGATCAAACAAAAGTTTTTGTGGCAGTAAATGTGACTCGAGGATGGTGTGTTGCCTCCCTGGTGCCAGGGACAGGGATGTAACGGAACAGCTACAGGACATTCTTCTGGGGGACGGTGAACAGCCAGAGGTCCTGGTCCATATTGGTACCAATGACAAAGGTAGGAAGAGGGATGCGGTCCTGAAAGCAGATTTTATGGAGTTAGGAGGGAAATTAAAAAGCAGGACCTCAAGAGCAGTAATCCCAGGGTTACTCTCAGTGCCACGTACCAGTGAGCATAGGAATAGGAGGATTGATCGATTGAACATGTGGCTGGAGAATTGGGGTAGGAGGGAGGGCATCAGATTTCTGAGGCATTAGGGTAGGTGGGACCTGTACAAGATGGACGGGCTACACCTTAACAGGACCGGAACTAATATCCTTGCAGGGAGATTTGCTGTTGGGGGCGGTTTAAACTAGCTTGTCAGGGGGATGGGAACCTGAGGGGTAGTTCAAATTGGAAGGAATACAGTTGGTAACAGGAAGTAGAAAAGTAGCAAGTGACATTAGAAGGCAGGCGAAACGAAGGCGAGCATCAACTAGGCTTTGAATGCAGAATGTCAAGAAGACAAGGTTAATGCAGCATTCGCAACAAGTACATTATTTAAAGGCACAAATAGAGGTAAATGGGTATGATCTAATGCCATTACAAGAACATGGCTACAGGGTGACCGAGACTGGGAACTGAATATTCAAGGATATTTGACATTTAGGAAGGACAGGCAAAAAGGAAAAGGAAGTGGTGTTTTGCTGATAATAAGGGATGGGAGCAGTACATTAGTAAGGGAGGATCTCAGATTGGAAGAACAAAATGTGGAATCTGTTTGGGTGGAGTTAAGCAACAGCAAGGGGCAGCAAACATTGATAGGAGTTGTTTATAGGCACCAAACAGTCGTGGTAGTGTGGGGCATGGCATTAATCAGGAGATTAGAGAAGCATGTGGCATGGGTGACTTCAATCTGCACATAGACTGGGTAAACCTAATGAGCATTAATGCTGTGGAGGACGAGTTTCTGGAGTGTGTTAGGGACGGTTTGCTAGAGCAGTATATTGAGGAACTGATGAGAGAACAGGCTACTTTAGATCAAGTATTGTGTAATGAGAAAGGGCTAATTAATAATCTTGTTGTAAAAGAAACTTTGAAGATGAGTGACCATAATATGATATAATTTTACATTATGTTTGAAAGTGAGGTAGTTCAATATGAAGCCAGGGTGTTAAATTTGAACAAAGGAAATTATAAAGGTATGAGGGGCAAATTGGCTGAGGTGGATTAGGAAAATACATTAAAAGGTATGACAGTGCATAGACAATGGATAGTCTTCAAAGAATTATTGCATAGTTTACCAGCAACTATACATTTCTTCAAGGCACAACAACCTCAAAAGTAAAGGCAGCCAACCATGGCTAACAAAAGAAGTTAAGTATTGTATAAGAATAAAAGAAAAGGCCTATAAATTTACCAGAAATAGTTGTAAATCTTTATTTAAATTCATTTCATAGGATATGGGCACCACTGGCCAGGCCAGCATTTATTGCCCGTCCTTAATTGCCCATTGGGAAGTGGTGGTGAGCTGCCTGCTTGAACTGCTGCAGTCCATGTGGGGTAGGTACACACACAGTGCTATTAGGAAGGATTTTGACCCAGCGACAGTGAAGGAACAGCGATATAGTTCCAAGTCAGGATGGTGTGTGGCTTGGAGAGGAACTTGCAGGTGGTTGTGTTCCCACACATCTGTTGCCCTTGAACTACAGACCTGTTTGCCTTATATCAGTCATCGGTAAAATGCTAGAATCTATTCTAAAGGATGTGATAAATGGACACTAGGATAATCATGGACTGGGCATAGTCAACATGGATTTCTGAATGGAAAATCATGTTTGATGAACATGGAGTTTTTTGAGGATGTTACTAACAGAATTGATAAAGGGGAGGCAGTGGACATGGTATTCTTGCATTTTCAGAAGGATTTTGATAAAATCCCCCACAGGAGGTTGGTTAGCAAAATTAAAGCACCTGGGATAGGAGGTAATAGACTGGCATCGATCAAGGATTGGGTAACAGGCAGAAAATAGAACGTAGGAATAAATGGGTCATTCTCATATTTGCAGGCTGTGACTAGTAGACTACCGCAAGGATCAGTACTTAGGCCCCAGCTATTCATAATATTTACCAATGATTTGGATGTGGGGACCAAATGTAATATTTCCAAGCTCACAGATGACACAATACAAGGTGGGAATGTGTGTTGTGAGGAAGATGCAAAGCAGCTTCAAGGGGATTTGGAAAGACTTAGTGAGTGGGCAAGAATGTGGCAGTTGGAATATAATGTGGAAAAATGTGAGGTTATCCATTTTGTAGGAGGAATAGATGTGCAGAGTATTTCTTAAATTGTAAGAGATTAGAAAGTGTAGATATACAAAGGGACCTGGGAGCCCTCGTCAATAAGTCACTGAAAGCTAACATGCAGGAGCAGCAAGTAATTAGGAAGGCTAATGGTATGTTAGCCTTTATTGCAAGAGGATTTGAGTACAGGAGTACAGGTTAGCACCGCAGCCTCACAGCTCCAGCGACCTGGGTTCGGTTCTGGGTACCGCCTGTGCGGAGTTTGCAAGTTCTCCCTGTGACCACGTGGGTTTCCGCCGGGTGCTCTGGTTTCTTCCCACAGCCAAAGACTTGCGGGTTGATAGGGAAATTGGCCATTGTAAATTGCCCCTAGCGTAGGTAGGTGGTAGGAGAACTGAGGGAAGGTGGGGATGTGGTAGGGAATATGGGATTAATGTAGGATTAGTATAAATGGGTGGTTGATGGTCGGCACAGACTCGGTGGGCCGAAGGGCCTGTTTCAGTGCTGTATCTCTCTATGACTCTAGGAGTAGTGAAGTCTTGCTTCAATTGGATAGAACCTTGGTTAGACTGCACCTGGAGTGCTGTGTGCAGTTTTGGTCCCCTTACCTTCGGAAGGATATTATTGGCATAGAGGGAGTGCAACGAAGGTTCACCAGACTTGTTCCCAGGATGGCGGGACTATCCTATGAAGAGAGATTGGGGAAACTGGGCCTGTATTCTCTTGAGTTTCAAAGAATGAGAGGTGATCTTATTGAAACCTACAAAATACTCAAAGGGATAGACAGGGTAGATGCAGGTAAGATGTTTCCCCTGATTGAGGAGTCTGGAACCAGGGGGACACAATTTCAAATAAGGGGGAAGCCACTTAGGACTGAGATGAGGAGAAATTTCTTTATTCAGAGGGTTGTGAATCTTTGGAATTCTCTACCCCAGAGGGGTGTGGAAGCTCAGTCATTGAGTATGTTTAAAGCAGAGATTGACAGATTTCTAAATACCAATGACAGTAAGGATATAGGGAAAATGTGGGAAAATGGCATTGAAGTGGATGATCAGCCATGATCGTACTAAATGGCGGAGCAGACTTGATGGGCTGAATGGCCTACTTCTGCTCCTGTGTTCCTATGTTCCTAGAACTATGTAATTATTTCCATACTTTTCTTGGTGCATCTGTATTGTGTAATCTGGGAATGATACAAGGAAAGTTAATAGTCCAATTATTACCTGTAGGCACAGCTACCAGCCCCAATTGTCTCCAAATCTTGCTCGTCACCTGTCCAGAAGGTACAGCTGAGATTTGGAAAATGTATTTATTTATTAGATACAGCGCTGAAACAGGCCCTTCGGTCCACCAAGTCTGTGCCGACCAACAACCACCCATTTATACTAAGCCTACATTAATCCCATATTTCCTACCACATCCCCACCACCTGCCTACAATAGGGGCAATTTATAATGACCAATTTACCTATCGACCTGCAAGTCTTTGGCTGTGGGAGGAAACCGGAGCACCTGGTAGAAACCCACAGTCACAGGGAGAACTTGCAAACTCTGCACAGGCAGTACCCAGAACTGAACCCAGGTTGGTGGAGCTGTGAGGCTGCAGTGCTAACCACTGTGCCACCCCAGAAACTGTGGACATGAATGCACATGCTACCACTTTGAGGTACAGTAATTAATGCTCAGCCTGCAAAACAGCCACCTATCACTTGATAACAAGCTTCACACATAACTTTTTTCTTCTTCAAAGACAGATAATTTTCCTGTCCTATTTTCATGTCTCCTGAAAGTGTTCACTCATGCTGGGTTGATAAAACACGACTGTGAACTTCAGCATCACTCCGATACCCTGACCAGGTGGCAATATTTTTTGTGTAATCCCACACAGAAAGGTCAGCATGATATTTCACCACAGGCTATGCTGTCCTATTCAACATTTATATTTATTTTTAATTAGTTCTGTGGGGTTTTTTGTTTAACTCTCATTACTCTTTAATGCAATCAGAGGTAAGATCAAACAAGGTTTTAAACAGTTCTAACACTTGATTTTAATAACATTAAAACACCAATTTTACAGCTAAAGATGCTCGCAACTTATTTCGAAGTACAATTCCAAACTTATAATGGACAGATTCTACTGCTCCAGGAGACTGAGGGGTTAATTCCTGAGTTTCTTAGTCTTGTAGACTGTCTTCTGGTCTGTCTCTGATCTGTCTTTCCATCAGTCAGCCTGTTTCCTCGATTTTAGTAAAATCTATCCTGTTGTTGCTACAAAAACAACTTCCAGTAATTTTCCATTCTCTCCTTCTCTGATGAAAAGCAGTTTAATGATAGTTTCCCAGTCTCTCAACGCCTAGCTATCTCGTCTTAATCTCATCCATTATCTTCATGAAAGTACATGGTCTTCTAAATAGTCTAAATACAAAGGTTAAGCTTTCCACAGGCTCACCACTCTCCGGGTGAAGAAATTTCTCCTCATCTCAGTCCTGAAAGGTTTACCCCGTATCCTTAGACTGTGACCCCTGGTTCTGGACTCCCCCACCATCAGGAACATCCTTCCTGCATCTACCCTGTCAAGTCCTGTTAGAATTTTATAGGTTTCTATGAGATCCCTCCTCACTCTTCTGAACTCCAGCGAATATAATCCTAACCGACTCAATCTCTCCTCACACGTAATAATAATAATAATAATCATAATCATTCTCCTAAAATGTGTTGCCCAGAATTGGACATAAAACTCCAGTTGAGGCTGCGCCAGTGTTTCATAAATTTCACCATAACTTCCTTGCTTTTCTACTCTATTTCCCTGTTTATAAATCCCAGGATCCCATATGCCGTATCAACCACTTTCTCAACCTGCCCTGCCACCTTCAACGATTTGCGTACATATATTTCCAGGTCCCTCTACTCCTGCATCCCCTTTAGAATTGTTTCCATTATTTTATATTTCCTCTCTTTGTTCTTCCTACCAATAGGTATCACTTCACACTTCTCATAGAGTCAGACAGTCATACAGCACAGAAACAGGCCCTTCGACCTATCGTGTCCGTGCTGGCCTCTACCACCTCTTCAGACAGTGTGTTCCAGATTTCAACCACCCTCTGGATGGAAAGACAGAAAATAATTTCCATCAAATCCCCTCTAAACCTCCTGCCCCTTACCTTAAATTTATGCCCCCTGGTTATTGACCCGTCCGTTAAAGGAAAATGTTTCTTCCTATCTACCCTATCCACGCCGCTCATAATTTTGTACACCTCAATCACCCGTCAGCCTTCTCTGCTCTAAGGAAAGGAACCTTAGCCTATCCAGTCTCTCTTCATCGCTGAAATGCTCCAGCCCAGGCAACATCCTGGTGAATCTCCTCTGCACCCTCTCCAGTGCAATCACATCCTTCCTATAGTATGACGACCAGAACTGTACACAGTACTCCAGCTGTGGCCCAACTAGCGTTTTATACAGCTCCATCATAACCTCCCTGCTATTATAGTCCATGCCTCGGCTAATAAAGGCAAGTATCCCATGTGCCTTCCTAACCACCTTATCTACCTGTACTGCTGCCTTCAGCCATCTCTGGACAAGTACACCAAGGTCCCTCTGACCCTCTGTATTTCCTAGGGTCCGACCATCCATTGTACATTCCCTTGCCTTGTTAGTCCTCCCAAAATGCATCACCTCACACTTCTCAAGATTAAATTCCATTTGCCACTGCCCTGCTCATCTTACCAGCCCATCTATATTGTCCTGTAATCTAAGGCTTTCCTCCTCACTATTTATGACACCAGCAATTTTTGTGTCACCTGCGAGCTTACTGATCATACCTCCTATATTCAAGTCTAAATCATTAATGTACACTACAAACAGCAAGGGTCTCAGCACCGATCCTTGTGGTACACCACTGGTCACAGGCTTCCACTCGCAAAAACACCCCTCGACCATCACCCTCTGCCTCCTGCCACTAAGCCAATTTTGGATCCAATTTGCCAAATTATCCTGGATCCCATGGGCTCTTACCTTCTTAACCAATCTCCCATGCGGGACCTTATCAAAAGCCTTACTGAAGTCCATGTAGACTACATCGACTGCTTTACCCTCATCTAAACACCTAGTCACCTCCTCGAAAAATTCAATCAAATTTGTTAGACACGATCTCCCCCTGACAAAGCCATGCTGACTAACATTGATTAATCCCTGCCTCTCCAAGTGGAGATTAATCCTGTCCCTCAGAATTTTTTCTAATATTTTCCTTACCACTGATGTTCGACTCACTGGCCTGTAATTATCTGGTTTATCCCTACTACCCTTCTTGAATAATAGTCCCACATTCGCTGTCCTCCAGTCCTCTGGCCCGTCTCTTGTGGCCAGAGAGGATTTGAAAATTTGTGTCAGAGCCCCTGCAATCTCCTACCTTGCCTCACATAACAGCCTGGGATACATCTCATCTGGGTCTGGGGATTTATCCACTTTCAAGCCCGCTAAATCCGCAAATACCTCCTCCCTTTCAATGCTACTTTTTTCAAGTATATCACAATCCCACTCCCTGATCTCTACACCTACATCGTCCTTCTCCATAGTGAACACCGATGAAAAGTAATCATTTAAAACCTCACCTACGTCCTCTGGCTCCACACACAGATTGCCACTTTGGTCCCAAATGGGCCCTACTCTTTCCCTGGTTATCCTCTTGCCCTTTATATACTTATAAAATGTCTTGGGATTTTCCTTTATCTTGCCTGCCAGTGTTTTTTCATGCCCCCTCTTCACTCTCCTAATTATTTTTGTAAGTAACCCCCCCGCCCCCCCCGCCTACACTTTCTGTACTCCTCTAGGGCCTCCGCTGTTTTCAGCCCTCTGAATCTGCCATAAGCCTCCTTTTTTGTTTCTTTACCAATCCTCTATATCCCTTGATACCCAGGGTTCCCTGGACTTTTTTGTCCTACCCTTCACATTTACAGGAACATGTTGGCCTCACTATTTCCTTTTTGAGCTGATGTAGACTTTCCTACAAGTAGCTGCTCCCAGTCCACTTTGGCCAGATCCTGTTTTATCATATTGAAATTGGCCTTCCCCCAATTCAGTACCTTTATTTCCGGTCCATCTTTCTCCTTTTCCATAACTACCTTAAATCTTACAGCGTTAGGGTCACTATTCCCGAAATGCACCCCCACTGACACTTCTACCACTTGTCTGGCTTCATTCCCTAAGATTAGGTCCAGTACCGCCCCTTCTTTTGTAGGACTTTCTACATGCTGCTGACTCAAAAGGCTCTCCTGTATGCATTTTAAGAATTCTGCCCCCTTTAAGCCTTTTGCACTAAGACTATCCCAGTTGATATTGGGGAAGTTGAAATCCTCTACTATTATTACTCTATTATTTTTACACCTCTCTGAGATTTGCCTACATATCTGCTCCTCTATCTCTCCCTGACTGTTTGGAGGCCTGTAGTACACTCCCAGCCAAGTGATTGCCCCCTTTTCGCTTTTAGGTTCTACCCATATGGCCTCATTTAAGGAACCGTCTAAAATATCATCCCTCCTTAATGCAGTAATTGATTCTTTGATCAACAGTGCAATGCCACCTCCTCTTTCACTCCCCCCCACCCTCCTGTCATGCCGAGGATTTTGTACCCTGGAATATTGAGCTGCCAGTCCTGCTCTTCCCTCAACCATGTCTCTGTGATAGCAAAATATCATATTCCCTTGTGTTAATCAACGCCCTCAATTCATCAGCCGTACTTGTAAGACTCCTTGCATTAAAATAGATGCAATCCAGCCTTGCATTATTCGCTTGTGCCTTAACAGGTCTATATTTGCTCTGCCTTCCAGACTGACTTACTTTCTCGTCTATATTTGACTGTGCATCACCCCCTACTGTACCTCCACTCTGTATCCCACCCCCCGGCAAATTAGTTTAAACACCACGCCCAACAGCACTCGCAAACCTCCCAACAATGATGTTGGTGCCATTCCAGTTCAGGTGCAACCCGTCCAACTTGTACAGGTCCCACCTTCACCAGAAACAGACTCAGTGATCCAGGAAACTAAAGCCCTCCCTCCTGCACCATCTCCTCAGCCACGCATTCATCTGCTCTATCCTCCTATTCCTATACTCACTAGCATGTGGCACTGGGAGTAATCCAGAGATTACAACCTTTGAGGTCCTACTTTTTAATCTTCTACCTAGTTCCCTAAATTTTTGTTGCAGAACCTCATCGCTCTTTTTACCTGTGTTGTTGGTACCAATGTGAACCATGAGCTCTGACTGTTCACCCTCCCCCTTTAGAATGTCCTGGAGTTGTTCCTTGACATCCTTGACCCTAGCACCAGAGAGGCAACATACCATTCTGGAGTCACATTTGCGGCCACAGAAATGCCCATCTGTACCCCTTACGATAGAATCCCATATTACTATAGCTCTCCCACTCTTTTTCCTCTGCATTAAATTTCTCTGCATTAAATTTCACCTGCAACATGTCTGCCTATTGCACCAGCCTTTCAATGTCCTCTTGAAGTCTATCACTATCCTCCTCATGTTCACAATACTTCCAAGTATTGTGTCATCTGCAAAATGAGTTTCCCTTAAAACTTGTATTAAAAATCTGCATTGACAAGACCAAAGTCCTTCACAACCTTAGAAGAATAGTCAAATCCTTCAGTTTCAGGAGATTAAGGGTTAATTCTTCATCGACATCCTTCTTGGTGTCCTTTTCAGCAAATGGTTTTGATAATGATCAGAAGTAGGATCTCTAGCTGATTTGCCCTCTCCCCTTCAGCCGAGTGGGCAATTATACTGTCATAGTTGTTGTCTGATCAATCAGAGCAGGGACTGAACCCGATAACATCTTGGGCTGTGTGGTTTAGTGTGATTCACGGTAGTATGCTTACTCACTTAGCCATGAGCAGAGAGGGAGGGTGCCAATAGACAATTGCATAGACTAGGCTTGCATTCCCTTGAGTATCGAAGATTAAATGGTGATTTAATTGAGATATTTAAGATGATTTAAGGAATTAGGAACATAGGATCATAGGAACAGCCCCTTGAGCCTATTCAATTAGATTATAGCTAATCTATACCTAATGTCATCTGTCTGCCTTTGTTCCTTTAGTGTTGTATTTGAAATTCCTCACAAGTTTTTTCTTGCATTCCTTTTTGTAGTTATTACTACTTTCTTTCTATCCCTTTACTCTTCTTTATATCTCTGCCAGTCCTCAGGATCTTGTTTGTTTTTTTGCATTAACATGGTAGATAAAGAGAAACAATTTCCTTGGAGGGGAATTTCCAGAACATGGGGGAGAAGGGAGAAATCCTAAAATTAAAGCAAGGCACTTTGGGCATTGTGATATCAGAAAGCACTTCATCCTACAAAGGGTGGTGGAAATCTGGAACGCCCTCCCCCAAATAGATGTTGAGGATAGATCAATAGAAAATTTCAAAACTGAGATTGATAGATTTTTGTTAGATTAAGGGATATAAATTCAAAGTGGGTAAATGAAGTTAAGATACAGATCAGTCACAATCTAATTCAATTGAGCAACAGGCTCAAGGGCCTGAATTGCCGACTCCTGTTCCTATGCTCCTAATTATTTTTGCAGTACATAATCATTTCTATGTGGGGAAATCTAACAGGACAGATAGTTTAAGGCTGCAATTTTTGTAGCTAAATGGGGAAGTATTTTGGGACATATTTTTGCTTCAATCCATGAAGAAATCAATTACAATGTAATAAGATTCTAATTAAATCAAACGTATATTTATTAATGCTGTCAATGGGATATGTTTGAAAGGTAATTTACTGTCCCTTTTATTGGCCTGCAGAGATTAGATTTTACAGTAACTGGCAATCAAATCGACACTAAATGCTCCCTTTACTTTCGTTAATCTTATCATTATATTCAGGATATTAGAAGTAAATTATATCCAAGAGACTGGCAGCAGAGCACAGAATCCGTTCCGCAATTTTACTTGTAGATTCATAAAATTGGAGCGACAATTTTAAAATATGGTTTTATTGAAGCTTATTACAAAAACAAAATTTGGTATCGTAACTTTGTACATCAATTTTTACATTTTCAATTTCAAAATAGTTTGAGAATTTAATTGTGATGATGATTGGTTTGAAACAATGGTTGACATTACGTTTAATGTGTGTGCTATTTGTTCATTAAAGGTGATTCATTTCGTGAGTACAGTAGAGTGATGATTATGCATTGCAAAATTATATGGCCCAAATGTTGCAATAGGAATATCAGTGAGGCTTCAGCACTCACCATTATTCTGGTGCAACTCAGACAACAACTTCTGTCATTCTCACATGTGCAATAAAACACGGAAATTAGAAGTTATTCCTTTCATTCTTTCATAGGAAAGTAAGCGTCGCTGGCAAGGCCAACATATGTTGCCCATCCCTAGTTGCCTTTGAGAAGGTGGTGGTGAGCCATTTTCTTGAACCACTGCAGTCCATGTAGTATATGTATACCTACAGTGCTGTTAGGAAGGTAAGTCCAGGTTTTTGACCCAGCAACAGTGAAGGAACGGTGATACTGTTCCAGATAGGATGGTGTGTGGCTTGGAGGGGAATTTGCAGGTGGTGGTGTTCCCATGCATCTGCTGCCCTTGTCCTTCTAAGTGGTAGAGGTCGTGGGTTTGGAAGGTGCCGTCGAAGGAGCCTTGGTGAGTTGCTGCATTGTATCTTGTAGATGGTACACACTGCTGCCGTTGTGCATCAGTGTGAAGGCAGTGAATGTTGAAGGTGGTAGATGGAGTGCCAATCAAGCAGCCTGCTTTGTCCTGGATGATGTCGAGCTTCTTGAGTGTTGCTGGAGCTGTACCCATCCAGGCAAGTGGAGAGTATTCCATCACACTCCTGACTTGTGCCTTGCAGTTGGTGGACAGGCTTTGGGGAGTCAGGAGGTGAGTTACTCGCCACAGAATTCCCAGCCTCTAACCTGCTCTTGTAGACACAGTATTTATGTGGCTGCTTCAGTTCAGTTTCTGGTCAATTGTCACCCCCAAGATGTTGAAAGCGGGGGATTCAGCAATAGTAATGCCATGGAATGTCGAGGGGAGATGGTTAGATTCTCTCTTGTTGGAGATGGTCATTGCCTGGCACTTGTGTGGCATGACCGTTATTTGCCCCTTATCAACCCAAGCCTGAATGTTGTCCAGATCTTGCTGTATGTGGACATGGACTGCTTCAGTATCTGAGGAGACGTGAATGGTACTGAACACTGTGCAATCATCAGCGAACATCCCCACTTCTGACTTTACAATGGAGGGAAGGTCATTGATGAAGCAGCTGAAGATTGTCATGCCTAGAATACTACCCTGAGGAACTCATGCCGTGAACTCCTGGGTCTGAGATGACTCCGGCGACCACAACCATCTTCCTATGTGTTAGGTATGACGCCAACCAGTAGAGAGTTTTCCCCCGATTCCCATTGACTTCAATTTTGCTCGGGCTCCTTGATGCCACACTTGGTCAAATGCTTCCTTGATGTCAAGTGCAGTCACCCTCACCTCAACTCTGAAATTCAGCTCTTTTGACCATGTTTAGACCAAGGCTGTAATGAGGTCAGGAGCTGAGTGGCCCTGTGGAAACCAAATTGAGCATTGGTGAGCAGGTTATTACTGTTAAAATGTCACTTGATAAAACTGTCGAATACACCTTCCATCACTTTGCTGATGATCAGGAGTAGACTACTGGTGGGGTAATTGACCAGATTGGATATGTCCTGGCATTTGTGGACAGGACATACCTGGGCAATTTTTAAAAATTCATTCAGGGATGTGGGAGTCGCTGGCTAGGCCAGCATTTATTGCCCATCCCTAATTGCCCTTGAGAAGGTGGTGGTGAGCTGCCTTCTTGAACCTCTGCAGTCCATTTGGAGTAGGTATACCCACAGTGCTGTTAGGAAGGGAGTTCCAGGATTTTGACCCAGCGACAGTGAAGGAACGGCGATATAGTTCCAAGTCAGAATGGTGTGTGACTTGGAGGGGAACTTGCAGGTGGTGGTGTTCCCATGTATTTGCTGCCCTTGTCCTTCTAATTGGTAGAGGTCGTGGGTTTGGAAGGTGCTGTCTAAGGAGCCTTGGTGCATTGCTGCAGTGCATCTTGTAGATGGTACACACTGCTGCCACTGTGCGTCGGTGGTGGAGGGAGTGAATGTTTGTAGATGGGGTGCCAATCAAGCGGGCTGCTCTGTCCTGGATGGTGTTGAGCTTCTTGAGTGTTGTTGGAGCTGCATCCATCCAGGCAAGTGGAGAGTATTTCATCACACTCCTGACTTGTGCCTTGTCGATGGTGGACAGGCTTTGGGGAGTCAGGAGGTGAGTTACTTGCCTCAGGATTCCTAGCCTCTGACCTACTCTTGTAGCCACGGCATTTATATGGCTACTCCAGTTCAGTTTCTGGTCAATGGTAGTCCCTAGCAAATTGATAGTGGGGGACTCAGTGAAAGTAATCCCATTGAATATCAAGAGGACATGGTTAGATTCTCTCTTGTTGGATATGGTCATTGCCTGGCACTTGTGTGGCGCGAATGTTACTTGCCACTTATCAGCCCAAGCCTGGATATTGTCCAGGTCTTGCTGCATTTTCCACATTGTTCGGTAATTGCCAGTGTTGTAGCTATACTGGAACAGCTTGGCTAGCGGCAGGTTCTGGAGCACAAGCCCCAAATACTACTACCAGGAAATTGTCAGTGCCTATTGCCTTTGCTGTATGCAGTGTCTTCAGCCATTTCATGTGGAGTGAATTGGATTGGCTGAAGACTGCCATCTATGATGCTGGGGACCTCAGGAAGAGGCCAAGACAGATCATCTTCTTGGTGCTTCTGGCTGAGGATCATTGCAAATGCCTCAGCCTTGTCTTTTGCACATCATTGAGGATATTTGTGGAGCCACATCCTCTGGGTAGTTGTTTAATTGTCCATCACCATTTACAACTGGATGTGGCAGGACTATAGAGCTTAGATCTGATCCGTTGGTTATGGGATCACTTAGCTCTGTCCATATCATGCTGCTTCTGCTGTTTGGCATGCATGTAGTCCTGTGTTGTAGCTTCACCAGGTTGGCACCTCACTTTTAGGTATGCCTGGTGCTGCTCCTGGCCTGCTCTCCTGCACTCTTCATTGAACTGTCTTATTTGCCCTGCTCCTCCACAAGCTTTGCTACACTGTTACCTCACTTATAGATTTAAAAAAGTAAAGGACGTGAAGTTGTGGTACGTACCTAGCATTTACACACTAAACATGCCAAGAAAAGTTAGGGCTGTTTTACATAGGTGTAAGTGAATTTTTAACAGTGTGATAAGTCTTAATTATTGCTAAACAACCTCTCTGGCCCAGCACATTTAATGTTACAGTTGTGGAGTCTCATTCCTTCAGAATCTAATTACTGTTGCAGACTTTTGAAACTTTTCTTTTACTTTTTCCATCTCTTTTGCCTTATTCTCTTTTTATTTTGCTTTCTGTGCATGATTTTACATTGAGCTAAATATTTATATGTAGAATTCCTGGTTTAAACTCTGCATGGCTCAGTGAAGATTCTTCAATCTGATTGGTTGAAGAGATACACTGTTGCTTGCCCTACTCGCACATCCATATATACCCTGTAGAGTGCGCCATGTTGGAAAGGACCACTAATTACTGTGTGGTGCCGCTTAAAAGCCCATAGAAAGTCTATAAGCAGCTATCAGTGTAATGAATGGCGAGTGTCGTTCTTCAGTGATTGCGAAGTCTGGGTCATAAACAGCAGAACATACTTGATGTTATTCTGCTGATTCTGTGCATCAGGATTATTGATCTGGTAAACGCCAGCATGATTGATATTTAAATCCAAGTCCACAATATTCTAATGTTCTCACTTTGCACATTTAGTGCACACTTTCAGGCACAGTAGTTTGTGATAAAATAGGGGATGTTTGTTTGTAGTTTGAGTTTTATCTCTGCATTGCATTCAGTATCTTAAACAACAAGTTATTTTAGGAGAGGTACTGCCGTCAAAATGGCTTCTGCAACTGAAAGCTGGATAAATTGCTTCTATTCTTTTGGCGCTACCTGAAGTACATAAGAAAAAAAACAGTCACGTTGATATAATTTATTTTTTTTAAATGTCTGTCTGAGTAGTCACTACGCATATTCAACAGTCACTACGCATATTCAAGTGCGAGAAATAAGTAAAATGCACGACTGGGCTAACAATTAATGAAATAATCTAACCAGTATAGTATTGGAAGAATCTGGAGATCCATGGTCTCCAACCTCATAGTCGACCCAACCCTGCACTGCCTGATTCTACCTGCTTCCACATACAACACTGCCCTGGTAGACCCATTGTTTCAGCATGTTCCTGTCCCATGAAACTTATTTCTTCCTATCTTGATTCTATCCTTTGCTCCCCTTGTCCAGTCTCTTCCCACCTACATCTCCGACTCTTTAACACCCTCCACCAATTTAACCATTTCCGATTTCTTAACTGTCTTCTTTTCACCATAGACATCTTCCTCCATCGCCCAGCAGGATGGCCCCGGGGCCCTGCACTTCTTCTTTGAACGCAGGTCGAGCCAGTCTCCATCCACCACCGCCCAATCTGCCTGACCGAACCTGTTCTAACATTGAACAACTTCTCTTTGACTTCATTCACTTTCTCCAGTAAGAGGTGATGCTATGAGAACCCATATGGGTCCTAGCTATGCCTGCCTTTTCATGGGATATATGGAACGTTCTTTGTTCCAGACCTCACCTCTTTTTCTGGTACACTGATGAGTCTATAAGTGCCTTTTCCTGCTCTCATCCTGAACTGGGAAATTCCATCAACTTTGCTTTCAATATCCACCCATCCCTTGCCTTCATATGGTTCATCTCTGACTCTGCCCTTTCCTTCATTGACTTTTCTATCTCCATCTCTGGGGATAGGTTATCAACCAATATCTACAATAAGCCTATTGACTCCCACAGCTACCTTGACTACACATCCTCCTATCCAGCTTCCCTGCTTCCGATAAGGACTCTATTCCATTCCCCCAGTTTCTCCGTCTCCATCGGATCTGTTCTGACAATGCCACCTTCCATACCAGTGCTTCCAATATTAAAAGAAGAAGAGAGATTGGATAGGCTGGGTCTGTTTTCCCTGGAGCAAAGGAGGCTGAGAGGGGACATGATAGAGGTATATAAAATTATGAGAGGCATAGATAGGGTAGATAGCCAGAGTCTGTTTCCCATAGTAGGGGTGACTAAAAGTAGAGGGCATAGATGTCAGGTGAGAGGGAGGAGGTTTAAAGGGGATCAAAGGGGTAAATTTTTCACACAAAGAATAGTGGGTATCTGGAATGAGCTACCAGAGGAGGTGGTGGAGGCAGGAACAGTAGCAACATTTAAGAGGCATCTGGACAGGTACTTGAATGAGCAAGGAATAGAGGGATATGGAATTAATGCAGGCAGGTGGGATTAGTATAGATAGGCATTATGGTCGGCATGGACACGGAGGGCTGAAGGGCCTGTTTCTATGCTGTACGACTCTATGACCCGATTCTCCTCCACCACAGTTGATAGGACCCTCGACCATGTCTGTCCTATTTCTTGCACTTTTGCTCGCACCCTTCCCTTCCCTCCCAGAACCACGATCAGGTTCCCCTTGTCCTCACCTTCCACCACACCAGCTTTCACATTCACAGAATCATTTTCCGCCATTTCCACCACTTTCATTGTGATGCCACCACTAAACACATCCATCATTAGGGGAGGCGGTGGTGTAGTGGTAATGTCACTAGATTAGTAACTCAGAGCCCCAGGTTAGTGCTCTGGAGACATGGGTTCGCATCCCACTACGGCAGAGGGTGGAATTTGAATTCAATTAATAAAAAATCAGGAATCAAAAGCAAGTCCAGTGGTGACTATGAAACCATTGTCGATTGTTGTAACAATCCATCTGGTTCACTAATGTACTTTAGGGAAGGAAATCTGCTGTCCTTACCTTACCTTGCCTACGCATGACAACAGACCCACGGCAATGTTGTTGACTCTTAAATGCCCTCTGAAATGGCCGAGCAAGCCATTCAGTTGTATCAAATTGCTACAAAATCAATGAAAAAGAATGAAACTGAATATACCATCCAGCATGTACCTAGGCACCGGAAATGACAACAGCAAAGTCCTCCTTACTGACATTTGGGGGCTGGTGCCAACATTAGGAGAGCTGTCTCACAGACTAGTCAAGCAACATCACCATCCTTGGGTATGTTCTGTCCCACCGGCAGGACAGACTCAGCAGAAGTGGCGGCACAGTGGTATACAGTCAGCTGGGAGTTGTCCTGGGAATCCTCAAAATTGACTTCGGACCCCATGAAGTCTCATGGCATCAGGTCAAACATGGACAAGCAAACCTCCTGCTGATTACCACCTACTGCTGCTCCTCGGCTGATGAATCAATACTCCTCCACGTTGAATGTCAATTTGAAGAAGCACTGAGGTTAGCAAGGGTACAGAATGTACTCTGGGTGGGGAACTTCAATGTCGATCACCAAGAGTAGCTCGGTAGCACAACTACTGACTGAGCTAGCTGAGTCCAAAAGGACATCGCTTCTAGAATGGGTCTACAGCAGGTAATGAGGAACCAACAAGAGGGAAAAACCTACTTCAACTCATCCTCACCACTCTACCTGTCGCAGATGCATCTGTTCATGACAGTATTTCTAGGACTGACCACTGCACAGGAGTGGAGTGCAAAGTTCCATCTTCTCATAGAGGGTACCCCATATTGTGTTGTTTGTCACTAGTGTGATAGAATAGAAGATGAGAGATTGTTTCCACTGGCTGGGGAATCTAGAACACGGGGGCACAGTCTTAGGATAAGAGGGGGATCATTCAGGATGGAGATGAGGAGACATTACTACACTCGAAGGGTTGTGAATCATTGGAATTCTGTAACCCGGGGGTTGTGGATGCTCCATCATTGAATACATTTAAGGGATAGATAGATTTTTCTCACAAGCAATCAAGGGATATAGGGAGCGGGCAGGAAAGTGGACTGTATTGAATGGCGGAGCAGTCTTGATAGGCCATTTGGTCTACTTCTGCTCCTATTTCTTGTGTTCTTGTGTACCACCGTGCTAAACAGAATAGATTTTGAACAGATCTAGCAACTCAAAACTGGGCATTCATGAGGCGCTGTGGGCCATCAGCAGCAGCAGAATTGTACTCAACTACAATTTGTAACCTCATGGCCAGGCATATCCCCCACACTACCATTACCATCAAGCCGGGGGACCAACCCTGGTTCAATGAAGAGTGTAAGAGGGAATGCCAGGAGCAGCACCAGGGATACCTAAAAATGAGGTGTCAGCCAGGTGAAGCTGCAACCCAGGACTACTAGTGTGTCAAACTGCATAAGCAGCATGCGATAGACAGAGCTAAGCAATCCCACAACCAAAAGATTAGATCTAAACTCTGCAGTCCTGCCACATCCAATCATGACTGGTGGTGACAATTAAAGTACTACAAATATCCCCATCCTCAACGATGGGAGAGCCCAGCACATCAGTGTAAAAGACAAGGCTGAAGCAGTTGCATCCATCTTCAGCCAGAAGTGCCGAGTGGATGATCCATTTTGGCCTCCTTCTGAGGTTCCCAGCATCACAGATGCCAGGCTTCAGCCATTCAGATTCACTCCACATGATATCAAGAAATGGCTGAAGGCACTGGATACTGCAAAGGCTATGGGCCCTAACAATATTCCGGCAATAGTACTGATGACTTGTGCTCCAGAACTAGCCATGCACCAAGGTAAGCTGTTCCAGTACAGCTAGAATAGTGGCATCTACTTGGCAATATGGAAAATTACCCAGGTATGTCCTGTACATAACAGCAAAGTAATGGAAGGGATTGTCAACAGTGGTATCAAGCAGCACTTGCTCAGTAATACCCTGCTCACTGATGTTCAGTTTGAGTTCTGTCAGGGCCACTCAGCTCCTGACCTTATTACAGCCTTGGTCCAAACATGGACAAAACAGCTGAACTCCAGATGTGAGATGAGGTGACAGTGACTGCTCTTGACATCAAGGCAGCACTTGACCGAGTCTGGCATCAAGGAGTCCCAGCAAAACTGGAGTCAATGAGAATCGGGGGAAAACTCTCCACTGGTTGGAGTCATACCAAGTGCAAAGGAAGATGGTTGTGGTCAATCATCTCAGTCACAGAACATCAGTGCAGGAGTTCCTCAGGGGAGTGTCCTAGTCCCAAGTATCTTCAGCTGCTTCATTAATGAGCTTCCCTCCATCATAAGGTCAGAAGTGGGGATGTTCGCTGATGATTGCGCAATGTTCAGCACCATTCACGACTCCTCAGACACTGAAGCAGTCCATGCAGAAATGCAGCAAGACCTGGACAATATCCAGGCTTGGGCCGTTAAGTGGCAAGTAACATTCATGCCACACAAGTGCCAGGCAATGACCATTTTAAACAAGAGAGAATCTAACCATCTCCCCTCGACATTCAATGGCATTACCATCGCTGAATCCCCCATTATCAATATCCTCATGGTCACCATTGACTAGAAACTGAACTGGAGTAGCCACATAAATGCTGTGGCTACAAAAGCAGGTCAGAGGCTGGGAATTCTGCGGCGAGTAACTCACCTCCTGACTCCCCAATGCCTGTCCACCATCTTCAAGGCACAAGTCAGGAGTGTGATGGAATACTCTCCACTTGCCTGGATGGGTGCAGCTCCAACAACACTCAAGAAGCTCGGCACCATCCAGGACAAAGGAACTCACTTAATCGGCACCCCATCCACCACCTTCAACATTCAGTCCCTCCACTACAGATGCACAGTGGCAGCAGTGTGTACCATCTACAAGATGCACTGCAGCAACTCACCAAGCCTCCTTCAACAGCACCTTCCAAACCCACGACCTCTACCACCTAGAAGGACAAGGGCAGCAGATGCATGGGAGCACCACCACATGGAAGTTCCCCTCCAAGCCACACACCATCCTGACTTGGAACGACATCACCGTTCTTTCACTGTCGCTCGGTCAAAATCCTGGAACTCCCTTCCTAACAGCACTGTGGGTGTACCTATACTCCAAGGACTTCAGTGGTTCAAGAAGGCAGTTCACCACCACCTTCTCAAGGGCAATTTGGGATGGGCAATAAATGCTGGTCAAGCCAGCGACACCCACATCCCCCGAACGAATTTTAAAAAAGTTGGCGCCTTGTTTATTGTTTTCCTTTGTTTGGTTTAGGTACAATAAAGTTAATCTCAATCTTTGTTAACTCAAGAAAACCTGTCTGATTGGTTCTTGTTGTGATCATAACAAGTCAGTAATCAAACAGCTCCTGACTTGGCCAGTACATTAACGTTAAGAAAGAATTAAACATTGTTGTGGTTGAACAAGGAGAGGGAAGAGAGGGAAGCCTTTTGACCCCTCCTAACTTGACCGTAACAGCTTATAGAGTGCCTTCTCTGAGAATTTGTAAAATAAAGTAATTTGTCACTGTAAACCAGGCTATTTCACCTTGAGGTGCTTCAGTCAGTGTTCCACTACAGCACCACTGGATTTTCCTTGGTGGCAGCAGTGAACTCACTGCCTGGTGTGGAACTCAGCGGGAACTGACGTTGTATAATATATGAGCTCTAACCTTGGAAAATGATTTAGGAGCATGGTGCAGCTGGTAGTGGGTAGAATCACTGCCCCAAACTTCCTCTGATGTTGATCCCACCCCTAGGGAAAATTCAGCTTGTGCTTAAATTAAAAAAATAATTATTGTTTGCAAAAAATCTACATAGTTGTGCTGAGTGTCCTATAATACAGGCTGTCTGCAAAAGGCTGCTGAAAAAAAATCATGTTTCAGCTTTTTGTACACTAAATCAGTCTGAATGAAATGTTCTTTGATGTAGGAAAAACTGTTGATTCAGATGACATTAGAGATTGGCCTCCATTTGTCCTGATTCCATTGCTCATGTACTTAAAATGTTGTTGCCCCATCTTAGTGGGTAATAGAGAACATCAGATACATTCATAGGAAAGCATCACAGCCTAGAAACTACATAATCTTTCTGCAGGTGAAAATGTACAATAGTTGCTCAAAATTCGAAGAGTGCATTATACTGCAATCTAGTCCCTGCATGCTCAGACATTGCAGTGGAGGCAATGTAAATATTGTTTGCTACTGTATTTTTAACATGTTGGCCTTGCACCAGTTATTGCTACGATAATTGTATTGAGGAGCTATGGCAGACGGCATCAAGTTAGTCTTCATGCATCCCATGTCCAATGCACCCATGCTGGTCATATGAAAAGGCAATGCAACTGAACCAATTCTGATAGAATTCTGAAGGGAATTTCTGTTTTTACTGACTGTAAACTAGAATAAGGGTTTTTTAAAAATTGTACCCTGGGCACTTAGCAGAAAAGGATTGTCAAGGATGGCAGATGGTATCAAAGGCATACCTACCCACCACTGCAAATACAGTTCCATGCACAACTACCTGGCAAGGATTGCAGAGCACTGCCTCCAGAGGCTGAGACTTAGCAGGGATGTAGTTACAGAGATTGCCACCTTATTAAAAATGCAGTATTGGGAAACAAGGTGTCGTCTGGCTGTTTTGTTTGCATAAAACTGACATTTACGTAAGTCCGCTTGACTATAAACAAAACACTGTATGGATGATGTAGAAAAGTTGAATTCTTATATTTAGGATTAATTTATATTCTAATGTATTGATATGTAAAGTTGAGTGCATTTTAAACTGAATAAAGCATTACATTGCTTATAAAGATAACTGATCATAGCCCATTTATGTGAATTATCTGGCTTGTGCTTGTCACACACAGCAGTGAGCACGTTGCACTGACAGCTACCTGTCCTGGGAGACTAAATAATTTTGCTCAATTGCTTCAATGTCAATAATTTCAGTTTGCTGCTTATTAGCAATTCATTATTGTTCATCGAAGTGCAGTTAAGAGTAATGAAGCATGTAATTTCTTTGAAACTAAGTATTGAAGCTAAAAAGGTGCAAATCTACTTCAGAGGCTGAAGCACTGGTAAATGTTGAAGACCAGGTGCTGAAGAACTCTATTGGACTGGAAGTGCCAGTGGAGTTGTCCACAGGGCATTTGTAAAGTGCTTCAGTCTGTCAGCATTACTGTCAGAATGTACTTGCAGCGTTAAATCGAGCACGGTTATAGAATTTCTAATATCATGTTCATAACAGGCCTGGATTCCCATTTAGAGCTATCTGCAACACTGAGTTAAATTGTTTAATTGCAATGTAGCACTTAAAAGCTGAAACAACTCTCAAAACATAACATTGACTGAATATTGTACATGGATAGATGGAATGATACAAAATGGTTCTGAATGTTGGACTGTGAAACTGATTACCAGTAAAAATAGCCCAGAATATTGAGTTGCATTGTATAAAATGTGTTCCATTCACCACAGTTGGAAACATTCTTAATGGGAGAGGAATTGCTCTTGTTCTATGTGTAGTAACACATTTTTAAAAATGTATTTACAACGCCACTATGCAAAGCAACAGGAGTAACTCTTTCTCCAAGTTGGTGAAATGATTATTCCCATCAACTATGAAACTTATTCACTAATAACCAAGCATTTGGAAGATCAGAGGCTGCATAACTACTTACTAATGATTGCATTGTGTCACAGTGGGAACAGAAAGAAGAGTTTGCGCCATAAAGTAGGACACAATCCTACGCAACAATGTGGATGTCATGTAAAGGATATATAATAAAGGGAGTTTTTTTTCATTTGTTCTGGGATGTGAGTGTGGCTGGCTAGGCCAGTATTTACTGCCCATCCCTAATTGCCCTTGAGAAGATGGTGGTGAGCTGCCTTCTTGAACTGCTGCAGTCCATTGACTTGGTAGCAGTTAGATACAACTGAATGGCTTGCTAGGCCATTTCAGAGGGCATTTCAGAGTCAACCATATTGTTGTGGGTCTTGAGTCATATGGAGGCCAGACCAGCTAAGAACAGCAGATTTCCTTCCCTAAAGGACATTAGTAAACCAGATGGGTTTTTACAACAATCTATATAATATATAAGGAATTTATATAGTGCCTTTTATGAATTCAGGACATCCCAAAGTGCTTTACAGCCAATTAAGTACTTTTATTAATGTAGTGACTGTTGTAACATAGGGCACGCAACAGTTAATTTGTACACAACAAGGGCTGGATTTTATGGGCCCTCCTGAGGTGATGCTGAAGGGGCTGGGGAGTGCATGGAGAATTGTGACGGGTTGGGGGGTGAGTGGTGCAAAGGGACCTTCGTCTCCCCATCACCGATCGATCTTACGGGGAGCAAGATAGGCCGATGACTCCTGAGTGGCCTACTAACAGTCAATTAAGAGCCTCTTCCTGCCGTTGCTGCAATCTTACCAGCCACGGGAGGGCCTCCACCATAAGAGGAGGGTGCCTTGTAAAACGAGGTGTCCTCCCTGTGGGTTTGGGGGTGGTCCCTCCTCCGTGGGCAATCTGTGGCCTACGGAGGACCCCTACTAGGAATAACTTAACCTCCCCTGGGACCCCCTCCCCCTGGACTGAACGACCACCCCCTCGCCCCCCCCCCTTGCTGGGGCCTTCTGGACTGGTCCTGGTGACCCTACCTCACCTACCTCTGGCCCAGGGTTCCAGCACTGGACTTGGGTCCAAGGCTCTGCAGTACCGGCAGTGGCCACCACTCCCAGTAGACTTGCCAATATGAACATACGAACATACGAATTAGATGTAGGTCATTCGGCCCCTCTAACCTGCTCTGCCATTCAATAAGATCATGGATGATCTGTTTGTGTCTCAAATTTCATACTCCCATCTACCCCTGATAACCCTTGATTTCCTTGCCTAACAAGAATCTAGCTACTCCCATACTGCTGAGCTGCCAGCTCTCTGATTGGCCAGCAGCTCATGGAGGCGGGATCCCCGTCTTTGAAGGGACAGGAATCCCGGCGCGTGCAACTTTGATGTAAAAAGACTAGAGGATTTCTCCATTTGGGAGGAGGGGGGAAGGAAAAGGCTGAGGCTGGGTTCCCCGGCACCGTGAGACTCACCTCCTACACAAAATCCAGCCCCAAGCTCCAACAGGCCCCACAGGTGGCAGATGGAGTTCAATGCAGAGTAATGTGAAGTGATACATTTTGGTCAGAAGAACATGGGGAGACAACATTGGAGAATTGCAAATGTCACACCCTTGTTCAAAAAAGGATGTAAAGATAAGCCCAGCAACTTAACTTCAGTGGTGGGGAAACTTCAGGAATTAACAATTCAGGACCAAATTAATAGTCACATGGACAAATGTCGGTTAATTAAGGAAAGCCAGCATGGATTTGTTAAGGGAAAATCATGTTTAACTAACCTGCTGGAGTTCTTTGAGGAGGTAACGGAGAGGGCTGATGAGGACAATGCTGTTGATGTGGTGTACCTGGATTTCCAAAAGGTATTTGAAACAGTGCCGCACAACAGACTTGTGAGCAAATGTGTAGCTCGTGGAATAAAAGGGACAGAAGCAACATGGATACAAAATTGGCTGAGTGACAGGAAACAAACAGTAGTGGTTAATGGATGTTTTTTGGGCTGGAGGAAGGTTGGTAGTGGAATTCCCCAGGCATCAGTGTTGGGACCCTTGCTCTTCCTGATGTATATTAATGACCTAGACCTTGGTGTACAGGGCATTATTTCAAAATTTGCAAATGATATGAAACTTGGAAGCATTGTGGACCGTGAGAGAGATAGTGTAGAATTCAAAAGGGCATAGACAAGTTGGTGAAATGAACGGACAAGTGGCAGATTGATGTTTAATGTGGAGAAATATGAAGTCATTCATGTTGGTAGAAGAACATGGACAGACAATATAACATAAAGGGTACAATTCTAAAAGGGGTACAAGAGCAGAGGGACCTGGGTGTATTTGTACATAAGTCATTGAAGGTGGCAGGACAGGTTGAGTATCCAGGCTTTATTAATAGGGGCATATAGAGTACAAAAGCAAAGAAATTATGTTGAACTTGTATAAGACACCAGTTCAGCCTCAGCTGGAGTATTGTGTCCAGTTCTGTGTGCCACACTTTAAGAAGGATGTGAAGGCATTGGAGAGAGTACAGAAAAGATTCACGAGAACGGTTCCAAGGATGAGAAACTTCAGGTATAAAGATAGATTGGAGAAGTTGGGACTGTTTTCCTTGGAGAAGAGAAGGATGAGAGGAGATTTGATACGTTATTAAAAATCATGAGGGGTCTGGACAGAGTTGATAGGGTGAAACTGTTCCCATTGATGGAAGGATCAAGGGCACAGATTTAAGATAATTGGCAAAAGAAGCAACGGCGACATAAGGAAAAGCTTTTTCACCCAGCGGGCGGTTAGGATCTGGAATGCACTACCTGAGACTGTGGTGGAGACAGATTCAATTGAGGCATTCAAGAGGAAATTGGATTGTTATTTGAAAAGGAAGAATGTGCAGGGCTATGGGGAGAAATCGGGGGAGTCAGCACTGACACGACAGAAAAAATGACTTCCTTTTGTGCTGTACAAATTCAGTGATTCTGTGATATGAGAGAACTTAAAATTTAAATTACCACCCTCCCGCCCCATTTGATCACGGGATAATCGGCTGATAATAAACTGTGTAAACTGTGCTTCCCACTCTACAGGTGCTGGCTGACCTGCTCAGTGTTTCCTTTTAGTTTAATACTTGGCTCACTCTGGGGGTAAGGAAGGGGTGCTGCAATATGCTTCAGCATTCTTCACCTAAATTCCCCATTTGTGCTCCCCTTGTGCAAAGCTCTGTGCTGGGAACGCTAGTTGATAATATCTATTCTTCTACATAAAAGCAATAAATAAAACAAATACTGCAAGAATTAAATGAAATAATGAGTTGACTGCAATAACAATGGGTGCTTGTATTGCAAATAATCTGATGCCCAACCGTATTATCACCTCTAGGACATGATGGCCTCTCAAGTGTTTTGTATTGTGAAATACTTCGACATGCACTTTTCACTGAAGGAATAAATGTGGATGGTGCCTGCAAGCTGTTATGTGTATGGCTTTGGGATTTTGCTAGCACCTAGCCTTCTGGTGCTAAAGACCCAGCAGATGTGCCAGGAATGTTCTGTGTTGTTGGAACAGTATAGCTTTCAGGAGCACCTTGTGTCACTTCTGCCGTGCCTGGTGCTGGCACAGTCGTTGCATCATAATAAGACACAGATGCCTGTTCTTATGTTGTTGCACACATGGCACTGCATGAAGCCGAATTCTCATGTTGCCCTGTGTTTTTTGCAAGCATAGCACATTTCACTTGCAAAAAGTCTTTAAATCCCAAGTTGATAGTTGCTTTCAACTTGTCTCCAAGCTCAATAAAGCTAGCCATGGAGGGGTTTGGATTCAGTGACTTAAAAATAGCAAAGAGATCATCCATGAATAACAGCTCTTCTGATATTTGAGGTCAGAACTGCAGATTCCACAGATACTGCCAAAGTGTCATTAAAATTGTGCAGGGCAGATAACTGCTCTGCCAAGCACTACCAATGTTATTTATAATAGCATCGTTCTGAGCAGTGAACACCCCCATATTCCCCAGACTAGTGTGCAACATTTGGCATATAGAGACAAGCAACTGCTTAGTCTGTTAGTCTTCATACAACATTTTCCTTTGCATTCCTGCAAGTAATTGGGCAGAGCCTCCATTTCATAAGGTTTGATCTTTCTCAGTCTGCAGCATTTCCCCTTCATACATAACGTATCACACAATGACCCCATCTCAATTCATTAATGCTTGCAGAATAGAATGTGTGTTGTGATTGCAGGCTCACCAATGAAAGGGTTTCACCCCTGCATCCCTGGATTCATGGATTCAGTTTTCGCTGTGTAATGAAAAGTGACTACATATGCAGGTTTATGTAGATATCTGCAGCTTATACATCACTTGCAATAGTCACCACTGGTGCTCATACTATCTGCATGCCCGTGATAAGTTCCCATTAAAGTACATGCATGAAGTGTTCCAAACCAGAGGTTTTGCTTTGCCATAGTTTCTGCTTCCTGCATTCCTTTCAAGACCTTAGGATGGAATACCCATAATCATGTCCTATTGGGGAAACAGTGCACACAATTGCGATGCTTTGGTTCGCTTTTCCATTGAATACTAGCTGCGTCTGCCACTGTATTCATCATGCTATTACAAGCAAGGCTTCATCCTTGCGCTTGTGTTAGTATGTCTGCTCCTGTGCGCTTATCCTAATCTTTCCTCCCTCACTTCAGCTGGAATGCTGTTTTGTCTCCTCTCATGAGTAACTCTGAAAGTCATACATGACTTAGAACCCTTGCAAGGACCATATAATTTGCATTTACTGTTATAGATGGTCACACCATTTTAGTTGATGGAAGAAATAGCGCGACTGTAAATTCAGCTTAGTGGATACTTGAAATGGCATTTGCACTCTTGACAAGGTTTCCTTACAGTTATCTTCGCTGGATGCTTGTTTTGCGTGTGGCAAATTATTCTTGACACTCTAATAGCTGACCTGACACAATTCAATTTGGTATGGCCTGGAGTTTCCTCTGCATTTGATACCAGAAACATGTGTAAACCAAGAGCAAATCAATTGCGTGGCTTAAAAGATCATGAAATTGTGGGTGTAGTTGCTATTTGCCCATCTCTCCTTGAGCTTTTGCATTACTGTATCAAACCCTTTGAACAAATTTCAACCCATAAGACTGGCCATGCCCCAATTCTCAAATACGGGTATCCTCCAATTGCACTTGTTTAGAGTGTTCTTAACATTGTGTCCAGATTTTCAGAAGCAGCAGGAAAAAGAATCATCTTTCTGGTCTTCTTTTGCAAATTTTTGAGTTTGTTTTTATTTATCCTGATTCCAATCTGCTCTGATTTCTGTTTCTGGATTTTTATGGCACAGTGGCGCAGTGGTTAGCACCGCAGCCTCACAGCTCCAGCAACCCGGGTTCAATTCTGGGTACTGCCTGTGCGGAGTTTGCAAGTTCTCCCTGTGTCTGCGTGGGTTTCCTCCGGGTGCTCCGGTTTCCTCCCACATGCCAAAGACTTGCAGGTTGATAGGTAAATTGGCCATTAGCAATTGCCCCTAGTGTAGGTAGGTGGTCAGGAAATATAGGATGTGGTAGGAATATGGGATTAGTGTAGCATTAGTATAAATGGGTGGTTGATGGTCGGCACAGACTCGGTGGGCCGAAGGGCCTGTTTCAGTGCTGTATCTCTAATCTAATCTAAAAAAGTAGAAGTCATATTAAAAATCAAAAAGCTTCCCCAGTTGAGGCTTCCAAAACATCTTATGCCTGACGGGCTTGAATGATGATTAAATGGCGAAGAAACTTAAATTTTCACACTTAAAGGATCACCCGAATCACAGATTCACAGAACTGTTACAGTGCAGAAGGAGGCCATTCGGCCCATCATGTCCGCACCAGCTCTCTGAATGAGAAATTCACCTAACGCCACTTCCTCACCTTCTCCCCGTAACCCTGCACATTCTTCTTTTTTAGATAACAGTCTAATTCCCTTTTGAATGCTTTAATTGAACCTGCCTCCACTGCACTTTCAGGCAGCGCATTTCACTTACTGCATGAAAAAACTTTTTCCTCATGTCGCCATTGCTTATTTTGCCAATTACTTTAAATCTGTGCCCTCTCATTCTCGATCCTTTCACGAGTGGGAACAGATTTTCCCTACCTTCTCCATTATCACATCAAAAAACAAGCAAGTTAGTTAAACATGATTTGAGCTTCACAAATCCATGCTGGCTTTCCCTAATTAACCCACATTTATCCAAGTGACTATTAATTTTCTCCCGAATTATCATTTTTAAAAGTTTCCCACCATCGAAGTTCAACTGACTGGCCTGTAGTTGCTAGGCTTATCTTTGCACCCTTTTTTGACCAAGGGTGTGACATTTGCAATTCTCCAGCCCTCTGGAACCACCCCTGAATCTGAGGATGACTAAAAAATTATGGCCAGTGCCTCCGCAATTTCCAATCTCACTTCCCTCAGTACCCTTGCGTGCATCTCATCTGATCCTGGTGCTTTATCAACTTTAAGTACAGTTAGCCTATCCATTACCTCCTCCTTATCAATTTTAAACTGTCCAAGTGTCTGAATTACCTTCTCTTTCACTATGATCTGTGCAGCATCATCTTCCTTGGTAAAGACAAATGCAAAGTATTCATTTAATACCTCAGCTATGCCCCCTGTCTCCATGTATAAATCCACTTTTTGGTCCCAAATCAGCCCACACCTCCTTTTACTATTTATATGCCTATATAAGACTTTTGGATTCCCTTTTATATTAGCTGCCGGTCTCTTTTTCATACTCTCTCTTTGCTTCTCTTATGGGTTTTTCATTTCTCCTCTGAACCTTCTATATTCTGAGTTGTATTATCCACCTGACATCTGTCATAAGCACACTGTTTCTTCTTCATCTTAATTTCTATCTCTTTCATCATCCAGGGGGCTCTAGATTTGTTTGTCCTACCTTTCCCCTTCATGAGAATATACCTTGACTGTGCCTGAACTACCTCATCTTTAAAGGCTGCTCTAGCATTGTTCAGTTGCAATAGCAAAGCTATATATCAGGAGCTGGTGGTCCGAGCATTCAGCAATGCAATGACATTAAGGATGAATAATACATTGGCTGGGATATTATCCGGGTGACGGGGGTCTCGGCCTCTGGCAAAAGCATCAGCGAGAACCTTGCATCTCCCCCTCACCCCCACTTCTGTGGGAGTTGCACTGAATCAAATGCCAATAAGGCACTTAAATGGACAGCAGTGGGCCTTCCACAGGATCAAGAACCCCAGTGATAAAAGCCCCTCCTTCAGAGAACTGAGCAGTGCCGCTGCAGAGGTGGTGGCTGCTGCCAGTGGAGCACCCATCCGAGCCCAGGTGTGGCACTGGACCCAGACCACAGGCTAAGTCAGTGTGGGTGGGAACTCGTGGGGTAGGGGTCACGGGGGAGGAGGTGTAGGGGTCGATCACAAAAGCTGGGGTTTGGCTCTCAGCGGGCCAGACCCCCAAACCCCCACTTCCTGTTGCCAAGTCCCTTGTTCAGGCACTAATTGCCTTTTAACAAGGGACCACCACCCCGCACCCCCAGAGCTGACAAGCAATCTGCATGGTTTTTCTTGCCCTGGTCCCCATGCGGTCACAGACCCAACCGCCGCTGGGCTAATTGTGACATTGATGAGATGAGGTCCTTAATTGGGCATTAATTGGTGAAGGGACAGGAAGGCCGATCACAGGCCTTCCCGCCAAAGACTCAATTTCAGTGGAGGTGGGTGGATTCCCTCCCCACCCACCATCCCACCCAATTACATGCCCTTCCCACCTCCAAACTCGCCGTGGGGGAGAGCATAAAATTCGCTCCATTGTGTGACATTTTAGTGATGCCATTTTAGTACACCTGTCCATGTTTGGAAGGAGGTGCTCAGTGGCCAATGTCACTTGCACTGGAAAATCTTGGAAATGATGGCAACCAGTGGGAAGTTGGCAAAACAGCTCCCTCACCAGTTTCCCAGATCTGCCCCAGATTTGCTGAAAATCGAACGGATTTCCCATGGAAAACCCAGGTGATAGTACCTAACTGCATGATTCAATATTTAAGAAATTTCACTTTTTAAAAAATTCTTTCATGGTATGTGGGTGTCGCTGGCTAGGCTGGCATTTATTGCCCATCCCTAATTGCCCTTGAGAAGGTGGTGGTGAACTGCCTTCTTGAACCACTGAAGTCCTTGGAGTATAGGTACACCCACAGTGCTGTTAGGAAGGGAGTTCCAGGATTTTGACCCAGCGACAGTAAAGGAACGGTGATATAGTTACAAGTCAGGAGGGTGTGTGGCTTGGAGGGGAACTTGCAGATGATGGTGTTCCTATGCATCTGCTGCCCTTGCCTTCTAGGTGGTAGTGGTCGGGGGTTGGAAGGTGCTGTTGAAGGAGCTTTGGCGAGTTGCTGCAATACTTCTTGTAGATTGGTACACACTGCTGCCACTGTGCATCGGTGGTGGGGGTGGGGAGTGAATGTTGAAGGTGGTGGATGGGGTGCCAATCAAGTGGGTTGCTTTGTCCTGGATAGTGTCAAACCTCTTGAGTGTTGTTGGAGCTGCACCCATCCAGGCAAGTGGAGAGTATTTCATCACACTCCTGACTTGTGCCTTGAAGATTGTGAGCAGACTTTGGGGAGTCAAGAGGTAGTTACTTACCACTGATTTCCTAGCCTCTGACTGGCACGTTATTTATATAGCTGATCCAGTTACGTCTCTGTCATGGGTAACCCCCAGAATGTTGATGGGAGGGGATTCAGCAATGGTTATACCACTGAACATCAAGGGGACATGGTTAGATTCTCACTTGTTTGAGATGGTCATTGCCTGGCACTTATGGAGTGCGAATGTTACTTGCCACTTAGCTGCCCAAGGCTGAACGTTGTCCAGGTATTGCTGCATATGGACATGGACTGCTTCTGTATCTGAGGAGTCGTGAATGGTGCTGAACATTGTGCAATCATCATTGAACATCCCCACTTCTGATGTATGATTGAAGGAAGGTCATTGATGAAGCAGCTGAAGATGGTTAGACCTAGGACACTACCCTGAGGAACCCCTGCAGTGATGTCCTGGAGCTCAGATGATTGACCTCCAACAACTACATCCATCTTCCTTTGTGCTAGATATGTCTCCAACCAGTGGAGAGTTTTCTCCCTGATTTCTGTTGATTTCAATTTTGCTAGCACTCCTTGATGCCATACTCAGTCAAATGCTGCCTTGATGTCAAGGGTAGTCACTCTCACCTGACCTCAACAATTCAGTTCTTTTGTCCATGTTTGGACCAAGACTGTACAGTCCTTCAAAAAAGTTGCTTGGTCCCTCAGGGTGCAACCGGGTGATGATGTCGTCTCTAGGTCATCATCAAAACAAATAATATCCTGAGCCGCCTGTATGCAGGATTGGAACTGCGACTGCCAGTGCCATCTTGCACCTGCCGTTTTCGCCCCTTTCCTGTCACTACAGGACTTACTTGTTGAGTTATAGTTGGGGTGGATGGATTTCCTTCCTGCCTGCGCAGTGGTGCTTTAAGGTGGAGTACAGTTTGCGCTGACTGACCCCACCGTTTAAACCTGGAGCTCATCTGTCGTGGCCCAGTGAACTTGGACGGCAGCAGCGAGGTCTCCAAGCTGTAGGTTTGGACTCAGAGTTTCCCTCTCCTAGGTGGGTTACCGACCAAGGCTTGAAGGGATCCTCCTTCCCTTGCTATTTATCCATAACTGGCATACCTACAACCGTAGTCCACACAACATGGTGTGGCACGCCATGATGGTCACTTGAGCTGCTTGGAATCCTTCTGCCCTGGCTGTTACTTTTATCAAGAAAGACATCCGCCCAGGTGGTGTCATATTCATCATGTCTCCCCTCACTACGTTTCGCCCTTCTGCTGAGATGGTGTACCGGGGTGTGGCACTTGGAGCCAGCTATGAGAGCTGAGTGTAGATGAGGACTAGTGATTCCAGTCCATCCTACAAATTGGATGCAGCTGACTGAAAATACAAGAGTACTACCTCTATCTGAACAGTCCGTACACCCCATACAAGGTCATCGGACCCAACACCAAGAAGAATAATGACTGGTTTGATGAAAGTGACAAGGAAATTCAAAATCTGCTAAAAATAAAAAGGTCAGCTCATCAGGCTCACCTGGCTCAGCCGATCAGCCAGGAGAAAAAGACAGCCTATTGTCAAGCATGCAGCACCCTTCAATGTAAACTGAGGAACATTCACAATAGCATGTGGATTGCATTTGTGGAAAAAACTCAACTGTACACTGATACTGGCGACATTAGACATTTCTCTGAAGTGCTAAAATCTGTCTATGGATCAGCACATCAAACCCAAAACCCCCTGAGGAGTGCCGATGGTAAGACCCTACACCCGCCAAGGAGTCTGTCCTGGATCGATGGTCGGAGCACTTTGAAACTCTCTTCAGCACCAAGTGCAGTGCATGATACTGCCATCAATCACATCCAACAACAGCCTGTCAAAGAAGAACTGGATGAGAGTCCAACTCTAGAGGAAACTGTGACTGTCATCAACCCGATGAAGAACAATAAATCCCCCGGAATCGATGGAATTCCACCCGAAGCTTTGAAGCATGGTGGCCCTGCCCTATACACCAAGCTCCATGAATGTTTCACAGCCTGCTGGGAACAGGGCAGAATTCCATGGGATCTTCGTGATGCCGTTATCATCACCTTGTACAAAAACAAAAGAGAAAAGTCAGACTGCTGGGATCACCATGGGATCACCCTCCTTTCTATTGCTGGTAAGATCCTGGCTAGAATACTTCTGAACAGGCTTGTACCTACCATTGCGGAAGAAAACCTCCCAGAGAGCCAGTGCAGTTTCAGAGCAAACAGAGGCACCACAGACAAAGTATTTACACTCAAACAATTACAAGAAAAGTGTCGTGAGCAAAACAAACACTGTACGTCATTTTCGTAGACCTCAGCAAGGCATTCAACACTGTGAGCAGAGATGGACTTTGGTAATTCCTTGTAAAACTTGGATGCCCACCCAGGTTTCTGGCCATAGTGAAGCAGTTTCATGAAAATCAGTACGGACAAGTCAAGCAAAACAGCAACCTCTCGAGTCCCTTCTGTATCTCCAATGGCATGAAACCTATTCCCCATCTTTTTCAGCACAATGCTGCAGCAGGCAACGGAAGACCTTAAGGAAGGAGTTTATGTATGTTTCCGGACTGAGGGAAGCCTTTTCAACATCAGGCATCTTCAGATTCATACAACAACACAAGAAAAACTCATCCGTGAACTTCTTTTCACCGATGACTGTGCTCTCCTGGCCCACAGTCAGTCAGACCTGCAACATATAACATGTTTTTCCGAGGCGGCACGGCTCTTCGGATTAAAAGTCAGTTTAAAGAAAACTGAAGTCCTGCATCAGCCTGCACCCCAAGATGAATATAGACCACCAAGCATTGTCATTGAGGGAACCGAGCTGAATGCCGTCAAGCAATTTACTTATTTGGGGAGCGTCATCTCGTTTGTTGCCACCATAGACAAGGAAGTGGACAATAGGTTCTCAAAAGCAAACAGAACATTCGGCAGACTCTATAAACTTGTGTGGAGCAACCACAGCCTCAGAGCACAGACCAAACTCAAAGTGTACAAAGCCATAGTCCTCACCGCCCGAGAATGGTGCCGTGTCATGGATCCTATACCGTCGTCATATATGCCTTCTAGAGCGCTTCCATCAGCACTGCCTTTGCAGCATCCTCAAGATCCACTACCAGGACCGCATCACAAACATTTAAGTCCTGGAAACAGCCAACATCACCAGCATCGAGGCCATCCTCCTGTAAAGCCAACTGTGTTGGGCAGGTCACATTGCCTGGATGGATGACAGTCACCTGTCCAAGATCGTGTTGTATGGAGAGCTGACTATGGGTAAAAGGAACAGAGAGGCCCCATGCAAACATTTCAAGGACTCCCTGAAGAAGTCCCTCTCTGTGTGCCACATCGACCATCACCAGTGGGAAGCACAGGCCATAGATCGTGATGCCTGGAGATGCTACACCAGGAGGGCTACAGCCACCTTTGAGACTGAGCAAAGAACCAGCTTGAAAGAGAAAAGGAGGAGAAGGATAGATCCATTTGCCGCCAGCAGCGACTGCACCTTCCCTTACACCTGCTGTGAGAGAATCTGCCGGTCACGGATAGGCCTGACTAGCCAACAGCGGGCCTGCAGCTGATGAGTACAACCTTCCCGAAATCTTTGTCCATGAAGAAATGCTAAGAAGACCAAGGCTGTATTGAGGTCTGTAGCCGAGTGGCCCTGGCAGAATGCAAACTGAGCATTGGTGAATAGGTTATTGCTGAGTAAGTTCCACTTAATGGGACTGTCAATGATGATTGAGAGTAGACAGATGGGGCAATAATTACTGGATTGGATATGTCCTGCTTTTGTGGACAGGACATAGCTGGGCAATTTTCCACGTTATTGGTTAGATGCCAGTGTTGCAACTATACTGGAACAGCTTGACTAAGTGTGTGGCTAGTTCTGGAGCATAAGTCTTCAGTACTACAGCTGGGATATTGTCAGGGCACATAGCCTTTGCTATATGCAGTGCCTTCAGCCATTTCTTGATACCACATGGAGTGAATTAAATTGGCTGAAGACTGGCATCTGTGATGCTGGAGACCTCAGGAGGAGGCTGAAATGGATCATCCACCCGGCACTTCTGGCTGAAGATTATTGCAAATGCTTCAGCCTTGTCTTTTTTACTGACCTGCTTGGCTTCCCCCATCACTTGTAGTGGCTTGTGATCCTATCCCCTTTTTGGGTCTCTCCTGCATCAGGCGAACTTCTCAGATGATCACTCTCATTTAAGGTTGAGAATGGCAGATCCTAAAAACACTTGAATGGGTCTAAAGAACTGATCTAACTCTCCCTAAAGGAAAGGAACCAGCTGAGTATATCACCATCCTCCAGATAGCCTTTTTAACAAGTTTCAGCCAGATTATAATAACCCAGATATTATAAGGGTCTGGGAATCTCTCCTCAGTAATATACCTCCCACCAAAGAGTGTAGGGAGATGGGTTCACAAGTTAGCAATACAGAAGAATATGTTGAAACAGTACAATTTCTAAATTATGTACAAGTTTGTAAAAGAACCCAGTATGCAATTCACAGTTGGTGAGACAGTCAATCGCAATGTTAATAGTTCTAGGAAAAGAAAGAAAGTAAAATCTTGTTTCTAATAGAGAATCCAATTTTTAAAATCTAAATATTGTTAGAGTAAAATATTTAAGAAGGACAACCATCAATTATTAAAGTAACATTTACCTTAAATCCCTGAGTAGAAGACTACAGAGTTAGCAAGATACTTCTGCCCAGTTAAGGAGAGACCTATCATTGCTGTACTCCAGTAGTTGTACCTGTACCATGAGAGATGTTGGAGCATGTCCACCGAATCTAAAAATCCAATGTGTGCTTCTAATATTTATACTGCTTTCCAAGTTGCATAACTAATTTCTTGCATATGGGGTGTTACCTCTTCTGTAAGTAAGTTTGTCCCTTTTATTTACCAAATAAGGCTGTATAACTTAATTTCTAGGTAAGGTACAGGCCTCCTAGATTTCTAAGAAAGGGAAGCTGCAAGGCGGTCAATTTCTCATTCGTCATCTAAATGTGTTTCAAGTTTATAATTCGTTTTTTGTAATTGGTCAGTTTTGTCAGAGTTGACTGTGGTTTAGGACTGTCCTCATAAAACCACCTTATCAACTCTTGTACTGTAGCAGCTTTTGTGGCCGTTTGTAAAACAATGTTATCAATGTTTCACTTTGTGATGAGGTTCATGACTTTGGGAACAAATCCTCCTTATCAGACACTGCCTTTATGGTTCTAAAGTGAGGCAAGCTTTTTTACATAAAGGCATGCCCTGTTAGTATTATGGAGATTAACATTTTCAACCTTTTAGGAAGATGAATCCTTCTGTTAATTTTGGAATCCCTAATAACTATTTTAACCTTGTAAACCCTCATTATGGCCGGATTAGAACAAAGAACAAAGAACAGTACAGCACAGGAACAGGCCATTCGGCCCTCCAAGCCTGCGCCGATCTTGATGCCTGCCTAAACTAAAACCTTCTGCACTTCCAGGGACCGTATCCCTCTATTCCCATCCTATTCATGTATTTGTCAAGATGCCTCTGAAACGTCGCTATCGTACCTGCTTCCACCACCTCCCCCGACAGCAAGTTCCAGGCACTCACCACCCTCTGTGTAAAGAACTTGCCTCACACATCCCCTCTAAACTTTGCCCCTCGCAGCTTAAACCTATGTCCCCTAGGAACTGACTCTTCCACCCTAGGAAAAAGCTTCTGACTATCCACTCTGTCCATGCCGCTCATAACTTTGTAAACCTCTATCATGTCGCCCCTCCACCTCTGTCGTTGCAGTGAAAACAATCCGAGTTTATCCAACCTCTCCTCATAGCTAATGCCCTCCAGACCAGGCAACATCCTGGTAAACCTCTTCTGTACCCTCTCCAAAGCCTCCACGTCCTTCTGGTAGTGTGGCGACCAGAATTGCACGCAATATTCTAAGTGTGACCTAACTAAGATTCTGTACAGCTGCAGCATGACTTGCCAATTTTTATACTCTCTGCCCCGACCAATGAAGGCAAGCATGCCGTATGCCTTCTTGACTACCTTATCCACCTGCGTTGCCACTTTCAGTGACCTGTGGACCTGTACGCCCAGATCTCTCTGCCTGTCAATACTCCTAAGGGTTCTGCCATTTACTGTATGCTTCCCACCTGCATTAGATATTCTAAAATGCATTACCTCACATTTGTCTGGATTAAACTCCATCTGCCATTTCTCCGCCCAAGTCTCCAACCGATCTATATCCTGCTGTATCCTCTGACAATCCTCATCACTATCCACAACTCCACCAACCTTTGTGTCGTCCGCAAACTTACTAATCAGACTAGCTACATTTTCCTCCAAATCATTTATATATACTACAAACAGCAAAGGTCCCAGCACTGATCCCTACGGAACACCACTAGTCACATCCCTCCATTCAGAAAAGCACCCTTCCACTGCTACGCTCTGTCTTCTATGACAGAGCCAGTTCTGTATCCATCTTGCCAGCTCACCTCTGATCCCGTGTAACTTCACCTTTTGTACCAGTCTGCCATGAGGGACCTTGTCAAAGGCTTTACTGAAGTCCGTATAGATAACATCCACTGCCCTTCCTTCATCAATCATCTTTGTCACTTCCTCAAAAAACTCAATCAAATTAGTGAGACATGACCTCCCCTTCACAAAACCAGGCTGCCTCTCGCTAATAAGTTGGTTTGTTTCCAAATGGGAGTAAGTCCTGTCCCGAATCATCCTATCTAATAATTTCCCTACCACTAATGTAAGGCTCACCAGCCTATAATCTCCTGGATTATCCTTGCTACCCTTCTTAAACAAAGGAACACCATTGGCTATTGTCCAGTCCTCTGGGACCTCACCTGTCACCAATGAGGATGCAAATATTTCTGTCAAGGCCCCAGCAATTTCTTCCCTTGCCTCCCTCAGTATTCTGGGGTAGATCCCATCAGGCCCTGGGGACTTATCTACCTTAATGCTTTGCAAGACACCAAACACCTCCTCCTTTTTGATAATGAGATAACTGAGACTATCTACACTCCCTTCCCTAGGCTCATCATCCACCAAGTCCTTCTCTTTGGTGAATACTGATGCAAAGTACTCATTTAGTACCTCGCCCATTTCCTCTGGCTCCACACATAGATTCCCTTCTTTCACACATTGAGGGTTAGTTGTTTAATTGTGCACCACCATTCATGACTGGATTTGGCAGGACTGCAGAGCTTTGATCTGATCCATTGGTTGTGGAATCACTTTGCTCTGTCTTTTGCAAGCTGCTTCTGATGTTTAGCATGCATGTAGTCCTATGTTGCAGCTTCGCCAGGTTGACATCTCATTTTTACCTATGCCAGGTGCTGCTCCTGGCATGGCGTCCTGCACTCCCCATTGAACTAGGGTTGATCACCTGGCTTAATGGTCATGCTCGAGTGAGATATAAGCAGGGCCATGACGTTATAGATTGTGGTTTAATGCAATTCTATTGCTGTTAATGGCACACAGTGCCTCAGGGATGCCCAGATTTGAACTGCTGGATCTGTTATGAATTAATCCCATTTAGCACAGTGATAATGCCAAACAACACAATGGAGGGTATCCTCAGTGTGAAAATGGGACTTTGTCGCCACAAGGACAGTGTGGCGGTCACTCCTACCAATACGGTAACGGACAGATGCATCTGCGACAGGTAGATTGGTGATGATGAAGTCAAGTAGGTTTTTCCCTCATGTTGGTTCGCTCATCACCTACTGCAGGCCCAGTCTGGCAGATATATCCTTCAGGACTCAGCCAGTTCAGTCAGCAGTGGTGCTCCGAGCCACTCTGGGTGATCGACATTTGTACGTGCTAAAAATTCAATATATTAAAAGTAAATCTCCCATGGCAGTGTAGTCATTGAATCTCATTGTAGAGGAAGCGGTGGCATAGTGGTAATGTCACTGGACTAGTGATCCAGAGGCCCAGGCTCTGGGGCCATGGGTTTGAAACCCACTACAGCAGATGGTGAAATTTGAATTCAGTTATAAAGCTGGAATTTAAAAAAGCTTGTCGAATGGTGACCATGAAACCATTGTCGATTGTGGTAAAAACCCATCTGGATCACCAATGTCCTTTAGGGAAGGAAATCTACTGTCCATACCTGATCTGGCCGACATGTGACTTGAATATGGTTGACTCTTAAATTCCCTCTCAAATGGCTCAGCATACCACTCAGGTCAAGGCAATTAGGGATGGGCAATAAATGCTGGCCTAGCCAGCGATGCCCACATCCCATGAATGAATAAAAAAAGGCCCCCACCCAGAGTATATTCTATACCCTCAGTTCTTCCAAGTGGTGTTCAACACGGAGGAGCACTAGTTCATCAACTGAGGTGGGGCAGTAGATGGTAATCAGCAGGAGGTTTCCTTGCCTGTGTTTGACCTGATGCCATGAGACTTCAGCGGTTCCAGAGTCAATGTTGAGGACTCCCAGGGCCATTCCCTCCTGTCTGTCTACCACTGTGCCATCACCTCTGTTGGGTCAGTCCTGCCGGTGAGACAGGACATACCCAGGGATGGTGATCGAGGAGTCTGGGACATTGGCTGTAAGGTATGATTCGGTGAGAATGACTATAACAGGCTGTTGCTTGACTAGTCTGTGGGATAGCTCTCCCAATTTTGGCACAAGTCCCCAGATGTTAGTGAGGAGGACTTTGCAGAGTTGACTGGGTAGGTTGTGCCTTGTCGTTTCCGGTACCTAGGTCAATGCAAAGTGGTCTGGCTGGTTGCCACAAAATTGATGCCACAAACAAAAATTTACATTGTCACAAAGTCCAGATTAATTGCACCAGTAATTATGATATTATATTATTCCTTAGCCCTAACAGCAAGAGTAAAGTAATTTTTAGAACTAAAGGTGCGAAGACAATTCAGAAGTGGATCTTTTCATTGGCGAAAAGAATGTTAAGAGATTTCATAACTGGCAAAAATAGCCACAGCTTCGGTGGCACTGTCATAATTAGTGAGTTCCTGCTGCGAAAGGAGAAATCAAGAACTAACTCAGGAACTGATTTTTCAAGGTACCATTTCTACCCGCTGTGGGTGATCTGAGCATTCATGCAAAGTGCATCTTTAAAACAACTGCAAGTTTGTTCAAGACTAACTGTTTCTCCATTGCTAGTGCTCTGCGGAATATAGCCCAAGAAATTAGAATAGTGCTGAAAAGTGACCATATACTTGTCTACATGGATAAGGTTAGTCAAGTTGCAGTGGCCAATCAACCATTCCATTTGCCCTTCATACCAATCCATTGTAATCCAGATTATCACAGGCTTACCTGGTCTTGCTTTGGATCCCCCGGAGGTCCCAAACATTTAAAATACAATTGGTGCAATTTATATATTAGGATCTGAATTTTTCTTACATTTTTTTTATCAGAACTTCAAAATAACTACTTTGTTATATTATTCTCTGAATCACTGAACCACACACCCATATGATAATCATTTTTTTCTCCCTTTATAGCAAACAAAAGTGATAGTTTTTATATATATATATAAACTATAGGATTGTTATATCCCAAGGCTATCATTTAACCTTGGGGTCCAGGTAATAACCAGAACCTGCTCAGCTCTTGTAACTTGTGATGCTATCTGAGCTGAGGCACTGTTCTACAGGCCTGAAATTCCAGAAGCCGCAGGAAGCCTTGTAACTTTGGAAACCACAATGACAGAAAAAGTGAAAATAATTACAACATAATCACAAAATTGAACAGAGAAGGTTGCTGGCAATTACAGGCAGCAGATCCTTATAGATGCAAAAGGACTGTTACTGAACAATAAAGAAAGAATCTCAGATGCCCCAAAATGCTTCACAGTCGATGAGTTACTTTTGAAGTGTAGCCGTTGTTGTAAAGTAGGAAATGTGACAGCTAATTTGAGCACAACAAGGTCTCACAAACAGCAGAGATGATTACCAGATAATCTGTGTTAGTGATGCTGCTTGAGGGATAAATATTGGCCAGAACACTGGGAAAACATCTCTCTCCGCAAATGCTGCCAGACCTGCCGAGTAATTCCAGCATTTTCTGTTTTTATTACTGGGAGAGCTATCCGCTTTTCTTCGAATAGTAAATATTTTACATCCACTTGAGAAGGCAGACATGGCCTCGGTTTAATGTCTCATCTGAAAGATGGCTCTTCCGACAGTGTATTACTCTGTCAGTACTGCTTAAGTCTCCTTAATTACATTTAATGAACATTAAATGTGTCTACATTTGTAAATGAGAGTTTACTTTTTTTTTAATGCTCCGTGGCTGGGTGCAACTGCAAGAAATACAGGTGCCGCACAGATTTGACACTTGTTAGTTGAAGCACAAGACTTGAAATAAATCCATTGGGCAAGCCAGGCATTTCCAATAAGTTTTCTTTTGGTCTTAATTCAATAGGCGGAATCTTACCAACTTTGTCCCTACCACAATGACAAAACCATTTTTGGGTTTGGAACCCGACTCTCTGCACTTTACACCCAGCTCCAGACCACACACTGACAGGCACCTTGTCGGCCATTGGCCGTCTGGTTCATTGGGAAGGAGGTCTGCAGATGTTAGCAGCAACCTGTCGTGACAGCCCAAGCCTCTTGGGCGCTGGTGCTCAGACATATCAAGAGAGCTGATCCTCTGCCTACAGACCCTGCATTGGGCTCTTGCCTCCTGGATCTCTGTGTCCATCCCATCTGCCCTGTGGAGAGGCGTGCGGCTGAGAAGAAGGCAGCCTGTGCTGCTGCTGGTGTTGCCCCTGCTGCTGCTGGAGCAGTTGGCAGTTGTGTGGCCTCTGCACTTGCATAAGTTGCTCCCATGCCACGATGAAGGCTGGTAGCAGGGTAGTGCCGCTGCAGCTAAGAGAAGTGCTAGACAGGTGAAGCACCTTTCAAGAAGTTGGCATCACCTGTCAAGCAGTGAAAGCACTCTCTGAGAGAAGAAGTGCTTTGAACAGCAGTCTCTCAATGGCCATGGCTGGAACTCTTCAGTGTAACTGATCAAAGCATTTGCAGTCTATCAGTTTTACAGAAGAAGCTCTTCCCGCTGTGCACAAGAACACAAGAAATAGGAACAGAGTAGGCCATTCGGCCCCTCGAGCCTGCTCCACCATTCAATAAATGATGGCTGATCTGATTGTGGCCTTAACTCCAGTTTCCCATCTGGTCCCAGTAACCCTTGACTCCCGTGTCGATCAAAAATCTGTCGAACTCAGCCTTAAATATATTCAATGACCCAGCCTCCACTGCTGCCTGGGGAGAGAATTTCAAACATTAGCAACCCTCTGAGAGAAAAGAAAATCTCCTCATGTCCGTCTTAAATGGGGGACCCCTAATTTCTAAACTGTATCCCCTAGTTCTAGACTCTCCCACAAGGGGAAACATTCACCCTGTCAAATCCCCTCAGGATCTTATGTTTCAATAAGATCACCTCTCATTCTTCTAAACTCCAGTGGGTAGAGGCCCAACCTGCACAACCTTTCCTCATAAGATAACCCCTTCATCCCAGGAATCAGTTGAGTGAACCTTCTCTGACATGCTTCTAATATAGTTATATCCTTTCTTAAGTAAGGAGACCAATACTGTACACAGTACTCCAGACGCAGTTAACTGTACAGGCCCTGTACAGCTGCAGCAACACTTCCCTACTTTTATACTTGATTCCCCTTGCAATAAACACCAACATTCCAAATAAAATTTGGATTTAAATTAAAGCAAAGTACTGCAGATGCTGGAAATCTGAAATAAAAACAAGAAATGCTGAAAATGCTCAGCAGGTCTGGCTGCATCTGTGGAGAGAGAAGCAGAGTTAACATTTCAGGTCAGTGACCCTTCATTAGAACTGACAAATGTTAGAAATGTAAAAGGTTTTAAGCATTAACAAAAAGCTTTTTTGCTTCCTTTCAGGTGTTAAGGAACGCAAGCTCCAGCAGCTGATATGGACGAATGCCCCTCCAGATCCTTCTTCCCCTTCTCTTCCTTCTGACCCCACCCCTTCTGATCTGACCCCTTGCCGTGTAATCACTATACCCTCTGACCTTCCCCTCTCTGATGCTGAACGTTCTGTACTCAGCAAAGGACTCAGTTTTATCCCCTTACGCCCCCACCTCAATGAATTTCATGCTCGGCATGACGTTGAGCTCTTCTTTCGTCGCCTTTGCCTCCAGGCTCACTTCTTTGACCAGGAGTCCTCCACCCGACCAGCAGACCCATTCACCCGCCTCCAGATTCTCCCTCTACCTGGACCCCTCCCTCTGGCCTCATACCCGCTCTTGATCTTTTCATGGAAAACTGTCGGCGACACGTCAGCCGTCTCAATTTCTCTGCTCCCCTCACTCACTCTAACCTGTCTCCCTCTGAACTTGCTGCACCCCGTTCTCTCAGGTCTAAATCCAACATTGTCATCAAACCTGCAGACAAGGGCGGTGCTGTTGTTGTCTGGCGCGCCGACCTCTACCTTGCAGAGGTTCAGTGCCACCTCTCAGACAGTTCTTCCTACTTCCCCCTGGACCATGACCCCACCACCGAACATCAAGCAACTGTCCACAGGACTGTCACTGACCTCATCTCCTCTGGAGATCTTCCCTCTACAGCTTCCAACCTCATAGTCCCGCGACCCAGGACAGCTGCTTCTACCTCCTTCCCAAAATTCACAAACAAGACTGTCCCGGCAGACCAATTGTTTCAGCCTGTTCCTGCCCCACTGAACTTATTTCTTCCTATCTTGACTTTATCCTTTCTCCGCTGGTCCAGTCTCTTCCCACCTACATCCGTGACTCTTCTGACGCCCTACGTCATTTTGACAATTTCCAGTTTCCTGGCCCCAACCGCCTCCTCTTCACTATGGATGTCCAATCTCTCTACAGCTCCATCCCTCACCAGGACGGTTTGAGGGCTCTCCACTTCTGCCTTGAACAGAGGCCCAACCAGTCTCCATCCACCACCACCCTCCTCCGCCTGGCTGAACTTGTTCTCACATTGAACAACTTCTCCTTCAACTCCACTCACTTCCTTCAAGTAAAAGGTGTTGCTGTGGGTTCCCTAGTCATGCCTGTCTTTTTGTGGGATATGTCGAACATTCCTTGTTCCAGTCTTACTCAGGCCTCCTCCCCAACTCTTTTTCTGGTACATTGATGACTGTATCGGTGCCGTTTCCTGCTCCCGCCCGAACTGGAAAGTTTTATCAACTTTGCTTCCAATTTCTACCCTTCTCTCACCTTCACATGGTTTATCTCCAGCACTTCCCTTCCCTTCCTCGACTTCTCTGTCTCCATCTGTGGGGATAGGCTGTCAACTAATATTCATTATAAGCCCACCGACTCCCACAGCTACCTCGACTACACTTCTTCACACCCTGCCTCCTGTAAGGACTCCATTCCATTCTCCCAGTTTCTCCGTCTCCAACGCATCTGCTTTGATGATGCTACCTTCCATGACAGCGCTTCTGATATGTCTTCCTTTGTCCTCAACTGAGGATTCCCCCAACTGTGGTTGACAGGGCCTTCAACCGTGTCCGGCCCACTTCCCGCACCTCTACCCTCACCTCTTCCCCTCTTTCCCAAACCGTGACAGGGTTCCCTTTGTCCTCACTTTCTACCCCACCAGCCTCCACATCCAAAGGATCATCCTCCACCATTTCTGCCATGTCCAGCGTGATGGCACTACCAAATGCATCTTCCCCTCCCCTCCCTGTCAGCATTCCAAAGGGATCATTTCCTCCGTGACACCCTGATCCACTCCTCCATTACCCCCAACACCTCGTCTGCTTCCCATGCAATCGCAGGAGTTGTAACACCTGTCCTTTTACCTCCTCTCTCCTCACTATCCAAGGCCCCAAACACTCCTTTCAGGTGAAGCAGCGATTTACTTGTACTTCTTTCAATTTAGTATACTGTATTCGCTGCGCATAATGTGGTCTCCTCTACACTGGGAAGACCAAACACAGATTGGGTGATCACTTTGTGGAACACCTCCACTCAGTCCGAAAGCATGACTCCAAGCTTCCGGTTGCTAATCATTTCATGCTCACATATCTGTCCTGAGCTTGCTGCAGTGTTCCAGTGAACATCAACGCAAGCTCGAGGAACAGCATCTCATTTACCGATTAGGCACACTACAGCCTGCTGGACTGAACATTGAGTTCAATCATTTTAGATCATGACGGGTCCCCCTTTTTATTTTTAGTTATTTTTTTCATTTTATTATTTACTTTTTTTATTTGTTTATTTTATTTTAGTTTGTTTCATCATTCATTTTTTTTTAAATGTGCCTATCCACTAGTTTTTTTTCATGGTTATGCTTTGGGCCAAGGCTGTTCATTTTTCTGTCAATTAACACCCTCTCTGCACTCATGTTTTGTCTTTCAGCACACCATTAACATACCATTTTCCTTTGCTCCATGACCTTCTAGTCAATTATTCTCTGTGACCCTCTGTCCTATTTTGTTATCTCTTATCCCACCCCTGCATTATTTGCTTAAAACCTATTACATTTCTAACCTTTGCCAGTTCTGATGAAGGATCACAGACTTGAAAGGTTAACTCTGCTTCACTCTCCACAGATGCAGCCAGACCTGCTGAGTATTTCCAGCATTTCTTGTTTTTATACCAACATTCCATTTGCCTTCCTAATTACTTGTAGTACCTGCATACTAACTTTTTGTGATTCATTTACCAGGACACCCAGAGCCCTCTGTACTGTAGAGTTCTGCAGCCTCTCTCCATTCAAATAATATTCTGCTTTTCTATTCTCCCTGCCAAAGTGGAGAAGAACACATTTTCCCACATTGTACTCCATCTGCCAAATTTTTGCCCACTCACTTAACCTATCTAAATCCCTTTCTAGACTCTTTATGCCCTCTTCACAGCTTACTTTCCTACCTATCTCTGTGTCATCAGCACATTTAGCTACCATACATTCAGTCCCTTCATCCAATAATCCATATATTGTAAATAGTTGAGGCCCCAGCACTGATCCCTGTGGCACTCCACTAGTTACAGGTCGCCAACCCAAAAATGACCCATTTATCCAAACTGTCTGCTTTCTGTTAGCTAACTAGTCCTCTATCCATGGTAATATGTTACCCCCTGCACCATGAATGACTATTTTTTTTGTATTAACATGTGGCACCTTATAGAATGCCTTTTGGACATCCAAGTATACCACATCTGCAGGTTCCCCTTTATCTATCTTAGTTGTTACTTCCTAAAAGAACTCTAATAAATTAGACAAACATGATTTCCCTTTCACAAAACTATGTTGTCTCTGTCTGATCGCATTAAGAGTTTCTAAATATCTATTCCTTCTTGAAGAATAGATTCTAGTATTTTCCCTATGACAGATGTCAGGCTAACTGGCCTATTGTTTCCTGCTTTCAGTCTCCCTCCTTTCTTGAATAGAGTTGTTACATTTGTGATTTTCCAATCCACTGAGATCTTTCCAGAATCTAGGGACTTTTGGAAGATTATAACCAATGCATCCACTATCTCTGCAGCCACTTCTTTTACGACCCTAGGATGCAGGCCATCAGGTCCAGGGGACTTATCAGCCTTTCGTCTAATAGTTTTGTCAATACCTTTTCCCTAGTGATTGTGATTGTTTTAAGTTCCTCCCTCCCTTTCATTTCCTGATTTTTACTATTCTTAGGATGTTTTTTGTGTCTTCTACAGTGAAGACAGACACAAAATACCTGTTCAACACTTCTGGCATTTCTTTGTTTCCCAATATTAATTCCTCAGACTCACCCTCTAAGGGTTCAACACTCACTTTAGTTACTCTTTTCCTTTTAAATACTTGTAGAAACTCTTACTATCTTTTTTTTAAATATTTCGAGCAAGCTTTCTCTCGTACTTTAATTTCTCCCACCTTATTATGTTTTAGTCATTCTTTACTAGTTTCTAAAATCTGTCCAATCTTCTGACCTACCATTAATTTTTGCACTCACTTTGGTGACCCTAGCAATTGCTGACAAGTTGGGAAACAGGTTCCGTGGTTGGAAAATCCAGGATACAGGGCTAAAGCACCTCATAAGTGAATTCTTAACAACCTCAACACTTACGTAATTACTTAGCCGACAGATCAAGGGGGATCCCCATTCGCCTTCCTAGCCGCCACAGGGAAAGCCGGCAAATGGCAGGATCACGTTGGGATCCTGGCCGAAGTCAATTTCTGGGACTTTCCCACCCTGCTCACCCCTGAATGTGTCTCCAACAGGCTGTGAATATTCTGCCCACTGTGTGCCATTGAATATATTGTTTGAATAACCTTACATGGTGAAGGAATTGAACTTTTGTCTGCCATTGAAAAAATGGGACTTTAGTGCAAATGTGAGAGTCATTCTACTTGGGGCAAAATGTATATTCCCTGTACTTTAGTTCTTTCACTGTTTGTTGATGTGCAGATGTATTATATAAAATTACATCTAATCTCTTTCCATTCACTACTCAAATCACCTTTTGCCCCATCAAACTCATAACTTCACAAGGGAGACACAGATGAGGAAGATCATTCCGCCTAATTCAGTGCTTTCATCCAGAAAGACCACACAGTTCCTGCATTAGAGCATCCAGCTTTTTCTGAAATGATTCTGGGATTTTCACTTCTCCTACCCTACCTTGCATTGTTCCCTCTTTGCAGAAGATGTCCTTTCTACTAATTTGAACCTGCACTCCTTACCCCACTGACATGGTTCAGTTTGAAGAAATGCAGATTTACCTTTTCTATATCAGTCACGTTTTTACAGATCTCTAAGATGTTATCTCATTTTAAGGCACATGGCTGCCCGTGGTAGTCCTGACTTTGGTGCCACTAATGTAGGTTAATAGAGGTAGTGCTGACAACTCCAGAGGCCCCAAGACCCATGCAAAGATCTGCTTTTTCTGTTGCATCTCTGGAATCTCTGTAAATGCTCTCTCAGTAGTGCTGGTTATTATGTGTGCCGTCTGCTGCCAGATTGAGTAGCCAGAGTAGCTGCAAGGCAATGAATAGATCACTAGCCTATATGGATCATGGCCAGCCAGTTAGTGAATGTCCAGTGGCCAGAAAATAGTCATAAAGTTGGGTTTTTCAAACAATTGCATATGTGCAATCTTGCAAAAGTGTAGATCCTGAAAATACATCTGAGTTTCTCTCTTCACTATTTTCCAAGAGACAGCGAGAATTTATTTTAAATGCTTTAATGCCTCCACATGGAATTTCACATAAAGCCATTTTTTTCTGTTAATATCCCACACTTTAATTTCAGGCTTGTAGTTTTTGTATGTTGTTCTGGTATTACTCAAGTCACCCTGTAATACAAACAATGCAGATTATAAACTATGCAGAGCCCAATGTGTGTGAGAACTACTTCTTCTTGAAGAATTTAACTGCAAGATAATGGGGGCATCTGTTCTTACAATATGCTAATTCCATTCAATCCAAACTACATCTGTCTCTCTGTATCATCCCTAGAGAATTTAAACTTGCATCCACTTTATATATTATTGTACCTGTATTACAAATAAATAAGGCAACAGCAATTCCAAGGAATTGGAAATACACTTATTATCTAACATTCTGTTGAACTACACTGGTATTATATAGACCTCCTTAGCTCAAGGAAATTGTGTGTTTATTTAAATGATAGTTACATTTAGTGGTAATCTTAACTTATCAAAGATTTAGATTATATGTTTCATGATAGTACTGGAGTATTTTTCTTTCTCTTAATGAGTCTAAATTAATCTCAGCTGTTACATCAGAGGCTGCATATCAGAGGTGTTAGCTGTGACTTAGTGGGTATTATTCTCAGTCAGACGGTTGTGGGTTCAAGTCCCACTCCAGAGACTTGAACAGAAAATTTGTGCTGACACTCCAGTGCAGTACTGAGGGAGCAATGCACTGTCAGAGGTGCTATCTTTTGAATGAGATATTAAACTGAAAACTTGGGCTGAATTTTATGTTTTGAACACTGGTCGTGCTGTCAGGCATGATCCGGCACAAAACCCATCGGGGAATGGAGCAGCTAGCCGTACACGATTCAGTGATGGCTGGCCAATTGTGACTAATGAGCCGTGAACACCAACCAATCGCGTGGTCGAAGTCGGGCCCGGAGGCGGGGAGCACAGCATCAGGTAATGTCTCGCCAGGGTCTGGCACCATTTTTAAAGGGCTGCCAGCCCTACATTGAACTCTGCATTGGGATGGCCTGGAAGAGGAGGAGGTGACATCGGATTATTAGAGATGGCTGACAGGAGACCCCATGCAGCCCCAATCTTTCCCAATGCCTCCCTCTACTACAGGCTGTCAGGGAGAGTAGGAACATGTTGTTTCCAAGGCAAGAGAGGAGGAGACAGGTGAGCCAAACCAAGCAGGCCTGGCTCCAGACTGCTAAGGAAGTCAGCAGCCATGGCATAACACCACACACACAGATACAGTGCCGCAAGTGGCTCAATGACCTCATCCAGGACACAAAAGGCAGTATCATTTAATCCCTTCATCCTCTTGAGCCTTGCATTTGTTGAAGTAGGATGTTGCATTGGGACAAGAGCGACTACCCCTCAGTGTCAGGGAATGCAACATGTCTGTCAGTGGCCTGTCACAGTGCCTCTGACAGCAGGCCCCCTGTCATAATTGAATTTTGCGAGATCCCTGGGAAGGGAACACATGCAGCAAGTGTCTATTTGCCCCCAACAGTGGCAACTGCAGCCTATGTGTTGGATTGATGTTGCTAGGTGTCCAACATCTCCCTTCACTCTGACAGCACATAATTGTAGAGAGTGGTTGAAGACTCGTGGTGAACTGCCATTGCTGCATGTCTATACACCCATGAGGAGGAGGCCATGGAGCTTGCTGGATTGCAGGATGGAAGGAGTGTTGCAGACGGAAAGACAGGGGCACCCTCCCAAGATAGTAAGTAAGGTCTACATGGGGCACAATGCAGAATCTGAAACAATGGAGCCATGCTGCTCATCAGGCATCCAGTGCACACAGTCGTCTGCATTGTAAGAGTGTCTGCAATGGAGGGAGGGCAGGCCTTTAACCCTTGCATGTCTTTGTTCTGTCATGCAGGTCAAGCTGTGCCAAATCAGACAGCAATGGAAAATGCTGTGGATCCTGCCACCTCTGATAGGGAGGATGGAGCCTCAGAGGGTCCATCAGCACCTCATACTCCTCCATCTTCCACCAGCACTGATAAAGGTACCTTGGTGGGTTTGCACATGAGTTTAGATCTGGGCACACAGTCTGGTGGACACAGCATACATGCACCTGAGCAGCTGACGGAGGTGGTGGCAGCCCATGTCTCTGACAGTCAGACAACTGTGGAAGGCCAGGCCTATGCTGAGCCTCAGGCTCATGACGTGCCTCTGCTTTCAGCAGCAACAGGGAGATGCTGCAGCTGCAGCGAGAGGTGTGGCAACATCTGGCAGAGATACCAGAGACAATGTGTGCCCAAGTACGATTGGTGAAGGAGTCCATACACGCCTTGACCTTGACAATGTCTCTGGCGCACGAGTGGCCTCCGGCAGTGAGAGGTTGGCGGATCTCATGGAGATACATACTCAGCAGAGCACTTAGTGTTTGCTCAGTATTTGTGCAGACCTCCATACCCTCATCTTGACCATGGGTGCAAGGCAGCAGTGGCAAGGTGAAAGGGGGACAGGGGACCTAGAGTCACTACCAGGTCCTCTGCCCTCTCAGGTCAATAGGGATGCAGAATTCTGCCTTGATAAGGAGGAGCAGCGTATGCCTCCTGCAGCTGGGACTTCTCTCAGGGTGATCCTGGTGTGGGCACCAGCTCCTCTGCCACTCTGTCAGTGTTGCCAGTTCATCCAATATCCCAGCCGAAAGAAGGCCATCCTGCTTCTTTGCATGAGGCCACAGCATGCCAGGACTTTCCAGGCCCATGGCATCTCGAGAATGGCCACCAAGGTCATCCATAGTCACAGGGCACCAAGGCCAGCAAGTAGCCTCCACCTTAGCTGACAGCGCAGGGGCAGCACCGGGCAGGAGTTCATGTAAGTGAATTAAAAAGTACACTTAGAATCACTGGGTTTTCACGGATGAGTGTTTGTTTATCATCACTCCGTCTGCTTCCATTATGACTGTGAATAAGTCTTTACTCCAAGGCATGGATTCCCTCCCTTTTTCCTCCATCAAAGGCTCGAAGCTGGAGGCGATTGCAGATGCTACAAGGCCTCAACTCAAGAGCCTCACCAGATCGGCTGTGCGCGTACATTCAATAAGGCATTGCATCATTAAGTAAGGAATGGTGAAAGATGGTGGCATAAAGGAAGGTCTTTTTTGGATAAGATATAAGGGCCATAAAGGATCAAATGAAACCCATATGTACAAGGCAATCATGAGCCTCCCTTGCACATCTCTCATGTCCAATGTCATGTTGCTCCTGGGGATCTTCATCTGGCCTAGCTTGCCCATCTTCCTGCTCTAGCAGGCAGTCCACTCATTACTTTCCTCATTGGCTCCTCCCTATGAGGGCAAGGTTGTGAGGACAATACCCTAGCCGCGGCATACTGAAGAGCTCCACTGGACCAATCTAGGCACATGAATCTCATTTTTTTTATTTGTTTGTGGGATGTGGGTGTCGCCGGCTAGGCCAGCATTTATTCCACATCCCTAATTGCCCTTGAACTGAGTGGCTTGCTAGGCCACTTCAGAGGGTATTTAAGAGACAACCACATTACTGTGGGTCTGGAGTCACAGGTAGGCCAGACCAGGTAAGGATGGTAGATTTCCTTCCCTAAAGGACATTAGTGAACCAGATGGATTTTTACACCAATTGACAATGGTTTCATGGCCACCATTAGACTAGCTTTTAATTCCAGATTTATTAATTGAATCCAAATTTCACCATATGCCATGATGGGATTCAAACCCGTGTCCCCAGAGCATTAGCCTGGGTGCTGGATTACTAGTCCAGCAACATTACCACTACGCCAACGCCTCCCCCTCTCCTCTTCAGCGGAACAGTAGCCTGCTCAATGATAGCTCGCATTATCCACTGGCAGGAATTGTACCTCTCCTCTGCATCCATGTATGGATTCCCAACAGGCGACAGCAGCCATATCCTCAGTGGGTATCCCTTGTCTCCAAGGATCCATCCCTGAAGGCTGGAAGGAAGGTGGAAAAGTCCAGGATCTTGGAACTGTCTCAAAATATAGGCATTGTGGAAAGGTGCACAGACCATTGTGTTGTGTGGCACTATGGGATAGATTTCGAACAGATCTAGCAACTCAAAATTTGGTATCCATGAGACACTGTGGGCCATCAGCAGCAGCAGAATTGCATTCAATCACAATCTGTAACCTCATGGCCCCACTCGACCATTACCATCAAGCTGGGGAACTAACCTTGGTTCAATGGAGAGTTCAGGAGGACATGCCAGGCGAAGCACTAGGCATACCGCAAAATGAGGTGTCAGTCTGGTGAAGCTACATCACAGGACTACTTGCATACCAAACAGCATAAGCAACATGTGATAGACAGAGCTAAGCAATCCCATAACTAACGGATGTCCTGCCATATCCAGTTGTGAATGGTGGTGGACAATTAAACAACTAACAGGAGGAGGAGGCTCCACAGATATTCCCATCCCCAATGATGGGGGAGCCCAGCACATCACTGCAAAGACAAGGCTGAAGCATTTGTATCCATCTTCAGCCAGAAGTGCCGAGTGGATGATCCATCTCGGCCTCCTCTTGAGCTCTCCAGCATCACAGATGACAGCCTTCAGCCAGTCCGATTCACTCGACGTGATATCAAGAAACGGCTGAAGGCACTGGTTACTGCAAAGGCTATGGGGCCTGACAACATTACATGAACATACGAATTAGGAGCAGGAGTAGGCCATTCGACCCTTCAAGCCTGCTCTGCCATTCAATAAGTTCATAGCTGAACTGATTACTCCACATTGCCACCTGCCCCCGATAACCTTTCACCCTCTCGCTTATCAAGAATCTATCTACCGCTGCCTTAAAAATATTCAAAGACTCTTCTTCCACTGCCTTTTGAGGAAGAGAAATCCAAAGACTCACGACCCTCTGAGAGAAAAGATTTCTCCTCATCTCTGTCTTAAATGGGTGACCCCCTCCTTTTAAACAGTGACCCCGAGTCCGAGATTCTCCCAAAAGGGGAAACATCCTTTCCACATCCACCCTGTCAACACCCCTCAGGATCTTATATGTTTCAATCGAGTCGCCTCTTATTATTCTAAATTCCAGCAGATACAAGCCTAGCCTGGCCAATCTATACTCGTAAGACAGCCCGCCCATTCCAGGTCGAGTAAACCTTCTCTGTACTGCCTTCAACGCATTTACATCCTTCCTTAAATAAGGAAACCAATACTGTACACAGTACTCCAGATGTGGTCTCACCAATGCCCTGTATAGCTGAAGCATAACCTCCCTACTTTTGTATTCAATTCCCCTTGTGATAAACAATAACATTCTATTAGCTTTCCTAGTTAGATGCTGTACCTGCATATTAACCTTTTGCAATTCATGCACTAGGACACCCAGATCCCTCTGCATCTCAGAGCTCTGCAGTCTCTCACCATTTAGATAATATGCTTCTTTTTTATTCTTCCTGCCAAAGTGGACAATTTCACACTTTCCCATGTTATACTCCATTTGCCAGGTCTTTGCCCACTCACTTAACCTACTATATCCCTTTGTAGCCTCCTTATGTCCTCTTCACAAGTTATGTTCCTACTTATCTTTGTGTCATCAGCAAATTTAGCAACCATACCTTCGGTCCCTTCATCTAAGTCATTTTTATAAATTGTAAAAAGTTGAGGCGCCAGCACAGATCCCTGTGACACACCACTCGTTACATCTTGTCAACCAGAAAATGACCCGTTTATGCCTACTCTCTGTTTCCTGTTAGCGAACCAATCTTCTATCCATGCCAATATGTTAGCCCCTACACCATGAGCTTTTATATTCTGTGATAACCTTTGATGTGGCACCTTATCAAATGCCTTCTGGAAATCTAAGTACAATACATCCACCGGTTCCCCTTTATCCACAGCACATGTAACTCCCTCAAAGAACTCGAATAAATTGTTTAAACATGATTTCCCTTTCACAAAACCATGTTGAGTCTGCGTGATGACCTTGAATTTTTCTAAATGCCCTGCTATAACATCTTTAATAATAGCTTCTAACATTTTCTCTAAGACAGATAGTAAGTTAACTGGCCTGTAGTTTCCTGCTTTCTGTCTCCTTCCCTTTTTGAATAAAGGAGTTACATTTGCTATTTTCCAATCTAAAGGAAACTTCCCTGAATCTAGGGAATTTTGGAAAATTAAAACTAATGCATCAACTATCTCACTTCATCAGGACCCAGGGACTTGCCAGCCCGCAGCTCCAACAATTTGTTCAGTACCACTTCCAGGCTGGTAATTTTCTTGAGATCCTCCCTCACTTCCATGTCCTGACTTACAGCAAATACTGGGATGTTACTTGTATCTTAAATAGTGAAGACTGATGCAAAATATCTTGTTCAATTCATCTGCCATTTCCTTATTATCCATTATTAATTCCCCAGACTCACTTTTTATAGGACCAACACTGACTTTGTTAACTCTTTTCTTTTTTAAATATCTATAGAAATTCTTATTATCTATCTTTATATTTCTAGCTAGCATTCTCTCGCTCTCTAATTTTATCTTCTTTGTCAATCCTTTAGTCCTTCTTTGCTGCTTTTTATATTCTGTCCCATCTTCTGACCTGCTTCCCATCTTAGCCTTTTTCTTTAAATTTGATACTGCTTTAACTGTTTTACTTAACCACGGATGGTGGGAATTTTTCTTTCTCATTGAAATGTATCTATTCTGTGTATTTTGAAATATCCCCTTAAATTTCTGCCACTGCATCTTTATTGACCTATCCCTTGACCTGATTTGCCAGTTCACTTTAGCGAGCTCTGCTTTCATGCCCTCATAATTGCCCTTATTTAAGTTTAAAATACTAGTCTTGGACCCACTCTTCTCTCCCTCAAACTGAATGTAAAATTCAATCATATTATGATCGCTGCTACCTAGGGGTGCCTTAACTATGAGGTTGTTAATTATTCCTATCTCGTTGCACAATACCAGGTCTAGTATAGCTTGCTCTCTGGTTGGCTCCAAAACATATTGTTCCAAAAAATTATCCAAAAACATTCTATGTACTCTTCATCTAGGCTACCTCTGCCTTTCTGATTTTTCCAGTCTATATATAGGTTAAAATCCCCCAAAATTATCACTGTACCTTTCTGACAACCTGCCATTATTTCTTCCTTTATACCCATCCCACTGTGTGGTTAACGTTAGGTGGCCTGTACACCACTCCCACAAGTAACTTCTTGCCCTTATGATTTCTTATCTCTACCCAAACTGCTGCTACATCCTGGTCTCCTGAACCTAGGTCATCCCTCTCTATTGCGCTAGTACAATCATTAATTAACAGAGCTACCCCTCCACCTTTTCCTAGCTTCCTGTCCTTCCTAAATGCCATGTATCCTTCAATATTCAGGTCCCAATCTATGTCATCCTGTAGCCATGTCTCTGTAATGGCTATCAGATCGTACTTATTCATTTCTATTTGCACTCTCAATTCATCTGTTTTATTTCGAATGCTACGTGCATTCAGATATAGTGCCTTTAGTTGTATCCTTTTATTATTTTTGTAACATCTAGCCTTATCTGTTGATTTACTCTTAGATTTGTATGCTCTGTACCTTCCTGTCACAGTCTGTTTATCATTTCCCATATTAATACCATTCTCTCTTGCCTTGTCTCTACTCCTTGATTTACCATATCTTCCCAAATTTGATTCCAGCAATAGTACTGAAAACTTCTGCTCCAGAACTTGCCGCACCCCTAGCCAAACTGTTCCAGTACAGCTACAAAACTGGCATCTACCCAGCAATGTGGAAAATTGCCCAGGTATGTCCTGTGCACAAAAGCAGGCCAAATCCAACCAGGCCCATTACTACCCTATCAGTTTACTCTTGATCTTCAGCAAAGTGATGTAAGGGGTCGTCGACAGTGCTATCAAACAGCACTTGCTCAGCAATAACCTGCTCACTGAAGCTCAGTTTGGTTCTGCCAAGGTAACTCAGCTCCTGATCTCAGTACAGTTTTGGTTCAAGCTGAACTCAAGAGGTGAGGTGAGAGCGACTACCCTTGACATCAAGGCAGCATTTGACCGAGTATGACATCAAGGAGCCCCAGCAAAACTGGAGTCAATGGGAATCAGGGGAAAAACTCTGTACTGTTTGGTGTCATACTTAGCACAAAGGAGGATGGTTATGGTTGTTGGAGGTCAATCATCTCAGTCCCAGGACATCACTGTAGGTGTTCCTCAGGGTAGTGTCCTAGGCCCAACCATCCCGTGGACCAGCCCGTGCCAGATGCAGCAAGACTTGGACAACATCCGGGCTTGGGCTGATAAGTGGCAAGTAACATTCATTCCACACAAGTGTCAGGCAAAGATCATCTCCAACAAGAGAGAATCTAACCATCTCCCCTTGACGTTCAATGGCATTACTATCACTGAATCCCCCACTATCAACAACCTGCAGGATCCATTTACAATGGTCGTAGACTAGTTGAACACTGAGGGAGTGGAAGCCCTTCCTGTTGATGAGGCTCAGTGGCTAGTGAACCCCTGCACCTGGGAAAATCCAGTGATGGTCCCGAAACCAATGGCCCTCTCTGCTTTTGAGTTGGGATCCGTGCGGAAGCACACATAATCTCAGGACCTCCTGAACAGGGCATTAGTGATCTCCTTGATGCAGCTTGATGTGCCACGGTCTGCGAGATTTGAAAAATATCCTCTGTGACCCCTGGAATGATCCGGTGGCGTAGATGTTCAGTACCACAGTGACCTTCAGGGCCACTGGCATTGGATTGACAGACCGTCCCCTGGGGCACACCTTGTTATGCATCATTGCACAGAGCTCAGGGACAGCCTCCCTGGAGAGCCGTAGTTTTCATCGGCACTGCCTTTCAGATATATCCAAGTAGTTGAGCCTCGACCTGTCCACTCCTTCTGTGCTGGCCACCTCCCTCTTTCTTTCTTCTTCACCCTTCACCCTTACTCTTGAGATGCTATACTCAGCCCTCCTTTCATGGCTCTCAATGTTTGCCCTTTCAATAGTCTCTCCTTCCAGTGAGGCATAATCTGCTGCTTCGATGTCGCCTCCTGCAAGGAAGCTAGACTTTGAATCCCTGTAAAACCCATACGTCATTGATAAAGTTGCATCCAACACATACAATAGCTTTCATCTGGCCATTTAACAAGCTTAATTACCTGCTGCGGTGTCGCTATCAGAACTCCGCTCTCCATGTTTGCTGCCATGGACAAAACTGGGATGGGATGTCACGACATTGGACTTCCTGTCCGACGTGTCCCATCCCGATTTTATGTCCCCCTACACCTCCATACATGTCGACATCGTTCCCTTAAAATTCAGCCCCTCATCTAGCTAGATGGAGGTGTACTAGCTAGATGGATAAAGAACTGGCTAGGCAACAGGAGACAGAGAGTAGCAGTGGAAGGGAGTTTCTCAAAATGGAGACGTGTGACCAGTGGTGTTCCACAGGGATCCGTGCTGGGACCACTGTTGTTTGTGATATACATAAATGATTTGGAGGAAAGTATAGGTGGTCTGATTAGCAAGTTTGCAGACGACACTAAGATTGGTGGAGTAGCAGATAGTGAAGGGGACTGTCAGAGAATACAGCAGAATATCGATAGATTGGAGAGTTGGGCAGAGAAATGGCAGATGGAGTTCAATCAGGGCAAATGCGAGGTGATGCATTTTGGAAGATCCAATTCAAGAGTGAACTATACAATAAATGGAAAAGTCCTGGGGAAAATTGATGTACAGAGAGATTTGGGTGTTCAGGTCCATTGTTCCCTGAAGGTGGCAACGCAGGTCAATAGAGTGGTCAAGAAGGCATATGGCATGCTTTCCTTCATCGGACGGGGTATTGAGTACAAGGGTTGGCAGGTCATGTTACAGTTGTATAAGACTTTGGTTCGGCCACATTTGGAATACCGCGTGCAGTTCTGGTCGCCACATTACCAAAAGGATGTAGATGCTTTGGAAAGGGTGCAGAGGAGGTTCACCAGGATGCTGCCTGGTATGGAGGGCGCTAGCTATGAAGAGAGGTTGAGTAGATTAGGATTATTTTCATTAGAAAGATGGAGGTTGAGGGGGGACCTGATTGAGGTGTCCAAAATCATGAGAGGTATAGACAGGGTGGATAGCAAGAAGCTTTTTCCCAGAGTGGGGGATTCAATTACTAGGGGTCACGAGTTCAAAGTGAGAGGGGAAAAGTTTAGGGGGGATATGCGTGGAAAGTTCTTTATGTAGAGGGTGGTGGGTGCCTGGAACGCGTTGCCAGCGGAGGTGGTAGACGCGGGCACGATAGCGTCTTTTAAGATGTATCTAGACAGATACATGAATGGGCAGGAAGCAAAGAGATACAGACCCTTAGAAAATAGGCGACATGTTTAGATAGAGGATCTGGATCGGCGCAGGCTTGGAGGGCCGAAGGGCCTGTTCCTGTGCTGTAATTTTCTTTGTTCTTTGTTCTTTGTTCCCTCTCAAGTGGATGTAACAAATCCCAGGGTACTATTTCAAAGGAGAGCAGGGAGCTCTCCCAGGGGTCCTGTCTCATATTTGTCTCTCAACCAATGTCACTAAAACCTGGCCATTAGCACATTGCAGTTTATGGGACTTGGGGGCTGAATTTAGTCAAGCTGGTGGGGTCCCGATGCCGGGCCAAAAAAGGCGAGGAGAACCAGGCCTCGGCTCTTCAGAACCACCCACTCAACCCAGTGCAATTCAATGGTGCTCGGGTACTTAACTGCCTGGTGCCGAGATCCCCGTATCGTTAAGAACCAGGATCCCACCTCCAAGTGCTGCTGGCCAATCAGAGGCCTGGCAGCTCAGTAGTATCGGCAGCACCATCCGGAGCAGTGGCCACTACCGGTACTACCCCACACCTGGGAACAGGCCCAGCACTGGAGCCCTGGACCCCAGGTAAGTGCGGTGGGGACAACGGAGGCAGCTGGCAGGCCCAAACGAGGTGGGGGTAAGGTGGGTACTAAGGGCGGGGGTGGGGGGGATGTTCACAGAGGGGCGGCCTTTGCCGCCAGGGGCCCTCCGCGGGCCACATATTGCCGACGGAGGAAGCACCCCCCCACCCCCCCCACCAAACCTGCAGGGAAGCCACCTTGTTTTACTGGGCAACTTCCCTGCATGGTGGAGGCCCGCTGCTGCCCTCACTCCTGCAACCCCCAACACCCGCATCACTGGTTTAATTCCAGAGGTGGATGGGAACAGGCTATTAAATATCAAGTGATTGGCCCCTTAAGGGCCTCAATTGGGGTCTGGGCGGGAAGGCCAACTTCAGCCTTACCCGCCCTTGACTTAATTGCAGTGCGATAGGTCCTCCCAGCCCCGCATTCTGTCGCAATTTTATGGGCCGCACCCGACCTATCCATTTTCCCATGATCCACTGAATTCCAATGAAATAAAAACAGATAGTATTGGAAATACTCAGCAGGTCTGATGAAAGGTCACTGACCTGAAACATTAACTCTGTTTCTCTCTCCACAGATATTTCCAGACCTGTTGAATATTTAACCCTACTTCCAAGCTCCCCTCCCAGTTGCACACCATCTCCAGTTTAACATATATTGCTGGTCAAAATCCTGGAACTCTGTGCTTAACAATACTGTAGGAGTACCATCACCCAGATGGACTACAGTGGTTCAAGAATAATGCTCATCACTATCTTTTCCAGGGCAGTTAGGGTTGGACAATAAATGTCCTTGCCAGCGATGCTCATATTCCCAGAATGAATGATAAAATAAAAAGTTACTGTGCATCGATTGAGTGCCAGCCCAGTAATGGTAAATTCTGGAGTAAAATGGCAAGGGCATTTGCTCTTTGGCTTCTTAGATCACTATCAGTAAGTGCATGAAGGAAGAAAATATCAGTAAATCGTATTTTGTGTTGGTTTGTTGTACCCAAAGAATGATCGAGGGGATGTGGAGAGATAATAGTCCACATTTCATTGAGATGCCTCAAAACGCCAATATATTGAGAGATATTTAGCTCCCCTCTGAAACTGATTATGGACATCTCCTTTGATGTAAGTTTGAGTCATTGCCTGTAAGGCAATCTGTTCACTTGCAGGCTCTTGGATCTTCCATTGTTTTCTGGATTCAGATGAGTTGCAGCAGAAGAAAAGCAGATAGAATACTGACGCCTTGGTATGAATCCTTTGGAAAAAGACTTGGTGGAGCAGTTAGTGCACTCTTGCTGATGGATTACAAAAAACCTTTGGATGTATGGACAGTTCCCTGTGGTACTGCTGGAATCATGCCTTATCTCTTGCTGTGATTCAGACATTTTTTCTAACAATAGATTTGACTGTTTTACAGCTGATATTGCTCTCCCAATCCTGTTTCTTTTTAATCACCTGTGAGTAAAAATGTCTAATTTTGGCTCTCATTGGTTTCATTTTTTTAATACCCTTAATGTAAATCAGTTAATGTATTTTACCTCCTATTGAAATATGAAAAATTGTGCTTTTGCTGTTAAAATTAGCAGCCACATTAGGCACTCTGACTAACATACTTGGCAATGGCATCAGAGTTAGTTGACCTTTTCTTGTGCCACAAGCACTATCAGCTGCAGATCCCACAAATCATTCTGTTCATGTAAAGTGCTGTGTCTCAGATCATTATGGCAATTGCAGTTTATACCTCGAAAGTAGGAGGAATACTGTGGGAGGTGTAAGTGTGAGCAGAAGAGTGGAATTATCACACAGATCTGAAGTGTTGGCAGATATCAAATAATAAGACTGTGATTACAATATCAAAGCTGCCAGCAATCACCAGGGTCAAGTTTGCGCGGTGCCTGGTTTCGTTCATCTTGCGTTTGGTAGTACCTGCAGCCTAATATGCAAAACAAGCTGCGAACGTTTAAATATTTTATCTTTGCTCCGTATAAACAGATCACTAAACCCTAGATATTATTACTGATTATTTTTTTCTATATAAGTTCAAAATATCTTCTATATTAACTGTAATTAATTACATCTCTATCTGACTGTAATAAGTGGGGACCAAAATGGTCAGCCAGGCACTCAGCATTCTCAATTTAATTATTTTCTTTACACCGAGATGAGTTATAAAGTGATGCTTGTGCATATGACCCACCCACATTCTGTCATGAAAATCCAGCATGTGTGGTGCCCAGCTGTCAGCTTTTATTAACCTCTGAAATGTTGCTTAAAGCCCTTATGCAAATTTCCTGATTGACTCAGATGCATCTACGTTCTTGATTTCATTATTTTATCATTTTAAATCAACCTAAGTCACATTTAGAAGCTTTTTGTTTATCATGTTGCTGAGCGCATTTTACTGATATTTTCACAGCCAGAAACATGCTCCTTAACTGCTGCAATTGCCACAATGATACCATGGTGTTTGTCTATGTAACAGGTATTTACAGGGTTTGGAGTAAGTTCAATTAATAGCCAATCAAATCTACCTGTGTAAATTATCTCACTAGAATAACTCACTGTTATCTTAAAATACTGGTTGATCTCCTGTGCTGTTGTACTCGGACAGCAGATACTGTGGGATAGATTTTTGGTTTGTTTATGCCACCTGAGCATTAAACATCAGCTGGCGGGGAAGTGCAGAAAAAAGAAATAGGTACAGAGGATTGTCTAAAGGTAACAGACCCTGCTGGATTTTCTGTGGAAACAAATCAAAGGAAAATCCGGATGATTCATGAGAGGCATGTGACCCTTGCCTCCCGATTGTCCTTCCTACACTTTGCCCAGGCTTTGCATAACATTAAGATGGGAAAAATAAAAATCCATCTCCCAGTGTCATTCTCAGGTGAGGCAGAGTTGGACAACAGGGTTAACTCAACCAAGGCAGGCAAACACAATAAATCCTCATTTTAAAGGCTGTCCTTGATTTTAGATAATCTTTGGATTTTATACATCCACCTCCATAGTGTCACCCATCTCTGACCATGCCTCAGTTCAAGAGCAGCTGAAACCTTCACCCATGCCTTGGTTACCTGCAGACTGGACTTGATTTTAAGATTCTCATCCTGCTTTCAAATTGCACAATGGCCACATCGCTCACTGCCTCTGCAACCTCCTCCTGCGCTACAAATTTCCCGAGATCTAGGGCTCCTCTAATTCTGGTCTCTTGTGCATCCCTGGTTTTCATCGCTCCACCATTGGTGGCTGCCTAGACCCTCAGCCCTGGAATTCGCTTCCTGAATCTTTCTGTCACTCTGTCTCTCTCTTCTCCTTTAATAAACTCCTTAAAACCTACCTCTTTCACCAAGCTTTTAGACACCTGTCTTAATAACTTCTTAATAAATCTGGTGTCAAATTTTTTTTGATTGCGCTCCTGTGAAATGCCTTAGGACAATTTACTTTTTAAAGGTGCTACATAAATGCAGGTTGATGAGGCAGGTAACACCGTTGTCATGGGGGCAGCTTTTGCCATTGAGGGTGGTGGGGGGGAGGGGAGGAGTTGGTAGTGGGGACCCCTCCTTGGGCCATAGAGTGTCTGAAAGGAAGGTATCCCCCACCCTTGGAACCTGCTAGGAGGCCACCAGGTTTCACTGGGCTGTCTCCGCACGCTGCAGAGGAATCACCAGAAGCTGGTAAAATGCCAGCAGAGGTGGGAAGCAACCCTTAATTGGCCACTTAAGTGAGTCAACTGAGCGTGCGGGCTGTCTGCCACCGTCCCCACTGCTGGCAAAATAGCATGGTGGCGGGAAGACAACGGGCACGCCAACAACCCCCTCCCTGCACCATTTGGACAGCCTTTCCACCTCCCAGCCTATCCCCAAAGAGCTGGTAAAATCCAGCCTGTAGGCGTCATTAAAAATCTGGGAATTTAGAGTGGAAAATGTTTTTATCACACCTTTTGTGTCAATATAACATTAGGTGCTGAATTTTATTAGAAACGGAAGCGCCCCGCTGAGTCCCGTGATATTTTGCGCGGGGGCTCATTTAAATGGAGGCGGTGGAGCGACTGCTCCCGATGACATAGAGAAGGCAGCCTCACCGTGCCCAGCAATGGTGTCTGCCACTGCCATGCAGGTGCCAGCGCCATTTTTAAAGGGCTTCAAGCCCTTAGGAAAAAATTACCTTGTTAATATCATCATATTATCATGCATTTTCGTTTTAAAATTAATTAAAAACTGGAGTCCCTTTCCCAGCCCCCATCCCAATGTTTTGTTTATGGGTATAAATGTAGGAACTTTACTTTATTCCCAACCCAACCGTTCCCCACAGACCCCCCCAACCAACCTCGTCACATTTGCTATTCAACCCACCATCCCCACAGCAATCAAAACTGTTTTTCCCACGCCCACCACCCACCCCGACCTGAAAATTAAACTCCTCCCCACTCCCCACCAGTGTCTCGCCTTGAATCCCCAAACGGCCACAGGCTGGAGTATCGGTGTGGGACGGCCGCCCGGTCTAGGTAACCATTTATTTGCATCATTGCAATACGCAAATGACGGTCCTGCCGCCATCTGGCAGGGGTGAGCCACACCGAGGCCTCGCTGCAGCCGGTAATGCAGCGGAGACCTCTGGGCGTCGAGAGTCGTGGCGGGATGCTCCCGCAAGTATTTTATCAGCTTCCCTGCTGTATTCCACAATGCTGAGGTGCTGGTAAAATTCAGCCCTGGGAAGCAAGATTCTGTAGACAAAAAATGCGCAGGATACACGGTTTTTAAAAACACATAAATAGCATTAAAAATGTTTATGGCTTGTCTACTAATGGGCCTTTTTGTTTCCTTGAACTAATACTGGAAAAGCATCACAAATTATATCAGAAGTAGGAAATTCTAGGGAGTCAGATTTCTTAAACATGGGCAGCTGACACACGAGTTAAAAACTGTCCATGGGTTTATAATAGGCTTATAGCTGACTTTAAATGACTGATCTAATTTAAATTAGTTATTCACAGAAGTATATCTATTCACAAATTAATCAGAGTTTCTAATCAGAGTTTGCACACAACTAATAAAATATGCTAATGAGTTCAACATCTCTGTTGACCACCCTTGTGGCATTAAAAACAGCTTCAGCAACATGACATGGCACTTCAACTGCCTCCAAATATTTTAGTATTGCTAAATATAATTTTCTGATCAATTCATTCATGACCATATTTGCCATTTTATCAGAGGTGTTAACTCATATAAAGTGAACAGTTGAACAACGAATGGGAATGGAAAACATTAGCATGGAGTTTCTGCTAGATTGAACAGGTTTTTTTTCAACACAATTCACCCAAATTTCTCTGAACCAGCGCAAAAGACTGCAGAATTTCAAGTGCAAATTGGGTTTCTGTGATATTTTGCACCAGTTTAAAAAATATTGTGCTTGAAGAAGGCTCACTTGTTAAACTGGCCATGCCTCAGATTGAATTAATCACCATTGCAATTTTTAGCTAATTGTGTCTTTGAAGAGGCTCTTAAATTAAGTTTATTTTTAGGTGCAAGAATAACAATGGCACATTCTTAAAACTTTTACTATAGATTTTTTAATTTACGACGAGTCTGGCCACTGTACCACTATAGAACTAGAACATGGTTCTGTATAATCTGTTTGAAATAATTTTCAGTTATTTAAAATTGGGTGACCATAGGTGGTGGACTATCAAATGTCTAGCAAGATGTTTTTGAAACTAGCATAAAAGTCAGTGGAAACTCGAGTTGCCCTGTATGTAATTTTCACTTGAAATTCCATGAATTTTGTGGTGGTTTAGCCAATTTCGGGCAAATTGCAGCAAGGAAACCAACACAATCGAGTGGGAACTCTACCCCACAATATCTATAGTGCAACACAAATTTGCAGCAGTAAGGAGTTACACACACGCACACTTTTCTTTCTAAGTGGATGATATAAATCACACATGTCATTTTGAAAGCACCGAGGAATGTATTTTGTGCTGAGAGAGTAAATGCAAAGATATTATACTGAATTCAAATAAATAATGGCAGTCATATTTCTCCATTATTTATATTTTTGGCAAGAACATTGGATTTGAAAAGTTTTGTGTGTAGTAGTTGAGCTGAGTACTATAGTAAATATAAGTCTCTTGTAATCAATTCATTTTGGATTCCAGATATTTTAAATGAAATGCAAAAGCTCCATCACTATTGGTGGCACCCATTGTCTGTTATATATTTATCTCTATGGCATCTATGGTTCAGGAACAATAATAAAAGTGAAAAAACAGTGCTAGAAAACAGTAAACACACATTATAAATAATGCAGAGTACTGCTATTTTCAAATTCCAGTGTTAGATTGAGAAAAAGCTAGTTGGCCCAGTAAACCTTCTTCCCATTGACCACAACTCATTTGGTAACCCGAAGCGGTGACCTCACAAAACAACTGAGTTTTAAGTTATTTCTATCCTTACTAATTGCTTTCCACAGATGACATTCCCAGGTAATCAATAGGTTTGGAGTAACAATGCACTTTATCATCCACATTTGCATTGATCAATAAAGCCTTCAATTTCTTTTGCAATTAGATATCATCTAGGTCTTTTCTTAAAATTAGTTTAGAGTTAACAATACTTTACGGCAATACAGTCATATATTTAATACATTGAAGAGACGAAATATTACAAATCTCTCATCTTGATGCATAAATTTATTTTCTAAACCGCGCTGAGAAATTGCTGATTATTTATTTAATTTAATGCCCATCTATGGTTTGGAAATTAGAATTATATTTTATGTACGAACATTTTCAAAATTAGAAGCTAGTACATTGATTACAGATTATTTTACATGGGTGGTATTAACATGACAAGCCAACAATGGGATATGATAAATGTCTCCACTTCTTGAGGATACCAATAGTTGTGCATTTCCTGCTCAGGTGTTATTTAGCTTGCCTCACTGGTAAAATAATGCACTGTAGCACGTATCACTGGAGTACAGTGGTGTCGACTGGCTGTTAACTTGTCTGGACTCTTTGCAATGATGATTCCTGTGAGGAAATGATGGAAGTTAGCACACTTTGAGGTCAATTAGTGGCTAACTGTTATATTTTTAGAAGTGTCCCTGGGTTGGATGGTGCTTAATTCCTCTTCCAGAAAGGTTGCTTTATCTCAGATTAGAGAAAAAACAGCGAGAAATTCACATTTTTTGTTCTTTTTTTCAATAATATTCAGTTGTGATATGTTGGTGTTTTAGTCTGAAACTTGTCAAGTGAAATAAGATGAATGCATATCACATGTTAAAACTTTGATAGATGATATATTTCCCAGGTTATTGCCAAAGATAAAAAATAAAATGAGTAAAAAAAAGTGTTTTTCTCACCACCTGCACAAATAAAAATATAAAATAATTCCCATATATATATATATAGATAGAAATAACATTTGCATAAGAATATAAATCTCCAGATGTCATGTCAACTTGGCTCAGTTGGTGTCATGGTCACCTATGAGTCAGTAGATGTTGGATTTATGCTCCATTCTAGACTAACATTCCATACCATGCTGAAAAGGTGCTGGACTCTCAGCGGTACTGTCTATGGGTGTCCTTAACTGACCTCTCCAATATTTGCCTTATATTCATTTTCCTTTCAATTAATTCAGGATTTACCTTCTCCCCAGTATCCTCTTTTGTAAATAAACATTGGTGCAAAAGGCTTGTGGTCGATTTTAACCCGAAGTGCATTTTGGATGGCAGGACAAGTTTGAAATAGACTTGCAGTCCTAAGTTTCAAGCCTAGAGTATTTTAATTCCCTGGCCTCATTCAAAGCAGTTGGTTCACTTCCCATTTCAGATTGGAAGAGGGTGCAGAGCACCTGCCAACTGGGGAAGATCGAATAGACCATGGTCGCCCGCTGGCTTGCAGGTAAGTGGTGGGGACGGGCTTTTGGGAGGGAAGGGAGGAGAGTGTTATTCCAGGACAGGGAAGGTTTCTGGCTGAGCCAGACTGTTTACAACCTTGGCACCCTGTTTGACCCTGAGCTGAACGTCTAACTACATATGCTCTCCATCACAAAAATCGCTTACTCGCCATATTCTAACTAACACCAAATCCAAATCAGCCATCACCCCTGTAATTGTTGGCCTACATTGGCTCCTGGATGATCTACACCTCAATATTAAAATTTCAACCTTGTGTTCAAATCTCTCCATGGCCTCACCCCTTCCTATCTCTGCAAGTTCTACCCGCCCTACAACCCTCTAAAAACTCTACATTCCTCCAGCTCTGGCCTCTTGTAAAAGCCCCATTTTCTTTGCCTCACCATTGACAGCTGCGCTTCAAACTAGGAATTAAGCTTTGGAATTCTGTCCCTGTACTGTTCTAATACTCCACTTCTTTCTCCTCCTATATGACACTCCTGAAAACCTATCTCTTTGACGAAGCTTTTTGTCACCTGTCCTAATATCTCCGTCTTGGGCTCTGTGTCAATATTTGTCTCATTATGCTCCTGTGAAGCACCTTAAAATATGCTAAAGGTGCTATATAAATGCAAGTTGTTGTTGTGGCTGATCTATTTTAATACACTTAACTGGATCTAACAATGCTTCTCCTCTTGTAGGCATACAAACATTGCTTGAGGAAGTAGTCCTGCATACATTTTAAGAATTCCATTTCCCTTTTTAACTCTTTCCGCTCCCTGTCCAAATCAATGAGAATGTAATTAAAATCTCCCAGCACAATAACTTTGTTATTCTTAGTCATCTGCCAGGCCTGTCTAGAGATTGCCGAATGAAATACTGGAGTAAATGCATGACAGAAATTTTGAGGCACAAAACAATATAATTTATGGCTTAAATTTAGGCTGCAATTTCCTTTTTTATCAGGTACTGATAACCAGGGTATGAACACCATTGTGGCCATTTCCACTGGGGACCCCTTCATGGGCTCAAAAAGGTGGCTTCTCCCCTGGAGCCCCTTGGGATGCTGCCAGGGTTTACCTAGTGGTCTCCCCATGTAATGGCGGGCTCCTCCTGCTGCTGGTAAAATGGCAGCAGAGGTGGGAAGAAGCCCTCAATTGGCCACTTACGTGGCTCAATTAGGCTCCAGGTGGGCCATCTGCCACCTTTCCTGCTGCTGCCAAAATGGCATGGCAGCGAGAAGGCATCGGGCATGCCAACTGATGCCTTCCCATCCTATTTTGCCAGCCTTCCCACCTAGGACCCTATCCTCAAAGGGCCTGGAAAATCCCAGCCAGAGCTTCCCTTTCAGGTCGATGACCTTTCAGCAAAAATGATGCTTCCATTTACACTGCTTGCAATGTCTTTGTATCATTGACAAACTTGGATATCTGGCTTTCTAACCCATCATCAAAGTTGTGAATAAATATGTTGAATAGTTGAGGTTCCAGCACAGGCCCTGCAGGACACCACTAATCATACCCTGCCTATTAGAGAATCTGTCCATCATCCCGACTCTCTGTCTGCTGTCACTCAGACAATTTCCTAACCAGGTCAATCATTTGCCTTCAATTCCATGAGCTTCAACTTTAGCTAACAGTCTCTTATGAGGGACTTTATCAAATGCCTTCTGGAGGTGCACAACATCCATAGACATTCCCTTGTCCACTACTTTAATCAACTCTTCAAAAAATTCAATCCGATTTGTCATGCATGGCCTACTCTTTACAAATCCATGCTGACTCTCTCTGCTAAGCTGAAAATCTTCGAAGTGTTCAGTCACCCTATGCTTAATTCTCGACTCTAGCAATTTCCACAAATTAAGTTAGGCTAACTGATTTATAATTCCCCGCTTTCCCTCTGTTAACTTACTTAGCGGAGTGACAGGTGCGACTTTCTAATCTAAAAGAATGGTTCACAAATTGAGAGAACTTTGCCAGATTATAGTTAGGGCATCTGCAATGTTCTCACTTACTTCCTTGAAATGTCTGAGATAGAATCCATCTGGTCTTGGGGACTTGTCAATCTTCAGTTCCATAATTTTCTACATTTCTGATATTTTGCATACCTTCCTTTTGGTGAGTCCCTGTCCCTGAATCAATACTGATTTCCTTGGGATGTTCAGCATGCTGATCTCTTCCTTTATTGTAAATACCGATGCAAAATAATTATTCAACATTTCTGCCATTTCCTTATTTTCATATAGTCGTATCACTGTTATCAGTTTTCAATGGACCACATTGCTCCCGATCACCCGCTTTTCCTAAAATAATTGTAAAACCCTTTCGTGTTGATTTTTAAAGTTTCATTTTTGTACCTTTTACTCTCTGTATTCTCATACTTTTCTTTGTATCTTTCTCATTCACCAGGATCTTTTTTTTAATTTTTGTATGGTTTTTCTTTCAGTTTTATGTTGTCTTGCAGCTCTTTAGTTGCCCATAGCTGTTTTATTGGGCAGGTTGTTATCGTGTGGCCTTCAATCTTGGATTCTGTCTTCTCACCACCACTGCCATCAGTTAATGAGAAGTTGTCTGTTGCAACATAAAATGAGATGTGTGGAGTTCATTTGATTGAAGATCTCAAACAGGTTTATTAACAGCTAACAAGTATATACAGTGCAGAGCTAACCATTTACAGGATCTGCCTCTTGGTGTTACAGTTACAGAGTGAATCTGGCAAGTAGTCACATGACTGTGTCCTGGTGCTTAGCTCATTAACATACTAAGACCTTAAAAGCAATCACACAACAGGAGCTGTTTTACTTTTCTCCCCTTCAAACACTATGTTGAATTCTATCATATTGCGATCGCTATTCGATAAATGTTCATACATCATTAGGCTGTTAACTAAAGCTGTCACATTATTAAATCTAATGTGAAGTGATCTCTTGTGGTTCTTGGACATAATGGGCTGAATTTTTATTGGAGGCGGCAGGTCCCAAAGTTGGGACCGGAAATGGATGCAGCTTGCGTTTGGGCAATGAGCAGCTGGCTGCACGCAATCGAGTGGCTATCGGCCAATTAAGAGTTAGGAGACGTGGGAACCGTTCATTTTGAGGATGGAGGCGGGAGCGGAGGCAGTGAAGGTGGTGCCAGGTGACGCTGCGGCAGGTGATGGCTCCATATTTAAAAGGCAGCTAGCCCTGCATTCACTGCTATTTGCTCGGAAAGAACTTCTGCATGACTGCTGCCTGTTTGGAAGCAGCCTCTACCTGCTTGCCAGACTGCTGTCAAGGAGATTCTGCCAGTCTGCCAGACTGTTGCCAAGCAGCATCTGCCTGCCTGCCAGACTGTTGTCAAGGAGCCTCTGCCTGCCTGCCAGACTGCTGCCAAGGAGCTGAATGGAAGCCTGCAGGCAGAATGGGAGAAGGAAGACACTGGGTGGCTCCACAGTTCAGCAATACTTCCCACCAGTATCTCCTCCAGGCTGCAAGGGAAAGGCGGGAGGTCCACTTCCCCATGGACGGGAGGAGATAGAGGAGGAGATCGGCAGCCGTGGACCTGGATCAAGAGCTGCAAGCACGTCAATGACCTTGTCCGGTTTGTTAGGGTGAGTGCTCCATACACTTTCTACCCTTTGGAGCTTGCACGTGGCAGAGCGAGAGGGTGCGCTTGGTGGAGAGGGAGTGACCACCCAGCCATGGGCAATGGGGTAAGGCAGCAGGAAAAGCCAGGTGCCCGCCTGCCATTCCATTCCCCCACAAAGTCCCTCAAGAGTGGCTGCTTGCAGGAGGCACTCGTGTGCCCCCATCATGGGCCACTGGACTTGTCTCCAGTGGTAGAATAACATTGCAGCTCTTTGTGTTTGCAGGACAAGACAACACATAACCGAAAAGAGTAGGCCAAGATTGGTGCTGGTGTGCCTTATTTACACATCTTGAGCCCAATGGAAGAGGAAGCAATGGAACTGGCAGGGCAGCAAGGTGCTGCTCTATAGCAGATGGCGAGACATGGGTGCCCACCCAAGAGAGTGAGTGAAAATGTCCCTGGGCACAAGGGTGTATGTGGCACAAACGAGCCATGGTGCCCATGAGTCCACAACTGGATATGTGGAGCTCCACAGTTGGGGTGGTTGGACTGTCATGATGGGAAACACATTATCCTTCAATCTATCTGTTCTCTCATGCAGGCCACGCTCATCAACAAGAACAAAGAGTTGGATAGACTGGGGGAATCTGGTCGCCTCTGAGGAGGAAGAGGGAGCCTCAGAGGGGGCACCGTCACATCATTCCCACACACCCTCCACCAGCACAGATACGATCACGTCAATTCGCATTTAGATTCGGGCACACAACCTGGTGAGTATATCACAGATGCATGTGCGCAGCTGATGGAGGCTGTGACAGCCAAGGCCACTGACAGTCAGCGGACTGTTGGAGACCAGGCCCACAATAAGCCCCAGGCTGATGACGTGCACCTGAGACAACCCAGTGATGGTCCCAAACCCTATAGCCCTCTGAGCTTGACTGTTTAGGTTGGTATGAAAGTGCAGATATTCACCAGGCTTCCTGAAAAGGGCATTGGTGGCATCCTTGATGCACTGATGCGCTGCAGACTGTGAGATCCCACACATATCTCCAGTGAATCCTTGGAATGATGTGTTGGTGTGGAAGTTCAGTGCCATGGCAACCTTCAGGGACACTGGCATTGGGTGACAACCACTCCCATGGGGCTCAGCATTATGGCACTTAGATCAGTGATGGCTTCCCTGGAGAGGATAAGTCTTCGGAGACACTGCCACTCGGACATCTGCGGGTAGTTGAACCTTAGCCAGTAGACCCTCTCTTCTACTGCATGCAGGAAGTTGCTGGCATGCCCCCCTCTGCATCCTTTTCCTGTGTCTCGTTCCTGAGGCCAACCCTCTTGTGGGCCCCCAAGTTGCTGGCGTGCCCCTGCCCATACTCATACCTGGACATCCCTTCCCCATGCTGCTCCTCCTCCTCAACGGCGGCCCTGAAGCCAGGGTGAATGAGGCACATGATGGGGAGATGATGGCATAGTGGTAATGTCACTTGACTAGTAATACAGAGGCCCAGGCTAATACTCTTGGGACACTGGTTCAAATCATACCGCAGCATCTGGGTAAATTCAATTGATTAATAAATTCAACTGATTAATAAAAGTCTGGAATTGAAAGCTAGTCTCAGTAATGGCGATCACAAAACTATCAACAACTGTCATTAAAAACCCAGCTGGTTCACTAATGCCTGTTAGGGAAGAAATCGGCTCTCCTTACCTGGTCTGACCTATATGTGACTCCAGACCCACAGCAATGTGATTAACTCTTAATTGCTCTCTGAAATGGCCTCGCAAGCCATTCAGTCATAGTAAATGGCTGCACAAAAGTTGAAAAGGAATAAAACCGGACGGAACACTCGGCATCTACCTAGACACCGGAAATGACAACTGGAGACCTAACCTTGTCGATCCTGCCACGTTCTCCTTACGAACATCTGGGGATTTGTGCAAAAATTGGGAGCGCTGTCCAACAGACTAGTCAAGTAACAGCGTGACATAGCCATACTCATGGAAACATATCTTACATCCAATGTCCCAGACACCACCATCACCATCCTTGGGTATGTCCTGTCCCACTGGCAGGACAGACCCACCAGAGGTGGCAACACAGTAGTATACAGTCAGGAGGGAGTTGTCCTGGAAGTCCTCAACATTGGCTGCACAGCCCATGAAGTCGCATGGCATCAAGTCAAACGCAGGCAAGGAAACCTCCTGCTGATTACCACCTATCTCCCTCCCTCAGCTGATGAATCAGTACTACTCCATGTTGAACACCAATTGGAAGAAGCACTGAGGCTGGCAAGGGCATAGAATGTACTCTGGTTGGGGGACTTCAATGCCCATCACCAAAAGTGGCTCAGTACCACCACTACTGACCGAGCTGGCGAGTCCTGAAGGATATATCTGCCAGATTGCACCTGTGACAGCTGGTGAGGGAAACAACAAGAGGGAAAACCTATTAGGTCTTGTCCTCACCAATCTACTTGTTGCATATGCTCCATGACAGTATTGGTAGGAGCGACCACAGCACAATCCTTTTGAAAGTGAAGTCCCATCTTCACACTGAGGATACCCTCCATCATGTCATGCGGCACTACCACCATGCTAAATAGGATAGATTCATAACAGATCTGGCAGCTCAAAACTAGGCAATGATGTGGTGCTGTGAACCATCAGCTGATGGAAGGGGATTGAATTATAGGAATTAAGAAGTCTTACTACTATTGTACACAATTTCACTGAAACCACATCTGGAATACTGTGCGCAGTTTTGGTCTCCATATTTAAGAAAGGATATACTTGTATTGGAGGTGGTACAACTTAGCATCATTAAATTAACCACAAAAAAGAAATGCCAGAAATACTCAGCAGATCTGGCAGCATCTCATAGTCAAAGAGTTATACAGCACAGAAACAGGCCCTTTGGCCCATTGTGTCTGTGCCGGACATCAAGCACCTAACTATTTTAATCCCATTTTCCAGCACTTGGCCCATAGCCTTGTATGCTATGGCATTTCAAGTGCTCATCTAAATACTTCTTAAATGTTGTGAGGGTTCCTGCCTCTACCACCTCTTCAGGCAGTGTGTTCCAGACTCCAACCACCCTCTGAGTGAAAATTTTTTTCCTCAAATCTCCTCTAAACCTCCTGCCCCTTACCTTAAATCTATGTCCCCTGGTTATTGACAACTCCGCTAAGGGAAAAAGTTTCTTCCTACCTAACTTATCAATGCCCCTCATAATTTTGTATACCTCAATCATGTCTCCCCTCAGCCTTCTCTGCTCTAAGGAAGACAACCCTAGCCTCTTCAGTCTCTCTTCATAGCTGAATTGCTCCAGCCCAGGCAACCTCCTGGTGAATCTCCTCTGCATCCTCCCCAGGGCAATCACATCCTTCCTATACTGTGGTACCCAGAACTGTACACAGTACTCCAGCTGTGGCCTAACTAGCGTTTTATACAGCTCCATCATAACCTCCCTGTGCTTATATTCTATGCCTCGGCTAATAAAGGCAAGTCTCCCATATGCTTTCCTAACCACCTTATCTACCTGTGCTGCTGCCTTTGCTGATCTATGGACAAGTACACCAAGGTCCCTCTGACCCTCTGTACTTCCTATGGTCCTACCATCCATTGTATATTCCTTTGCCTTGTTAGTCCTCCCAAAATGCATCACCTCACACTTCTCAGGATTAAATTCCATTTGCCACTGCTCTGCCCATCTATATCATCCTGTAATTTAAGGCTTTCCTCCTCACTATTTACGACACCACCAATTTTTGTGTCATCTGCGAACTTACTGATCATACCACCTATATTCACGTCTAAATCATTAATGTACACTACAAACAGCAAGGGTCCCAGCACTGATCCCTTTGGTACACCAATGGTCACAGGCTTCCACTTGTAAAAATAACCCTCGACCATTACCCTCTGATTCCTGCCACTAAGCCAATTTTAGAACATAAGAACAAGGAGCAGGAATAGGCAATTCAGCCCCTTGATCCTGCTCTGCCATTCAATACAATCATGGCTGATCTCATCTTGACCTTCACTCCACTTTCCTGCCCGTTCTCCATAAGCCTTCAACCCATTTCTAGTTAAAAATCTTGTCTATCGCCTCCTTAAATTTACGCAATATCCCGGCATCCACCGCACTCTGGGGTAGTGAATTCCACAGATTCACGACCCTTTGAGAGAAGTCATTTCTCCTCATCTCTGTTTTAAATCTACTCCCCCTTATCCTAAAACTATAACCTTTCGTTCTAGATTGCCGCACAAGAGGAAACATCCTCTCTATGTCTACTTTGTCAATCCCCTTAATCATCTTATATACCTCAATTAGATCTCCTCTCATTCTTCTAAACTCTAGAGAGTAAAGGCCTAAACTGCTCAATCTCTCTTCATAAGACAAACCCCACCATCTCTGCCTTTCCACTATTTAATGCCATCTCAGCAGCAACAATTTGTGTTTATATAGCGCCTGTTAATATAGAAAAAGTTCCATAGTGCTCCACAGAGCAATAAGACATTTATGGGAGGTGATCTAGAATTCAGTTATTAGAGGGGGATGATGTGGGGAGAACCAAGAGCTTGCTTGGTCTGTCATGTGAGTTTTAAGGAGAGCCTTATAGAATGATACAGAGGGGGAGAGGCAGAGGGGTTTGGGGCAAGAATTCAGAACATGGGGCCTAGATGGCTGAAGGTCGAGTTATCAATGGTGGCCAAAGGGTGAGATGCATAAAAGGCCAGTCAAAAGGACAGAGTTTTGGTTGGGGGTGCAGGTGTGAAGTAGTTATGGAAGTTACAGAGATAGGGAAGGGTGATGCCATGAAGTGATATCAAAAAAACACATGAATGAAGATTTAGAATGCAAGTGTTGGGGAACCAGGAGCCAATGTAGGTAAGCAAGGACAGGAGTGATAGGTAAACATGACCTGGTATGGAATGGGATATGGGTAGAAGTGTTTTGGAGGAGCTAAAGTTTATAAAGGGTGGATACTTGTTAGAAGAGCATTGGAATATACAAATCTGCAGGTGACGCAGGCACAAGAAGAGAGTCTAACCACCTTTCCCTTGAAATTCAATGGCATTACCATTGTTAAATCCCCTACCATCAACATCCTGGGGGGGTCACCATTGATCAGAAACTTAACCGGACCAGCCACATATACCTTGAGTATTGCGTGCAGTTCTGGTCACCGCATTATAGGAAGGATGTGGAAGCTTTGGAAAGGGTGCAGAGGAGATTTACTAGGATGTTGCCTGGTATGGAGGGAAGGTCTTACGAGGAAAGGCTGAGGGACTTGGGGTTGTTTTCGTTAGAGAGAAGGAGGAGGAGAGGTGACTTAAGAGAGACATACAAGATAATCAGAGGGTTAGATAGGGTGGATAGTGAGAGTCTTTTTCCTTGGATGATGATGGCAAACACGAGGGGACATAGCTTTAAGTTGAGGGGTGAAAGATATAGGACAGATGTCAGAGGTAGTTTCTTTACGCAGAGAGTAGTAGGGGCGTGGAACGCCCTTCCTGCAACAGTAGTAGACTCGCCAACTTTAAGGGCATTTAAGTGGTCATTGGATAGACATATGGATGAAAATGGAATAGTGTAGGTCAGATGGTTTCACAGGTCGGCGCAACATCGAGGGCTGAAGGGCCTGTACTGCGCTGTAATGTTCTAATCTCTGGAATCAATCTAGTGAACCTCCTCTGAACTGCCTCCAATACAACTACATCCTTCCTCAAGTAAGGGGACCAAAACTGTATGCAATACTCCAGGTCCGGTCTCACCAATGCCTTGTACAGTTGCAGCAACACTTCCCTACTTTTATACTCTATTCCTTTAGCAATAAATGCCAAAATTCCATTTGCCTTCTTTATCACCTGCTGTACCCTCAAACTAGTTTTCTGCGATTCATGCACAAGGACACCCAGATCCCTCTGCACCGAAGCACTCTGAAGTTTCTCTCCATTTAGATAATAATTTGCCTTTCTATTCTTCCGACCAAAGTGGATAACCTCACACTTATCCACGTTAAACTCCATCTGCCAGATTTTGACCCACTTATCTAATCTATCCATGTCCATTTGTAGATTTCTTATTTCTTTATTGTAACTTACTGTCCCACCTATTTTAGTGTCATCTGCAAATTTGGCTTTAGTACCTTCTATCCCTGCATCCAAGTCATTAATGTCGATTGTAAATAGTTGGGGCCCGAGGACCGAACCCATTGGCACCCCACTAGTTACATCTTGCTAACCAGAGAAAGACCCGTTTATCCTGACTCTCTGTTTTCTGTTGGTTAGCCAATCGTCTACCCAAGCCAATCAATTGCCCCTAACCCCATGTGAACTTACCTTGTGTATTAACCTTTTGCCCTGGATCCCATGGGCTCTTACCTTCTTAACTAATCTCCCATGCGAGACCTTATCAAATGCCTTACTGAAGTCCATGTATACTCACACTAGTGGCAATTTACAATGGCCAATTTACCTATCAACCTGCAAGTCTTTGGCTGTGGGAGGAAACCCACACAGTCACATGGAGAACTTGCAAACTCCGGACGTGCAGTACCCAGAACCGAATGCGGGTTACTGGAGCTGTGAGACTGCAGTGCTAACCACTGCACCACTGTTTGTGTCTCAGGTTTCTCGCATCTGCAGTATTTTGCTTTCACTAAATTAATTCCTGGGATGAGAGGGTTTTCCTATGTTCAGAGGCTGAGTAAATTACACCTATATGTTCTGGAGTTTAGAAGAATGAGAGGTAATCTCATTGGAATATACAAGATTCTGAAGGGGCTGGATAGGGTGCACAGTGAGAAATTGTCTCCGCTGGTCGGGGAATGTAAAACACATGGGCACAGTCTCAGGATAAGGGGCTGATCATTTAGGACTGAGATTAGGAGAAATTATTTCACTCAAAGGGTTGTGAATCTTTGGAATTCACTACCCAAGGGGGTTGTCGATGTTTCATCATTGAATACATATAAGGCTGGGATAAACAGATCTTTAGTCTCTCAGGGAATCAAGGGATATGGCAAGCGGGCAGGAAGGTGGAGTTGCCGCCTAAGATCAGCCATGATCATTTTGAATGGTGGAGCAGACTCAATGGGCTATATGGTCTACTCCTGCTCCTATTTTGTGTGCTCTTGTGAATTATTGAATTCCCTACAACTACTACATTACGCTTCCCCTCCCCCACCTCCCCACTTTGGACACCCTCCTGCTCCAAGGTGCCATTATTTGCATTCTGTATCTCCTTCTGACAGTTTTTATCCTGATCCGCACACGTAGCAAGTACATTGTACCTGTTGAATAGGATCAGTTTCTACGGATTCTCGATCTCTGTCTTACCTTACTGTCACACTATTGGTCATCCCAACCCTGTTCTGAATCTGGCCCACTCTTTGCGTTGAATTTTACGCTGTTTCAGCAGATTGGATGGTGGCGTGGGGGCAGATGGGGGTAACGTCAAATTGAGCGGGAGTCTCTGTGAGGCCTTTCCGTCCCGCTCCTCCCTCCAGTCGACTTTATGGCAGTCGGGTGCGGGGGGTTGGAGGGGGGTCTGGTGGGGGGTGGGGAATGGCCTTCCCGCCAGAGGCCAATCAAGTCCCTTAAGTGGCCACTTAACAGACACTTAAGGGTTCTCGCCCGCCTCCACGCGTATGTTACCTGTGGCAAGCGGGCATGCTGGGGATGTGAAAGGCTGCCCAGCGATAGCTGCCAGCCTTTCCGAGCACTGGGGGGATGCCATGGCAGTCGGGCACAGGGTGCCTAATTGAGGGCCGCGCCCGTCTCCCAACCCACCCCCGGAACCCAAGACGCACACCCCCACCCCACAAACGACCACCCTAGCCTCACCAGGGCCCGACCGATCTCCCTGGTGTGGCATGTCCAACTTACCTTCCCTCCTGGCTCCATGGCGTCAGCTGGGCTGCGGTCCCAGCAGTGACCACCACTCCCGGTGGCGCTGCTGGGACTAAGAGCTGTCGGCCTGCTGATTGTCCGGCAGCTCACTGAGGTGGGCTCTCCTCCCTCAAGCGGTTGGTAGTCCCGCCTCGGGACAATTAAAGCGACTTTTACATCGGTGGCGAATTCCCGTTCGCATAAGGTAAAATCCAGCCCTATGAGGTACGACCAAGGTCTGGAAAAAACTGCCCAGATACTTCTCCCCTTCCCTAATATGTCAAAGTGCCTCCAACTCGCACTCAATCTCAGTGATACAGAGCTGGAGAGATTCGAGATGGAAACATCTACTGTAGAAGGGTTCACACAGAACAGCCTTGCTGTCCACAATCTCCCACATATAGCAGTCCAGACACACAACCTGCTTTGCCATAGGAGAGCTGAAAGGAGTTCTGATGAAAGGTCACAAAGCTGGAATGTTAACTCTGTTTTTCTCTCCGTAGACCCTGCCAGATCTGCTGAGTGTTTCCAGCTTATATTTTTCTTACTGCTCTGTCATATCTTAGTCTAGGCTATTTATCTAATTCATATTTACTTTTGAGTTTGTTGTAAGTTTTCTTTCCTTTTTCTACACACTAACTTGCAGAAGCAGTAAAACACTGTACAAGAAATGTTCAATACTTACTGCTTCAAGTTTGCACGAACCGCTACAGGTACTGGAAGCAAAAGGCAATATCTCCATCTTCCTTTGTACTGAATTCTCACTCTCACCAAATTCTAACTTTTACACTCCTGTTTACGATGCACTCTGTATGACCAATCTCAATTATATAGGACATTGGGAAGAACGCCCTAGCTTTTTTATTGAAACAGTGCCAAGGAACCTTTTGCGGCTGCCTGAGAGGGCAGATGGAGTCTTGGTTTAATGTCTCAACTGAAAGACAAGAGTTTCAACAGTACAGGACTCGTGCAGTACTGCACTGGGAGTATCAGCCTAGATTTTGTATAGATTAGCAATGTGATTAGTGCAGAATAGGAACTCCAAGGATAGTCCAACTACATTACTATCAGAGACACTAAGGTAGACATTTATCTCCACTGTCTGTGTTGTAATCTGGCAGCGTGGACAGCTTCCCACCCCATTATAAGCCTGTCTGATTTTTATTTTGTGAAAATCAAGCAATGAAGGTGAAAACTTGCCCTCTGGACTCTTTATCTTTCTCTTCAGCTATCAGATTGGCTCCTACTTGGTGATCATCCCATGTATTCTCCGGTAATGAAATGACCTCAACTTAGTGGTTTTAAATCTTATCTATTCATATAAGGCAGAGAATGCAGGTAAAGGCTTTCATTCACACGAAACTCAGCTGGCTTATAGAAATTGCAATCTTTCCATAGATGCAAGAAAAATTTGGGACAACCCAAGCTGTACAATTAAGTTCTTCAGGAGAATTTGTGGCAATATATTTCTGCTGTGTTTGTGAATTCCTGGACTGTCAGTTAAGGCATTTCTCAGCAGTGCACTGGATCTGACTTACCATTAAACTGCAACAGTCGGAAAACAACAAGACCTAATTGCACTATAGGGAGAATTGATTTACTGTTTTAATTATTTCAAAGGTAAATGCAGCTTAGAAGGTGATCAGAATTTAAATTTTTGCCAACGGAGCACCTCTTTGCTGTAATTCATTGGAAAATGGGCTATTTGTATTGTGTCTGAACAATTGGACTGGTTGACGAAGAGAATTGAAAGTAAATCTGTGCTGCTGAGACATTATAAAAGTAGTATCAAACATGAAGAATCTGCTAACATTATAAATGGTTTGCTTGCCTCAGGCACCAGCCCACCCTTTCAAATCCACCACAGTTTCCCCGTCTCCAAAGACCCACCCTTGTCCCTTTTGTCTTTGCCGACTGCATCCCCATGTCCAATCTCCTTTTCATTCCTAGGGTCCTCAATTGTTGTCTCCCAGCTTTGTGTTCCATCTCACCTATAACTCTCTGCTCAAATCCGTCTAATGCAGCTTCTGCCCTTCAAATAGCACAGAAACGGTCCTAACCAAAGTTATGAATAGCATTGGATGTGACTGTTTACTGTGAATGTGGTCCATTATCTCTTCTTATCCTCCTCAAGCTTTCTGTAATGTTCAACATGGTTGATCACTCTATCCTCCTCCAGTGCTCTCCTCTGTTGTCCACCTCTATGGGACAGTCCTCCCATTGTTACACTGCTGCCTCATATCATTATATCATCTTTGGCAATGTCTTTTCTTCTCTTCCCACTCTGCTCTGTCATCTCCAGAGTCCCTCAGGATCTAGGCTTTCCCTCTCCAACTTCCTTGTCTACAGTATATCTTGCTGTATGACAACATCATCTGCACATGGGTTTATGTCCAGTAATGACCATCTCTCACCAGCTCTGTCAGTGTGTCAACTCTCTCTGTGTTATTAGAGTGCTCATGCAATATCTTCATAGTCTTTCAAGAAGGCACGCAACAGGAAGGAGATGTCAAGATCAGGAGGAGAGCCGGTATCATTGCAAGTGCTCACGCCAATGAAAGGGCTCATCATCTATAATAAATCGAAGTGATATCGAGATGAAAATTTCCCCCTTCTTGTGTACAACTGAGCAGTCAGTCGGCACATCTTTTAGTTTGGTCTCAGAGTCCTTTTTTTTTTGCTTTGCTTACAATTGAACCTCCTTTTCCACCTGCTCTGCTGCTCTGTGTTAATACTTCTTTGGATGGAAAATTGCACATTAGGCAACAGACTGCAATGGCCTTTCAGACTTTGGTGACCATTACTGAGAGGCTGTTCCACACCCACACCCCCCCATCTCTCCAGCTCTCCATCTGTCAAAGCATCAGAACCTTAATCAGCATCAGTTAGTTCAATCATAGTCCCGATGGCTGTGAAACCCTCATTGTATGCCTTTTCAGCTCTTGTTCATCAGGGGATATCCTTGGCTTTCAAGCTATCACCTACCCAAATAACGATTACTGTAAACTGAAGGAGTTATAACTGTTATCAGAGTAGCAAACATTCATGTCCATAATGTAATGCCTATGGTCAGAAACTAACTGCACATTAATACATAGTTTCATAGAATAGAATAATGGAATGGTTGCAGCAAAGAAGGAGGCCATTCGCCCTGTCATGTCCTTGCCAGCACTCTACTTAGCTAGTCCCACTCACCTGCCATTTCACAGTAGTCCTGCATTTTTTTTTCTCCTCAGATAATTATCAAATTCTTCCTCCACCACACTTTTAGGCTGTGTAAAAAGTTTTCCTCATGTCGCCATTGCTTCTTTTGCCAATCACCTTAATTCAGTGTCCTCTGGTTCTTGACCTTCCACCAATGGATACAGTTTCACCCTATCTATTCTGTCCAGACCCCTTATGATTTTGAACACCGTAATCAAATCTCTTCTCAACCTTCTCTTCTCTAAAGAGAACAGTCCCAGCGTCACCAATTTATCCTCTTAACTGAAGTCTCTCAATCCCGGAATCATTCTCGTAAATCTTTTCTGCACTCTCGCTAATGTCCTCACATCCTTCCTAAAGTGCAGTGCCTAGAATTGGACACAATACTCCATTTGAGGCCAAACCAGTGTATCATAAAGGTTCACTATAACTTCCTTGTTTTTCTACTCTATGTCTCTATTTAAAAAGCCCAGGATCCCATATACTTTATTAACCACTTTCTCAACCTGCCCTGCCACCTTCAGTGATTTGTGCAGGTCCCTCTGCTCCTGCACCCCCTTTAGGATTGTATCCTTTCTTTTATGTTGCCTTGCCTTGTTCTTCCTACCAAAATGTATCACTTCACACTTCCCTGCATTAAATTTCATCTGTCACGTATCCGTCTATTCCACCTGCCTGTCTATGTCCTCCTGAAGACAATTACTTTCCTCTTCACAGTTCACCAATCTTCCAAGTTTTGTGTCATTTTTAAATTTTTAAATTGTTCCCTACACACACAAGTCTAGGTCTTTGATATAGATCAAAAACACCAGTGGTCCTAATATTGATTCCTGGGGAGCCAGTCCTCCATTCGGAAAAACAATCAGTTATCATTACTGTCTGTTTCCTGTCACTCAGCCAACTTCATATCCATGCTGCCACTGTCCCTTTAATTCCATGGGCTTCAACTTTACTGAAAAACCTGTTATGTAGTGCTTTATAAAACACCTTTTTGAAGTCATGTGCCCCAAATCAACTGCATTACCCTCATCAACATTCTCTGTTACTTCATTGAAAAACTCAATCAAATTTGTTAATTACGAATTGCCCTTAACAAATCCATGCTGGCTTTCCTTAATTAATCCACATATGTACATGGGACTGTTAATTTTGTCCCAGATTATCATTTCTAAAAACATTCCCACCACCGAGGTTAAACTGGCTGTCCTATAGTTGCTTGGCTTGTCCTTACACCCTTTTTTGAACTAGGGTGTAACATTTGCAATTCTACAGTCCTTTGGCACCACTCTTGAAACTAAGGAGGATTGGAAAATTATGGCCAGTGCCTCCCCAATTTCCACCCCTACTTCCCTCAGTATCCGCAGATGCATCTGGTCTGGTCCTGGTGACTTATCAACTTTAAGTACATCCAGCCTTCCTATTACTTCCTCTTTACTCATTTTTAGCCCATCCAGTGTCACAACTACCTCCTCTTTCAGTATGACTTTGGCATCATCTTCTTTATTGGTAAAGACAGATGCAAAGTACTCATTTAGTTATCTCAGCCATGCCCTCTGCCTCCATGCGTAAATCCCCTTTTTGGTCCGTAATGGGCCGTCCTCTTCCTTTTACCACCCTTTTAATATTTATATTCCAGTCTCTTCTCATGCTCTCTTTTTTCACTTCCCTCCGAACATTCTATATTCAGCCTGGTTCTCACTTGTAATATCAACCTGACATCTATCATATGCACCCTCTTTCTGTTTCATCTTACTCTCCATCTCTTTCATGATCCAGGGAGCTCTGACTTTGTTTGTCCTGCCTTCCCCTTCGTGGGAACATGCCTTGACTGTACCTGAACAGAGTGAAATTCTTTTCCATCACAAATATTATGGGATTGAGAATGGGGAGGAGGACGGGGTGATGATGGAGGGGTGGTGCATGCATGCCATCAATAATGTCCGACACTTCACGAAAATGCACAGGTTTGAAAAAGTGTAGTCCTCTCTTATGAGGCTGGGTTCTTTCTGGGGGGATATTGATAAAGGAATTAGCCTGACAATCAAGGCATCTACCATTTGCTTTACACTTTGATGCATTGCTGGTTGTGAAAGTTGGCTGTTTGGAAGGATCCATTCACACAGATGTTCAAGGATGTGGTTAACTTGACAGCCACTGGCTGCACTGACCCCCATCCTCAAATTTATCTAAAGATCTCAATAAATGACATAGTTCTGTGACACCTTCTAAGCAAAGTATAAATGATAAACACAGAGCTCCTTAGATCTAGGTGAGCCTTGGTCTGCAGAGATGGAAATCTAGTTAAGAGTAGGTGTAGCAAGGCTTCCTCAGATATTAATGTACCTCCATCATGTGTCATTTCAGGTCCGCTTCTCCAAAACCACCAATACACTAGCATCCACCTTCTCAAGGGAAATTAGGGATTGGCAATAAATGCTGTCCTAACCAGTGATGCCCACATCCCATGAATGAAAAAAAAAAATCCCCTATAGGATGCCCATCTTGAAAACTGTGCTTTGGGAAACTGAAATTGCAGCTGTTGGCACACAATTATCGAAAAGAAGAAGTGAAGGAAAAAAATTTAAAAATGTAAAAAGAGGTGAAAATAAACGACGACAACAACTTAGATTTATATAGTTCCTTTGAAAACGCTCTACAGGAGCGTTATAAAGCAAAATTAGACACTGGGGTACATTGGGGCTGGCAGCCAAAAGCTTGGTCAAAGAGGTAGGTTATTAGGAGCATCATAAAAGTAGAAAGAGAGGTAGAGATCAGAGAGGTTTCGGGAAGGAATTCCAGAGCTTAGTGTCTTAGCAGCTGAAGACACAGCCACCAATGGTAGAGCGATTAAAATCGGAGATGCTCAAGAGACCAGAATTAGATGAGGACAGATATCTCAGAGGGTTGTGGGGCTGGAAGAGATAACAGAGATAGGAAGGGATGAGGCCATGGAGGAATTTGCTTGACCGGGAGCCAATTTAAGTCAGTGAGCACAGGGTGATAGGGACTTGGTACAAGTAAGGACATGGGCAGCAGAATTTAGGATGACCTCCAATTTAGAGGGTAGAATGTAGGAATGCAATGGAATAGTCAAGTAGAGAGATAAATAAAGGCACAAATGAGGGTTTGATGAGCTGAGGTAGGGATGAAGTTGTGCAATGTTATGGAGGTGGAAAAGGCGCTCTTTGTGATGGTGTGGATATGTGTTCGGGAGCTCATCTCAGGGTTAAATACGACACCAAGGTTGCAGACAGTCTAGTTTCATTTCGGGCAGTTGACAGGGAGAGGGATGTAGTCGGTGACTTAGGAATGGAGTTTGGAGTGGGGAGCGAAGGCAGTGGTGTCAGTCTTCCCAATATTTAATTGGAGCAAATTTCAGCTGAGCCGGTACTGGATTTTGGATAAGCAGTCTGATAATTTAATAACAGTGGAGGAGTTGAGAGAGGTGATGGAAAGTTGGAGCTGGGTGTCGTCAGTGTACATGTGAAAACTAATGCTGTGCTTTTGGCTGATGTTCCCAAGGGGTAGCTGGTAGATGAGAAATAGGGTAGTGGGCGGGGGGTTGGTGGGGGTGGTGCAAGTATAGATCTTGGGGAACACCAGAGGTAATGGTGTGGGAATGGGAAGAGGAGCTTTTGCAAGTGATACCCGGCTATGATTATTTAGATAAGAATGAACCAGGCAAGTGCAGCTCCATGCAGCTGGATGACAGTGGAGAGGCGTTGGAGGAGGATAGTGTAGTCAACCATGTCAAAGGCTGCAGACAGGTCAAGAAGGATGAGGAGGGATAGTTTACCTTTGTCACATTTACGTTGGATGTCATTTGTGACATTGATATGAACAGTTTCAGTGCTGTGGAAGTGCTAGAAACTTGATTGGAAGGATTCAAACCTGAAACCAGTGCCAAATGCAATTTAAAAGAAAACACTATTAATAATTATTGCAGCAACACACTTCATGTCTCTCCCCTTTAAGAATGCCATGTCCATAATGGATGAAGAGCTCTTCAAAGCCTATTGTCAACTTCAACATATTTGCTGTGCTGGACATGTGAAATCTCAACAACAGGCAACGTAAATCAATTTGCATACATTCCAAAGACTTAATGAAGAGACTGCGTGAAATGACAGCCTAGCCTTGGAACAGCACTGGCTGGGATTTAATACAGGCAATGGGGGTTTCAAACTCCCCCAAAAGTGTCGCCGAGAACCCCACGTCGCCTCTGCCGTGGGAGGCATGTTGAATCAAGTCCCAAATGGACAGCCGCAGGACTTCCACACGATCAAGGACCCCAGCGACAGACGTCCCGCCCTCTGTGAGCTGCCGGCTAATCTAAGCAGTGATACTACGGGAGGTGGTGGTTGCTGCCAGCAGAGCAGCTGACCGAGGCCCAGGAGCGGCGCTGGTCCCAGGCCGCAGGTAGGTCATGACAGGAGGGGTCTTGTGCTCTGCGGGTTGCGGGGCATGCTGTAGGGTCATCGGCAGCAAGGACAGGGGCTGGATCTCAGCAGGCCGCCACCCCCCACCCCACTTCCCGATGCCGGCTCCCTCGTTCAATGAGGGAATGCACCCCTGCCCCAGAGTCGGCAAGCAACTCGCACTGTTTTTGTTGCCGTGCTTTTCATGCAGTGGCAGCCCTGCCCGCCTCTTGGTTAATTGCGGTGGTGGGTGGATGGGGCACTTAATTGGGCATTAATTGCCCAGTTAAGGGTCCCAATTGGCAGTGGGGCGGGAAGGCTGTTCACAGGCCTTCCTGTCCCGGACCTAATTTCGGCAGTGGCGGGAAGATGGCTGGGTCCCCCCACCTGAATATATGCTCTCCCCGCCTCCAAACCCACCATGGAGGAGAGCATAAAATTCCCCCCAATCTGTGTGCACCACACATAGAAACAGACCAAATGCCTGCTTACTCAATCAGCACCAGGGATGTTGGGATACCGGATCAATATTAGCTGATCAATAGTGCTGGAATTCAAAGGAGAAGCTGGATAAATATGAAAGGGAGAAAGGATTAGAAGGTTATGCTCTTTGTGTTAGATGAAGTAGGAGGCTCGTGGGCAATATAAGTACCAACTTGTACCAGTTAGGTTGAATGTCCTGCTTTGTTGCTGTGCATACTATGTAATTCTATGTAAAGAAACCAAATTAAAAGTAAAATAAGGAGGAAATGCAGCCTGCAGAGGTTTGGCAGGAAAAATGGGAAGGGGTTCAATGAGACAAACATGCAGAAATATGTAAAAAGGTTGATGGAAGGTAAATAGAGAAAACAGCTGAAGAGGAAAAGCATCGCAATAAACAAATAATTTCAGAATTACAAGAACAAGAGGATTGTTTGATAAGTGATGAGAACATTAACAAATTCAAATGTGTTTGAAAATGAGCCTGATCACAAGATAGTAAATTTATCTCCATTGTGCTGCTGGTTTCAGTGCTATGAGATCCATTTGAGGAAAAACATAGGGGAGCGGGTAGGGGCACCACTCCCAACAACTTCCAGTATAGCCACACCAATCACCATGCTGTGGAAGGTGATAGCGCCAGCATCCCCTGATTGCATTGAGTATAAAGGGTGGAAAAAAGACCTGACAGCGGCATGGAAATCACAATATGTGATTAACTGGTGTCCTTTGAATGTAATGATAGTGCATGCAGCCCAATGCTAAGTGTGCAGCTGAGTACTAAGCTACCATCAATTACAGCTAGCTAACACTTCTTAAAGCCAGCCTGTACCTCTTAAAGGGGAGATGCATTCTGGCTGCAACAGCTCATTCAGCTGGCTGGGAAACACATTAGGAGCAGGAAGAAACCTCAGTGCTGGTGCAGCAGGCAAGAGAGAGGGCTTCTAGGTTCTCAGATGCAGCACTAGAGGCATGAGTGCAGGAGACTGAAAGAAGGAGAGAGGTGATCTATTCAGAGGAGGCCCTCCAGACAGACACTGCGAAGGTAATGGGAGCAAAATTACCATTGAGGTCAATGCCAGGAGTCTAGCCCCGAGGAGCTGGATACGGTGCTGGAAGAAGTTCAATTACTTCACGTGAGTGGCGAAGGATCTGCATCTTCAAATGTAATGGTGCCACTGATCTCACACCCCTGCTCAATGCATCACACTCCTATCATTCACCTATCAACAGTCTCTAGCAATCAGGACTCATGCCTAATATTTATACGCTCCGCCTCACCCTCACACACTTATCACTGCTGCAAGCCTCATACCCACATTTCACAAGTTTCTATGTACTTCCAGTTATTCAGCTATGGCAGGCACATCATCCAAACACATTGCACCACACTCAATGATCTTCTAACTTCTCGCTTGCAGGACAAGGTGGCTCATAATAGATGGCAGGAGCAGCAGCAAAAAATGGCAGGGACCAGGCACGGTTGCATGTGCTGACCCCCATGACGGAGATGGTGCTGGGGATAATTGTGGTGGCTGGCACTGAGGCTGTGGCTGGCAGCATTGCTGAAGCCATCCAAGATGATGGTATGTTCCTGCCTTATGCACCTTCCCAGATCCTCAATCTGGTACGATGCACAAGCTGCAGATTCACCTCTTGCTTCCCCCACAAGTCCCTCTTCCCTCAGCCCAATCCTTCACTTGTTCATTTATGCTTTCCGTTACCTGGCCAGCCAGTGATGCCTGAGGCGTAAGGCCCCGAGGAAGAACAGACCTCTGAGGGAGAAACACCATCACTTGATCTAACACTCGCAGCCATTAACTCAGATACCGGCACTGCACCTACCTTGGAGATGGGATCTGCACACGATGAGTCACTGGGTACACTTGGGCTGCAGCAGGGCAGGGGGAAAGGATATCGGGTGTGCCAGCTCCCAAGAGGGCAAGGTGGCAAACGAGTTCTGTTGCAGAGGAATCCGATGAGGAGTTAGATGGGGTGGCATAGTGGAAAAGGCTGATGGGCATGCAAACAAAAATGCTTGGTGCATTGGCAGGCCTGCCACAGAGTCTGTTGTCACTCTCAAGGAGTATGGAGGAAGTTGGTTCCAACTTGGCACAGGGCTCCAGCAGATTACTAGGATTGCTTGAGAATCACCCTGGGGAAGTGACAATAGTTCTATGGTGCAAGACCTGCTGTCCTCTCTCAGGATGTCAGCATTTATGCTCCCACCACTGCCACTCTGCCAGTGCCCTTGTCATTGCTTATCAGCCATACAGTCCAGACTACTGCTACTCATGCTGAGGTGGTACAGTCTGAAGCTGGAGAGTTACTCATGGGCATCCTACAAGATCATATGCAGTCTCCCACCTTGCAAGTCAATAGCCTTCCACCAGCCCTGCTGCAGCCACTGGGGTAACACTGCATAGGAACACTAGGACAGGCAAGGGCACATGCAAGACAAACACAAAGAGAATGCAGAGTGGTGAATAGTTCAGCTTTGAATGTAGTGCCGGGTGTGTTGTTGGAATGGTCGTTTAGTGGTACCTTTTATTTCAGTACTATGACCACTGTGATGGTCCACAATAGAGGAATGTTAAGGTGCCGCTATCCTGGCAAAGCCAAGTGCCTGCTCCTCCTGCTTCTCTCTGAGGAGGACCAAGGGCTCATCTGCAGACTGGCTGGGCTGTCCCTGAGCATATCATCAGACTCCATTCCCCTAAATTTAACATGAGCTCCCCATTGCTCAACACTTCACCACCTTACCAGCCCTCTGTTACCAACCATCACAGGATCCTCTCGGCCACAATCCCGAAATAAAAGATACCACAAAGCAACCATTACAAGCTTTATCCAACAACACATCCAATACTCCATACAAAACTAAACTATTAACCCTTATGCATCCTCTAGGAAGGTGTTCACCTCCCCAATCTCTTTATCCCTGTGCCAATTTGCACATGGCTTGGGTAATTATCCAGAGATTATAACCCTTGAGGTCCTGTCCTTCAAATGTAACTCCATGTTCCTGGGACTCTCCCAACAGGACCTCTTATCTATTCTTTCCTATGTTGTTAGTCCCAACATGGATCACAATGACTCGATCCTTCTTCTACCGCTCCACTATCCTTTCAAGCAGTTTGAGATGTCCCTCATCCTGAGACCAGGTAGACAACAAACCAACTGGGACTCTCTATCCTGCTTACAAAGGATGCTATCTGTACCCCTAATTATTAAATCCCCTACAACTACCACATTAGACTGCCTCTCCTCTTCCTCTTCCCCGTCCCCATTTTGGACAGCTACCTACACCAAAGTGCATTGGTCTACATTCTGACTGTCCTTCCAACAGTCTTTATCCTTACCCTCACAGGTAGCAAATACATTGCCCGTCTTGAATAGGATCACTTTCCGTGGTTCCTCATTATCTCACCTGGGATCCCCTTACTCTGTACACTCTCAGTCACGCCAACCCCACAATTAACACTTGGAGTGAACTTCTGGGCAGTGTGCTGGGCTTAAACACTCTGGAATCACTTAAGAGATAGTTCAAAGCAGAAGTGGAAGGTATGTGGAATGAGGAATTAAGAACAGCACAAATACATGTACAAGCACACGTACACACACATACACATGTACTCTGTATGATCTCATTGCTTCCTTAGTTGTATTTTATTTGCACCTAATAGGACCCGAGAGAAACTCACAATCTGGAAGAATCAAACAATACAGAGGAAAGTCAAAAGAATTTTAAATTCAATGTCATTAATGTAACAAACTTCATGCTTGAACTTCAATGCACTTGAATCAATTTATTCATCTCAATACTGCTACCTTCTAAAATTGAATAAAATAATATCGTAAACACATTGGAGATTTTTGCTCCTGAGGACATTAGAAAAACAGAAATATTTAACCTAATTACATCTGGAAAACTGAAGGAGGCTGAAATGAAAATCAATTGAAGGTGATTAGGATGTCATTGCTGGCTGTGGTTAAGATGCTTAAAACTTGGAGTTCATTTAGTTTCCAGGATATTCTGCTTTCTATCTGTAGTTCATAATAATTCACACTTTGTCTAGGTTTGGCTTGGTAGCTTCCTTTCAATCCAGTCACACCACATCAGGGACCTGAAATTCCATGGGAGTTGTCCCAGGCTCCCAACATTACTGCAGCAAAAAAACCCATCAAAACCTCGAAATAGTTCAACTAGATTCCAGCAACTTCTATGAAATTGCAGAGACAAGGGACTGGATTTTGTAGTCCCGCCATGGCGGCCAATCCGCACATGACCCACGCCGCTGCAATTACTCGGCGGGCGGCCACTTACCGTAATGACAATAGCCTCCCCCCACCCCCCCCCCAATTATATGGCGGATGTGGCATTGGCGACACCGTGAACAGTGTCACCTGATGCAGAACCAGGTGCTGCTGCCATCTTTAAAAGGCCACCAGCTCGCTCACTCACTCTCTCCCTGCATTTCAGTGAAGCTCAGTGAACCAAGATTTCTGTACTGTGCCTGAAAATTAAAAGTCAGCAAGTGGCCCCACTGGGAATCCTTCTGATCATGTCAGAGATCCGAACACGGGTGGCCCCACGGTTCAGTGATGCCTCCCTGCTTTTTCTTCTCCAGGCTGCAAGGGAAAGGCAGAAGGTGCTTTTCCCCAGAGATGGCAAGAAGAGGTCTACCTGCCTGACTAAGCAAGGCTGGACAGAGACCGCAGAGAGCGTTAGTAGCCATGGGGTCATCTGACAAGACTGGGTCCAATGCCGGAAGAAGGTCAATGATTTCCTGCAGTCAGCAAAGGTAAGTGGCACACTTCAAAAGTGCTCCATGTGTTCTGGTTGGCACTGCATGGTATGCCACATGGGTGCCACTGCCATTTCAGAGACAGGGAGGTCAGGGAGGATTGATGACAGATGACTGGCTGCATATGCAAATCAAGTCTCCCTCATTAGTACCTCAGAGCACATCAGATCCATGACAGAGTGAGTCCGTATGCCAGACAAGAATCCCCCAGGCGTTGATGAAGCACCCAGGTTGGTACAACCATGAAGTTGGTGTTTGGCAATGTTCAATATCTGCATCCTTGATCTTTCAGGAAAAGAGGGCCCACAACAGTAGGGAGGCGTCCTGGACCAGAGGTGGGGTGCCCGACCTGAGGCTTCAGTCGCAAACTGAAGAGTAGGCGCTGGAGTTAGCTGGGAGCCAAGGAATTGGTGCCACATCGGATGTGGAGCTGGGGGTCCCAGTTGAACAGAGTGAGTATTGCCAAACGCAGAATGATTCCAAATTACATCTCCTATGCAGATTCTATGCTGTCAGCATTGTGACATATGTACCATAACACCTAAATGTCTGTTCTTCACAATGTACCTTGCAAGGCAACACTTGCCAATGTTGGTGGAGACCGAGGGAACAATGACAACCTCTGAGGAAGAGCTACACTTAGAGATGCGCCGCCCCATGACACTCCTGCTCCTTCCACCAGCGCAGATACTCTGACCTCGGCGAGTATCCGATTGGCATTAGATTCAGGGTCACAAGCTGGTGAGTGCACCAAACACACGCCAAGCAGCTGGCTGCGGCTGAGACAGCCAAGGCCTCTGATAGTCAGAGTTCGTGGGTGGTCAGGCCCATACTGATCTCCAGGATGATGATGAGCCTCTGGTGTCAGCAGCACAGGGCATGCTGGAGTTGCAGAGACCGGTAAGCCAACATTTGTCAGAGATGCCAGAGGCCGTGCGTAGCTTGGAGCGGATGGCGGGGGAGTCCATCCATGCCATGACTGCTGACTGGTGCCATGTCCCAGGTATGTGAGCACATGGTTTCACCCATTGAGAAGGTGGCAACCCTCATGGAGAGCCACATTCCACTGATGCGCCAACACATGCAAACCCTCGCCTCGGACATGAGTTCAAATCAGCAGCACAGGGAGAGATCAGGACCAGGAACATGGAGAGTGTTCCCCCTCCTGGTCCTTCTCCAGAGAGCAGGGAGGTTCCAACAAGCCTTGAGAGGGAGGAGGAGAGGCTGCACTTCAGATCTGGGTTCTTTCCTCAGGGCGATTCGAGTGTGGACACCGGCTCCTCAGTCCTTCCGCCAGTGAGTCTAGCTCCAGCAGCCGCGATGCTTGAGGAGAGCCTTGCACTGGGGCAGGAGGCCCTCAGGCAGTCGGGGCCCTCCAGGCCTCAGGCACCAGAGGACAAACGTCAAAGTCATCCCAAGCCGTGGGGCATCCTGATCAGCAGCCGGCCTCCAGTCCAGCTGCTAGTGCAGAGGTAACACGGCAAAGGAGCGCCAGCAAATATATTAAAAAGACACCTTGGCACATATGGGTATTCACGGGTGAGACAAATATGTCATGTGTACTTTAATTAAATCAGTTTTCCTGCCAATCATCAGTCTTTATTGTCTGAAAACCTCATTCCACCATGGAGTGATTATGTGTCTTTCAATTACATCATAAGCCTTACAGTACTGCAAATGTAAGCAATAACTTAATTGCCATGCTAATATGCACACTGTGACACTGCACAGATGAAGTCCATGGGCAATAGCTCAGTTAGCTGCTGCCACTCATGCTGGAGAAACTGATGTTACAGAGGCAGAAGACTTCAGAAGGCATGCATGATGGTGTGTTGTGTTCTGAGAAATATTTATTGAACTTCAGGGATTCTGGAAGTGCTCAATTATCAGTCTGCCTTGATTCCCTCACTTGCTGCTCACCATGTCAGCCCTCCATCACTACTCTCTGTGCTCTCAAGCATGCTTGTTCTTGGTTGCCCTCTGTGTCCTCATCGTCGGAGGACGTGTCCTGCTCCTGTAGCCCTTCATCTTGCAAGGCCTCCCCACTCTGTACTGCGATATTGTGCAGAACGCAGTAGACTACAACAATGCACACAACCCTGTCTGGTGCATACTGTAGGCTCCACCAGATCTAGCAAGGCAGCAGAAGTGCATCTTCTGCATATCAATGGCCTGCTCGATAGTCACTCGAGTGGAGCCATGGCAGGCGTTGTATCGCTCTTCACCCTCAGTGTGGGGCTCCTCGCTGGCGTCAGAGCCATATCATCAAGGGCTAGCTCTTAGCCCCAAGAATCCACCCCTGAAGGTGAGCTTGGGGACTGAAGAGCAGTGGCACCTGGGACTGGGGCAGTATGTACAAGTCATGGCAGCTTCCCGGAAAGTGGGCACGCATTTGCAGGAAACGCTTTCTGTGGTTGCATACTAGTTGGACATTGATGGAATGAAAGCTCTTTCTGTTTATGTAGGCGGCTAGTTGGTCTGTGGGAGCCTTGATGCGTGCATTTGATGGCACCTTGCACCTGTGGAAATCCCACAATGCCCCCAAATCCAATGGCCCTCTTGGCCTGACTCTCAGGGTCAGTCCTACAGCATACATAGTCGCTGACCCTCCTGAACAGAGCATTGGTGACCTCCTTAATGCAGCGGTGCACTGTGGATTGAGAAACCCCACACATGTCGCGAGTGGATCCCTGGAATGATCCAGCGGCATAAAAGTTCAGGGCCACAGTAATTTTGAGGGCCACAGGCATAGGGTGACCCCCAAAGCCCATTGGCTGCAGGTCAGTATTCAGTAGTGTGTAGAGGTGTGTGACAGCCTCTCTGGTTATCAGCAGACGTCTCTGGCACTGATGCTCAGGCATCTGCAGGTAAGTCATAGAACCATAGAACCAGAAAAAGTTACAGCACAGAAGAGGCCATTCAGCCGAACGTGTCTGCGCTGGCTGAAAAAACTAGCCGCCCAATCTAATCCCATCTTCCAGCATCCAAGTCCTATAGATTCATTGGCATGTCGGGGTTACTCTGCCCCTTGGTAGCTGCTGCTGCTCGCATCTGGGAGCTTTCTCCTAGGCCACACCTGCCTCTTGGGTCCACCTCCAGCGAAGATGCCTCATCATAGCAAGGGGATCCAGGAAAACAGGGTGGATCATACCCATCTCTATGCTCCTGGTAACTTCGGATTCCTTCAAAAGGTCAATTAGACCTACTTGGGCAACAATCTTTAAATAAGTGCAAGCCATCGTGACCATCAGAATACCATTTTAGTTGCCTGCACTGGACCCCTGACAACAGCAACCAGTTGCACTATCCCCCACTGCCCCCCCCGCCGCCCCCCACAAACAGTGTTTCCACTTGCAGAGCAGCCCCCATCCTCCCCGTTAATGATAACTGAATGCAGAGTGGCCCCCGTGTACCCCCCTCCCTTATCGATACACAGATGCAGAGTAGCCCCCGTCCCCCCACTTATCCAGAAATGAATGAAGAGTTGACCCCTTCCCCCCTCAAGCTAAACAAATGCAGAATGACCCCTTCCCAACTCCCATCAATACACAGAGTTCCAACTTCTCCTCACTTCTGGCGATTCAACTTTTGTGGAAGTATCCGCGTTCACAACCAATTCTGCAGGATAGCAAGGCCAAACTTACCAACCTTTGCAGGCACCGAGGACTCTCACCTCGGTGTCGCCAGCTTTTCAAGGACGGGAAAGTGAAGGCACATGAGTTCTGCACATCGAACTCAAGATTGGGAACAGCTGGTAGGATCAAAGCAAATTGCATTCAAATCAATGCAGCAAAGTACTTACCATATTAAAAGTAGGTTCCCGTTGCAGAGCGGCAGAGGTTCCGCCATGGATCTTGACCACCCTGGGAAGATCGAACCAGGAATCCTGGCGGCGGGTTCCATGGCGGCCATTATCAATCCGTTTCCGTGGCTCCCCCACCGCCACAAAAACCACCATTGAGTTGAGAACAAGATCTGGCCCAAGGTGTAGATTTTGACTTTGTGTGATATGGTGGTGAGCCAATAACCTGTTTTGCATCTCATCAATTGACTAAATTAGTAGGTCAGTACAGGACTCCTGATTGGATGTGTAAATTAGGACCTTTTAGCTTTTTTTGGGAAGGCTTTGCCGCCTTATCTAGATGCCTCACTTATAATTGGAAATGATGAGATCAAGGAGCATTTCTGGCATGTAAGGAACCCAGGGCATTTTAACTCTGCAACTGTCCTGTTCTCCACTCCCCCCGCCCCAAATTCTTGAACATCATGCAGACCTGCACCATATAAGGTCATGCATGCCATGATGACTGAGAGTTAAAGGTGTCTTGTCCTTTAAATGAAGTATCATTGAAGAATTCTACAAATCTGGGTAGCAGGCAAAGTGAGTTGAGAAAGTGTTTTCTGAACCTCAATGAGTATAGGCCCATCCTGCTCAACCTTTCTTTATAAGACAACACCTTCATCCTAGAAATCAGCCTCGTAAATCTTCTCTGAACTACTTCTAATGCAAATATATCCCTTTTTAAGTAAGGAGACCAAAAATGTTCTTAGTACTCTCGGTGTGGTCTCACCAATGCCCTCTACAGCTGTAGCAAGACTTCCCTACTTTTATACTCCATTCCCCTTGCAATAAATGCCAACATTCTATTTGCCTTTCTAATTACTTACTGTACCTACATGCTAACTTTTTGTGATTCATATACAAGGACACCCAGATCCCTCTGTACCACAGCATTCAGCCGTCTCTCTTCATGTAAATAATATTCTGTTTTTCTACTTTTGTCACCAAAGTGGACAACTTCACATTTCCCACATTATACTCCACCTGCCAAATTTTTGCCCACTCACTTAACCTATCTATATCCCTTTGCAGACTCTTTGTGTCCTCCTCACAACTTGCTTTCCTACCTGTCTTTGTATCGTCCGCAAATTTGGCTATGATACACTCAGTCCTTTCATCAAAGTCATTAATATAGATCATAAATAGTTGAGGCCCCAGCACTGATCCCTGTCATACTCCACTAGTTACAGCTTGCCAACCTGAAAATGACCCATTTATCATAACTCTCTGTTTCCTGTTAGCCAGTTTGCTACTCATGCTAATATATTACCCCCAACACCATGAGCTCTTATCTTGTGTAGTAACCTTTTATGTGGCACCTCATTGAATTACTTTTGGAAATCCAAGTACACTACATGTAGTGGTTCCTGTTTATCCACATTGCTTGTTACATCCACAAAGAACTCTAATAAATTTGTCAAACACAATTTCCCTTCCATAAAACCATGTTGATTTTGCCTGATTGCATTATGATTTTCTAAATGTCCTTCTACTACTTCCTTAATAATGTTTTCTAGCATTTTCCCAATGACAGATGTTAGGCTTACAGGCTTATAGTTTTGTGCTTTTGTCTCCCTTCTTTCTTGAAGTGTTACCTTTGTGGTTTTCCAATCTGCTGGAACCTTTTCAGAAACTCGGGAATTTTGGAAGGCTTTTTTATTCTTTTTCATGGGATGTGGGCATCGCTGGCAAGGCCAGCACTTGTTGCCCATTCCTAATTGGCCTTGAGAAGGTGGTGGTGAGCTACCTTCTTGAACTGCTGCAGTCTACCTAGTGCAGGTCCACCCATATTGCTGTTAGGGAGGGAGTTCCAGGATTTTGATCCAGCAACAGTGAAGGAACGGCAATATATTTCCAAGTCAAGATGGTGTGTGACTTGGAGGGGAACTTGCAGGTGGAGGTGTTCCCATGTATCTGCTGTCCTTGTCCTTCTAGGTGGTAAAGGTCGTGGGTTTGGAAGATGCTATTGATGGAGACATGGTGAGTTGCTGCAGTGCGTCTTGTAGCTGGTACACACTGCTGTCACTGTGCATTGGTGGCGGAGGGACTGAATGTTTAAGATGGTGACCAGGATGCTGATCAAGTGGGCTGCTTTGTCCTGGATGGTGTTGAGCTTCCTGAGTGTTGTTGGAGCCGCACTCATCCAGGCAAGTGGAGAGCATTTCATTATACTCCTGACTTGTGCCTTGTCGATGGTGGACAGGCTTTGGGGAGTTAGGAGGTGAGTTACTCACCGCAGAATTCCCAGCCTCTGACCTGTTCTTGTAGCCATGGTATTTATGTGGGTGCTCCAGATCAGATTCTGGTCAATAGTAACCCCTAGGATGTTGATCGTGGGGTTTCAACGATGGGAATGCCATTGAATGTCAAGGGGAGATAGTTAGATTCTATTCTTTTGGAGATCGTCATTGCACTTGTGTGGTGCAAATATTAATTGTCACTTTCAACCCAAGCCTGAATGTTGTCCAGATCTTGCTACATATGGTCACGGACTGCTTCAGTATCTGAGGAGTTGTGAATGATACTGAACATTGTGCAATCATCAGTGAACATCCACACTTCTGACCTTATGATAGAGGGAAAGGCATTGATGAAGCAGCTGAAGATGGTTGGGCCTCGGACACTGCCCTGAGAAACTCCTGCAGTGATGTCCTGGAGCTGTGATGATTGGCCTCCAACAACCACAACCATCTTCCTTTGTGCTATGTATGACTCCAACCAGTGGAGAGTTTTCCTCTTGATTTCCATTGACTTCAGTTTGGCTAGGGCTTCTTGATGCTACATTCGGTCAAATGCAACCTTGATATCCAGGACAATCACTCTCACCTTACCTCATTAAGATCACAACCAATGCATCCACTATCTCTGCAGCCACTTCTTTTAAGACCAAGAATGTAGGCCATCAGGACCAGTGGACTTGGCAGCCTTTAGTCACATTAGTTTTCCTTGTACTTTTTCTCCAGAGATAGTGACTGCTTTAAGTTCTTCCCTCCCTTTTGCCTCTTGATTTTCTTCCATTCTTGAGATGCTTTCTGTGTCTTCTACAGTGAAGACAGGTACAAAATAGTTGTTCAAAGTCTGTCATTTCTTTGTTTCCCATTATTATTTCCCCATTCTCATCCTCTGAGACAGCAATGCTTACTTTATCTACGTTCCTCCTTTTTATATATTTGTAGAAGCTTTTACTGTCTGTTTTTATTTTTCTTGCTAGTTTACTCTCATACACTAATTTCTCCCTTTTTATTTTTTTTCATCATCCTCTGTTGTTTTCTAAAATTTTCCCAATCCCTGGCCTATCACTAATCTTTGCAGCATTGTATACTTTTTCTTTCAATTTGACACTGTCTTTAACTTCCTTAGTTAGCCACGGATGGTGCATCCTTCTGGTAGAGTATTTCTTTCTCAATGGAATATATCTTTTTTGAGAGTTATGAAATATCTTCTTAAATGCCTGCCACTGCTTCTCTACTGTCTTATCTTTTAACATATTTTCCCAGTCCACTTTAGCCAACTCTATTTTCATACCCTCATAATTGTTGTTATTTAAGTTTAAGAAACTGTACCTAATACACTCTATGAACCTGTCCTCCAGGCTACCTCTGCCAGCTTCATTTATCCAATCTATATGAAAATTAAAATTGCCCATGATTATTGCAGTACCTTTCCTACAAGCCCCATTATTTTTTGATTTATACTCTGTCCTACAGTGTAACTACTGTTAGGGGGCCTGTAAACCAATCCTGCCAGTGACTTCTTTCGTTTGCTGTTTCTTATCGCCACCTAAACTGATTCTACACCTTGATCTTCTGATCCAAGATCATTTCTCACTCCTGTACTCATCTCATCCTTTATCAACAGAGCTACTCCATCTCCTTTTTCTTTCTTCCTATCCTTCCAAAATGTCAAATACCTTGAATATTTAGTTTCCAGCCTTGGTCGCTTGCAACCACATCTCTGTAAGGCTATCATATACTCATTTACTTATATTTGTGCTATCAATTCATCCATCTTGTTATGAATGCTACATGCATTCAGATAAAAAGACTTTAGTTCTGTCTTTTTACCATTTTTCCCTCATCTGATGTTATCTGCTGGTCTATGTTTACACTCTCTGTCTCTTCCTGTCACTCTCTGGTTATCATTACCCATATCACACTATTGTCTTGTCCCTTCTGGTTAACTTTCTAAATTTCCCCTCACCCTCACTATTTAGTTTTAAAGCCCTCTCTACAGCCCTCGTTATATGATTTGCCAGGACACTGGTCCCAGTGTGGTTCAACTGAAGCCCATCATAACGGTACAGCTCCCTCTTTCCCCAGCATTGGAGCCAGTGCCCCATGAATTAAAACCCATTTCTCTCACAACAATCTTTGAGCCACACTTTCAACACACTGATCTTATCTCCCCATGCCAATTTTCGCATGGCTCAGGTAGTAATCCAGAGATTATTACCTGTGTCGTCTGATTTTTAATTTAGCCCTTAACTGCTCATACTTCCTCAGCAGATTCTCATTCTTAGTCCGACCTGTGTCATCAGCACCTACACGGACCACGACAACTGAATTCTTCCCCTCCCACTCCAAGTTCCTCTCCAGCCCCGAGGAGATGTCATTAACCTTGGCACTGGGCAAACAATACAACCTTCAGGCCTCATGCTCTCTGCTGCAGAGAACAGTATCTGTTCCCCTGACTATACTACCCCCTACTGCTACTACATTCCTTTTTACTCCCCCAACTTGAATGCCCCCTGCACTACGTGGCACTACGTTGCTCTGGTCATTTTTGTCATCCTCCCTGCAGTCCCTGCTTTGTCTACACAAGCTGCAAGAACCTCAAACATATTGGACAAGTGCAAGGGATGATGCTCCTCTATACTACTTTCTAGATCACCGTACCTGTTGTCACATCCTCCTGTCCCTGAGCATGGACCAAATCTGAAGTACTTAACCTAAGAGGTGTAACCACCCCCTGGAAAAAAGTGTTCAGGTAACCTTCCCCATGCCTGATGCATCGCAGTGTCCAAAGCTCAGACTCCAGCTCATCGACTCTGAGCCGAAGGTCCTCAAGCTACAGATACTTACTGCAGATGTGGTTACCTTGGATCACACTGGTGTCCACCAGCTCCCACATGCTAGAACTGCAACACATCACCTGCCCTGCCATCCTTATTGTCTATTAATTAAATAGTTAGGTTTCAAATTCAGGAGTATCACTGACTGATGATTTTTGTTATATTGAGTAATTTAACTAGTTAAGCTGCAAATTTAATTCAATAATTATATCACCCGGTACCAGTTTAAACTACCGCCCCAGTTTCGTAAGAAAAAACTTAAAACTCACTACCCAATCACCTACCTGCTCATCTAATTAATGCCTCTGCCCTCAGGTCTCACTGTCTCCGGCTCCCTGTCTCAGATCACTCCTTGTTCTGTCAAAGACCAGAACAGCACCTCCTCCCACACTGCATGAAATTCCCACACTTAACAAATTCCCAAGTTAAACACTGTCTCTCGCAGGACTTAGTCAAGCAGCACTTTGTGTTACTTACTGTTTTACTTTGTCAGATGTTAATACCATCCCACCACAAACCCATCAAATGAGAGGAAAAACCAGGCCGAGGAGTATGATCACAGACTTTTTAATGTAAATGAATATTTGTGTGATTGGCTTGTTCATTATTTAAACATTTGCATAATATTTTTAAACTTAAATGGAGGTCTGATTTGATATCCTACTTATTTTTCAAAATCGGAGAGACCCCATGTAGGCATACGAGAAATTCCAGTACCTTAAAATAATTACTTGACATTGTTTGCTGTTAGTTTTCCTGGACACATTATAGAAAACTTACCTAGATCTCAAGTCTAGCATCAGTATTTTCAAAGAGATGGGGAGGCTCATCAAAGAAATTACAACCAAAATAATCTAGAGTAAGAATTGTAGAAAAGACCAGAAACATGTCCACTATCACCTGAAGGATTTGAACGTCACCACTTTTTAGATCTGTTCATTTGGATTGTAATGTGATGTGGGAATGGGTGGAGGATGTGGTGAGTGGAAATTTTCTCCGACGCTGGTGAATTTTTGCTTTGCATTTGTAACAAATGCACTTATGATTTTGCTTCACGTAAAACATAAAGGATATTTTTCCCTAATCTTGTGGCACAGTTGGTGTGTTGTGAAATTCTTGTAATAGTGTGCTATTCATAGTATGACAGTCTGACAATGACCTTATGGAATATAAGCATTACAAAAGCTATCTTTCAAAGTATTGCAGTTTTCTTGGTGTGAACCAATATGGGGCACCAAAAACAAATCAACCTCAGATAGAATGCATTACCAATGATCTTGGCTCACTAATCATCTCACAACATAAATGTCAGAACAAATGTTCACAAAATGAACAAAGAGCAATATTATTATTTCTAAAACAAAAAAAAACCAAGGTGGGCATTCAAGGTCTCAGTCTCAAAACAGTGGTAGATCTGTCTATTTACCACCAAAGTGCAATTTTTTTTTTTTTGCCTTTGCGGTAGCGATATGTCAGCTGACAATAATATCAGTTTAATCAAACACAAGCTGATGTCAAGCAAATTAATCATTTTAACAACATGGAAATAAGCTGCATGACACTTCTGAATCAGGTTGGCATTGCTTCTGCTGGTTGTTAAGGGTTGGAAGATAGTGGGGAAGAAACCACAATCCAAATAAGCTTTGGGAGCTAGTTTCTTGGCTCATTCAGACATATTGCAACTCTGAGAAAATGTGGTGCAGAAATTGTTGAGAATGTTAATGTAGTCTTTCAAAAAAGAGAAAAAAAAGGATGTGAAGAACTGCCTGAACAATGCTAAGAGAGATGGCGAAGGGGAAATCTCTTTTAATTTGAAATTGCTGCTGAAAGAAGAAATGCCAGGTGTAAAAGCACACACACCTGTAAAGCAAAGCATGGCAGAGCTTCACAGGATAAAGGACAGAGTGAGGATCAGTTCAGCACAAAGCTGGAAGATTCCAGTAAGTTTCTTACTTTATAAAAACAGTCACCAGTTACCCAATTACTTTTATTAGCTCATCGACCTATGGTTGGCCCCATCCCTCTTTCCTCCTCCTCCTCCTCTAAGGTGTGATTGTATCTCAGCTAGTCCCCCAGAAAGATCTCATGTGATTTTCATACTACACTTAATTAGCTGATCACAGTAGGTTGGATGTATTGGAACAGCAATTGGGCTTGGCTCCCCTGAACAATGAAAAGAAAAATAAGTAAAGCTTCCTTGATCACTTCTTCGTGGCCCCTTCTGGAAAGTGGTTGTTTGTGGGTGTAGGGTGAGAACAATCTTGGCTACGATTATTCCCATGGTCAAGCAATATACCAAAACTGTCAGAACTAGATAAAGGTTTCTGTTGATTTTAAACTGACTTATTAACAACCAGGATTGCACATTTCACTTATGTTTTATCCAAGATACTGCTAATAACTCCAAAATATTGCCCCATTATCCATTTCTCACTAACAATAGAAATGTTTCATACTATAGAAATGAAGACTATCACTATATATCTACGGGTCACTTGGGTGAGATGCCAAGGTCAGCCTAACTCAATGGATCAATACTCGGCATGAGTCAGAGCCAACTGCAGCTAATTAGAGAAAATTGGAAATAAATCTTGAATTCAGTTGCCCATAGTTCATAAGAGCTGCAACCCCTGCAGATATTGCTGGCACATCTAAATAGTGCAACACTACTATGGTTCCTGACATGGAGAAAGTGTGATGTATTGGCAAATACAAGACTCTTGATGGACCTATGCAAAGAGGAAGTAAACCTTGGAACTAAACAGTAACTGGCATGCAAAAAGAAAAGAAACTTTATGTATGCCAATAAGAAAAACAAACACTTCAACCTGCCAGGGGTTATTGCAAGATAAAGACAAAATTTACTGAGTGAACAGCAGTCAAAGAAAGTCTTGTTGTGAGAAAGTTAATTTCTATGCTGGCTTCCTCCATCTGGAAAAAGAGAAATAATAGGGAGTATTTGGTCAAACAAATGGTTTACTCCTCCAGCAGATTATGCAATTTGTTTTTACCTTTTTTTTCCTGGTCATACAGATCAAGGTTAGATGTTGTGGGGAGGTGCTGGCATAGTGGTAATGTCACTAGACTAGCAATCCAGAGCCCAGGCTAATGCTCTGGGGACATGGGTTCGAATTCCACCACGGCAGATAGCAAAGTTTGAATTTAATTAATAAATCTGGAATTAAAAGCTAATCTACTGATGACCATGAAACCATTGTTGTAAAAACCCATCTGGTTCACTAATGTCATTTAGGGAAGGAAATCTGCTGTCCTTACCTGGTCTGGCCTACATGTGACTCCAGACCCATAGCAATGTGGTTGACTCTTAAAATTCTCTCTGAAGTGGCCTAGCAAGCCACTCAGTTCAAGGGCAATTAGGGATGGGCAATAAATGCTGGCCTAGCCAGCAATGCCCACATCCCACAAAAGCAAGTAAATGAAGATATAAGATGGACTTGTATAGGAGATGGTCTCAAATTTGACTAAAGTTCAAATACCATTTGTCTTCAAGCTAAGCCCATGGATATTCACAACATTAGTACCTTTACCCATTCCTCCAATCAAGGGAGCTGTTGCTTTCATTTTGTATTATATTGTTTGAATGATTTTTAAGGACATTCAATTGATGGTTGAATTTCTCTTCTAAAGTAAAATAATTTCTATCTTAGATGGAGGTGCCGACTCTAAGTTTTACTGTGGAGCCCTGAACCTTTTGCTTCCCTTTTTCTTGCGAGATCTCGTGCATATGTAGAAGTGGTGGACTGCCTCATCCCTCATTGATTCTGAATGTGTTGTGATGGATCCATTAGCATTATACATGTTGACTGTATTTATGGGACACTTAGCAGCAAATAAAAGAACAGTAATTTGTTTGTACATTTGATAGTTCTCAACAAATTTAATTCAGGAAATATTTACTGAGCCTTGAAAGCATCTTAGACATTTGTCAGTTGGAGCAAAAACATTCTCAGGGCGCATAGACATTAATGACTTCTCATTGGAGCTATCTTTGTGAGCATTTTAAAAGTAGTCTGCAAGTATTAGGACAGTGCTGTGGATGTTTATAATTTAGTTAAGCTTATTGATTTTATGCTATTGTTTTAATGTATATAATTCATGGGAATAGATGAATTTTCTCTTTCTTTTCCAGTGAATTGCATGCATTGCAAAATCCAATTGTTGTCAAAATCCCTAGTATTGGCAATCCTGTTCATAACAACTCCAAGCATACTAAATACCATGAGGTTATCGCTCCCAATTTGATATAAACTTGTAACCCTGTGGCTTCATTTCAACAGCTTAATTATAAGATTAATTATTAATTTTTTTTATTTAGAGATACAGCACAGAAACAGGCCCTTCAGTCCACCGAGTCTGTGCCGACCAACAACCACCCATTTATACTAACCCGACAGTAATCCCATATTCCCTATCACCTACATATACTAGGGGCAATTTACAACAGCCAATTTACCTATCACCTACAAGTCTTTTGGATGTGGGAGGAAACCAGAGCACCCGGAGAAAACCCACGCAGACACAGGGAGAACTTGCAAACTCCGCACAGGCAGTACCCAGAATCGAACCCAGGTCCCTGGAACTGTGAGGCTGCAGTGTTAATCACTGCGCCACTGCGCCGCCCTAACCAGAATATACGTCCCCTTTTAGACATGCTGGCTTCAAGAAGAGCAGGCCAACTTTAATTGGTGCTGGCCTCACACAAACCTGGGCCCTCTGCTGAGTGTGCAACACATTTAGCACTGGGCTGCGCATTCTAGTCATGGAGATGAGCAGGCAGCATGAAATCTGCATGCTGCCTGCAACATTTCCATAGGATGCAGGCTAATAGTGCAGCACGATCCCCACACAGAGTAACAAACCTTATCTAAGTTTTAGCAGAAAGTTTTTCAACAGTCACAACTTCACTTATGTTATCTTTAAATGACAGGAAAACGTATGTAGAAGTTGCTGTTCCAAGAAGGCTATTAGGTGCAGCAGCAACATTGAGCTGGATCACAAATGCCTCCACATCTATATTCTACCACTATCCCAACAAATATAATTTCTAGCGATTACTGTTGTCAACATTAGCGAATAAATGCTTAGCATATTTAAATGACAATCATCTAACTGGTATTTTCAATGGAAATAAGATCTCCATTAAAATAGTAGACAAAGGAATGTAGTACGAATATGTTAAATGTTCAGCTTATAATATTGGCAACTCACATTTTCCACAGCCTTATTTTCTAGCAGTGAACTCTTCTTGAGTCCAGTGGTAACCATTGGCATTGATGCTTAACACTGGAAGACGATGTGAGCCGTTGTGTTGTTGCCATCAGACACTTTCTAGCAATTCCTTTTGTTCACTGCTAGAAAATAAGGCTGTGGAAAATGTGAGTTTTGATTTTCCCATTGGTATCCTTGTACAACTTCTCCAGATGTTTTGTCTTTTGAGCCCCGGACAGTCCAATTTCAGGAAACAACTGTTCTTCTTAAAGTTGTCTCTAGCTACACCTTGTTATTATCACCGTCTAATTTACAAAAGAGAAAAGAAACCTGAATGGTATAAATGAGAGACCAAAATAAATGGCATTAGGAAATAACAGTTGCCAATATTATAGGCTGAACATTTAACATATTCGTACTACATTCCTTTGTCTACTATTTTAATGGAGATCTTATTTCCATTGAAAATACCAGTTAGATGATTGTCATTTAAATATGCTAAGCATTTATTCGCTAATGTTGACAACAGTAATCGCTAGAAATTATATTTGTTGGGATAGTGGTAGAATATAGATGTGGAGGCATTTGTGATCCAGCTCAATGTTGCTGCTGCACCTAATAGCCTTCTTGGAACAGCAACTTCTACATACGTTTTCCTGTCATTTAAAGATAACATAAGTGAAGTTGTGACTGTTGAAAAACTTTCTGCTAAAACTTAGATAAGGTTTGTTACTCTGTGTGGGGATCGTGCTGCACTATTAGCCTGCATCCTATGGAAATGTTGCAGGCAGCATGCAGATTTCATGCTGCCTGCTCATCTCCATGACTAGAATGCGCAGCCCAGTGCTAAATGTGTTGCACACTCAGCAGAGGGCCCAGGTTTGTGTGAGGCCAGCACCAATTAAAGCTGGCCTGCTCTTCTTGAAGCCAGCATGTCTAAAAGGGGAAGTATATTCTGGTTGCAGCAGGGGCTTGAATGGTTATAAAATATTTCTTGCATGTGAAGAAATCTTGAAAAAAGGAGCAGGCCTGGGAGAGAGCTCCCATGTTCTCCAATGCAGTGTTGAAGGCCTTAGCGATCAAGGTGGAAAGGAGAGAGGTCAACTTTCCATGGGGATGCCATGACACCCTCCAGACAAACACTCAGTTGGGAATGAGAGCATATAGTCAAAGTTTAATGGCAAGAGTCTGGACCCAAGGACCTTTATAGCGTGCCGGAAGAAGTTCAATGACCTAATACGAGTGGTCAAGGTCAGTGAATGCATCTTCAAATGCCATATCCCACCAACCTCACATACTGCTCAATGCACCATACCTCCATCACTTGCCCCTCAACAATTTGTAGCAATCAGGACTCATGCCTAGCATTTCTATGCACAACCTTACCCTTAACCACTGCTGCAAGCCTCACACCTGCACCTCACAGCATCGACATACAGTCAGCTATTCAGTTATGACAGGCACAGCACCCTAACACATTGTAACATGCTCACTTACATTCTTCCCTCTCTCTTGCAGGACAAGATGGCACATAACAGCAGGGAGCAGCAATGAACAATTAGGAACAGGCTTGGCGGCATACTCTCACACTCTAGGAGGTGACGGTGCTCCGCAATATTGGTCATCATTGAGGCTGTTACAACTGGTGTCACTGAAGCCATCCAGGATGATGGTATGTTCCTGCTGTATGCACCTTCGCAAATCTCACTTCATTCTTCTCCCACATTCTGGTATGAAGTGCAAATTGCAGATGATATAACAATGCACTTCTTGCTTTTCATCCGCCACCCATTTCCCTCACCCCAACCCTCTCCTTGAGCATTTATGCTATCAGATACTTAGGACCTGCTATCTGGCCAGCAAGTGGTGTGCGACAATGAAGGATGAGAAGTAAAGGACACCTCTGAGCAGAAGCACTGTCACTTGATCTAAACACTTGCAACCGCCAGCTCAGATACTAGCACAGCGCATTCTTTAGAGGGTAGTGTAGAGGTGGGACAGGCAAGGCCAAGGGGAAATGATAGTGTGTATTCCAACTCAATGGAGGGCGAGGTCACAGACAGGTTCTTCTGCAGAGAACTCAGATGAGGACTTTGATGGGGTGGCATATAGGAAAAGGCTGATGTGTCATGCTGACATCATGGCTGCACATGTCAATGTTCAAAGGGGCTTGCAGGGTCTCCCAGCAGTCCAGCAATCTGTACTGCAGATTATTAGAATTGTAGAGGCCTCGCCCGAGAGTTATGGCAGTGGCTTTGAGGTGCACAAACCTGCTGTCCTCTCCCAGGATGAGAGCATTCATCCTTCTTCCACTGCCATTCTACCAGTGACCCTGCTGTTGCTCATCAGCCAGTTAGCCCAGCTGTCGTCCATACCGAGGTGGTGCTATTCAAAGCCAGACCCTCAAGGCCCAGAGCTGGTTGAGGGCATCCTGCAAGGCCATCTCCATTCTTCCGCATGAAAATCAGCAGCCTTCCACCAGCCATGCTGCAGACACTGGGGAAGCACTGCCTAGACAGGCACCAAGGGAAAACACAATGGTGAATATTTTAGTATTGTCTGTATTATTGGAGGTGTTGTTTGGATAGAGTTGGTGTGGAATGGTTGATTTGTGGTGCTGTGGTGTCTTATTTCAGGACAGGTTGCCAAGGCCGTCCTGTGACGGTCCTTGACAGAAGAATGAAAAGGTGGGGAAGTGCAGAGCAAAGGTGATCTGGATTTTTTTTTTCAGGGGTACCGGAGATTTATGGGAAGCTCACGGACAGCATGTCTGGAGCCATGATGTCCCAATGCCTCCTCAGTTCCTGCTCATCCTCCTCCTCCTGCTGAAGTGGTCACCAAAGGCCTGGTGGCAAGGCCTGCACCATCATACTTGTCAGGTTGTGTAGGACACAGGAGACAACTGCAAATCATAAGGCACGCTCCTGTGAATACTGGAGGTTTCCCCACACCGAGTGGTCCAGGCATTGGGACTGTTGTTTCAGGATGTCGATGGTCTGCTCCACGATGTTCCTAGTTTACAGCATGACTGTCATTGTAGGAGCGCAGTCCACCTGGGGAGGGTTGCGAAGGGGAGTCTTGTGACATGTGTATGCTGGGTAGCGCTTGTCGTCAAATAGCCAGCCTCTGGTTCGGCATGGTGGCTCAAAGATGTCGGAACGCACGACTGACACAGGATGAAAGAATTGTGACTGCCACCAGATAGCACGCAATCCCCAAGATGATGCTATGGGCATGGTCTCACAACTGCTGCACATTCAGGGAGCGGAACCCTTTGCAGTTCCAGTACATCTCCTCATTAAGAAATGGCGCCCACAGAGCCATGTGCATGCAGTCAATGACATCCTGCACCATTGGGAAGTCCACTACACCAGCCAAGCCATGGGCTCACTCCACATGCTTCCCTCTGCTTGGACAAAAGTCAATGAAGACCTCTCTCCTTGCATACAGGACTTCAGTGAACTCCCTGATGGTAGCGATGCATGACCAACTGAGAAACATTGGCGATGTCACCACTCCAGCCTAGAAGGATCCTGAGGGGGAGAAGTTGAGGGCCATATTGACCTTGATGAGCACTGACAACATTGTTTTCACCCTGCGCTGCGGTTACAGTTCAGCTTTGAGGAGGTGGTACACTTCTATGTCCACCTCTTTGGTGAAGTGTAGTTGCTGCAGAGGTAGCAGTAGGAAAACTGCTCTCCAGATGGGTAAGGCTTTCTATTGAGATCCCTTCTCCTCCTCCCATTGCAAACAGCTTCTTCTCTCTGCTCCATCTCCCTGTCATGCAGCAGCTCAAGAGGAACTGCAGCTATAGTCCCATGACCGGCAGCAAGTTTCCTTCTCAGAGGCCTTTCACATAAACATTAGTCCCTCCAGAAGTTCAGCACCATTTCCTTCTGACTGAAAGAACTTCTCTCAACTCCTCCAATAACACAGTACCACCACTAACTCCACAGCAGCAAAAGAAAATCAAAAGCACCTCACCTGAAAATTGAATGATGATCCTTTTAAAATAGCACTAGTGGCGGGGGTAGGAGGGTGGTGATCCCTTGTGTAACTGAATGCATGTTCAGCCATGAGTGTTTGAGATGGCATCAATAGGACCTGCGAGGTGCAAAATCAGTGTTAAACAGCGCTTGACATCCCAATCTACCCACTTCGCATTCTTCTGACCCATGCACAGCACGACTGCGCTATTTCCCTTCCAAACATGGCAATTGACATGAGCTGTGTTGGAAGTTGCTGGGAGTGGATCGTTCATCATTTATCAAATCTGCCAAGTCCGGTGCAACCAATGGTGCTGCAGAGCCGAATTTTGTGGCCGTTCTTGTAGCATGGTGGTGTAGTGAAAGCTGCCTAATTACCATTTCCCCCTGTTAATTTAGGGAACTATTCGTGAGAATATAACACAGGTCCTTTAAAGAATTTGTGAATGTGTCAATTTTCTTCTTCATTGGCTAAATGACAGCACTTTGTGTATTTATGTATTTTCTAATTAGTTTTTTGATTACCTCACCAATCTGATTGCACATCACTGTTCTCTACAATCCACTTCCCCTCCCAAAAACCGTTTCTCCAATCACATTGCAGAAAGAGATTCTTTAACATTCAGCACCCCTGGTAGTTCCTAATTGCCTCCACTGTATATCCATGGCAATTAAAGTGGAACAACATAAACACAGTAAATTCAATAATTCAGAATAAAAATCACTAACCTGTAAGTGAACATGGGCAGGAAAAAGAATAAATGTATTTTCAAATGTGTTTTCAAATGTTCAACAGAATCTAATGCTTTTCAAACTGGGCCTCAAGATAGAGATAAATAGCTGGATTTTGTTGAGTACATGGGATGGTATGACATGATATTGTCTGAAAGCCCAGTAAAGTGGGTCCAGTGACCTTGAAAGAGGAAGGTGTTAGTGGAAAGCAGAGGTACTTTGGATTTGACCTGGGGCAGTTTGAGCTCAAAAATTGTCTTTGGTAGATTCTGTCACCCTGAATCAGGTTCTCTTGGTTTGTAAGTACCTTATTTGGATGATTAAAGTTTAAATAAGTGAAACTTTGCTTGTGTTCATAGTCATACTGTCATTGAACGACCTCACCTGAAATTAGCTACCATCTTCCAATTACTCCAGTGTCCTCCTGCAAGCCTAGCACATCAAACAGGGTCTCATAAACGGCGTTGACCCCAGGTATATCCTCCCCTGTTATCAGAAAGCACCAGATGTCCCACACCACTGTACATCAGGCCATAGTCCAGCTTAGAGGCTGCTTGTTGAAGCCAGACATAAGTAATGTTTGTACATGTGCGGGAGAAGAGGCATGTGTGGGCCAAATTTAGTCGTGCCAGTGGGGGTCCCGGCATGAGGCCAAAATGTTGAGGGGAACCCTGCCTCGGCCTTTCGAGAACCCCCCCCCCCCCCCCCCCCAGCACGATTCAAGTTGCTTGGGCATTTAACTGCCTGGTGTCGGGGGTCTCCAAACCTGTAAGGACTGAGTCCCCACCTTCAAGAGCTGTCAGCCAATTAGAGGGCCGGCAACTCAGTAGTATCATCAGCGCCATGGGGAGTGATAGCCACTGTTGGTATTACAGGAGGCCTGTGACCAGGCCCAGTGCTGGAACCCAGACGAGAGATGGGTGAGGCGGGGTTGCCAGGGCCAGGCCAGTTGGGGGTGGCCTTTGCCGCCAGTGCCCTCCATGGGCCACAGGTTTCCATGGCAATATCAATAAATTAAGCGAATGGGCAAAACTATGATAAACGAATTTCAATATAAGCAGTGCCAGGCCATTTATTTTCAACCTAATAAGGATAGAAAAGAGTACTTTCCAAATGTGAAAAGCTAGAAACTTTGGTGATCTAACCAGACTTGGGGGTCCAGATAAATAGGTTATTAAAATGTCATGAACGGGTATGTAAATAATCAAAACAGCGAATGGAATGCTGGCCTTTATATCTAGTGGACAAGAGTACAAGGGGGTGGAAGTTATCCTACATACTTACAAAGCCCTGGTTAGACCACATCCGGAGTGCTGTGAGCAGTTCTGGACATCACATACTAAGAAGGATAGGAACATAGGAGCAGGAGTAGGCCATTCAGCCCATTGAGCCTGCACCGTCATTCAGTATGATCATGGCTGATCATCCACTTCAATGCCTTTTTCCCACACTATCCCCATATCCCTTTATCTCATTGGTATTTAGAAATCTGTCAATCTCTGCTTTAAACATACTCAATGACTGAGCTTCCACAGCCCTCTGGGGTAGAGAATTCCAAAGATTTACAACCCTCTGAGTAAAGAAATGTTTCCTCATCTCTGTCCTAAGTGGCTTCCTCCTTATTTTCAAATTGTGTCCCCTGGTTCTAGACTCCCCAACCAGGGGAAACATCTTACCTGCATCTACCCTGTCTATCCCTTTAAGTATTTTGTAGGTTTCAATGAGATCACCTCTCAGTCTTCGAAACTTTAGATATATTGGCCTTGGAGAAAGTGCAGCGTAGATTTCCCAGAATGATTCCTGGATTGCAAGGGTTACATTATCAGGAATAATTATACACCTAGAACTGGATTTTAAGGAGCCCTCAATGTCGTGATCCGTGACGGGGGAGGGGGGCCTGAAAATGGCTCTGGATGAGGCCCGCCATGGACCAAGATGCCGGCAGGGCCCAGCCCGATCCTCGCGTGGTGGCTAAGCTCCGTGGCGGCCTCCCCGCCACTGGGTGATGGGACCACAATTAACATATTCAAATGAATAAAATGAATACATTTAAATACACTTACCTGCGATCTTGAGGGCCCGCCATGATCTTCGGCCGGCGCTCCCATGCCTTCAGATCCTCGTCCGGGGAAACGAGCGTGACACTGGTGGGGAGGGAGGGAGGAGGTAAGTTTATCAGTACAGGGAGGAACAGGATCAAATAAACATAATGGGTGTAGGGGATAGTGGGTAGGATTGAATATTAAACTTTGTGCAGCTTGTGGGGGGAAGGTCAGATGTAAAAGGTAAGTGTTTTGGGGACAAAGGGCAAATATTTATTGTAGTTGTTATTAGTGGGTGGGAAAGGGGCATAAGAAATATATTTATTTAATTTTGGGGGGGATATTTCTTTAAAAATGTAAATACGCCAGCAGAGCTTTAACAATGGCGACAGGGCCTGCGCACAAGCAGCTGACGCCATAGTTAAAGCTCTGCTGGCGTATTTACATTTGTAAAGAAATATCCTTGAGCTTGAGCTTGCTGAGGCTCTTTGGCATGCAGCCACCTTTTGAATTCGCCACCGAGGTCGGAGGTGGGCTCTTAAAATCCAGCCCCAAGAGTTGTATTGCCTGGAATATCGAAGGTTAAGTGTTGATTTGTTTGACGTTTTATAGCTATTGAGGGGAACAGATAAGGTGAAATTATTTCCAAAAGCAAATACTGCAGATGCCGGAAATCTGAAATAAAGATAGAAAAAGCTGGACTCACTCAGCAGGTCTGAGAGCATTGGTGAAGAGAGAAACCTTGTCATAGACCTGAAACGTTAACTCTGTTTCTGTATTCACAGATACTGCCAGGCCTGCTGATTGACAAACTATTTCCACTGCTTGGGGAATCTAGGCCTAGGGGGCAGAGGCTGAAAAATAGAACCAAAACTTTTAGGAGCGAAATTACAAAACACTTCTTCATGCAAAGGGCAGTAGAATTGTGGACCTCTTTTCTGTAAATAGCAACTGATGCTGGATTAATTGTGAATTTTAAATAGAAATTGATAGATATTTTTCAACAAATGGTATTAAAGGATATGGGGCAAAAGCAGATATATGGAGCTTGGTCACACATCAGCCATGAACTAATTCAATGGCAAACTGGGCTGAGGGGCTAAATGGCCTACTCCTGTTCTTATGTTCACACTGAAGACATCTTCCATTGTGTTATGTGTCACTAAGACCACTTTAAATGGGATAGATTCAGAACAGATCTAACAGCTCAAAGCTGGCATCCATGAGGCTCTGCGGACCATTAACAGCAGCAGAATCATATTCCACAACAATCTGTGACCTCATGGCCCAGTGTTATGTCAATGTGCTTTGTTGAATGATAATTTTCTTTAATCTACTGACGGGAGATCTGAATTTATATATTTTTTTAAAGACATTTTCAAAAGACCATCTAAAAGGATGACTTTGCTTGCAGCTTAAGATGACCACCTAATCTGCAACACTGTATCCTACATTGCAATGCTTGTGAGGAGGGAGACAAAATGTCTGCTCATTCCCCAGCAAGAACCAAGACCCAGAAAGTTTAAAGGAACTACCTGTGCTTTTTAGCAAGAGATAAAATATTACTAACTGCTACATTCGAATGACTGAGTGACTGTCATGAACAAGCCCCACCCCCTCCATCTGTGGTTTTAAGCTGGTGTTTTCTCTGCAGCAGAGGAGAAGCAACTGGACTCTGACATGAGCAGACCCATAGTACAGCTCTCTCTCTCTCTCCATTCCAGCTTGAAAGCTTTCAAATTCTGCCTGTTGACTGACCACCTTTGCATACTCCAGCTTCAATCAGAAACCCTGTTGGAGGAAAGCATCCGCATCGCTGTCTCCAAGAGACTCATCAAACCAGTCATCGACCTCTTCAAACTAAAAGCCTCAGGATGCCTGATTTCAGTTAGAAGCCAGCCGAATCACCTAACTCCATAGATGGTATACCCTTTGTTTCTATGGACTCTAATACAACCAATCTACTTTTCCCCACTCTGTAACCTATTTGTGTGTGTGTAAACCTCCAGAGTGTATGTGTGAGTGAAAGTTGGTGTGTTGTTTATTATTTTTATTATTTCGGTTTAGGCACAATAAAGCTAACCTCTTTCGTTGTTAACTCAAGAAAACCTGTCTGATTGGTTCTTGATATGATCATAGCAAGTAAGTAATCAAACACTTACTGAATTGGCCAGTACATTCACTTGAAGAAAGAATTAAACCTGTTGTGGTCAAGTAAGGAGAGGGAAAAGAGGGAAGCCTTTCAATCCTTCCTCAGTTGACTGTAACACCCAGTATATCTTTCGCTCTACCATTACAATAAAACCAGAGGACAAACCCTGGTTCAATGATGGAAGCATGCCAGGAGCAGTACCAGGCATCCCTAAAACAAAAGTGTCAACCTTGTGAAGCTACAACACAGGACTACGTGCACGCTAACAGCAGAAGCAGCATGCAATAGGCAGAGCTAAGCAATCCCACAACCAAGGCATCAGATTAAAATTCTGCAATCCTGCCACATCCAGTCATAAAATTAAACAAGTAGTTGGAGGAGGAGGCTCCACGAACATCCTCATCCTCAATGATGGGGGAGCCCAGCAGGTCAGTACAAAAATAAGGCTGAAGCATTTGCATGTTCAGACAGCAGTGCCGAGAGGATGATCCATCTTAATCTTCTCCTGAGGGCACCACCATCGCAGATGCCAGTCTTCAGCCAGCGCACTGGATACAGCAAAGGCTATGGATCCCAACAACATCCCAACCTCAGTGGTGAAGATGTACTTCAGATTTAGCCATGCCCCTAACCATGTTGTTTCAGTCCAGCTACAACAGTGGTGTCTACCCATCAAAGCAAAATATTGCCCAGGTATGACTTGACCACAAAAAGCAGGACAAATTTAATCTGGATGATTACTGTCCCACAAGCCTGTGATGGAAGGGGTCATCAACAGTGTTATCAAGAAGAATTTATTATCAATAACCTGTTCATGGATATTCAAATTGGATTCCGCCAGTAACACTTGGCTCCAGACCTCAATACAGCCTTGGTCCAAACATGGACAGAAGAGCTGAATTCAGAGGCGACGTGAGAGTCACTGCTCTTGACATCAAGGCAGCATTTGATCCAGTGTGGCATCAAGAAGCCCTAGTAAAACTGCAATCAGTAGGAATCAGGGAGAAAACTCTCCACTGGTTGAAGTCATACCTAGCACAAAGGAAGATAGTTGTGGTTGTTGGAGGTCAATCATCTCAGCTCCAGGACATTGCTGTAGGAATTCTTCAGGGTAGTGTCCTAGGCCCAACCATCTTCAGCTGCTTCATCAATGACCTTCCTTCAATCATAAGGTCAGAAGTGAGGATGTTCACTGATGATTGCACAATGTTCAGCACCATTCGTGACTCCTCAAATACTGAAGCAGTCTGTCCCTGCATGCAGCAAGATCTGGACAAAATTCAGATTTGGGCTGATAAGTGTCAAGCAACATGCATGCCACGCAAGTCCCAGGCACTGACTATCTCCAACAGGAGTGAATCTAACCACCTCACCTTAACATTCAATGGCATTCCCATTATCGAATGCCCTACTATCAACTTCCTGGGGGTCACCATTGCACAGAAATTTAATTGGAAAAGACACATAAATACTACGGCAACAAGAGCAGGTTAGAGGCTGTGTATTATATGGTAAGTTACTTATTTGCTGAGTCTCCAAATCCTTTCCACCATCTACAGACACAAGTCAGGAATCCGATGGAATACTCTCCACTTGCCTTGATGAGTGCGGCTCCAGCCACACTCAAGAAGCTCGACATCATCCAAGAAAAAAGTGCCTAATTTATTACGACCCAATCCATCATCTTTGAACATTCACTTCATCCACCATCGGCAGACCATAGCTGCAGTTTGTACCATCTGCAAGATGCCCAGCAACAACTTACCACCCAAATCCGCGACCTCTACCACCTAGAAAGACGAGGGCAGCAGACGCATGGGAACACCACCACCTCAAGGTACCCTTCAAGCCACACACCATCCTGACTTGGAAATATATCGCTGTCCCTTCATTGTGCAACTCCCTTCCTAACAGCACTATAGGAATGCCTTCATCACCGATTGCAATGGATCAAGAAGGTGGCTCACTACCACTTTCTCTGTGCAATAGGCAATAGGTGCTGGCCTTGCTAGCAATGCCCACATCCATGAATGAATAAAAGAAACAAACTGTTGTTGAACGGGGAATTGGGGTTGAGGTTACTGACATCACCTATTAATGATTAGTTCACATCGAGGCAGAAAGTCTCCTCCAGATCAGTTCAGGCAGTGAAATCACTGCTTTAGGATGCCAATGATCTGCTCGATAGGACAGCATAGCTCTTGTTTGCCTGCTTTCCATATGTGTGTGGGTGGCAGACCAGAGTCATGAGCCATGTCATAAGTGGATAAGCCTTATCGCCCTGTAGCCACCCTTTGCTTTGCCGTGGTGTCTGAAAAACAGCTGGCACAGAATGTAGGCATCATGATTGCTGCCAGGGTGTCAGGCATTGAGCTGCATGATTCACTACCTGCTGTCACACATCAGCTGTACACTGAGGAAGTGGGTTCATTTTGGTTCTGGTATCAGGCAGAGTTGACATGAGGTGAATGCAAAGCAAGGTGCATGCAGTCAATAGCACCCTGCACCATAGGAAAGCCTGAAATCCTTGAAAGCCCTCGTGCTTACTCTACTTACATCGTTCTGGTGCTGAAGTTGTCTCTCTTTGCATTGAGAATTTCAGTAATTTCCCTAATGCAGCAGTGCACTGCAAATAGAGACTTGTTGCTAATATCTCCAGCAGAAGTTTGGAAGGAGCCAGACACATGGAAGTTCATGCCCACAATCGTCTTCAGAGCCACTAACAATGTGGTTTTGCCTTTATTTGAGTTTGAACTTGTGGCTGCACCAGGTGGAAGATTTCAGTGATGACCTCTTTAGTCAAGCACAGATGTCTCGAACATTGGTGGTCATTGCAGTTCGAGTATGAGAACTGTTCCTTAACCACCCTCTGTGTATATGGTCCTCTGCTGACAGCTTTCCGCTCTTACTCTTCTCCCTTTTCTAGCAACTTATCAGGTTGTGTATGGCCTATGCTCTTTCTCCCAGTCCTGTTCAATGCCAAGAGGAAGGAGTACTAGCCCACCCATTTCTGGGAGCAACTGGTCTGTGGAGAAGCCTTCAAGTCAGCAAAAAGCTCCATCAGTACTTTTCACACCATTCAAACTTTAGCAACTATAGAAAGCATCCAAAATATGCAGAATTACAGAAACAGCCAGAATAAATCAGCAACTAACCTGTAAGTAGCTCATCATCACTTCTAATAGGGGTGGTATGGAGGTCCGTCATGTTGTTTAACGTCTTGTTCAGCTGTGCGAGGTTAAAAAAAGGGCGTATGCTGCAGCATGGAGCTCCAAAATGGCAGCACTGGCATCAAATCAGTATTACACACTATTGACATCATGATTTGCCTGCTCTGCATGCTACCAGCTGATGTTAGGTGCACCAACACCTTTGCAAAGATTACGTCTGGCACATGTCCCATTGGCACCGCAGGCCACATTTTCAATGTTTAAGGGGCCACATAGTGCCTAAAAACGGGGCACTACAGAGCTCAATTTCATCCCTATTGTATCGTGGCCTATGAAAAGTAGCAGAACTATCGCATGCATGGAAGGTTTGGGAAGGATGGAGAGAATTCTCAGCTGAATCTGAAGGTCTAGCAGGTCCACCCCAATTCCTTTACCAGGTGTGCTCCCCTAGTTTCTGGCAAAGTCTCTCCATCGATCAACTCACTTCCGATCCTCCTTCTCGCACCAACCTGAGGTAACAACGGGACGAAAAGGCTGAGAGTGCAACTGATAAAACAAGTCAAACCAACAGTTGTACAGGAAAAATGTGAGAGGTGTGCAGAGATAGAGAGAAAGAAGAGTGGAAAGCAAAAGGAAGAAGACAGCAAAACAGACAGCATAAGACAAGCAGGGACTGATTTTTTTCATTTTGTCCAGTGAGCAGCATCAAGGGAGATCAGTTATAGATTGCATACAATGATTTGGACCATCACAAGATCAACTAAATATCAGGGCTGAAGTAACTGTTTTTGATGTCTCAAGTAATTTTCTCATGTTTTTTTTACTCATTCATGGGATGTGAGCGTTGCTGTCTAGGCCAGCATTTATTGCCCATCTCTAATTGCCCTTGAGAAGGTGGTGGTGAGTCACCTTCTTGAACTGCTGCAGTCCATGTGGGGTAGGTACACCCACAGTGCTGTTAGGAAGGGAGTTGCAGGATTTTAACCCAGCGACACTGAAGGAACAGCGGTATAGTTCCAAGTCAGGACGGTATGTGGCTTGGAGGGGAACGTGCAGGTGGTGGTTTTTCTATGCATTTGCTGCCCTTGTCCTTCTAGTTGGTAGAGGTCACGGGTTTGGAAGGTGCTGTCGAAGGAGCGTTGGTGAGTTGCTGCAGTGCATCTTGTAGATGGTACACACTGCTGTCACTGTGCGTCGGTGGTGGAGGGAGTGAATGTTTGTGGAAGGGGTGACAATCAAGCGGGCTGCTTTGTCCTGGATGGTGTCAAGCTTCTTGAGTTTGTTGGAGCAGCACCCATCCAGGCAAATGGAGCATATTCCATCAGACTCCTGACTTGTGCCTTGTAGATGGTGGACAGCCTTTGGGAAGTCAGGAGGTGAGTTACTTACCACAGGATTCCTAGCCTCTGACCTGCTCTTGTAGCCACAGTATTTCTATGGCTACTCCAGTTCAGTTTCTGGTCAATGGTAACCCCCAGGATGTAGATAATGGGGGATTCCATGATCGTAATGCCATTGAATGTCAAGGGGAGATGGTTAGATTCTTTCTTGTTGGAGATGGTCATTGTCTGGCACTTATGTGGCACAAATGTTACTTGCCACTTATCGGCCCAAGCCTGGATATTGTCCAGGTCTTGCTGCATTTCTACACGGACTGCTTCAGTATCTGAGGAGTCATGAATGGTGCTGAAAATTGTGCAATCATCAGCGAACATCCTCACTTCTGATCTTATGATTGAAGGAATGTCATTGATGAAGCAGCTAAAGATAGTTGGGCCTAGGACACTACCTTGAGGAACTCCTGCAATGATGTCCTGGAGCTGAGATGATTGACCTCCACCAACCACAACCATTTTCCTTTGCACGACTCCAACCAGCAGAATGTATTCCCATTGACTCCAGTTTTGCTAGGGTTCCTTGATGTCATACTCGATCAAATGCTGCCTTGATGTCAAGGGCAGTTGCACTCACCTCACACGATGACACAATTTAAATCTCTAAGTATTGTGACTGCATTATAATGTACTTGAAGCAGCTATTATTATTTATGTCATACATGATTTGAGCTAACTATATTTGTCAGATGTGTCTCCTTTCATTAATGGCACCTCGAATTGTGTGCCTTGAGTGCTTGCTTTTTTTATGTTATGGCTTTATGATATGATTATTTATCGGTAAAACACAAAGACAAAGATAAAGTAGGCAAGCTATGATTTTTTTTGGATTACCCTGAAAAGATACTGCATATTGTATACTATTGTATAATAAAGAACTGATTCCATTGTGATTATTGCAGTGTTCTTTCCAGATCTATTTCTAATATCACAGAAGCACTGACTCTTTTCTGTTTATCTTCCAATGGATAAATGAGATGTTTCCTAAATCTTTTTCCTTTCTCTTCTGCAGATTGCAAAGATTATGGTCTAATACATCATTTGATTTATTCTCATTATTTTCAATATCCTCTTTTTTCCTACCTATTTTCCTCTGTATCTCTGTTCAATTTGTTTTCTGCCTGGTACCCTGATATATATTTCTCGTCTACTGTCTGACAGATTTAGATAACTGCAGTGCCCTCTCTCTTTCACAAGTTGCTTTTACAGTTTGCACTAAATAAGCACATTCCTGAAAATTTTGTACCAATCCGCTACGGAATAGACACATAATCCAATCATACGTGTTAGACCAAGCTTCAATATTTTTGTCTGTAACGTGTAGATCTAAAAAAAAAAGAAAATTCTATTTTCATCCAACATCATTGAGCTGAATGCAATTTTAATGGTTGTGCCTCCTATCATTGTACAGATCACTTGGCAGGAGCAGTCCTGCTGTGCATGTATATGTACACATTATCAAAAGATGTGAGGTCATGTGGTATAAATAAGACTACTTTTATCAGAGTTCATTTTGTCTTTAGCAAGTAGAGTTTCTTTTAGCGCCAGTATTTCACAAGGGACTGCAGAACTCTCAAGGCTGTGCATTTAGAACAAAGGAACTGAATCTAGGGCAGCTACTGTAATATTACATTTCTAATCTGCAGTATAATAGATAGTAGTTATTGAATGTGATTCATCACTACATGAGGTTATCGAAAAATGTTATGTTTTAATTTAGACACTGAGTTATTACATTTCAATAACTAATCTAGCTGTATCCTATCTTTTTCAGCAGACCTCTTTGTTTCAATTTGAACTAAATCATTCTTTTCTGGATTCAAAGTTTGATCTGACCATATTGGGAAACGTCACAGAATCATACGTTGAGAAGATATGGAAATTGAAGTTGAGAGTTTGTGTAACCGAGACTCTCGCATTTTCCATTATATTTGGGAAATATTGATGAGTTAAACAATCAAATATAAATGGCAACATGCAAATTTGAACAGATTTAGCATTTTAAATGCACTGCAGAAGTTTAATAGTTCTGTGCAGAATACTTCAAGGTAAATATTTCAGTCCTCTGAAGACAAGATTAATGGTAAACCTTTCCTGCAACTATTACAAAGCTTGATTAAATTTACTGAGCTTTATGAGAAGAGGAAATAAGCTTAGCAAATGTGAAGGCTGAATAGATTTGGCTTTTGATTGTTATTAAATAGGGCCTATGTAAATTCAGTCTTTCTACACGTTCAAAGATAAGTGTTAATGAAATATTATTTAATTCAGTTGTCTGCATTTTGAAATGCAGCACATTATGCTCAAATATTAAAATAGTTTTTCATGAGTAAACTTTAATTGAATAAGGCTATTATATTCAATTTGATGTTTCCCACTTTCTGTTTGACTATAAAGGCTGTCAGATATTAAAACGAGAACTTGCTGTGGAGATACTGTCATTTCAGTTGTGATGCTCACACCCTCACTCCACACAGGGCATCCAAGTGGTAACTGTTTTATCTGTGCCTCATGCTATGATCTTGCGGGATGACAATGACTAATAATATAACACTGATAAACAAAATAAAGTCCGATAAGCATCTAAATAAACAGATTGCATGGATATACTGTTAGATAAGAAGGACAAACTAGACAGAGAACTCAATGTTTCTTCTGTTATAATGACACAATATTATAGGTGATACTCCTTTTTTTTCCATCAGCAAAGTTTATTAAGGTGAATAATATTTAAATAAGTCAATGAATAAGAATTTAAGGGTCAAAGTGCAAAGCACGGGTCATTGAGGTGTACCAAATTCACTGTGGGTAGGGAACTGTTTCATATCGTTGCTTTTGAAGGGTGTTTAGACCAGGTGATAAAGGGGTCTAGGGGTTCCTTCTCAACCTTTGCCTGGTTTAACTGTAACGGGGTTTAATTTTTAAAAACACTGTGTTTTATCTCCCCTCCCCCTCACCCAGTGAATCCTTGTTCACCGCTTTCCCATTGTAGTGCAAAGAAATCAATTCGACATGTTTTCTTAGATTTAAACAAGAAAGGTGGAAGTTTATTAACCTTAAACTCGAATCCAGTTAATGACTACGAATATGCGACCTGACCACACTAGCATGCATACGTGACAAACACACATGCAGATAGAGGCAGAAAGATGTAGAAATTATAAAGGGAAAACGTTTGAGGCAATAGCTGGGTCCATTTACAGTCCTTTGAGTTCAATGTGGAGTTGTTGGTTGCCGGTAAGTCATGCTGTTCGTTGGGGCCCAATGCACACTTTAACTTGTTTCAGTGTAGGAGTCTTCTCTCTCTTGAGGTTTAAACAACTTCCGAAGACTTGTGATAAAACAAGAGAGAGCCAGCCAGGAGAGGTTGTCTTGTTCCAGGTTCAGTTACAATCTGTGTCTGTCTTCAAACTGACCTGTGTCAAGTGCAAAAAGTTTGGGCCAGAAGGTTAGTCATGTGACCAGCTGGTTTAACCACTCCTGCATATGTGGATTCTCCATCTTAGCGGACACTGGAATGCAAGCTTCCTTACACCTTCAATGTCTGGTGATCAAAATCCATTTGGGTTAATTGGACCAGGGAGCAGCTGCTTTGTCTCTCTAAGCACTGTCTCTTGGTATGCAAATGTCCTCCAACCAAATGTCTGGTGATCTCTTTAAACAAGTCATTTCTTCACTCCAGCAACAGTTTAAAACTAATGTTCATATGACAAAATTAATATGCCTCATTCTTGGCAGGTGGGGGTCTCATGACACCTCCACACCTAACGGAATGAAATGTGATTTCTTTTTAAAAAGAGCGTTTCATTAAAAGGGACTAGAGAGAAGGTAAGTACAGGAATATACACATGCATCTCTCTCATTCATTCAGAAATCCTAACAGTTGTTACAGCCTGTCTTTTCTTGGTAGCAGTGCTGCTTCAAACTGCCCTTTCTGACATCCCAATAAACGTGGTTTTTGGGGAAGTTTTTCAGTTTTCACATTTCCATGACTGCCTGGGGTGTCTTTGTTCTCGCTGAGGTCTGCAGGGGGGAGGGTTAGATTTAATTAGCCCTAAGTGAGAGTTCTGATCATGGGCGTCAGCAGTGGGCAGTTCCACTCTGAAGTTTCTTTCAGTTCTTTGAGGCGTCATGTTGGTTCCCTTTTCCCCTGACTGGAGGATTCCTTGCCAATGTTCCCTTTGTCCTCTGGGACACTCCTGCTTGCAGGTATTTGTCAAGATTCTGCGCACTCCCCTGCGGCACTTTGACAAGGTGAGGCATCACCCTTACGGTTTCTCTTTCCTCTTGGGAACTTTCTTTGTCTGCAGGTTCCTGTAAATGCTGTTAGCAGCTCTGGTGGGGTGCTTCTAGTGTCTGCATTTACATAGGAGGACGTGGAGTCTACCTTTTCAAATATTTCAGGGTTGGCTGACCGGACAGTAGGGATTCAGGATTCCTCCCAGACATTCTTTAACCTGTCCTCTTGGTCCCTTTTCCCCCTTTCCTTTCTACCCCTTTGCCAGCCTTGTGCCTGCCTGTCCCCTTTTGTTCTTGGAAGTTGTCACCAGCCCTCTGCTGGATGGTCCTTCAAACACTTATACGAGACTTAGCGGTGCAGATTTCACTGTAGGTTGGGATTTCCCCTCAACCTGGCACATGTGGAACTCCTACAGTACTCCACCACATCTTTTTGGAATTTTGGCCAGTTAAACTGCTGTCTTATGTGGGCTTTGGTACAGCCATTGTAGTCTCATGGGCCATTCTTACTATTTCTCTCCGACACCTCTGCGACACCACTAACTGCAAGGAGAAGTCCACTTCCTCATCAGTACCTCATTCTTTAAATAGTAGCAAATCAGGGACTCCTTCTGCTTCAATTTTAGACTGGGCAGTCTTTGCTAAGACTCTCAATACTGGGTCAGCTCACTGAGCTTCAGCTGGGGAAGATCCATTTAACTCATTCCCTGGGTTTTCCAACTTTCCAAAGAAAGTGGGCGGCACAGTGGCGCAGTGGTTAGCACTGCAGCCTCACAGCTCCAGCGACCCGGGTTCAATTCTGGGTACTGCCTGTGTGGAGTTTGCAAGTTCTCTCTGTGTCTGCGTGGGTTTTCTCCGGGTGCTCCAGTTTCCTCCCACAAACCAAAAGACTTGCAGGTTGGTAGATAAATTGGCCATTATAAATTGCCCCTAGTATAGGTAGGTGGTAGGGAAATATAGAGACAGGTGGGGATGTGGTAGGAATATGGGATTAGTGCAGGATTAGTATAAATGTGTGGTTGATGGTCGGCACAGACTCAGTGGGCCATGGGCCTGTTTCAGTGCTGTATCTCTAAAAGTTTCAGACAGACAGACCACATGGTCATCTGCTTGCAGTGCCAATTCTGTCTCCTTTGGGGGAGCTGGCTTGATCATGGACTGATTCACTACAAATTCAGGGAAACTGTAGTGGACAATCTCCTGCCACTGCGCTGTCTCTCTGACCTCCTACAGTATCTCTTTCACTATTGGGGAACCTACCACCTTCACCCCCACCAAGGAGCAGGTAAAAGGTTTCGAGAGAGAGGCTCTTTTGTTCCAGGTTCAGTTGCAATCTGCAGTCTGTCTTCAAACTGTCCCGTGTCGAGTGCAAAAAACTTGGGTCAGCAGGTTAGTCATGTGATCAGTTGGTTTAACCTTTCCTGCGTATGTGGATTCTCCATCTTAGCAGACACTGGAATACGCTTCCTGACACCTTCAATGTCTGGTGATCAACATCCATTCGGGTTAATTGGACTAGGGAGTAGTTGCTTTGTCTCTCCAAGCACTGTTGCTTAGTATGCAAATGTCCTCCAGCCAAATGTCTGGTGATCTCTTTAAACAAGTCATTTCTTTACTCCAGCAACAGTTTAAAATTAATGTTCATATGACAAAATGAATATGCCTCGTTCTTGGCAGGTGGGGGTATTTTAACCCTGCCCGCCCAAAGGAACCCAGGCAGTAGAGTGAGTAGTTAAAATCATCCATGCGACTTAACTGGTGAGGACCCACTGTTTCCTGCAGCTTCCAGTCTTAACCTACTGTTCTGAGCAGGTGAGAGAAACACCTGCTGGAAACTGTAGAGATCTTTCTTTAAATATGCACATTGGGCTCTGATGTTATCGCAGCCAGGCTGCTTTTTAAAACAAAGACCTGTGCAGGCTTCCCAGTCTAGCCATTCTAGCAGGCCAAGAGCCAGGTTCTGAAAGAGATCTAAAAGGGTGTATTTTTCATTTGTTTTCAGTTGTCTTCTTCCTCCAGGCCTCACAAGAAAGGTTTAGGCCTCCCCAACTCTGGGATTTCCCCCTCCCCTCAATTGTGAAGCCCTCCCGAAATCTCACAACCACTTACCTGAGTACCTGTTCTGCACTAGTGACCCCCAACAGCCCAACATTCTGCTCCAGTCCAGCAGCCAGCTTCCCCTCCCCAATGGTTTCAGGCGGGAGACTGACAGGGATTCATTCTACTGCGGTTGAGATGGTCTTCTTCCCTGCCTTGGCCCTTTGCCGTGCTACTGTTGCTTTGAGAAAATATCTGACTGAAGTCAGTCAATAATGTCGCCAAACTCTATGGACTAGTGCTCATGTTGTGGCCGGTTGGCCGTAAATCGGCGTGGGACGGCTGACGGGCAGGTAAGATCACTTGCATATTAATGTATCTAATTTCAATATTTTAATGAAGGCCCCAGTGCTTGGCGGAGGCAAAGCCACATCAAGGCCTCGCCGCCATTAATATTTGCCAGGGCCTTTTCTGCACCGTGGGTTGTGGCAGGCTGCTCCCGCTAGCATTTTAAGAGCCTCCCCACCACAACCCATGACGTCGAGGGGCTGGTAAAATTCAGCCCTTTCAGAACAATTTTGCTTTAAGCACTAGGCTAGATGTTGCAGTCAACAGCGAAGCAACATACTTGCCACTGACCTTAAAGATGCCCATGAAGCTCTAGTGATTTCTGTGGCATGGACTTCCTCTTTCCCTGTGCCAATTTAACTTTGGCACTAAGTCAAGGGATCTCAAGTCGTGCAGCAGCAGTGATGTCAGCAAACAGAGTAGCAGCCAATCACATTGTCGTATTCTCACAGATGGCAAACCAGGTAGTTAAAAAGCAGTTTATCCTTAAGTTTTAATTTAAATTTTCAGATAGCGAAATGATTATGATTGGATTTAAATAGAAGCTAAAATATCAATATGTGCATAGTATAAAAAATGTGAAAATATTATAATCATAATAGAGAAATTGGAATTCCATAAAAATAAAATTAGCTTTTCCAGGCCAGTGAGAGTGTTTAATAGTAATTTTCAAGTTAGTGCCATGCCATGGTGATGATCTGCCCAAGGGCCGGTCCTCTTTTTCTCCACCCAGGAAAGATAAGCATGACTAAGGAAAAGGATACATGAGGTGGTTTGCCATTGATGAAGTTATTACACTGTAAAAATCCTCATTCAAAAGGTGTAATATTGTCAAGGGATTTTACAGTGAGACTAACAACGTAAAAGTGGAAGTTTTTGTGAATTCATTGATCGTGTAGGGATTGCATGGACCCTAACAGTCCACTATCCAAATCAGGGTAGAATCACTGACAGCAACTTCTGTGTGTGCATTCTTGAAGTTGCTCAAATTTGCTGTCAGTTTCAGGAGAGAAATAATGACAAACACTGACAGTTTTGCCATGCTTACCACCACAAAATCCTGGCCAGTGTATTTTCAGAGTGGATCCATTTGTGCATGGCACAAACATAAAGGCCTGAAAATCCGCGAGGTTTTAGTCTCCCATAACACAAGGCAGTAGGCTGGCAGCATCTACCAGAAAACAGCAGGGCCTGGCAGTGTCAATCTCTGCTGTTTCCAGGATTTTTCAGCATTCCAAGTAAGTGGTAGAACCTCCGGCCACTCCTTTTGAGGCAAATGTTGTCAGGGATTGAGCCAGGGTTGGACTCTACACCAGGAGATTCTAATTCCAAAGGTCATGCAGGACCTGGTCTATTATTGTAGACAATTGTAGACCATATATGCCCATTGCAATGAAACATACCAACCTCAAAAGATATGTGTAAGTGCTGCCTAGCGAGGAAAACAGGCCTGAAATGCACCCCAATTACTTTTCTTTTCACTATCCTAATTGGTTCATTTGCACAGGCTGGCTGAAGGAGAAATGGCCGGGGCACCAACACCCCCTATCCGCACCACCAGCCACACCACCACCCCCATGGCATGCAGGCACTGAATTTACCAGCTTTAAGTCAGGTGCCCTCCCACTGATCCCACACACTCCAGCAGGGTGAGCAGCAGTGACAGGTACAATGGCTGTGATTGTATTCTAGAGGTTTTCAGGACTAAATTATTCTGAGAAGAAGGGCACAGCTTTTATCATTGATGCTAGTCTTTCAAGATAAGTCAAAGGTGACATTTGGGCTTCTCTTTTTCCCAATGTGATTTTGTTTTTAAATCCTTCAGCTTTCCTTTCCTATCTTCTTTACAACATAATGAATTGGCTTCCCCAGGCATTACATAATTTTCAAATCTGTAGGATAAAACAGTTTTTGCACTTCTTGTGATGAATGAAAAATTCAAACTGATAATAGATCAATATCTTGTGTGGTATGCTAGGGGGAATAGTTTCTAAATGTCATAATTGACATGACCCTTCGAAGTAGTACAATCTTCAGGAAGAAATATTTTTCAAAGCTTTCTTTTCAATCTAAATAACATGACAATGACATAAGGGAATTAAAACGCAACATTAAGTCAGTGTGTGTGACATGATCATGACAGCATTGTTCTCCATACCCAGATTTTAAAAAAATTGCTAAACATTTTTCATGCAGGCAATATTCCTTTAAACACAAAATTTATGTCAATAATTTATTGTAAGCAGTTGCACAATCATTTGAAGGCATCTATGTTTTTCACAACTTAATAAGGTCACATGATTTATAAATTCAGATGGTGTCACTAATACCAATATCTTTCCTATCCAGTTAAAGAATAGTTTTGGTTCCCTCACATTGCATCATGGTCTCAACAGAGATTTAGGCCATCTAGTCACATAGCTGATATCTCACTCATTTACACCAGAGCCCTTTGACCTGTGCAGATAACATTGGGTATTACAGTTTCTGGTGAAAAACAGTTACAAAGTGTTACAGTGAAATATGAAGCTTTTTACACTCATGATAAAATGCTAAATATGAGACGAATCACTCAGTGGAACACAAACAGTCCTTACCGCATTGCTGTGAATGGGCTGATATTCTTCAAGAAGTTAACAGATGTTTAAAATGTTGAGGCAGAAATCTTTATCAAGTTGACCAAAGCACATTGACACATTAAAAGATCAGCAAAATGCAAATTAACCACAGCAGATACTAGCTAGATACCAAAGGCCACCATGAAAACTTCTGACAAAGCATGAAGCTATCATAGCTCATCTTTACAATGGATGACACTATTGCTTCATCTGAGGCTTCAGAGCAATCTGATTAGGTTGCACAATAATTTACATTTCTTTTCCAGCCATTAATACACAAGTGCCAATGCTACAATAGTGAGAAAAATGGGGTTGAGCTCTCCCAAAGCATGTGCCTATGTTATAGACAGCAGACCCAGTTCAACCATTCGATGGGAGTCCTCTCCTGCTAATTTGAATAGGCTACACACACAGGAAAAGCTTGTCCAGCATATTTGTTTCCAACGATCAAATTCAAATGAGACAGCAGTTCTTAAAGATCTGTCATTAAAGGGGAAGCTGTAGTGGGGTCAGAAAAGAATTGAAATTGAACATAGCAGAGACATATGGGCAACATTGTTCCATTTGATGCTGACGAGTTGGAGTTTCTGTTGTAAGAGTCACACTAAAGTAGGGTGGCCTAATTTGGAGCTGAAGATCACCTTCCAGTAAAAGCAAGCTGCATGGAGGGAGATTATCAATTGAGTTTTTTAAAAATTCATTCATGGGATGTGGGCGTCGCTGGCCAGGCCAGCATTTATTGCCCATCCCTAATTGCCCTTGAGAAGGTGGTGGTAAGCTGCCTTTTTGAACTGCTGCAGTCCATGTGAGGTAGGTATATCCACAGTGCTGTTAGGAAGGGAGTTCCAGGATTTTGACCCAGCGACAGTGAAGGAACGGCGATGTAGTTCCAAGTCAGGATGGTGTGTGACATGGAGGGGAACTTGCAGGTGGTGGTGTTCCCATGTATTTGCTGCCCTTGTCCTTCTAGTTGGTAGAGGTCGCGGGTTTGGAAGGTGCTGTCTAAGGAGCCTTGGTACATTGCTGCAGTGCATCTTGTAGATGGTACAGACTGCTGCCACTGTGCGTCGGTGGTGTAGGGAGTGAATGTTTGTAGATGGGGTGCCAATCAAGTGGGCTCCTTTGTCCTGGATGGTGTTGAGCTTCTTGAGTGTTGTTGGAGCTGCACCCATCCAGGCAAGTGGAGAGTATTCCATCACACTCCTGACTTGTGCCTTGTCGATGGTGGACAGGCTTTGGGGAGTCAGGAGGTGAGTTACTCGCCTCAGGATTCCTAGCCTCTGACCTGCTCTTGTAGCCATGGTATTGATATGGCTACTCCAGTTCAGTTTCTGGTCAATGGTAACCCCCAGGATGTTGATAGTGGGGGATTCAGCGATGGTAATGCCGTTGAATGTCAAGGGGAGATGGTTAGATTCTCTCTTGTTGGAGATGGTCATTGCCTGGCACTTGTGTGGCGTGAATGTTACTTGCCACTTATCAGCCCAAGCCTGGATATTGTCCAGGTCTTGCTGCATTTCTACACGGACTGCTTCAGTATCTGAGGAGTCACAAATGGTGCTGTACATTGTGCAATCATCAGCGAACATCCTCACTTCTGAACTTATGATTGAAGGAAGGTCATTGATGAAGCAGCTGAAGATGGTTGGGCCTAGGACACTACCCTGAGGAACTCCTGCAGTGATGTCCTGGAGTTCAGATGATTGACCTCCAACAACCACAACCTTCTTCCTTTGCGCTAGGTATGACTCCAGCCAGCGGAGTCAATACAGTTATCAAGATTCCTTGCATCTGTCTGGAAATGAGGAAGAAGTTTAATGGGATCAGGAGGAAGGCAAAGATAGATGTGCTCCTCACTTTTGTACAGATTTCTTGTGGGATTATTCAGCCTGGCACAACTCTAAATTGTGGAACCTCACAGTCTCTGGGAGATACCATTTCAAGCATCGCACACAACCATTGTATTCTTGCACATACTGGCTCATTGGACAAAAGCTACATGACAAATGTCTCATGGAGCTAGCAGATGTAGAAGTCAAAACCTTTCAGGCTTCCAGCCCAAAGTTCTCATCTACTGTTAGAATGTTTCACAGTGGAGTAAGCAGCCATGGGTACCGGAGTTGGTCCTGGTTTCCCCTAGCATTACTCCTCCTTTGTTAAAGTGTTGCAACTGTGGACTGCCAATTACTAATGACATTGGGAGTGCTTTCTAGATTTTGCCATGCACTATATTTCTATGGTCAGATATCATTAATTGAGAGCAAGTGTACCTGGTCATATCAAGCAATCATATCATATGAACATTAGGAACAGAAGTAGGCCAGTCAGCCACTCAAACCTGCTCCACCATTCAATTAGATCATAGGTATTGTCAATTAGATTATGGTAGATCCACATCAACTTCATTTACCTGCTTTCACTCCATATATCTTACTATGCTAACCTAACAAAATCTATCATCTCAATCTGCAAAGCTCCAATTGACCTCCAATTAGGCAGTACAGTGGCACAGTGGCTAGCACCACAGTCTCACAGCTCCAGTGACCCAGGTTCGGTTCTGGGTCCTGTCTGTGTGGAGTTTGCACGTTCTCCCTGTGACTGCATGGGTTTCCTCAGGGTGCTCCAGCTTCCTCCCACATGCCAAAGACTTGCAGGTTGACAGGTAAATTGTCCATTTAAAAAAAAATTGCCCCTAGTGTATCTAGGTGGTAGGAGAATTGAGGGAAGGTGGGGATGTGAATGGGATTAGTGAAGGATTAGTATAAATGGGTGGTTGATAGTTGGTGTGGGCTGAAGGGCCTGTTTCGGTGCTGTGTCACTCTATGACCTAATACCCACAAGCCTTTTGAGGAGAGTTCCAGAAAAACTACTACCATGTGTGTGAAAAAAATGCTTTCTGTTTTCATTCCTGAATAACCTAGCCCTTGAAATTATGCCTCCTTGCTATAGATGTCCCCCCACCAGAGGAAATAGATTTTTTCCACTTTTAATATCTTAAACACATCAATCAATCACGCCTCAGCCTTCGATACAGAAGGGACGAAAGCCACGTTTAGACATTCTGTTCTCATCATTGAATCCTCTAAGCCCAGTATAATTATGGTTAATTTACATCGCACCACCTCCAAAGGCCATAGGTTGTTCCTGAGGTATGATGCCCAAAACTGAATGTAATATTCTAGATCGGATGTAACCAAACTCAAACTGAACCGTCTTTGACACTTATGGCTTCACAAGACCAGCTGTCACACAATTCAACCATCTGCTGCAGGAGGACCTGCAGACAGCATCTGGAACAGAATCAAAACTTTCTGTGAAGTGAAGGTTACCACAATAAGATGTTTTCATGCTACCACATCCATTCACAGCACTGTAGTGTTGTAGTGTTTTGAAATTGCAATTGTATTGTACATTGTGTGCTCTAGAGGCTGCTGTAGAACATACATGTTAGCAAAGAGAAAGTGAAACTAACACAGTATAAAAGGAAAGCCTATGTTCAGCTGCTGCAATCTTTGTCATTCTATCTTTGCCTCATATCTTATTCTAAACTCAGCTAAATCTCACTCAAGTCCAGAGGACATCACAAAGGCGACGTGGTAAACAGAAAAAGCGATGATAAAAACAGAAACATTGCTTTTAGGTATGAAAATTTTGTAAGGTTTTGCCTACTTTCACAGAAGACAGCATTTTAACTTGGAGACTGTGTTAGGTACACACAGGAAGCTAGTGCAGTGTATACTCACACATTGATCTCTCAAAAATAACCATCTTATCAAACAAGTATATATTATCTCAGATCACTGCAGAGAAGTTTCCTTTGAAAGGAATGCAATCCTAGATCCTTTATCACTGCGTTGCTGATCAGTATGGCATTATCTATGCCCTACCTATCACCTTTTGATGTGCATTCAGAGCCATGATCTGTATCTCCAAATTGGCAAAAGTGGCCGTACGTTTTGAAGGTGCGATGGCAGGTTTCATAATTGCAGACAACACAAGGAAAAAGGCCTTACTTCGACACTATGGATGTAAATAATTAGAAGATATATTTGAGACACTGATGCCTGAGCAAAATGACCACAACTCAGCAAAATATATGCCCTGACAACCTACATTATGGAAAACACCATATATGGAACCATTGTCTTGCAACACACTTTGCCTTCTTCGGCCGAGGCGTTGAGTACAATAGTTGGGACATCATGTTACAGTTGTACATAACGTTGGTTAGGCCGCATTTGGAGTGCAGTTCTGGTCGCTGCACTGCAGGAAAGATGTGATTAAGCTGGAGAGGGTGCAGAAAACATTCACAAGGATGTTGCCTGGTTTGGACGGCTTGAGTTATAAAGAGATATTGGATAGGCTGGGTCTGTTTTCCCTGGAGTGAAGGAGGCTGAGAAGGGACATGATAGAGGTATATAAAATTATGAGAGGCATAGATAGGATGGATAGCCAGAGTCTGTTTCCCATGGTAGGGGCGACTAAAACTAGCGAGCATAGATTTAAGGTGAGAGGGAGGAGGTTTAAAGGGGATCAAAGGGGTAAATTTGTCACACAAAGGATAGTGGGTATCTGGAATGAGCTGCCTGAGGAGGTGGTGGAGGCAGGAACAGTAATGACATTTAAGAGGCATCTGGACAGGTATTTGAATGAGCAAGGCATAGAGGGATATGGAATTAATGCAGGCAGGTGGGATTAGTATAGATAGGCATTATGGTCAGCATGGACGCGGTGGGCCGAAGGGTCTGTATCTATGCTGTACGACTCTATGACTAAGCAAGATGCAAATGAGGCAATTGATCAACTTTGCAGACATTTGAGGCAACTAGCAACCAAATGTGACTTTGGTGATGCTGGACATGTCAAATGGGAAATCAAAACACGAATAGTTGAAGGCTATCTCTCCAGTCAATTATGCCAAAAAGCACTCGAGAAAGCCAGAAAGCTGTCAGAGCTGCTGAAGATGGCAAGATCACTATCGCTTTCAGCCAGAGTTACTGAAGTTGAGGCTGTTAACCTCAGTAACTAGCAAACTCCAGGTTCAACTCCTGTGAGCACTATTCATCACTCATGTGCCAGGAAACCACATTCAAAGCCACAGCAGCAGTCTCACAAACAGAGTTGTATTTTATCCAAAGAATGTTTCCACTGTGGCGGTGCTTATCCACATGGGACAGAATGTCCTCCTACTGGTAAACAGTGTAAAGCTTGTGGAAAACCCAACCACTTTGCTCATGTTTGTTGCTCATCAGCAAAATCAACTATTAAGAACAATACCAACAGAAGGGTGTCACGTCTGCATATCACAGCAAAAAGACAACAGAGTGAAGCTAATGTAGCGGCAGATGACCCTGAACATACTTTTGAGACAGCAAACAGCCTCATGTGACAGTGACCATTGGCTGCTTGGACATAAATGCTCTCATAGACACAGGAGCATCTGTCAATGCCATGGAAGACAAAACATTCAACAAACTTCAGGATTGGCCCATTCTCTGCAGGCAATACGAAAATTTTCTTTTACAATGTTGACAAACCTCTCAAAATCCTCAGGACTTATGAAACGCCAGACACTAGAACGAAAGCTTTATTTTATGTCATATCTGGAGAATGTGGTATACTTATCAGTTTCCACACTGCAAAAGATCTGCACATGATTACAGTCACATATGCAATTCCTTCACATAGCAAAAACATTCTCTAACTGTGTGCATATCGCTTCACTGGTATCGGCAAAGTGAAAGATGTTACATGCAAGCTGCATGTAGACCTAATGTGCCCCCGGTTGTGTATCAATGGCAACGAATACCATTTCATGTTAGGAAACAGACAGAGAAGGAACTTCAATGCTTACTTGACCTTGACATTATTGAGAAAGCTGATGATGAGCCTACCCCTTGGGTTTCACCCATACAAATCATCAATAAACCCAATAGTGAGAAAAGATTAGAATCTGCGTTGATATGTGATCACCAAACCATACAACGAGAAAGACACTTGACACTGACAATTGATGATATAATAGAGAAAGTGGATGGTGCTAAACACTTTGCTAAATTTGTCCTCAATGCAGCTACCATCAACGCAAGCTCGAGGAACAGCATCTCATTTACCGATTAGGCACACTACAGCCTGCCAGCTTGAACACTGAGTTCAATAATTTCAGAGCATGACGGGCCCCCCATTTTACTTTTATTTTTAGTTATTTTTTCTTTTTCCCTTTTAAAATTTTTTTTGTGTTTATTTTATTTTATTTCATCTTAGTTTGTTCAGTTTGCTCACCCACTGTTTTTTTTTCATGTTTGTACTTGCGGCTGTTCAATTTTCAGTCCGTTAACACCCTATCTGTACTAATGCTTTGTCTTTCAACACACCATTAACATATTGTTTGCCTTTGCTCCATGACCTTCTGGTCAGCTATTCAGTGACGTTGTCCTATCTACATCTTCTCCTTTGTTATCTCTTGCCCCACCCCCGCTTTATTTGCTTTTACATTTCTAATGTTTGCCAGTTCTGATGAAGGGTCACTGACCTGAAACGTTAACTCTGCTTTTCTCTTCACAGATGCTGCCAGACCTGTTGAGTATTTCCAGCATTTCTTGTTTGTATTTCAGCTACCTTCAAATCAAGCTTGCAGAAGAATCAAAATATCTTAATGTATTGTCTCCTCACATTGTCTTTTCCGATAAAAAGGCTCAACTTTGGAGTCAACTCAGCAGCTGAAGTATTTCAGCATTTGGTTCAATCTGCACTTCGAGGGCTTGATGGCACACTGAACATCAGTGATGAGATTCTCATCTATGGCCACACTGAAAGGGAACTCAAGACGTAATTACATGCGTACCTACAATGTCTCAGAGAATGAAACCTCACCTCGAACAAAAACATATGCTTGTTCAATGAAAGCAGAATTGAATTCTTCGGTTGTGTTCAAGGGTGAAGGAGTGTCACCAGATCCACGGAAAGTTGAAGCCATTGCAAACACTGGAGATCCTACAAACGTACAGAAAGTCCGGAGTCTGCTAGGACTTGTCACATACTGCATTTGTTTCATTCCTGATCTCGCTCTGCTAAATTCCCCTCTATGCGATCTGACAAAAGAGACTACCAAGTGGAAATAGACTAAATCACACAAACAGCCGGTATACCAGATAAAATGACGTTTGGCAGCAAGTTGCACAAATGCCTATTTTGACCCTGAGAAAATCACCCAGCTAGTCATGGATGCAAGCCCGGTTGCTTAGGTGCAGTTTTCTTACAGAAAGACCCATCAATCGTTGTGATGGCAAGCAGATCATTAATGCCAGTAGAGCAATGTTATTCACAAAGCGAGAGAGAAGCACTCTCAATCACATGGGTATCTTACATTTTCATCTTTACATATATGGAAGCAAATTTAAAATAATAAATGATCATAGACCACAAGTGAGTTTGTTCAACAATCCACATAGCAAACTATCCATTCAAATAGAATGTTGGATACTCAAACTACAAGAGTATGAGTTCCAGGTTGAGTATCAGCCAGGAAAGCTCAACCCAGCGGACTACCTTTCACAACATCCTGACAGTCGGTCCTACTAGTCCAGAGGAAAAGGTTCAGCAGAACAACATCTTAACGACGTGAGCATAAATGCAGTACCAAAGTCGCTAGAACTAGCTGTCATCAAAGCAACAACAAAATAAGATGAGGGTTTGCAATGATATATGATGGCTATGGAATCTCGAAACTGGAAAGACGTGATTGAGAAAGCGTCTACAATCGAAATCGTTCACACACTACAAGATCTCCACAATGTGTGAAATGAACTCACTGTTACAACAATATCTGATCTTGTATTACACAACAACTGTATTGTTGTCACTGACGACGAAAGCAGATTCCCAATCATGGGATTAGTTCTATCAACTTTAACGAAAACAGTCATCCCGAAGCTTGATCAGATCTTTGCCTTGATTGGAATCCCTCAAATGGGAAGAAGTGACAATGGACCCCCATTCAACAGCGATGAGTTCAGCAAATTTGCAAACTACCTTGGGTTCACTCATTGGACCATCACACCCCATTGTCCAAGAGCTCATGGCAAAGTTGAGAGATTTATGCAAACTTTGAAAAAGTGATACATACAGCTACAGCTGAGAACAAGTCATGGAAGCAAGAGCTATGTCACTTCGAAATTACAGAGCGACTCCTCACTCGACTACCGGAAAACCTCCAGCTACACTCATCTTTGCACATCCTATGCGCACACGACTTCCTGAGCTACCCTGTGGAGCTAATGATCAACATGTACGTGAATGTAATCGAGAATAGAAGGATCAAATGGAAGTAAATGCAGAGTGAAACATGAAATTTAGAGCTACGTCCCTAAAGCCAGGAGATAAAGTATTTGTAAAATGTAATGGTCACGTTGGAAAATATATGACCCCACATGACATCCAACCATTTGTTGTGACCAACACAAAATATCAATGATCACTGCTAAGCGGGATTCACAAATCATCACAAGAAACACGTCATTTTTCAAAGTATTCGCAAGCATCGAATCCAATTCTGAACATCCACACCTCAGATGAAGAACATGAGTCAAATGAGACTGCATCTGATGTCAGATGATATTCTACTTGTGAGAGAAAAAGCTCACCATACTTAGGTGACTATGTTACGAAGTGAACTATTTATGTTTAAGTTTATGGTTTACAGTTTTGGAAACAAACCATTGAAACATGCTGGGCTGCACTTTATCGGCAGCGAGCTTCAAAGATGGCGGCATGCATGCGCGGGCTTTACTCCATGGAGCCGCCGCGATATTAAACGTTGTGGCTCATTTACGTGGCCGGGGCGGACCCTCCCTGCCCTCCCCCCACGGTGACGTGCAGGAGGCGGGCGGTCCATCCCTGGCAACGGCATCCGGCACCACAGCGCAGGCACCAACACCATTTTTAAAGGGCTTCCAGCCCTCACATTTAATTTAATTTTTTAAAGAAATAGACACGTTAGATTTAATTAAAAAAATTAAAGAAATATTTCTATCTCCTCTCCCACAACCTCCCCCAACATTCATTTAGCTCGTTCCTTGCCATCTCACCCCACCCTCCCAAAATACTTACCTTGTGTACCTGACCTTTCCCTCCGCTAAAGTTCATTAGATTTTACCTTCAACCTCTTCCCAACATCCCCTCCCCCAATCAGCTTAGTTTGAGCCCGCTCCCCCCACCCCACACTGAAATACTTACCTGCTTCCCCCTCACCACCAGTGTCCTGCAGTGCCGTCCGCAGCCACTATTTAGGCACCAAAATGGACAGCGGGAGCAGGTAAGTATTTAATTCATTGATTGGCATGTTTTTGAGTATGATAATGTTGGTCCTGGTGCCCCCGCCATGCAGCCTCGCTGCCGCCAGCAATATGGGGCTGGGCCTTCCCGGTTTTGAGGCCAACGGTGGACCTCTCCCAGAGTCAGTTTCTGGGCCCCACCCCCACCCCGGCTACTACCTCCGACATCGAGAGGTCTGTAAAATTCACTCCATGCTATGTCTCTCATTTACTGAGAAGGGGAGGTGTGTAGTGTTGTAGTGTTTTGAAAATGCAATTGCATTGTACATTTTGTACTCTGGAGGCTGCTGTAGAATACACATGCTGGAGAAAGTGAAACTATGACGGAATAAAGGACAAGTCTTTATGTTCAGCTGCTGCAGTCATTGTCTCTCTATCTTTGCCTCATACCTTATACTAAAGTTAGCTAAACCTCACACAAGTCCCGAGGACACCACAAGCACAGCAGGAACATGTGCTACCACAGGCAGTCTACAGTGCTTACCTGTAAGAACACTTTTCCTGTGCAAAGGATACTTAAGTTGGAGATATTACACCACAAGGTAGATTTCTCTCGAGTGCAAAGTGTTGCAAATGATCTCCATGTGGTCATCGATTTGAAACTGTCACTAAGATAAACTATGCAGAGAGTTGTTGCATAGTAGAATGGTTTCAAGGGAGAATTGGATAAAACTTTGAAGCAAAAAAGGATGCAGGGATATGGGGAGAGAACAGGGCCGTGGGAGTAGCTTAGGATTGCTTTAGCGAAGAACCAGTGCAAACCCTAGAGCTGATTAGCCTCTGTCTGTGATATAAATGCCAATGATTCAACGTTGCCAGGAAACAAAAATTGATAAGTTTGCCTACATGAAAATAATGACTGCACTTCAAAATGTAATTAAATGAATGTAAAGTACTTTGGTATACCCTGAATGACTTGATCAGGCACTGTATAAATCTAATTCTTTCATTCTTTAACTCTATCTCAAGGATAGTGACTCTTGGTGCTATTCAAACACAATATGGAGGAATAAGTTTGTTACTAACTAATTATATTATAATACATTAGTAAGGCTTCCTTTGGAATGCTCTTTGGGAAATTGGACCATTGATGGATTGAAGAGATTCATTACAAACCATTAAATTCCAAGTTATGAGATGAGTTGAAATTGTTTTCAATCAAGAAAGTTGATTCAATTCCATGATGGTGAAAACTGTACATTACAATGTAAAGTTATATTTTCCAATATGGGTTACGTACAGCTTTGATGAATTTCAACTTCCAGTCTATTGGAAGGAGGGATTGTGTGGCCTTTTCTTGTTCATTATACCTTTAACTGCTTTGAAGTTATTTTGACAGGGTTTTATTTTGATGGAGTGGAACTTTAACGAGATTTCTTGTAAGATCTTTAACACTGTAACATTTATTGATGACCTAGCAGCATTTTTGATGATACCTGGTGGGATTGTTAATTTGTTTGATTATTATTTTGGGTTATAACTAGAAAATGAATCCTGGCCGTAAGTGAGATAGTTGTTTTATTTTATTTTACGTAACTGTCTTGGAGGACAACTGAGTGCTGGGGGAAAAAACAGGCAGAGAAAAAAAACTCAGTGAGGCTTGTAATTTTCACTGCTGCTCCCCTTGGTATTCTGAAATTGGCAGCTCACAAACTGTAGCTTTTAATCTGGCTCGTACAAAACTCTTCTTTTTTGCTATAGGAGAGTATTTTTAAGTTAATTTCATACTACTTGTTTGATTCAAAGTACTATAAGGGGTATATTCCTCCTCCAGCATGTTGTAGATCCGGACTTCCTTTGATTCAATTTATTAAATTAGCACTTTTGACTGTGGAATTCTGTCCCCTGAGAGTGGAACACCTGTGGTACATCTTATTAAACAATGCTACTGGACTCGGGCTAGATTATTACTAACTTTGAAATGCTATGTACAAAATTCAGCATTTGGATTCTCCATCTTACAAAGAGTCGTTCTGCCCGGTTTTTGTGCTTTTGAGTCACACTTTGCAGGAACTGCATTTATATTAGATCTGCTCCAGCAGGGAGCTTCTTGGTGATGAGCTGGAATGTTGCAAGAGGCTACCAGGAGGGCAGAGGAAATGCGACAAGGATGTCCGTAAAGCCTCCCACTGTCACGGGAATCTCTTGCCCGAGACCGCCCAAAATGGAGAAGAAGCATCCGCGAAGGTGCCAGCCAGTTTGAACAGTGTCGACATACCCAGGCAGCGACCAAGTGCAAACAGCAGAAGGAGCGTTCAGAAATTCGAGCATCCCATCCAGCCGCCTCACCAGACATCACCAGCCCCACCTGTGGCAGAGTGTGTGGATCCAGAATTGGACTATTCAGTTAGCTGAGGACCTACAACCCTGGAGTGGAAGAAAGTCACCCTCGTTCCTGAGGGACTGCCTAAGAAGAAGAAGAAGAAGGCGTATAATACTCTTTTACATTTTTGATCTGTGTCTGTGCCCCACGAGAGGCATTTCTGATCAGCCCCATTTTTCCATTCTTCCATTGAAAATCCTGCTGCAAATCACAATCTTTAAAATAAAGGTGTAAATGAGAAAAGTCACAGTCACACTTTCTTATAAAACAGGTGCAAATTTATTCATGGTGCATGACAGATCATTAGATCAGAAACTAGTCCTCAGTGATTGAAAGGTAAACAAAGAAATGCGAGTATCATAATGAGATCTTTGTAGCAACGTACAGTTCCACAGATATAGTGTGATCTCAGAGCTTTTAAAATATACATCTTTTATGTTTTTTCAGGTGTCTATATAGATATATATTCTTATAACACCACTACTGTATCAACATAGATCAATGTATTGTTCATGTGTGAAAATAGAACTGTAAGAAAAATAAACTCTAGTTACACAGACCACGTATTTGAACTTCACATAAAATGCTATGCTTATTTCAAAAGTAATTTACTGCAAGTTGGAAATAAATATGAGGCAGTAATTTTCCACAGAAACCCTTCGCCTTTCAAAAGACTTCTTCAGGTACATTATCAGGAGATGGAAGTGTTTGTGGATTGCACAAATAGCTCAAAACGCATTAGAATATCTCATGCAAAGAGAAAAGGATTTCTCCAGATTTCACGGAGCTAAAAATGGTCAAGGAAGCTTAAAAGTTTAAATAGCTCATTTTCACATGTGAGTACTTTTTTTTACTCGAGTGCCAGTTCTACAGATCTTGAAGATCTTCATTTACTTAGCATCTCAAATTGTTTTCTAAATATTATTTCTTCTAGTCTCCTCTTGCCTTATGGTATATTAAAGATTTTATGGCCCAGGCTAAGGCATGGAATTGAAACTGCCATCTTAAATCAGTGGAAATCTATACTGGTTTACAGGCTGTCACACCACCAGAGCTGTTATCTGTTATACCAATCTCCTCAACAAATCATCACCTCATATTAAGTGCTCATTGTGTGTCATTACCTAGCTTAGTACTGGATGTGCAACAGAATGATTTATTTGGATGGCTAGAAAGTATTCTATTTGAAGTCTTCTGTTATATTAAAGCAGATATAAGACTGATAAACAGTTGGGGTCAAGTAATGTATAAGCATTGACTTTTTACTTTGACTTTGGAGTGAAGTTCAGATACAAGGATTGAAGGGTTTCATGAGCAAGATCTCACACAAGATTGTTTGCTCTATATATATATAATGATGTAGGGAGTATGAGGAACAGGAAAAGGTCATTTGGCTCAACAGCACCGTCTTCCTTTGATTGATCAGACTCATACACTGACTTGCTTGCAATTGCTCCCAATCCCTTCTTTCTCCATCTGCCAGTCTCTTTGTTATAAATTCAGTTCTGCCGCACAGTGGCACAGTGGGGCGGCACAGTGGCGCAGTGGTTAGCACCGCAGCCTCACAGCTCCAGCGACCCGGGTTCGATTCTGTGTACTGCCTGTGTGGAGTTTGCAAGTTCTCCCTGTGTCTGCGTGGGTTTCCTCCGGGTGCTCCGGTTTCCTCCCACATGCCAAAGACTTGCAGGTTGATAGGTTAATTGGCCATTATAAATTGCCCCTAGTATAGGTAGGTGGTAGGGGAATATCGGGACAGGTGGGGATGTGGTAGGAATATGGAATTAGTGTAGGATTAGTATAAATGGGTGGTTGATGGTCGGCACAGACTCGGTGGGCCGAAGGGCCTGTTTCGGTGCTGTATTTCCAAACTAAAATATCCTTGAGTTCACTGGTGATGGTTACTCCCTTAAGCTATCTGGTTACCAGTTTCTCCCAATCCCCTATACCTACTAGTGTGATAGCAAAACCCTGGGTTGCAACCTAGAACCAGGGGCCACGGTTTAAAAATAAGGGGTCACCCATTTAAGGCAGAGATGAGGAGAATTTTTTTTGTCTCAGAAGGTCGTGAGTCTTTGAAACTGTCTTCCTCAAAAGGCGATGGAAGCAGAGTCTTTGAATATGTTTAAGGCAGAGATAGATAGATTCTTGGCAAGCAAGGGGGTGAAAGGTTATTGGGGTAGGTGGTAATGTGGAGAAATTAGTTCAGCCATGAATTTATTGAATGGCGGAGCAGGCTCGAGGGGCTGAGTGGCCTACTCCTGCTCCTAATTCATATGTTCGTATGCGCAATGAAACTCCCTAGTGTTCTGTACCGGATCTCTGTATTTTACACATGTGTACTCCTTCAATGTGTTTGAAGGAGCAAAGCATGTTAACACAGCATTACAAAACTACTGCAAAGTTAAGAAATTTGCATATGCTAGCCTGTTTCAGTTTATAATTTACATAAATCAAAAACACGATTTCCCGGTACCCTTATCATACCACCCAGAAGAATAATTTACCGCTTTCATACCAAGATAGGACATGTCCTTCTGAATGACCAAACATGGCAAATGAATTGGCCATTGTTTGGATCGAAATGAATTTCCCATCTTGCATTGTAATTACTATTCGTCCGCCTATACAGACCTCAACAAAGGCTATTTTGGGAATCTAATGGGTGAACTTTCGTTAAGAATACACACCTTAAGACAACTTATTTCCAGGTCATTTCTGTGGAAAAAGTGGCAAGAGAATCCTAAATCATGGCACTGCTGACTTGGAAATATATCGCCGTTCCTTCATTGTTGCTGGGTCAAAATCCTGGAACTTCCTCCCTGACAGTACTGTGAGTGTACCTACACCCCACATGGACTGCAGCAGTTCAAGAAGGCAGCTCATCATCACCTTCTCAAGGGCAATTAGGGATGGGCAATAAATGCTGGTCTGGCCAGTGACGCCCACATCCCATGAACAAATTAAAAAAAACTCTTGATCCTATTTTTCTGTGCTTGCCATTAACCTTACTTCGTTAACTTATTTTACAGTTCTCCTAAAGCTCTACTTTCCAATTCCTTTTTTAAAAATCATGTATTCCTAACAATTGAATCCTTCAATCTAGTAAACAATTTGTCTACCCCAACTGTATTCCCTTCAGAATTTCTTCATCTCAAAAGGGCTGGAATACAAAGGGATGGAAGATATTCTACAGTTGTATAAAACTCTGGTTAGAGCCCATTTAGAATACACATTCAGTTCTGGCTACCACAGTTCAGGAAGGATAGATTGGCTTTGGAGCGGGTTCAGTGCAGAGTTATCAGAATGATAGAACATATGAACATACTGAATTAGGAGCAGGAGTAGGCCACTCAGCCCCTTGAGCCTGCTCCACCATTCAATAAGTTCATGGCTGCACTTATCGGAATATAGGAGTAGGAACATAGGAGCAGAAGTAGGCCATTTAGCCCCTCAATCCTGTCCCACCATTCAATGACATCATGGCTGTTTTGTGACTGAGCTCCATGTAACTGCCCTTGCCCCGTATGCCATAATACTAACAAAACAAATCTATCAAACTCAGTTATAAAATTAACAACTAATCTAACATCAATTGCCATTCGCAGAAGAGAGTTACAAACTTCTACCACACTTTGCAAGAAGTGTTGCTTAATGTCACTCCTGAAAAGTCCAAATCTAAATTTTTGACTATACCCCCTATTCCTAGACTCCCCAACCAGCAGAAATAGTTTCTACCAATCAACCCTATCTGTTCCACTGAATACTATGAAAAACTTGATCAAATCACATCTCACATTTCTAAATTGCAGGGAATACAACCCTACTTTGTTTGTTGTAGCTTAACCCTTGTAGTCGAGGTATCATTCGAGTAAATCTACGCTGCAATTGCTCCAAGATCACTATATCCTTCCTTAAGTGTGGTGCCCAGAGCTGCTCACTGTACTCCAGGTGTGGTCTCACCAGCTAAGAGACAAGGGATACCCACTGCAAACTTGGCTTATGACACCCATCAGAAACCCGACCACTAAAGCCCAACAGCACTACAACAAATGCTATATCACCACCAGATGTGTGAATGAACAGGCCATCGGTATGTTGAAGATGTGTTTCAGGTGCCTCGAATGGCCTCGCAATGCCCCACAGTTTGCACCAGCCAGTGTCTCTGGAATGGCCTTGGTTTGCTGTGCTTTGCACAATATTGCACAACAACAAAGCTTCCACCTACAGGAGGAACAAGGCAAAGAGCTCAGACCCTCCTCAGACCATTCAGAGGGGGAGGAGGGAAAGAGGAGGAAAGTGCTGCTCACATTGCTGCCTGAGGTGCCAGGGGTGTCCTTATTAATGCAAGGTTCACATGGTTTGCATCAATGCATCTATTGTCACAACTTAGAAGGCCTCTTTCCACCCAGCCCCCAAGAATGGATAAGATGTGAAAGTGATGACAAAAAGTAACATTATAATGTGAGCTAAATAAAGAACAAAAACTTATCAAAACAACATTTTTTAAAACAACATTTCATACCCTTGTGCAACTCCAAAACCTTACTCTGCCTTTTCCTGCTTTTCCTATGTGGCACAATCTGCCGGGCTTCAAAGGTAGAGGTAGGCTGTTCAAGTCCCTGTTCTGACTGCTGAGAAGCTTTTGGTTGACGTTCTTTATGTTTTAGAGCCTGTGAAGGTCCTCCAAAGACTGCTGCACCTTGGGCAGACTGGGCCACTGGGAGACCAGGCAGCATGTTGGCTACTGACTGAGAGGTGGACTGTAGGTGAAAAGTTGAAGGAATTTGAGTAGAGTCCCCACTTTCATGACACCTTTTGCCATCCTCTCTCTCAAGGCCCAGCCACACTTCACTGCCATCACTATGCTAGAGAAGGATCTGGTGCAGATTAGTGTAGCCTTGTGAGTTCAAGGTCACAGTATCTGTCAAGCTATTTAAGGTAGCAGATATGTTGGCATCCAGAGGCTGCACAATAGTGTTGAAGATGTAATATTACTTGTTCCTTTGGTGTGTGGCCTATTGTAAGGCTCATAGGACTACAAGTAATATCCAAAGAAAATATGGGTTTTTATATAACTTAACAAGGACATATATATTTTAAAAAGTTATTGTGCAAGCACACCTACACACGCCTCACTCTACTGGGCTCCATCCACAACTTCCTGGTCATGTGTGATGCGGCATCACTTCTTCTGGTGATTTTCATTTACAGCTGTTAAGATGGTCTGCTCTTAAGGTGGTCCCTTCTTAAGGCCATCTCGCAACATTCCCCTTTTATCAAAAATAAAAATGCATGTACAATATACAGTGATGTTGCAATTCAGACTAACTATACATGACTAAATCAAAACATTATTTACAAGTGAGTAAGTTTAATACTCTCGAAAAAGTAGAGGAGGTTTGCTTATTCGTCCTAATCTTTTTATCGTGAGCCTCTTCCCACAGCTGAGCTCGTCTTGACAACTGCACTGAGATTCTGATGACTCACAACTCTGGTTAGCATGCTCTCCCTCAGTGCTCATAGCCTCTGTACTTTCATCTTCAGACTTTGTCTTTGTACATGTCTGCAATGTCACAGGGTTGTCACATGTAGTGTTGTCATACACCTCTCTGAGTTGACTTCAGTTCCACCTGAGAATCGCACCACTGGGTGTCTGGACCTCATATGATCTGGCTACCTTTCCCATTTTACTTTTGCGCCAGACAGGAATAAACAAGTGTTGCAGTTCATCCATGCGCTCTTTAAATGTTTGCCATTTCCTATCCACCATCATCCCTTTAAGTAACATTTCCCAATCCATCATAGCCAACTCACACATCATACCTTCGTAGTTTCCTTTACTAAGATTCAGGACCCTAGTGTCAGAATCAAATATGTCACTCTCTAACTTGATGAAGAATTCTATCATAGTATGGTCGCTCATCCCCAAAGGGTCTCGCACAACTAGATTGTCAATTATTCCTCTCTCATTACACAATACCCAGTCTAGAATGGGCTGTTCTCTAGTTGGTTCCTCAACGTATTCGTCCAGAAAACCATCCCATATACACTCCAAGAATTCCTCCTCTACGGTATTGTGACGAATTTGATTTGCTCAATCTATATACAGATTAAAATCACCCATAATTACAGATGTTCCTTTATCACATGCTTCTCTAATTTCCTGTTTAATGCCATTCGCAACACCTTTCTGTGACGCATAATTCAAACAGTCCCCAGTCCAGCTGGCAGGTAAGTCATGTGACGATCTTTCTGTTTGAGACAGCAGGCTGGATTTTACTGTCGGCGGACAGGACTTTTCCACCGACATAAATGTCGGTGGCGAACCCGCTTCCGCCTAGCCCAGGGATCCGACCCGCATTTTACGGGTCCCCGGGCTTTAATTGTCCCAAGGCAGGGCTTCAACCTGCTTAAGGGAGGAGGTCCTGCCTCAGTGAGCTGCCAGCCAATCAGCGGGCTGGCAGCTCTTAATCCCAGCAGCGCCAGCGGGAGCGGTGGCCACTGTTGAGACTGCGGCCCAGCTGACGCCATGGTGCCAGGACTTCAGGTAAGTTGGGCTTGCCTCGCTGGAGGGGTGATTGGTCATGGCGGCAAGGCAAGGGTAGTCGCTTGGGGGGAGGGGGGGTGTCTTGGGTCCCAGGGGTGGGTTGTGAGGCAGGAACGGCCAGTCTGCCATGACCCCCCTCCACCCCCCACAGCGCACGGAAAGGTTGGCAGCTATCGCTGGGCAGCCTTTTACGTACTCAGCACACCTGGCTCACCCAATTCATAGTTGTCCAGCATACCAGGACCTGTGCAGTTTCTGGCATGCAAAGAGAATTGGCCAAGCAGTGCAGAAGGCCAAGTTCAGATACTGCACACAGGAATGGTGGCAGATCATGTGCAGAGAGAACACCTGCAAGACAGTATGTCAAACATAACAAAAGTTATGCCAACACAGAACAAAAGCCCAAGCAGGTACATCAGGTCAGCAGAGAGACCAATTGTCAGGAGTACATGGATGATGAATGCACTCATGAACAGCGAGCAAGCATTTTACACAGTTAATTTGGATCAATAAGTCAAGGCTATTATGCAACCTGAGGCATTCACCATGATCAGGATTATATGCCCACAGAAGAGTGGCAAGTATAAGCTCAGTGAAAGTCAACATTAGAGCAAATGCAAATATTCTGCCCATCCGTATACTGAAGGACATGTATTTAAAGAAATGGGAATCTATGGTACGAACCACAACAGAATGCATGAATGGCCTCATTTGATTGGAGCATATGATGATCTATGGTACTGGCCATGCTATTCATGAAAGAATACATCATTTCAGTCGCCTGCAACATCACCCTCACTCATTCTTGAGGTGGATTCCAACAATCTCTCGACAATTCCATTTTAGAAGCTGGTCAATGGATTGCACATTGTCAGCTGCTGCTCGATGATTCTCCTCTTCATCGACAGCCCCCAATATATGACATCTATGTCCAGCTGAGAAAAGCATTGAGAATGCTCTCCACTGCTGTCCCTGTCTCCACCATCTGCCATTGCTTACCTGCAAAGTGTGTGTTACCAGGTGAAAACAAACTATCTGCCTTACTAGTTGCACTGAAGGGTGAGTATCTGAGCTGGTGCACAGTCTGCATGAGTCCGGTAATAGTTCTCCATCAGAATTCCGGCAATAGTACTGAAGACCTGTGCTCCAGAACTTGCCGCGTCCCTAGCCAAGCTGTTCCAGTACAGCTGCAACACTGGCATCGACCCTGCAATGTGGAAAATTGCCCAGGTATGTCCTGTACACAAAAAGTAGGACAAATCCAACCCGGCCAACTACCACCCCATTAGCCTACTCTCAATCATCAGTAAAGTGATGGAAGGTGTCATCAACAATGCCATCAAGTGGCACTTGCTTAGCAACAACCTGTTCAGTGACGCTCAGTTTGGGTTCTGCCAGGGCCAATCAGCTCCTGACCTCATTACAGCCTTGGTTCAAACATGGACAAAAGAGCTGAACTCAAGAGGTGAGGTGAGAGTGACAGCCATTGACATCAAGGCAGCATTTGACTGAGTACGGCATCAAGGAGCCCCAGCAAAACTGAGGTCAATGGGAATCAGGGGGAAAACCCTCCGTTGGCTGGAGTCATACCTAGCACAAAGGAAGATGGTTGTGGTTGTTGGAGGTCAATCATCTGAGCTCCAGGACATCACTGCAGGAGTTGCTCAGGGTAGTGTCCTAGGCCCAACCATCTTCAGCTGCTTCATCAATGGCCTTCTTACAATCATAAGGTCAGAAGTGGGGATGTTCGCTGATGATTGCATAATGTTCAGCACCATTTGTGACTCCTCAGATACTGAAGCAGTCCGTGTAGAAATGCAACAAGACCTGGACAATATCCAGGCTTGAGCTGATAAGTGGCAAGTAACATTCACGCCACACAATTGCCTGGCAATGACCATCTCCAACAAGAGAGAATCTAACCATCTCCCCTTGACATTCAATGGCATTACCATTGCTGAATCCCCCACTATCAATATCCTAGGGGTTACCATTGACCAGAAACTGAACTGGAGAAGCCATATAAATACCGTGGCTACAAGAGCAGGTCAGAGGCTAGGAATCCTGAGGCGAGTAACTCACCTCCTGACTCCCCAAAGCCTGTCCACCATTTACAAGGCGCAGGTCAGGAGTGTGATGGAATACTCTCCACTTGCCTGGATGGTTGCAGCTCCAACAACACTCAAGAAGCTCGACACCATCCAGGACAAAGCAACCCCGCTTGATTGTCACCCCATCTACAAACATTCACTCACTCCACCACTGACGCACAGTAGCAGCAGTGTGTACCATCTACAAGATGCACTGCAGCAATGTACCGAGGCTCCTTAGACAGCACCTTCCAAACCTGCGACCTCTGCCAACTAGAAGGACAAGGGCAGCAAATACATGGGAACACCACCACCTGCATGTTCCCCTGCAGGTCACACACCATCCTGACTTGGAACTATATCGCTGTTCCTTCACTGTCGCTGGGTCAAAATCCTGGAACTCCCTTCCTAACAGCACTGTGGGTGTACCTACCCCACTTGGACTGCAGCAGTTCAAGAAGGCATCTCACCACCACATTCTCAAGGGCAATTAGGGATAGGCAATAAATGCTGGCCTGGCCAGCGACACCCACATCCCATGAATGAACAAAAAAAAAGGACTCAGCTCCTCTGAGGAATTATTGCCAGCGATCTTCACTGTCTTTGCCTTTATGCGTTAAGGTTCTGTGAGGGATAAAAGACAGGATTTAGTCCTGTCAATGTTAGAATATGTTGCAAATGCAGGGAACAATGCTAACCCACTGGCTTCGGGGAAAGCAGCAAGAGCCAAGTTCATGGCACCATGGGTGGCTCTGCTGCACAAGAGGGAAGGAAGAAGTGTGGCAGAGCTATAGTGATAGGGGATTCAATCATAAGTGGAATAGACGGGCGTTTCTGCAGCTGCAAAAGTGACTCCAGGATGGTATGTTGCCTCCCTGGTGCTCGAGTCAAAGATGTCTCTGAGTGGCTGCAGGGCATTCTGAGGGGGGAGGGTGAGCAGCCAGTTGTTGTGCACCAAGATATAGGTAAAAAAAAGGGATGAGGTCCCACAAGCTGAGTATAGTAAGTTAGGACATAAATTAAAAAGTAGGACCTCAAAGGTAGTAATCTCAGGATTACTACCAGTGCCATGTGCTGGCGAGAGCAGAAGTAACAGGATATATCAAATGAATACGTGACTGGAGAAATGGTGTAGGGGGGTGGGATTCATATTCCTGGGACATTGGGATCAGTTCTGGGGAAGGTGAGACCAGTACAAACTGGACGGGTTGCATCTGGGCAGGACCAGGACCAGTTTCCTTGGAGGGGCGGAGTTTGTGAGTGCTTTTGGGGAGGGTTTAAACTAGAATGGCAGGGGGATGGGAATCTGAGCAGGGAGACAGAGGCGGGGGAAACAAGGATAGAAATGAAAGACAGAAAGGTAAGAAGCAAAAGTGGAAGGCAGAGGAAACAAGGGCAAGAAACAATTGAGGCCATAGTGTAAAACAAAGCTAAGATGACTAACAAAGTTAAAAAAACAAGTCTAAAGGCATCGTGTCTTTATAATGCATGGAGTATTCGCAATAAGATAGATGAATTAAGAGCGCAAATAGATATAAATGGTTCTGATATAGTTGTGATTACAGAGACATGGCTGCAGGGTGACCAAGGATGAGAACTGGACATCCAGGGGTATTCAATATTTAGGAAGGACAGGCAAAAAGGGAAAGGAGGTGGCGTAGCATTGTTAGTAAAGGAGAAGTCAATGCAATCGTGAGGAAGGATATCGGCTCGGCAAATCATGATGTGGAATCAGTATGGGTGGACCTAAGTAACACCAAGGGGCAGAAAACGTTGGTGGGGGTTGTCTATAGGCCCCCAAACAGCAGTGGAGATGTAAGGGATGGCATTAAACAGGAAATTAGAGATGCATGCAATAAGGGTATAAGTGTAATCATGGGTGCTTTTAATCTACATATAGATTGATCAAATTAGCAATAATAATGTGGAGGAGGATTTCCTGGAGTGTGTACGTCATGGTGTTTTGGACCAATACATTGAGGAACCAACTAGAGAACAGGCTATCCTGGACTGGGTATTGTACAATGAGCAAGTATTAATTAACAGTCTTGTTGTGCGGGTTCCCTTGGGGAGGAGCGACCATAACATGATAGAATTCTTCATTAAGATGGAGAGTGAAGTAGTTGAATCCGAAACTAGGGTCCTGAATCTAAATAAAGGAAACTACAAAGTTATGAGGCGCGAGTTGACTATGGTAGATTGGCAAACTTTACTAAAAGGGTTGACGGTGGATAGGCAATGGATAATATTTAAAGAGCGTGTGCATGAATTACAACAATTATTCATTCCTGTCTGGCGCTAAAATAAACCAGAAAGGTGGCTCAACCGTGGCTTACAAAAGAAATTAGGGATAGTATTAGATCCAAAGAGGAGGCATATAAAATTGCCAGAAAAAACAGCAAGTCTGAGGATTGGGAGCAGTTTAGAATTCAGCAAAAGAGGACAAAGAGGTTGATTAAGCGGGGGAAAATACAGTATGAGAGTAAACTTGTGGGAACATAAAAACTGACTGTAAAAGCTTCTATAAATATGTGAAGAGAAAAAGATTAGTGAAGACAAATGTAGGTCCCTTGCAGTCAGAAACGGGGGAAATTATGATGGGGAACAAAGAAATGGCAGAACAATTAAACACAAAGGAGGACTCAAATAACCTCCCAGAAATGTTAGGGAACCAAGGGTCGAATGAGAGGGAGGAACTGAAGGAAATCAGTATTAGTGCTGGGGAAATTAATGGGGTCGAAGGCTGACAAATCCCCAGGGCCTGATAATCTACATCCCAGAATACTAGAGGAAGTGTGGGTGCATTGGTGGTCATCTTCCAAACTTCTACAGACTCTGGAGCAGTTCCTACAGATTAGAGGGTGGAAAATTTAACCCCACCATTTAAAAAAGGAGGGAGAGAAAAAACAGGGAATTACAAACCAGTTAGCCTTACATCAGTAATGGGGAAAATGCTGGAGTCTATTATAAAGGATGTGATAGCAGAACACCTGGAAAGCATAAATGGGATTGGACAAAGTCAGCATCGATTTACGAAAGGGAAATCATGCTTAACAAATCTAATGGAGTTTTTTGAGGATGTAACTCGTAGAATAGATAAGGGAGAACCAGTGGATGTGGTGTATTTGGATTTTCAGAAGGCTTTTGATAAGGTCCCACATAAGAAGTTAGTGTGCAAAATTAAAGCACATGGGATTGGGGGTAATATACTGGCATGGATTGAGAATTGATTGACAGACAGGAAACAGACAGTAGGAATAAAAGTGTCTTTTTCTGGTTGGCAGGCAGTGACTAGTGGGGTACCGCAGGGATCAGTGCTTGGGCCCCAGCTATTCACAATATATATTAATGACTTGGGTGAGGGAACTAAATGTAATATTTCCAAGTTTGCAGACGACACAAAGCTGGGGTGGGGGGGGGGGGTGGGGGGGTGGGTAGGGATGGTGGGGGTGGGGGGTGCGGAATGTGAGCTGTGAGGAGGATGCAAAGAGGCTCCAATGTGATTTGGTCAAGTTGGGTGAGTGGGCAAATGCATAGCAGATGCAGTATAACATGGTTAAATGTGAGGTTACCCACCTTGGTTGTAAAAACAGAAAGGCAGATTATTATCTGAATAGTGGTAGATTGGGAAAGGGGGAGGTGCAACGAGACCTGGGAGTCCCTGTACACCAGTTGCTGAAAGCAAACATTCAGGTGCAGCAAGCAGTTAGGAAGGCGAATGGTATGTTGGCCTTCATTGAAAGGATTTGAGTACAGGAGCAAGGATGTCTTACTGCAGTTATACAGGGCCTTGGTGAGACCACATCTGGAGTATTGTGTGCAGTTTTGGTCTCCTTATCTGAGGAAGGATGTTCTCGTCATGGAGGGAGTGCAAGGAAGATTTCACTGTCCGATTCCTGGGATGGCAGGATTGACGTATGAGGAGAGATTGGGTCGACTAAGCCTATATTCACTACAGTTTAGAAGAATTAGAGGGGACCTCATAGAAACCTATAAAATTCCAACAGGATTAGACCGACTAGATGCAGGGAGGATGTTCCCGAAGGCTAGGGAGTCCCAAACTAGTGGTCACAGTTTCAGGATACGGGGTATACCATTTAAAACCGAGATGAGGAGAAATTTCTTCACTCAGAGGGTGGTCAACCTGTGGAATTCTCTACCGCAGAAGGCAGTAGAGGCTAAGTCATTAAATATATTCAAGAAGGAGATAGATATATTTCTTAATGCCAAAGGGATCAAGGGATCTGGGGAGAAAGCAGGAACAGGGTACTGAATTAGATGATCAGCTATGATCTTTTTTGAATGGCAGAACAGGCCTGAAGGGCCGAATGGCCTACTCCTGCTCCTATTTTCTATGTTTCTATGTTTAGCTGCCCTCAGAAGTTTGTCACCATCCTCTGTCTCCTCCATGATGACATGCAAGCCGTGATCCTGACCAACTGAACCACCCCAGACCCTACCTCAGCCATCGCTGGGGTCAAGCAAGGCTGTGTCATCGCACCAACCCTCTTCATTTTCCTCACTCCAATGTTACAGCTCACCTCCAGCAAACTACCCGCAGGGATAGATCTAATCTACAGAACAGATGGTAAACTGTTCAACCTACGCCGCCTTCAACCCAAAACCAAAATCACTCCAGTCTCAGTCATTGATGCTTGCGTGTGCGTTCGCTCTGAAACTGAGCTCCAGATCATCGTCGACTCCTTCTCTAAATGGGTCTTTCACTAAATAGCAGCAAATACCTTTTCCAACCAGGTCCCACAGCTCACACCTCCCACCATCAATCAAGATCAATGGAGAGATCCTGGAAAATATTGACCATTTTCCATATTTTGGGAACCTATTCTCGTCGAAGTCAGACATTGATGACGAGGTTCATCATCGCCTCCAATGTGCCAGCTCAGCCTTCGGCTGACTAAGGAAGAGAGTATTGGAGGATCAGGCTTTCAAACCCAGACTAAGATCATGGTTTACTGGGCAGCAGTGATCCCTGTGCTCCTATATGCTTCAGTGACTTGGACAACCTACAGCAGGCACATCAAAGCTCTGGAGAAGTATCATCAGAGATGTCTCCGCAAGATCCTTCAAATCCAGTGGCAAGAAAGGTGGTCCAAAAGCAGCATCCTCTCCCAAGCCAACCAGTCTAGCATCTGAATGTTAATCACTCAAAACCAGCTCCACTGGGCGGAACATGTTATTCCTATGCCTGACACCAGACCCCCAAAGTAGCTGTTCTACTCAGAACATGGTCACGGCAGGAGACTCCCGGGAGGACAGCAGAAATGCTTTAGTGATGTCCTCAAAGCATCCGTGAGGAGATCAAACATTCCCATCAATTCGCAGGAGTCCCTGGCTTGTGATCGTCCTAGATGGGAGAAAGCTCACTCGGGAAGGCATTGTACACATAGGAACGTTCTTTTCCAAGGAGGAGCTCAACTTCCTTTATTGGTCCTTTTGTACCTTAAATTCCTGATACCTGCTGTAATTTTTCTTGTTCCCCTTGTACCCAATCTAAAGTAAAAATACTTTTCTTTGAATCAGATGAACTAAGTCTACCAGAGTCTGGAAGATGGGTTTAACCATTACTCAAAGAAGAAAAAATACCTCGCTCGTTTTTTTTCTCTCTACAGAAGTCAATGGGGTATATAATTGGTGGCTAATCAGCTACCGCCTGTTATGCATCCCTGCTGAAGTTGAATTTTACCTCCCACTATATTGTTTCTTAGGCTTTTGCAAGTAGTGTGAAAGCTATCTCAAGTATCAGACGTACCATTTCCCTGAAACAGCACCAGCAAAGCTTTTATTCATTTGCCTGCAAACATATGAAATGCTGACACTATTTCTATCAAAGTACATCATCCTGTCATGTGCGTGACACTGTGAAGAAAATGATGTATGCCTTTTGTCTTTCACCAGGCAATGAAGGTTTTTCATGAAGACAATGTCACTTTAAATCATATGTTTCCTCTCTCCTTATTGCTGTCTACATATTTTCCTGAATAGAGCCTGTTATTACTTTCAGCTTATTACTCTGAGCAGATGCAGTTCAAATCTTTGTACCCGAGAAGCAGTAAGAGTTGATTGATATCGAAAGGCATTATTACTGTGATAGCAGTGAAATAACAAGGGAATTTGTAATAATTCTCTTATTTTATTCACATTTTGTTTTATTTTTTCAATGCATGTGGGTGTCACTGGCAAGGCCAGCATTTGTTACCCATCCCTAATTGCCCTTAACAACTGAATGGCTTGCTAGGCCAGTCCATTTCAGAGGCAAGTTAAGAGTCAACCATATTGTTGTGGGTTTGGAGTCACATGTATGCCAGATCAGGTAAGGAGGGCAGATTTCCTTCCCTGAAGGACATTAGTGAACCACATGGGTTTTTAGGACAATTGATGAAAGCTTCATGGCACCATTATTGACACCAGCGTTCAATTTCAGATTTTATTAATTAATTGAGTTAAATTTCTACCAGCTGCCACGGTAGAATTTGAACTTGTGTCCACAGGGCATTAGCATGGGCCTCTGGATTACTGGCCCCGTGACATTACCACTGTGCCACCATTCCCGCCATCCCCTCCCCCCACTAAACCATTGATTGTAATGTTGAAAGAGTAAAACCTGTGAAGAACTGTGTTCTGGAAACTACAAAACAATCACATTTGTTCATCTACAATGTTTTAAAGGACCAATATTCCTAATTTGCGAAGCAATTCCACAACCAACAAATCAAATCAAAGCTCTGCAGTCCTGCCACATCCAGCTGTGAATGGTGGTAGACAATTAAACAACTCACTGAAGGAGGAGGTTCCACAAACATCCCCATCCTCAATGATGGGGAGCCCCGCCAATCAGTGCAAAAGACAAGGCTGAAGCATTTGCAACCACCTTTCGCCAAAAGTGCCAAGTGGATAATCCTTTTTGGCCTCCTCCTGAGGTCCCCAGAATCATAGATGCCAGTGTTCAGACAATTTGATTCACTCCACGTGATATCAAGAATTGGCTGAAGGCATTAGATGCAGCATAGGCTATGGGACCTGACAACATCCCAGATGTTTGACTGAAGCCTTGTGCTCCGGAGCTAGCTGTGCCCCTAGCCAAGCTGTTCCAGTACAGCTACAATACTGGCATCTAGCCAGCAATGTGGAAAATTGCCCAGGTATATCCTATCCACAAAAAGCATGAAAATTCAATGCAGCCAATTATCACCCCATCGGTCTACTCTAAATCATCAGCAAAGTGATGGAAGTGTCATCAACAGTGCTATCAAGGGAAACTTATTCAGCAATAATCTAAAAAAAGGGTCATTCTCGCGTTGGCAGGCTGTGACAAGTAGGGTACCACAGGGATCAGTACTTGGGACCCATCTGTTCACAACATATATCAATGATTTGGGTGCGCGGACCAAATGTAATATTTCCAAGTTCGCGGATATGTGAATGTGTGTTGTGAGGAAGATGCAAAGTGGCTTCAAGGGGATTTGGAAAGACTTAGGTGAGTGGGCAAGAATGAATATAGTGTGGAAAAATGTGAGGTTATCCACTTTGGTAGGAGGAACAGATGTGCAGAGTAGTTCTTAAATGGTAAGAGATTAGAAAATGGAGATGTGCAAAGGGACCTGGGTGGCCTTGTCAATAAGTCACTGAAAGCTAACCTGCTGGTGCAGCAAGCAATTAGGAAGGCTAATGGTATGTTAACCTTAATCCAAGAGGATTTGAGTACAGGAGTAGTGATATCTTGCTTCAATTGTATAGAACCTTGGTTATACCGCACCTGGAGTACTGTGTGCAGTTTTGGTCCCCTTACCTTAAGGAAGGATATTATTGTCACAGAGAGAGTGCAACGAATGCTCACCAGACTTGTTCCCGGGATGGCAGGACTGTCCTATGATGAGAGATTGGGGAAACTGGGCCTGTATTCTCCAGAGTTCAGAAGAATGAGAGGTGATCTCATTGAAATCTACAAAATACTTAAAGGGATAGACAGGGTAGATGCAGCTAAGGTGTTTTCCCTGGTTGGGGAGTCTGGAACCAGGGGACACAATTTCAAAATAAGGGGGAAGCCACTTAGAACAGAGATGAGGAGAAATTTCTTTACTCAGAGGGTTGTGAAGCTTTGAAATTCTTTACCCCAGAGGGCTGTTGAAGCTCAGTTATTGAGTATGTTTAATGCAGAGATTGATGGATTTCTAAATACAAATTACATATGGGGATATGACGATAGTGTGGGAAAAAAGCATTGAAGTGGATGATCAGCCATGATCATATTGAATGGCAGACCAGGCTCGATGGGCTGAATGGCCTACTCCTGCTTCTATGTTCCTATGTTCCTAACCTGCTCACTGATGCTCATTTTGGGTTCTGCCAGGGCCACTCAGCTCCTGACCTTAGTACAGCTCGGTCCAAACATGGACCAAAGATCTGAATTCCAGAGGTGAGGTGAGAGCGACTGCTTTTCGCTTCAAGGCAACATTTGACTGAGTATAGTATCAAGGAGCCCTAGCAAAATTGAAGTAAATGGGAATTAGAGGGAAAACTCTCCATTGGTTGGAGTCATACTGAGCACAAAGGAAGATGGTTGTGGTTGTAGAAGTCAATCATCTCAGCACCAAGACATCACCGCAGGAGTTCCTCAGGGTAGTATCCGAGGCCCAACCATCTTCAGCTGCTTCATCAATGACCTTCCCTTCATCAGAAGGTCAGAAGTGGGGATGTTCGATGATTGTACAGTGTTCAGTACCATTCATAACTCCTCATATACTGAGGCAGTCCATGCCCGTATGCAGCAAGACCTGGACAGCATACAGACTTGGGCTGATAAGTGGCAAGTAGCATTTACACCACAAAAGCGTTAAGCAATGACCATCTCCAACAAGAAAGAATCTAACCATCTCCCCTTAAGGTTCAATGGCATGACCAGGCTGAATCCCCCACTATCGACATCCTGTGGGTTACCATTGACCAGAAACTGAATTGGACCAGCCATATAAGTAATATGGCTATAATAGCAGGTCAAAGGCTGGGAATTCAGCAGGGAGTAACTCACCTCCTGACTCCCCAAAGCCTGTCCACCATCTACAAGGCACAAGGTAAGAGTGTGGATGGAATACTCTCCACTTGCCTGGATGGGTGCAGCTCCAACAACACTCAAGAAGCTCGACACCATCCAGGTTAAAGCAGCCCGCTTAATCAGCACCCTGTCCACTACCTTCAACATTGACTCCCTCCACCACCGACGCACAGTGGTAACAGTGTGCAACATCTATAAGATGCAATGCAGCAACTCACCAAGCCTCCTTCAACAGCACCTTTCAAACCCACAATCTCTACCACCTATGCAGACGCGTAGGAACACCACCAACTATAAGTTTCCCTCCAAGCCACACACCAATCTGACATGGAATTATATTGCCGTTCGTCCACGGTCACTGGGTCAATATCATGAACTCCCTCCCTCACAGCACTGTGGGTGTACGGGCAGTGGAGCTTTGTTAAACGCACTCACTAGTGAGTATTGAATTCGAGGAAATCTGTGCTGCACTTAAACATACACCTATCATCCAGCCATGACTCCTCAATCCGAACCAACACCATTATAACATAACTTTGAGTGCACCTGCACCATCTCACATCTGTGAGTTGTGAGTAGACTCAGATAAACTCCTTTACAAGGCATAGACGGGAGGGCCAGCTTAGCCTCCATATGAAGCCACATCCCACAGACTGACGAATGCAAAACTGCAAACTCAAACCAACAGTGAAGAATGAACATAGAAACAAAACATTTTCAAGAAAGGGCATGTCCGTCACTCTTCTGTAAGCATCAAAGCGTGCCAGCCATGAGGCATGCCATTACATTTAGCTCTCTAACTCAGCAAGTTTTAAGAAATGATGCAAATGTACAGAATAATAAAGCAGAAAAAATATATTATGAACTATTTCCGTGAAATCTTGTTGTTTTGAACACCTGTGCCACCTTTGTGCTCAGAATTCCTTAAGTTTACACTTTCGCCCACTACATCTAGGTGCCAGCCCAACATCAACAGCTGAGGTGGAGGCAGTCTGCTCAGTGCGCTGCCCCATTGCTCTGGATGACCAGGGTGGGCATCCATTGGAGGAACGGAGCCTTGATGGATCCATCCTGCTGGGGGTCTCCAGCACTGGTGCCTGAGTATCCCCCTTGGCCTTGCCTGCTGGAGGTAAGGGGGTCAATGTTGGGGGTGGGGGGGAACAGGAGACGCCACGAATCCTGGGGGTGTCCTGAGTGGAAGGTCCCGGGGCAGCTGGCACGTGCTCCTCCTCCATCTGGGTACACAATTGCACCTTCCTGTCTCCCTGAGGGAAAGGGGCACCCAGACAGAGGTCCAGGTGTCTCGTCCCCTTCTCGCATAGCCACTGCTGCACAGAGCCCATGGCTACAGCAATGAAATGCAGGTCAGAGCATATATGGGTCAATTGCCAATTGTTCAACCTGGCCCTCCATGGTGGTCGCCATCCTCTCCATTGAGGAAGCCATATGCTCATATGCCTGAGACATGGCAGACACCATGGCTTGTATGGACTTCTCCATCGCCCGCACAAAGCTCCGCATGACCTCTGACGTCTTTAACATATGTTCCCCATACCTTCACTGCATTTCCAATAGACTTCTTGTGACCACGACCAGAGGACCATCATCAGTGCGGGGCTCATCAGGGGTCCAGCCCCCAGCAAATATCCGAATGTCAGGGGATCTGGATGTAACATTCTCCCTCAACTGCTGGGACGTGTCTGTACTGTGCTGTGTGGATGTGACTGCACTGGCAGAGGATGCTGAAGAGGCAGGTGACGGTGCACCCTCTGAGGCATTGGAATCATCGTCCCCAGAGGTGGAGTCTACAGGCTGCTGGCTTGTCATTGCTCTTGTTGGGGGATTGTGGACACGTGCAGTGGAGAACAAACACAACCACATTAAGCACCATCACAGTATGAGCACATCACTTTCTCATTCGATCCTCCTGTGTGCCCATATGGCATCAATAGTAAGGTTGGCTCTTCATCCTTATCCCTAGACGATCCAGCCTCACCATCCACAATGGCTAGTCCTCCCTCCTCTCCTGCTATCTGGACCACCTCCTCCTCTGCTGGGGTCAGGAGTCTTAGATCTGGAAAATCACCTCCGTTATGGTGCGCTCCCGCTGATTGTGCGTCTGCACGAGAAAGCGCTAAGTTAATGACATGTCAAATGACACCCCTTGTCTGTATGTATCTCCATCACATATACTGGCCTGTCAGTCGCACACTGCATCCAAGTGTAACCAGACTCCATACTTCCACATTCTCTGGGCACAATTGTTATGTGGCACCATGGCTGATCACACATTCATCCACCTGGCATGGATACCTACTGACATACATAATGTTTTGAGGACCCCACAAGATACCATTTGTTAAGATTCGGCTGTATTACTTATCCTCACCAATCTGAGCAGGTCATTGACCCGTTTCCTACACTGCACCCAAGGTCTATGTTGAACCCAGTGGTTCGGCACCTCCTCCGCCAGCTCCTTCCAGGCCACCTTGGTCAGGCGTGAGGGTCTTCTGATGCCATCTGCAAGAAAGAGGACCTCCCACCTTTCCCTGACGGCCTGGAGGGGCACCTGCTGGTCTCTGCCTAGCAGCTGACATGTCGCTGAAGCAGCTACTAGTGGTGGTGATGGAAAAGTCCAAACAAACTCATAGGTGGTGATGGTGTTGGAGAGGTGTCCAGTTGGGTGAGGGTGGGTAAGATCTTGCACTAATTTAAGGGGAAAAGCCTATAATTCTCTGCCTGAAGAAAATCAGCTACAGTGATGAATCTCATGATTGGACTGAAAGACTATTTCTCGCCTTGTCACAGATTGAATTTGTAAAAGAATTCTGTGTCGCTCAGGCAGTCACTAGCAAAACCTACAAAGAGCAAAGGGACTTCACCTTGAAATGGGTCAGAAGTGGCAACTTCAGAAGTGACATAAAACAGTTGCATACTTTGAAATGTAATGATATTGGAGCAAAATTCCTTGAGTGATTCCAAGCAAGGCATGTTAAAAAATCTCCAAATATTTTGGAACAAAATTCACTGGATAAAGCCGTCAAAATCACGACCAAAGCAATCTGGTTTAGCAATTTCTCCATAAAGAGAACTTTGAATAGATCAAAAAGTGGAGAGAAATTCATGCCATAACTCACAAGAAAATGGTTGCACACATCATGACGTGAACCCTGAAATGACAAATGTAGTGTTGTGGTGTTTTGAAATTGCAATTGCAATGTGCATTATGTATTCTAGAAGCTGCTGTAGAACACACATGCTCACAAAGTGAAACTAAAACAGACAGAATAAAAAAAAGAAACCTTTATGTTCAACTACTGCAGTCTTTGTCTCTCTGTTTTTGCTTCATAGAGGCAGCATGGTTTTGTGAAGGGGAGGTCGTGTCTTACTAATTTGATTGAGTTTTTTGAGGAAGTGACAAAGATGATTGATGAAGGAAGGGCAGTGGATGTTATCTATATGGACTTCAGTAAAGCCTTTGACAAGGTCCCTCATGGCAGACTGGCACAAAAGGTGAAGTCACATGGGATCAGAGGTGAGCTGGCAAGATGGACACAGAACTGGCTCGGTCATAGAAGACAGAGGGAAGCAGTGGAAGGGTGCTTTTCTGAATGGAGGGATGTGACTAGTGGTGTTCCGCAGGGATCAGTGCTGGGACCTTTGCTGTTTGTAATATATATAAATGATTTGAAGGAAAATGTAGCTTGTCTGATTAGTAAGTTTGCGGACGACACAGAGGTTGGTGCAGTTGTGGATAGTGATGAGGATTGTCAGAGGATACAGCAGGATATAGATTGGTTGGAGACCTGGGCGGAGAAATGACAGATGGAGTTTAATCCGGACAAATGTGAGGTAATGCATTTTGGAAGATCTAATACAGGTGGGAAGTATACAGTAAATGGCAGAACCCTTAGGAGTATTGACAGGCAGAGAGATCTGGGCGTACAGGTCCACCGGTCACTGAAAGTGGCAACGCAGGTGGATAAGGTAGTCAAGAAGGCATACGGCATGGTTGCCTTCATCGGTCGGGGTGTAGAGTATAAAAATTGGCAAGTCATGCTGCAGCTGTACAGAACTTTAGTTTGGGCACACTTAGAATATTGCGTGCAATTCTGGTCGCCACACTACCAGAAGGACGTGGAGGCTTTGGAGAGGGTACAGAAGAGGTTTGCCAGGATGATACCTGGTCTGGAGGGCATTAGCTATGAGGAGAGGTTGGATAAACTCGGATTGTTTTCACTGGAACGACGGAGGGGGAGGGGCGACATGATAGAGGTTTACAAAGTTATGAGTGGCATGGACAGAGTGGATAGTCAGGAGCTTTTTCCCAGGGTGGAAGAGTCAGTTACTCGGGGACAGAGGTTTAAGGTGAGAGGGGCAAAGTTTAGAGGGGATGTGCGAAGCAGGTTTTTTACATAGAGGGTTGTGAGTGCCTGGAACATGCTGCTGGGGGAGGTGGTGGAAGCAGGTACGATGGCGACGTTTAAGAGGCATCTTGACAAATACATGAATAGGATGGGAATAGAGAGATACGGTCCCTGGAAGTGCGGAAGGTTTTAGTTTAGACAGGCATCAAGATCAGCGCAGGCTTGGAGGGCCAAATGGCCTGTTCCTGTGCTGTACTGTTCTTTGTATATCCTATACCAAACTCAGCTAAACCTTGCTCATGTCCAGAGAACATCACGCCAAACAAATGGCTTTCATCAAATCTATCTGCAATACTTCAAAAGTAATTTGTCCACAAAAAACAGAACAAATCCAATCTGACCAATGGATGCATTCTGCTCAGTTTGGTTTCTCTCTGGACCACTCGGCGCCAGATCTCATTACAACCTTTATCCAAACATGGATGAAAGAATTCACTTCCAGAGGTGAGGCAGCATTTGACTGAGTGTGAGATCAAGGAGCCCTTGCAAAATTGAAGTAAATGAGAATCAGGTTGGCTGACCGGAGTCATACCTCACACAAAGGAAGATGGCTGTGATTGTTTGAGGCCAATCATTTTAGCCCTAGAACATCACTGCAGGTTTTCCTCAGAGTAATGTCCTAGGTCCAAACATTTTCAGCTATTTCATCAATTACCTTCCCTCCATCATAAGGTCAGAAGTGTGAATGTTCACTGATGATTGCAGGCTGTTCAGTTCCATTTGCAACTCCTCAGATAACGAAGCAGTCCATGCCCACAATCAGCAAGATATAGACAATGTTCAGGCTTGGGCTAATAAGTAACAAGTAAGCTTTAGAGTTTGGAGTGGGACCTGAACCTATAGCCTTTTGATTTAGAGGCATGAACGTTATCACTGAACCATAGCTGACAAATTGGTGGGAAATGGACTAAGGAATACATAACTCATCTTCTGATAGCCAATATGGACAGATCTGAACAGCCTACAATTCTTTTAATTGGTTAAATTGAGCAGCCAAGACTTTTCAAAATGTTTGACACTTCCCTGGAGATATCATGTACCGTTCTAATTGGCAATTTTGGATGGGTTCCACGAGGAGTACCTTTGAACAGTGGACAGAAGACTTTGAGCTCAGTGTATAGAGCCATAGAATCATTGGATAGTTCAGCACAGGAAGAGGCCATTTGACCCGTCAAGTATTTGCTGGGTCTTTTGAAGAGCAATCCAGTTAGTCTCACTCTTCCATTCGCTTCACATATCCCTGCAAATTTTTTCTCCTTAAAGTATTTTTCCAATTTCCTTTTGAAGACTACTATTGAATCTGTTTCCACCACCCAATTAAACAGCGCATTCCAAATCCTAACCACTCATTGCATTAAAAAAGTTATTCCTCATGTTGCCTCTGGTCCTTTTCCAATTAACTTAAATCTGTGACCTCTGGTTATCAATTCTTCAGCTAATGGAAATAGTTACTCTATATTTGCTACCGATTCGCTCAAATGCACCTTCACCTCCACCTTCAGTGCCCTAGTTCCAAATAAAACTATAACTCTCTTTCACCCAGGCTATTCCCCTACTACAGCCCACATCTCTGCTCCCTTATGTCCGAGGGGCGCAGACTTGAAAGGATACGGCAGACAACTGGTTTAGCCATTCATTGTCAGATCTGGCTGGACTACTTAAAACACTATCAGGTCCTGCTCTCGTCTGTTAAAACTGCTCACTATTCCAGGATCATCCTGGAATACAAAGATAACCCCTGGCCTCTTTTCTCTGCTGCAAACCGTTCTCTTAAACTCCTCTCCCCTGTCCCCTCCACCCTCACCCCTAATAATAAGTGCGAGGAGCTCATGGACATCTTTGTCACTAAGATCAAGATCATCCAATAAGCTACTTCTGCCCTGTCCCTCCCTTCCACTGGCCCACCTGGCCAAACTTTCTATAACGCTTCCCGCCCCCACACATCACACCACTCCCACTATCCCCCCGCCCTAGTCTTGAACTTGCATCTTTCTCTAATTTCTCTCCTATCAACCCTCTTGTCCTCTGAGCTCATCATGTCCTTGAGACCCACCTCCTGCTCCCTCGACCCTATTCCTACTAACATAACTTCCCCTCCTGGTCTCCATTTGGCTGATATTGTTGATGGTTCTGTCTCTTCAGGTGTTGTCACTGTCTCCTTTACATCTGCTGTCATCACTCCTTGCCTCAAAAAAACAAACATTGACACCACTATCCTTGCAAATTACTGCCCCATCTCCAAACTCTCTTTGCTCTCCAAATACCTTGAACATGTTGTCACCTCCCAAATCCGTTGCCATCTTTTCCGGAGCTCCATGTTTGAATCCCATCAAATCAGGTTTTCACCCCTGCCACAGTACCAAAACAAAGCTTATCAAAGTCATAAATGACAACCTTTCCCTTCTCATTCTTCTCGACCTGTCTGCAGCCTTTGACACAGTTGACCACACAATCCCCCTCCGATACCTCTCCACCGTCATCCAGCTGGGTGGGACTGGTCTCACCTAGTTCCATTCTTATCTATCTAACCATCCTAGGAAAATCACATGCAATGGCTTCTCTTCCAGCTTGCACATCGTTACCTCTGCTGTTCGCCAAGGATCTGTGAACAGAACTGGACGCAATACTCTAGCTGTGGCCTAACCAAAGCTTTATAAAGGTTCAGCATAAACTCCCTGCTTGTGTACTCAATAGCTCTATTTATGAAACCCAAGATCCCATGTGCTTTGCTAACTACTCTCTCAATATGTCCTGCCACCTCATCAAAAATCTCAATCAAGTTGGTTAAAGACAGTTTGAGTGCGTTAAAACAACTGAGCTGGAATTAAATAAAGAAATTAGTGAGCATTGTGAGAATTTTCAAGATGATGACATTGCACCCAATGCTCAGACTCCAGCAGCCCATCTCACGATGCTCCCTGACATTTGATATTAAATGCAATGCTCATTTTAGTGACTTATTTGACTGAAAAATATTGGGTACTCTGGCAGTAACTTAAGAATCAGTTACTCATAATCCATTATTGAATTCTGAAATAACTGATCTTGTGAAAAAATAACTTATTGCAGCACAATTAAAGTAAAATATTAGATTTTAAAAATATTTTTACCTTATGCTTGTAATTGTAAACATCTGCAAAATAATCTGGAGGTTTTCGCAAGTTTTTATAAGGGAAGTTCCCCTAACGTTACAATATGTATATTGTGATAACTTTTATTTGTTCTGACAGAATATATTGACTATAAAAGAAGTTTGAAAGGAAGTTAGCAGCTTGCAATTCAATTGAAGAGCTGTGGTGATACAAACAACTCCCAGAACAATGTGGGTACAGTCTGTGGATGGGAGATCATCCCTGAGATTGCATTAAAGCTTTGTACTTCCTTTGCAGTATCTACAAAATGATGTAATGCACATGTTCAATTGGTAGGATTCTCCTCATTGTCAATTATTTTCTTCTCTTTCCAGACATACCATGTCTCACGCATATTCATTGAGAGGACAGACAATATCATTCAAAGCCACTGCAAATATATTGAACCAAAGACTTGCACCTGCAAGAACCCAGCAAAACAATGATTTCCCTTTTGATTCTGCTCCCATCACATTGTGGGAAGCATCTCTCCAAACAGTGCAATTCAAATTTACAGCCCGTGCATGAGGTATTGTCATAGAGTCCTAGAGTCACTTACGGCTCAGAAGGAGGCCATTCAGCCCATCGAATCCATGCCGGCTCTCCACGGAACTATGCTGTCAGTCTCATTTCCCAGCTCGATCCCCATAGCCCTGTAAGTTTATTTCTCTCAAATGGGCATCCAACTTCCTCTTGAAGTCAGTGACTGTCTCAACTTCGACCACCCTTGTGGGCAGTGAGTTTCAGGTCATTACCACCCAGTGTGTCATAAAGTGCTGCCTCATATTCCCCTGCATCTTTTGCCCAAAACCTTCAATCTGTGTCCCCTAGGAATGGGAAAAGGTTTTCCTTGTCTAACTTATTTAAGACTGTCATAATCTTGTACACTTCTATTAAATCTCCCCTCAATCTGCTTTGTTCGAAGGAGAATAAACACAGCTTTTCCAACCCAACCTTGTAACTAAAATTCTCCAACCCTGGAACCATTCTGGTAAATCTTCGCTGCACCCTCTCAAGAACCCTCACATCCTTCCATAGAAACATAGAGTATAGGAGCAGGAGTAGGCCATTCGGCCCGTCGAGCCAGCTCCGCCATCCATTATGATGGGCGGCACAGTGGCGCAGTGGTTAGCACCGCAGCCTCACAGCTCCAGCGACCCGGGTTCATTTCTGGGTACTGCCTGTGTGGAGTTTGCAAGTTCTCCCTGTGTCTGCGTGGGTTTCCTCCGGGTGCTCCGGTTTCCTCCCACATGCCAAAGACTTGCAGGTTGATAGGTAAATTGGCCATTATAAATTGCCTCTAGTATAGGTAGGTGGTAGGGAAATATAGGGATAGGTGGAGATGTGGTAGGAATATGGAATTAGCGTAGGATTAGTATAAATGGGTGGTTGATGGTCGGCACAGACTCGGTGGGCCGAAGGGCCTGTTTCAGTGCTGTATTTCTAAACTAAAATATCCTTGAGTTCACTGGTGATGGTTACTCCCTTAAGCTATCTGGTTACCAGTTTCTCCCAATGCTCTATACCTGCTAGTGTGATAGCAAAACCCTAGAACCAGGGGCTACGGTTTAAAAATAAGTGGTCACCTATTTGAGGCAGAGATGAGGAGAATTTTTTTTGTCTCAGAGGGTCGTGAATCTTTGAAACTGTCTTCCTCAAAAGGCGATGGAAGCAGAGTCTTTGAATATGTTTAAGGCAGAGATAGATAGATTCTTGACAAGCAAGGGGGTGAAAGGTTATCGGGGTAGGTGGTAATGTGGAGAAATTTGTTCAGCCATGAATTTATTGAATGGCGGAGCAGGCTCGAGGGGCTGAGTGGCCTACTCCTGCTCCTAATTCATATGTTCGTATGCGCAATGAAACTCCCTAGTGTTCTGTACCGGATCTCTGTATTTTACACATGTGTACTCCTTCAATGTGTTTGAAGGAGCAAAGCATGTTAACACAGCATTACAAAACTACTGCAAAGTTAAGAAATTTGCATATGCTAGCCTGTTTCAGTTTATAATTTACATAAATCAAAAACACGATTTCCCGGTACCCTTATCATACCACCCAGAAGAATAATTTACCGCTTTCATACCAAGATAGGACATGTCCTTCTGAATGACCAAACATGGCAAATGAATTGGCCATTGTTTGGATCGAAATGAATTTCCCATCTTGCATTGTAATTACTATTCGACCGCCTATACAGACCTCAACAAAGGCTATTTTGGGAATCTAATGGGTGAACTTTCGTTAAGAATACACACCTTAACACAACTTATTTCCAGGTCATTTCTGTGGAAAAAGTGGCAAAAGAATCCTAAATCATGGCACTGCTGACTTGGAAATATATCGCCATTCCTTCATTGTTGCTGGGTCAAAATCCTGGAACTTCCTCCCTGACAGTACTGTGAGTGTACCTACACCCCACATGGACTGCAGCAGTTCAAGAAGGCAGCTCATCATCACCTTCTCAAGGGCAATTAGGGATGGGCAATAAATGCTGGTCTGGCCAGTGACGCCCACATCCCATGAACAAATTAAAAAAAACTCTTGATCCTATTTTTCTGTGCTTGCCATTAACCTTACTTCGTTAACTTATTTTACAGTTCTCCTAAAGCTCTACTTTCCAACTTCCTTTTTTAAAAATCATGTATTCCTAACAATTGAATCCTTCAATCTAGTAAACAATTTGTCTACCCCAACTGTATTCCCTTCAGAATTTCTTCATCTCAAAAGGGCTGGAATACAAAGGGATGGAAGATATTCTACAGTTGTATAAAACTGTGGTTAGAGCCCATTTAGAATACACATTCAGTTCTGGCTACCACAGTTCAGGAAGGATAGATTGGCTTTGGAGCGGGTTCAGTGCAGAGTTATCAGAATGATAGAACATATGAACATACTGAATTAGGAGCAGGAGTAGGCCACTCAGCCCCTTGAGCCTGCTCCACCATTCAATAAGTTCATGGCTGCACTTATGGGAATATAGGAGTAGGAACATAGGAGCAGAAGTAGGCCATTTAGCCCCTCAATCCTGTCCCACCATTCAATGACATCATGGCTGTTTTGTGACTGAGCTCCATGTAACTGCCCTTGCCCCGTATGCCATAATACTAACAAAACAAATCTATCAAACTCAGTTATAAAATTAACAACTAATCTAACATCAATTGCCATTCGCAGAAGAGAGTTCCAAACTTCTACCACACTTTGCAAGAAGTGTTGCTTAATGTCACTCCTGAAAAGTCCAAATCTAGATTTTTGACTATACCCCCTATTCCTAGACTCCCCAACCAGCGGAAATAGTTTTCCCTTTTGTAAATCCATGCTGACTCTGCCCAATTCCAGCACTGTTCTCTAAGTGCTCTGCTATAAAATCTTTGATAATGGACTCTAGAATTTTCCCCACCACCGACGTCAGGCTGACTGATCTATAATTCCCTGCTTTCTCTCTACCTCCCTTTTTAAATAATGGGGTTGCATCAGCTACCTTTCAATCTGCAGGAACTGTTCCAGAGTCTATAGAATCTTGGAAAATAATGGGGAAAAAAAACACTTTGAAGCTTTATCAAGGTTGAAACAACAATTGCTGCTGTATGCAATCACCTGAATAAAAGTGCACACATTCCTTTATATTGTGCTGCAGACCACACTTTGTGCATCTCCCAATAGATGAGTTGATGATGCAAGTCCAAAGCTGCTCTGCAATTGTATGATAATTATTCAAATAAACTAATTCTACAAACCTGGCACTATCACCTCTTTGCACAGTGAGGCAGCTTGGGCTAGTCAGATATTCCCAATGCATATTTTGATGGTATTGCAAAATCAGGGCTTTAAAGTACCCTTGAGCCATTTAAGTATATGTTACTCTGAGCTTTGAATATAAATAGAGTTGATTGATGAGCAGATGAATTCACTGTCTGGTTTACTACACAAATTAATGTATTGCAATGTTTCATTCTCAATAACCATAGGGTAATTTTTAATGGTATATTCCATTAATGTTTAGCATCGAGAGACAATTGATTTTAGTGGGTACTTATAGACTTCCACTCAAGAAGGAACAAGTAATTCTTTATTTCCTAATTTATTGTAACAAATGGGAGTTTGAGCAAGATAATTATTTGTTTATTTATTAACTTATCAACCTTAAGTGAAGTAGTGAAACAACAGGTATTTATAAATTCAGTACATTCAATCAGGTGGTTAACTTATTCTGTGATTACAATGGAATCAATCATTTCAGGAAGGCTGCAGGGAGAAATAGAGTACAGTGTAAGCAATTTCCTTGTAGAGACTGACAGGATGGATTGACTGGAGTATTGGATGATCAGTTCAAATGGGTTCAATGAGATCAGATGAGACAATAATTCATCAGGTAAGTATTTTATTAAATTCTTGTGAGGGAATTGAAACAGCTCAGAAGACCTACACAAAATTGACTTAAGCCATAGGGTATTAACTAAATATTAAATTACTTATTTATAGAGTACTTTATTGGGCATACCAGCCGGATGTAAGTATTTGTCTTGAGGTAAAACTGAGTGTCTGGTGTTACCCTTGAGAAACTTGCAAGTAAGAAAGATGAAGTCTTCAGGGTTTAGAGGTAGACCATTGATAGTGCAGCAAAATCTAACAAACAACCTAAGCCATAAAGTTCTCAGAAGATGAGAATAATTTATATCCTGGCACAATTCTTAATCAAAATGATGTGCTTTCTTTGCAAAGCAGATTGATGAAAAACATTGGGGCTGAGAATATGGTCCCACGTGTGTGGATTTCCAAGCTGACCTTTGACCATAATATGAGGTCAGCCAATTTGAACATTTTTTTTCCAAAAATATACTTTACTCATAAAAATCTGTAAAAAAAATACATTATCAAACAGTTCAAAACAGTTCCACGTTGAGATTCTAGAAAGTGCAAAAGAAATCAGTTTCCTTCGATACAGAACGTGAGTTGCCTCACAACCCTTCCATTCCATTTTACCTGCAATGTACATTTGCATTACACAGCAAAACCATATTTTGGTGCCTACAGCCCGAGGGGTTTTACACAGGTTCCAGCCCGTCGGTTCATTATGGTGGGAGGACCTGACACAGTGGCCTTTCCCCATTGAGTCTTTGCGTCAGCTGCCCCAAACTTTAGTGCGTCCCTCAGCACGTAGTCCTGGACCTTGGAATGTGACAGTCTGCAATACTTGGTCGTGGACAACTCTTTGCACTGGAAGACCAGCAACTTTCAGCAGACCAAAGTGCGTCTTTCACCGAGTTGACGGCTCTCCAGCAGCAGTTGATGTTTGTCTCGGTGTGCGTCCCTGGGAACAGACCATAGAGCACAGACTCCTGTGTTACAGAGCTGCTTGGGATGAACCTCGACAAAAACCACTGCATCTCTTTCCACACCTGCTTTGCAAAGGCACATTCCAGAAAGAAGTCGGCAACAGTCTCTTCCCCACGACAGCCACCTCGAGGGCAGTATGCGGAGGCAGTGAGATTCCGAGCATGCAGGAAGGATCCAAAGGGGAGGACCCTTCTCACCACCAGCCAAGTTACGTCTTGCAGCTTGTTTGAAAGTTCTGGTGATGAGGCATTCTGCCAAATGACTTTTGCAGTCTGCTCAGGGAACCATCCGACAGGATCCACCATCTCCTTTTCCCGTAGGGTCTTGAGGACATTCCATGCAGACCACTGCCTGATGGATTGGTGGTCAAAGGTATTTTTCTGCACAAACTTTTCCACGAAAGATAGGTGGTACGGCACGGTCCAACTGGATGCAGGGTTCTGTGGCAATGTGACCAAACCCATCCTTTGCAACACTGGGGACAGATAGAACTTCAGCACGTAGTGACACTTGGTGTTTGCGTACTGGAGTTCTACGCACAGCTTGATGCAGCTGCGCACAAAGGTGGCCATCAGGATCAGGGTGAAGTTGAGTATTCTTTTTCCCCCTTTATCCAGAGGTTTGAACATCGTGTTCCTCCGGATACAGTCCATTTTGGATCCCCAGATAAAGCAGAAAATGGATCGGGTGACTGCCACAGCGCAGGAGTGGTGTATGGGCCAGACCTGCGCCACATACAGCAACAACGTGAGCGCCTCGCACCTGATGACCAGGTTCTTACCCATAATGGAGAGAGATCGCTGCTCCCACATGTTCAGTTTATGTTTTACCATGGCTACTCACTCCTCTGAGGTTTTGGCGCATGGCCCTGCCCTTCCGAACCATATCCCCAGCACCTTCAGGTAGTCTCACCTGACGGTGAAGGGGACAAAGGATCGATCAGCCCAGTTCCCAAAGAACTGGCTCCCAACTTTGACTTTGGCTCCCGAGGCCAGTTCGCACTGATCACAGATGCTCATCAGTCTGTGAACGGACAGCGGATCCGAGCAGAAGACGACGACGTCATCCATGTATAGGGAAGCTTTGACCTGAGTGCCTCCGCTGCCTGGGATTGTCACCCCTCTTATGTCCGCATCCTTCTTAATGGACTCAGCAAAAGGTCTGATACAACAAACAAACAAGACAGGGGAGACAGGACAGCCCTGTCTGACTTCAGATTGGATCGGGAAACTTTTTGATTCCCACCCATTGATTGAGACTGCGCTACTGATGTTTAACCCAATTGCAGATTCCCTCCCTAAACCCCATTTTGGAGAGCACGTCCATCATGCATGAGTGCGATATCCTGTTAAAAGCCTTCTCCTAGTCCAAGCTGATGAAGCAGGTGTCCACCCTCCTGTCCCGTACATTGGCGATCATATCCCTGATAGTGCCAGGCTATCAGAGATCCTCCTGCTGGGTACAGTGCAGGTCTGATCGGGGTGGATCACCAACTCCAGAGCAGACTTGACCCGACTGACGATGACTTTGGACAGAATCTTGTAGTCAACATTAATTAACCTGGATACGTTCACATGGTCAAAGCTGTTTCCATCTGGGACCGGTCCATGCCCTCGTTCAGGCTGTCAAATGGCTTCCACTGCAGATGGCAACATAGTAATTTATGGAGGTTATTCAAAACAGGTAATTTATTCACTTTTAGGGCTCTTCTATTTGTTCAATTTAGCATAAAACAACACAAGATAGTTATATAACAGAAACAACCCTTGAAGGATTTATAGACATCTAAGATAATTTTCTTCTAACTGATTTGCTTAGAAATGTTTGATTAGAAAATAAATATTTCTTGAGATTCTAGATATCTCAAAAATCAAGCGTCACAGTAGTCATCAACATTTCAAATGTATTGGTAGGTAGTTAATAGCCTTGGGAAAACTGATAAGGCCATTAAGGAAGGAAAATATAGTAGGTTTGGTGAAAGCAGCAGTAGATCAATGAAAATAATATGCTTTTCTGATTCGATTTGGTTGTCTGTTTTAGTTACTGGTAGTCTGTATCTTGAATGGTAATAAGTGCTATCATCTTTCTGCAGCAGTATTGTTCGGCTCACCCCATGGTTAATTTGATTAAAGATTGAAATATAGATATGAAGGAAAGTCTCAGCAAATTTCAGCTAGGGAGGTGGTAGGAGCTCTACAATTGGTTTCAGTGTCCCTGAGTTAGACAATGACACAATAAAGGATATAGGCCCTGGCAACAGCCCTACTGTAGTACTCAAGACCTGTGCGCCAGAGCCAGCCACTCCCTTAGCCAAGCTGTTCCACTAAAACTATGACACTAAAATCTACTTGACAATGCGTAAGACAGGATAAATGTAACCCTGTTGGTGTCCTCCCAATCATCAGTCAATTGGTGGAAGGAGTTATTTATTGTGCCATTAAGGGATACCTACTCAACAATAATCTGAAAAAATGGAGATGGTTGATAAAGATTTGTGTATATGGACAAAGAAGGAGGTGGATAGCATAAAAACAGATGATGAGGAAGTACTTTAGGGTGGCACAGTGGTGCATTGGTTAGCACCGCAGCCTCACAGCTCCAGCGACCTGGGTTTAGTTCTGGGTACTGCCTGTGCGGAGTTTGCAAGTCTCCCTGTGACTGTGTGGGTTTCCGCTGGGTGCTCCGGTTTCCTCCCACAGCCAAAGACTTGCAGGTTGATGGGTAAATTGGCCATTGTAAATTGTCCCTAGTGTAGGTAGGTGGTAGGAGAATGGTGGGGATGTGGTAGGGAATATGGGATTAATGTAGGATTAGCATAAATGGGTGGTTGTTGGTCGGCACTGACTCGGTGGGCCGAAGGGCCTGTTTCAGTGCTGTATCTCTAAATAAAAAAAAAAATTAAAAAAAATAAAATAAATAATGAGATGGGCTGCCAATTTCTGTATTCCGTCCTCTTACCCCTTCCGCTTGTAGATGAGGGTGATGATGCCTTTCCTCATGGATTCTGACATGCTGCCAGCCAGAAGCATACTCTCGTATACTTCCAGCAGGTCTGGGCCGACCCAGTCCCACAGGGCCGGGTATAACTCGACCGGTAAGCCGTCGCTTCCGGCAGTTTTACTCGTCTCGAAGGACCTGACGGCCTTTGTCAGCTCGTCCAGAGTTAGCAGCTTGTCCAGTCTCTCCCTCATGCTGTCATCTAAGACCTCTGTGATAGATGACAGGAAGGACTGGGAGGCCGGGCTGTCCATGGACTTCGCGTCATACAGCCCAGCATAAAATGCTTTGCTGATCCTTAGTATGTCGGACTGCGAAGACGTTACCGAGTCATCCTCTTCCTTCAGGCTGCTGATCACAGAGCTCTCTGTGTGTACCTTTTGGAAGAAGAAATGCAAGCACGTCTCATCCTGCTCACTGGAGCGGACTCTGGACCGGAAGATGATCTTGGAGGCTTTCATGCAAAGTGCGGGGCCTTCTGGCTCTTCACCTCTTGGAGGTCCTCCTTGACCCCAACCCCCATCGACTGCAGCTGGAGCAGATTCTGCATTCTTTTCTGGAGTAGGGACATTTCTCTCTGTCTCTCTCTCTCACCTTCTGAACACCTTTGAAGATAAAGAACCTCTTGATGTTCAACTTGATCGCTTCCCACTAGTGCACCGGAAACTCAAAGAGGGATTTCAGGGTTTTCCAACCTTTGTAATCCCTTTTGAGTTCTTCAATGTTCCCAGGGGTCAGCAGTTTTATGTTCAGCTTCCACGTCCCTCTGCCAACCCAATGGAAAAATGCCTGCGGTGGTGGGAGGTGGCCTCTTCCAACAGAACGACCAGCACACTTGCAGGACATATCAGGTATGGCAGGTCACAACACAAAGTATATCTCATAAAATTAAATTTCAACACACTCACATAACCATTTAGTTTAAGAAACCTTTACTTCATAGCAGCAAATCTCTTCTAATATCTCGTCTGGAGTCCTTTCAGGGCAGACAGCAATCCTTTAAAGTGCTGCTGGCATTTGATAGTCTATCCCTATGAGGTCTGTTATCTCCCAGAATGCCAACCAATATGAGTTGGAAGTGCCCACAACTTACCTGGCAGGGGAGAGACCATGATCATTGGGCTTTGATCCTGCAAGTGTTGTTTTTGTGTTTTTTTTTGGGGGGGGGGTGCATTTGGGAAGTTTCAGTGCCGTTTTAGAGCATTATGCCCTTTGGGATCGGAGATCTACTGTGGTTGTTGTTTTCTTGTTGGTAGGGGTTTTAGTACCAGTCCCAGGAAAGCTTCAAGTAAAAAATGGCTGCAACCAACACCAGAGCTCCATGCCAAAGGGGTGCATAACACCATTAGGGTGATGGTGAAAGATAGCGAAGGAGGTGCACCCATCGACTGCGCCTTCTTCATTAAGAAAATCTTGATAGAATGCTGTGGATTCCAAGCTGCGGACATCTTCTGCCTGCAGGACTTCCCCAGGAGTGGATATTTTGAAGTGACATTCAAGAATGTGGCAGGACGCACCAAGTTCCTGAAGGTGTTCAAGGAGAAGGGAAACCAGCCGCTACTGTCGATCCTCACGGCGGAGCCACTCTTCATGCTGCTGTTTCAATGCAACCGGCTGGTGATAATCCACCTCTACAACCCCCATGTTCCTGTCGTGGATGTACTCACCTTCCTCGCCTTTGGGATTTGGACCAGCAAGTGGCAGGTCAAGGTAACCTTGAAGGTCAACGCCAATGGAGCCATCATCCATCCTCTCTCCAGCTTCGCTATCGGGGGAAGTCGAGGCTTCTTGGTCTATGCGGAGCAGCCCAGAGTTTGTCATACCTGTGGCAAATCTGGTCACGTGGCAGCTAACTGCAGCACAGTCATCCGCAAGAACTGCAAGAAGGAAGGCCATCAGACCAAGGACTGGATGCAGAGTAAATCCTGCAACCTGTGCGGTGAGGCAGGCCACCTCTACAAAACCTGCCCCAAACGCTGCCTCAGTTATGTACAGGCAGCAAGGTTATAGGAAAGGCTAGAGGGAGGAATGGTGAATGCGCCTCGCGCTGCAAAGGAGACCAGCAACCCTCCCCGCAGCGAGGAAAATCTGTCCGAGAAGGAGAGGACAGGGAGGTAGCTGCAACCAGTGACCCAACACCTACTCCGTGCCCGGAAACTCCTCCGCAACAGACAGAATCCATGGAGGAAAAGGCAGCAGTGGGGCAATCGGATGGGTGGCAAGTGATCAAAAGGAAAACCATAAAGAAAAAGCCCCCAAAAAAGGAACAGGTCACCACCCAAACCAGTGGCAAGAGGAGACAACTGTCTGAGACAGACTACGACAGCTGCTCCTCATAGGACAAGGAAGGGCTGGAAAGATGGCACATGCAAAAGAAGTGGCAGAATGCAAAAGGAGCTGGAGCAGAAAGCCCCCCAGCTCTATGGCACTGGAAGCAGCTATGGGCCCAGCGCGCCTCAACCCCGAAGCACTGAACCCAGCGAGATTCCGAGTGCACCCCAGATCCGGAAGACCGAGAGCAGCGAAGCATCTAGCACACTCCACCTCTGGGAAACTGGGAGCGGACACGTCCTCGAGGAGGAAAAGAGGGGAAAGACACCACCAGCAGAGGACAGTCCAAACCTTGCTGGCTACAAGACCACCCCCCACCGATGCCATACCAGAGGAAAAGAAAACCCGTGAGTGACCAGAAGGGGTTACTGAGCCCAAAGCATGTGCAACAGCTTGTGCACACTATGGGTACGCAGGAAAATACCCAAGCACTGGGACTAGGAAGGACATCTGGTGTGGTAAGCAACATCCAGTTTTAGAGGGGTATAAAGATTACTTCTATTAATGTGCATAGCGTTAAATCCACTCCGCAATGTGTTTCGACCTTGGGTTACCTTGCCAAGGTCAAAGCCGAGCTACTGTTTCTGCAAGAGTGTGGAATTCCTCACCTCAGCACCTACAGGCAATGGTCGCGATGGTGGTCCTGGGAGGAAACTACACCACCTCTGAAGTTAAGGAGGTGGTGGGCGGTCGCCTCCTCATAGCAGACGTAATGTACAACAATGCTCCACTCCAGTTATTTATTTTTTTTTAATTCATTCATGGGATGTGGGCGTCGCTGGCTAGGCCAACATTTATTGCCCGTCTCTAATTGCCCTTGTGAAGTTGGTGGTGAGCTGCCTTCTTGAACCACTGCAGTCCATGTGAGGTAGGTATACCCACAGTGCTGTTAGGAAGGGAATTCCAGGATTTTGACCGACCGACAGTGAAAAACGTTGATATAGTTCCACATCAGGATGGTGTGTGATTTGGAGGGGAACTTACAGGTGGTGGTGGTCCCATGCATTGCTGCCCTTGTCCTTCTAGGTGGTAGAGGTTGCGGGTTTGGAAGGTGCTGTCGAAGGAGCCTTGGTGCATTGCTGCAGTGCATCTTGTAGATTTTACACACTGCTGCCACTGTGCGTCGATGGTGGAGGGAGTGAATGTTTGTGGATGAGGTGCCAATCAAGCGGGCTCCTTTGTCCTGGATGGTGTCGAGCTTCTTGAGTGTTATTGGAGCTGCACCCATCCAGGCAAGTGGAGACTTGTGCCTTGTAGATGGTGGACAGGGTTTGGGGAGTCAGGTGGTGAGTTACATGCCGCAGGATTCCTAGCCTCTGACCTGCTTTTATAGTCATGGTATTTATATGGCTACTCCAGTTCAGTTTCTGATCAATGGTAACCCCTAGGATGTTGACAGTTGGGGATTCAGTGATGGTAATGCCATTGAATGTCAAGGGGAAATGGTTATATTCTCTCTTGCTGGAGATGGTCATTGCCTGGCACTTGTGTGGCGCGAAAGTTACTTGCCACTTATCTGCCCAAGCCTGGATATTGTCCAGGTCTTTCTGCATTTCTACAGGGACTCCAGGATGGTATGTTGCCTCCCTGGTGCTAACGTCAAGGATGTCTCAGAGCGGTTACAGGACATTCTGAAGGTGAACAGCCGGTGGTCGTGGTACACATTGGTACAAACGACGTAGGTAAAAAAAAGGACGAGGTCCTAAAAACAGAATATAGGGTGCTTGGAAGTAAGTTGAAAAGTAGGACCTCAAAGGTCCTCAAGTGATCTCAGGATTACTATCATTGCCATGTGCTAGTCAGAGTACAAATAGCAGGATATATCGGATGAATACGTGGCTGAGGAGATGGTGTCAAGGGGAGGGTTTTAGATTCCTGGGATATTGGGACTGGTTCTGGGGGGGCCCAGTACAAACTGGACGGGTTACACCTGGGCAGCACCGGGACTGATGTCCTCGGGGGAGTATTTTCTAGAGTGGTTGTGGAGGGTTTAAACTAAAATGGCAGGGGGATGGGAACTTTTGCAAGGAGTCATAGGAGGGGGGATCAAAGGCAAGAACAAAAGACAGTAAGGGGAATAAGAAAAGTGATAGGCAGAGAATTCAAGGGCCAGAATCAAACAGGGCCACAGTGAAAAATAGTGGGAAGGGGACAAGTAATGTGAAAAAGGCAAGCCTTAAGGCTTTGTGTCTCAATAAAGTGGATGAATTCATCGTGCAAATAGATGTAAACCACTATGATATAGTCAGGATTACGGAGACATGGCTGCAAGGTGACCAGGGATGGGAACTGAACATCCAGGGATATTCAGTATTTAGGTCGGAGAGACAAAAAGCAAAAGGCGGTGGAGTTGCATTGCTGGTTAAAGAGGAAATGAACGCAATAGTGAGGAAAGATATTAGCTCTGATGATGTAGCGTCTGTATGGGTAGAGCTGAGAAACACTAAGGGGCAAAAAATGTTAGTGAGGGTTGTATATAGACCCCCAAACTGTAGTGGTGATGTTGGAAATGGGATTAAACAGAAAATTAGAAACATGTGCAATAAAGGAACATCTGTAATTATGGGTGAATTTAATCTGCATATAGATTGGGCAAATCAAATTAGTCACAATGCTGCAGAGGAGGAATTCTTGGAGTGTATACGGGATCGTTTTCTGGACCAATACGTTGAGGAACCAACTAGAGAACAGGCCATCCGAGACTGGGTATTGTGTAATGAGACAGGAATAATTGACAATCTAGTGGTGCAAGATCCCTTGGGGATGAGTAACCATAATATGATAGAATTTTTCATCAAGATGATGAGTGACATAGTTGATTCTGAGACAAGGGTCCTGAATCTTCGTAAAGAAAACTATGAAGATATGAGGCATGAGTTGGCTATGACGGATTGGGAAACGTTACTTAAAGGGATCATGGTGGATAGGCAATGGCAAACATTTAAAGAGTGCATGGATGAACTGCCAACAATTGTTTATTCCTGTCCGGCACAAAAGTAAAACAGGAAAGATAGCAAAACCATGGCTTACAAGGGAAATTAGAGATAGCATTAGATCCAATGAAGAGGCATGTAAATTCACCAGAAAAAAACAACAGACCTGAGGATTGGGAGCAGTTTTGAATTCAGCAAAGGAGGATCAAGGGATTGATTACGAATGGGAAAATAGAGTACGAGAGCAAGCTTGCGGGGAACATAAAAACTGACTGTAAAAGTTTCTATAGGTATGTGAACAGAAAAAGATTGGTGAAGACAAATGTAGGTCCCTTACAGTCAGAAACAGGGGAATTTATTATGGAGCACAAAGAAATGGCTGACCAACTAAATGCATACTTTGGTTCTGTCTTCACAAAGGAGGACACAAATATCATACCAGAAATGTTGGGGAACACAAGGCTAAGTGAGAGAGAGGGACTGAAGGAAAACAGTATTCGTAGAGAAATGGTGTTGGGGAAATTGATGGGATTGAAGGCCGATAAATCCCCAGGGCCTGATGGTATGCACCCTGGAGTACTTAAGGAAGTGGCCCTGGAAATAGTGGATGCATTGGTGATCATCTTCCAAGATTCTATAGACTTTGGAACAGTTCCTACAGATTCGAAGGTAACTCATGTAACCCCACTATTTAAAAAGGGAGGTTGAAAAAAAGCAGGGATTTATAGACCAGTCAGCCTGACATCGGTAGTGGGGAAAATTCTAGAGTCCATTATCAAAGATTGTATGACAGAGCACTTGGAGAACAGTGGTAGAATCGGACAGAGTCAGCATGGATTTATGAAAGGGAAATTATGCTTGACAAATGTACTAGAATTCTTTGAGGATTTTACTAATAGAGTTGATGAGGGGGAACCACTGGATGTGGTTTATTTGGACTTTCAGAAGGCTTTCGACAAAGGCCCACATAAGAGATTAGCGTGTAAAATTAAAGCGCATGGGATTGGGGGTAGTGTATTGCGATGGATGGAAAATTAGTTGGCAGACAGGAAACAAAGAGTAGGGATAAATGGATCTTTTTCCGAATGGCAGGCAGTGACTAGTGTGGTACTGCTAAGATCGGTGTTAGGACCCCAGCTATTCACAATATATAGTTCAGAGTTACAGCACTGAAACAGGCCCTTCAGCCCACCGAGTCTGTGCCGACCATCAAACACCCATCTATACTAATCCTACACTAATTCCATGTTCCTACCACATCCCCACCTGTCATATATTAATGATTTAGATGAGGGAACTAAATGTAATATCTCCAAATTTGCAGATGACACAAAACTGGGTGGGAGGGTGAGTTGTGAGGACGATGCAGAGAGGCTTCAAGGTGATTTGGACAAGTTGAGTGAGTGGGCAAATGCAAAGCAGATGCAGTATAATGTGGATAAATGTGAGGTTATCCACTTTGGTAGCAAAAACAGGAAGGCAGATTATTATCCAAATGGCTATAAACTGAGAGAGGGGAATATGCAGTGAGACCTGGGTGTTCTCGTACATCAGTCACTGAAGGTAAGCTTGCAGGTGCAACAGGCTGTAAAAAAGGCAAATGGTATGTTGGCCTTCATAGCGAGAGGATTCAAGTACAGGAGCAGGGATGTCTTGCTGCAATTATACAGGGCGTTGGTGAGGCCACACCTGGAATATTGTGTGCAGTATTGGTCTCCTTATCCGAGGAAGGATGTTCTTGCTATGCAGGGAGTGCAGCGAAGGTTTACCAGACTGATTCCTGGGATGGCGGGACTGACATATGTGGAGCGATTGAGTCGGTTAGGATTATATTCGCTGGAGTTCAGAAGAGTGAGGGGGGATCTCATAGAAACCTATAAAATTCTAACAGGATTTGACAGGGCAGATGCAGGAAGGATGTTCCCGATGGTGGGGGAGTCCAGAACCAGGGATCATAGTCTAAGAATACGGAGTAAACCTTTCAGGACTGAGATGAGGAGAAATTTCTTCACCCATAGAGTGGTGAGCCTGTAGAATCCGCTACCACAGAAAGTAGTTGAGACCAAAACATTGTATGTTTTCAAGAAGGAGTTAGATATAGCTCTTGGATCTAAAGGGATCAAAGGGTATGGGGCGAAAGCGGGAACAGGTTACTGAGTTGGATGATCATAATGAATGGCAGAGCAGGCTTTCTGTCTCCCTCCTTTCTTGAGTAGGGGTGTTACATTTGGGGTTTTCCAATCAGCTGGGAACTTTCCAGAATCTAGGAAATTTTGGAAGATTACAACCAATGCATCCACTACCTCTGCAGCCACTTTTTTTAATACCCTAGGATGCAGGCCATCAGATCCAGGAGACTTGTCAACTTTTAGTCCCATTCGTCTTCCTAGTACTTTCTTGCCAATGATGTTGATAGTTTTAAGTTCCTCCCTCCCTTTGACCTCTTAATTTTCTTCTATTCTTAGGATGCTTTTCGTGTTTTCTTGCTGTGAAGACAGGTCACTGTTTAAAAATATGGGGTCACCCATTTAAAGACATAGATGAGGAGAAATCTTTTCTCTCAGAGAGTTGTGAGTCTTTGGAACTCTCTTCTTCAAAAGGCAATGGAAGCAGAGTCTTTGGATAGTTTTAAGGCAGAGGTAAATAGATTCTTGATAAGCAAGAGTGTGAAAGGTTATTGCGGATAGGCAGAAATGTGGAGTTGAGGCCACAATCAGATCAGCCATGATCTTGTTGAATGGTGGAGTAGGCTCGAGGGGCCGAATGGCCTACTTCTGCTCTTAATTCGTATGTTCGTATGCAAATTACTTGTCTGTGCCATTTCTGTGTTTCCCCAGTACTATCCACTAAGGGGCCAATGTTTAGTTTAGCTGTTCTCTTCCTTTTATATACTTGTAGAAGCCCTTACTGTATGTATTTGTATTTCTTGCTAATTTGTTCTCAGATTCTAATTTCTTTCTCTTTAGTTTTTGTCGTCTGGTTTGCTGGTTTCTAAAACTTTCTCAATCTTCTGGCCTACCACTAATCTTCGCAGAATTGTACACCTTTTCTTTCAATTTGATGCCATCCTTAACTTGCTTAGTTAGCCACGAATGGTTCATTCTTCTTGTAAAGTCTTTCTTTCTCAATGGAATGTATCTTTGTTGAGAGATGTCCTTAAATGTCTGCCACTGCTTATCTACCATTTTACCTTTCAACTTATTTTCCTAGTCCACTTTAGCCAACTGTTATATATGTATATATTGTTATATTATCTGTAAAGTGTTAGGGAAAGGCTTTTTTACAGGTAAAGGGACGTCTGGCAAGTGGGAGGCTTTTAAAAGTGAGATAGGAAGAGTTCAGGGCCGGCATGTTCCTGTTAGATGGAAGGGCAAGATTAGATTAGATTAGATATACAGCACTGAAACAGGCCCTTCGGCCCACCGAGTCAGTGCCGACCATCAACCACCCATTTATACTAATCCTACACTAATCCCACATTCCTACCAAACATTCCCACCTGTCCCTATATTTCCCTACCACCTACCTATACTAGTGACAATTTATAATGGCCAATTTACCTATCAACCTGCAAGTCTTTTTTGGCTTGTGGGAGGAAACCGGAGCACCCGGAGAAAACCCACGCAGACACAGGGAGAACTTGCAAACTCCACACAGGCAGTACCCAGAATCGAACCCGGGTCCCTGGAGCTGTGAGGCTGCAGTGCTAACCACTGCGCCACTGTGCCGCAAGGCTGACAAGTTTAGGTAACCTTGGTTGATGAGGGATATTGAGGGTCTGGTCAGGACAAAGAAGGAGGCATATGTCAGGTATAGGCAGCTGGGATCCAACGAGTCCCTCGAGGAGTATAGGGGATGTAGGAGTACACTTAAGAAGGAAATTAGGAGGGCGAAAAGGGGCCATGAGATTTCCCTAACAGATAAGATAAAGGAGAATCCTAAAAGATTCTATAAGTATATTAAGAGTAAAAGGGTAGCTAGGGAGAGAGTAGGTCCCCTTAAGGGTCAGTGTGGTAATCTATGTGTGGAGCCACAGGAAATGGGCGAGGTCTTAAATGAATACTTCTCGTCTGTATTTACCATGGAGAAGGTCATGGAAGCTAGTGAGTTCAAGAAGGGAACAGCAATATCCTGGAGCATATCAACATTACAAAAGAGGAGGTGTTGGAGGTTTTGAAGCGCATTAAGGTGGATAAATCCCCAGGCTTGGCCATGTGAGCCGCATGGAAGATGGCAGGATCCCCAAAGACACATTGTACAGCGAGCTCGCCACATGATTAGTAAGTTTGCAGATGACACTAAAATTGATAGTGTAGTGGACAGTGAAGAAGGTTGTCTAAGGTTATAACAGGATATAGATCAACTGGGAAAGTGGGCAAGAGATTGGCAAATGGAATTTAATGCAGACAAGTGCAGTTCTGGTCGCCTCATTTTAGGAAGGATGTGGAAGCCTTGGAGAGGGTGCAGAGGAGATTTACCAGGATGTTGCCTGGAATGGAGAATAAGTCTTACGAGGAAAGGCTGAACATTCTAGGCCTCTTCTCATTAGAAAGGAGAAGGATGAGGGGTGACATGATAGAGGTTTATAAGATGATCAGGGGAATAGATAGGGTAGACAGTCAGAAACTTTTTCCCCGGGTGGAGCAAAGCGTTACAAGGGGTCATAAATTTAAGGTGAAGGGTGGGAGATATAAGGGGGATGTCAGGGGAAGGTTCTTTACCCAGAGAGTGGTCGAGGCATGGAATGCCTTGCCCGGGGAAGTTGTTGAGTCAGAAACTTTAGGGACTTTCAAAAGGCTTTTGGATAGGTATATGGATAAAGGAGAATGATGGGGTATAGATTAAATTGTCCTTGACAGAGGACAAAGGATCGGCACAACATTGTGGGCCGAAGGGCCTGTTCTGTGCTGTATGTTCTATGTTCTATGTTCTATAAGTGCGAAGTGACGTGTTTTGGGAAGTTAAACCAGGGCAGGAAATATACAGTGAATGGCAGGGTCCTGGGGAGTGTTGTAGAGCAGAGAGACCTTGGGGTGCAAGTACATAGTTCCCTGAAAGTGGCAACACAGGTAGACAGGGTGGTGAAGAAGGCGTATGGCATGCTTGCCTTCATCGGCCGAGACATTGAGTATAAGAGTTGGGACGTCATGTTACAGTTGTACATAACGTTGGTTAGGCCGTATTTGGAATACTGTGCGCAGTTCTGGTCGCCGCACTACAGGAAAGATGTGATTAAGCTAGAGAGGGTGCAGAAAAGATTCAAAAGGATGTTGCCTGCTTTGGAGGGCTTGAGTTATAACGAGAGATTGGATAGGCTGGATCTGTTTTCCCTGGAGTGAAGGAGGCTGAGAGGGGACACGATAGAGGTATAGTGGTTAGCACTATAGTTAGCACCGCAGCCTCACAGCTCCAGGGACCCGGGTTCGATTCTGGGTACAGCCTGTGAGGAGTTTGCAAGTTCTCCCTGTGTCTGCGTGGGTTTTCGCCGGGTGCTCCGGTTTCCTCCCACATCCAAAGACTTGCAGATGATAGGTAAATTGGCCATTGTAAATTGCCCCTAGTGTAGGGAGGTGATAGGGAATATGGGATTACTGTAGGGTTAGAATAAATGGGTGGTTGTTGGTCGGCACAGACTCGGTGGGCCGAAGGGCCTGTTTCAGTGCTGTATCTCTAAATAAAAAATAAAATAAATAAATTTATGAGAGGCATAGATAGGGTAGATAACAAGAGTCTGTTTCCCATGGTAAGGGCGACTAAAACTAGAGGACATAGATTTAAGGTGAGAGGGAGGAGGTTTAAAGGGGATCAAAGGGGTAAATTTTTCATACAAAGAATAGTGGGTATTTGGAATGAGCTGCCAGAGGAGGTGGTGTCGACAGGAACAGTAGCAACATTGAAGATGCATCTGTACAGGTACTTTAATGAGCAAGACATAGAGAGATATGGAATTAATGCAGGCAGGTGGGATTTGTATAGATAGGCATTATGGTTGGCATGAACGCGGTGGCATGAAGGGCCTGTTTCTATGCTGTACGACTCTATGACTCTATCACTCTATAACTAATTAGCTGGGAACTAGTTATGTTTAAGTGTTCCAGAAGGGGGCCTCATTCATGGCTGTACTGGGGAGTCATGTTAATTGTAACATAAGAAACAGGTTCTTCAGCACAAAGCATGGTGCTGTAATAAACCAGACTGACTCCACCCATTTCCAAGATTAAAATGCGATTCTTTGCAACATCTGGGAACTAGAAACAGCATAAAGACGAAACACCAACACTGCTTTTTTAGCTTTGTAATTGCCTTCATTTAAATGTAAGACAGTAATTTCAGACCCAAGTTTCTCACCTTCAAATCGAATGTGAAATTCTATTGTGTTTCGATCACTCTTGCCAAGAAAATCCTTTACTATGAGATCATTAAATAATCCTGTCTCATTACACATTACCAAGTCTAAAATAGTTTGTTCCCTAGTTAGTTCCACAATGTATTGTTCTAAGAAACTATCCTGAATACACTCTATGATCTCATCCTCCAGGCTACCTTTGCCAATTTGATTTGTCCAATCTATATAAGGAGTAAGATTACCCACAATTATTGCAGTTCTTTTCTCACGAGCCCCCATTATTTCTTGATATATACTCTGTCTTACAGTCTGTCTACTGATAGGGGGCCCGTAAACTACTCCCACCAGTGACTTCTTTCCCTTGTTATTTATTATCCACACTCAAGCTGATTCTACATCTTGATCTTCCGAGCCAAGATCATTTCTCACTACTGTACTAATCCCATCCTTTATTAACAGAGCTACCCTACTTCCTTTCTTCCTATCCTTTTGAAATGTCAAATACCCTTGAATATTTAGTTCCCAGCCTAGATCACCTTGCAACCACATCTCTGCAATTGCTATTAGATCATGCCCTTTTATGCCATCAGTTCTTACAAATGTTACGTACATTCTGATTAAGAGCCTTTAATTCCATCTTTTTACTATTTTTCCCTATTTGCTAGCAGACTCTTATGTTTGGATGCTCTGTCCCTTCCTGTCACACTCTGGTTATCATTACCCATAGCACTCTACTGCTCTTCTTTGAAATAGTGCCATGGGATCATTTACATCCACCTGAGAAGGCAGATGGGGCCTTGGTTTAAACATTTAATCTGAAAGATAACACCTCCAACGGTGTAAAACACACTCAGCACTGGTGTGTCAGCCTTGATAGTTGTGCAGAAGTCCCAAGTGGGACCTGAATCCAGAACCTACTGACTCAAAGGTAAGTGCACTATTAACTGAGCCATGGCTGACACACAAAGCTGTAGCTTATATGTACATAAAGCAATGTTCTTCTTTCCATAAAATTGCATGAGTACTGAATTCCCATCTCTGTTCATGTATCTTGTTTCTCGAAACAAGAATTTCTAAGGGGGATTTCCCACCATAATTGGCAGATCATCATAAACCTGGAAAACAACACAACATATAGGCTGTGAAGCACTTTGGGATAACCTGAGGATCTGACAGGTGCTATATAAATGTTTTACTTTATTAGATGGAGGTGAGTCAATTATTCACAGAGAGGAGGGAGCAGTCAGATATTAAAACCACGTGTGTTCCTCATGCAACCCTTGGTAGTTAGCTGTCGAGCAATATTGACAGAGGTTTGGAATCAGGATTTATACTTCTTCTCACAAACTATAATTACATACCTAGTTCAGTGTTAACTTAATTTTTTTATGGATCCACAACATATTAGGGTCTAGTAAGTTGGGGAGAACAGATTTCAAGTGCCTGATACATTCTTGTCTTTGTCACGAACAAGTCATTAGCAATGTTCAACTTTAAGTTTGTTACTGCCTTAATCAGTTATTGACCACTGACTAATTAAAGTGTGAAATTGTAGATTTATTCAGTCACAATGGTATTTAAGTTTGAATTATTTATTAATTACAGTCTAAAACCATCTTGAATAGGTCCTTGCATTTCCAGAATGGATCCATTTCTGTTGTGTATAACATCAAGTCCCAAGGGCGATACATTCACCTTTCAAAAGGAATAAAAGCTGACATAATGTGCTCAAAATTCCACGCTACTCGTAGCTATCACCTTATTACGTGGCATTAGTGTATAATGAGTATGATCTGCTCAGCAGGGTGATATCTGTCAGGGAAAAACATGGTTTCTGGCAAACGGTTTTAGAATCTTCAGCAGAGAAATTACAACATGACAACAGACTGCACTGGGGTTTTTCCTTCACACAAATGGTGAGATACCGAACCTAATTGTGAAATATGGCATTTAAGAACTGAACAAATATAGGAATCCCAATAACTGTGGCAAGGAATTTGTTTGTCTTGGGTCCCCATAACATATTAAGTGCATCTACCACATTGACTTGAAAATCCTTTACAACACTAGATGTACAACAAAAATTGAAGAGCAAGTTGGCATTTTCCTCTATGATTTTTTAAAAATCCATTTTTGCTTTTGTGTTGCTGGCATTTTTCTACCCATCCCTAGCTGCCCTGAGAAGGTGGCTGTGAGTCTCCTTGTAGCAGTTTAATTTCCATGTTAATTTTTCAATCTGCCACAATGAGACTTCAATTTTGCTCTTTGGATTATTAGTCCCAGTCCCTGGAATAATAATCCAGTAATTTAAACATTACATTTTTGGATGCTTCTAAAAACAGTAATTTAATATTTCAATAATTTTAGCTGTTACTTCAATGTATCTTTCAGAGTCCTAACATCCTCTGCAGTTGCCCTTTCTACGTAATACCTAAAGATTTGTTGGTATGATTTTGTTTAACATTATCAGCTATATTAATTGCCATGGTTACTTTTGAACTTTTAATGTCATGTTTAATCTATTTCAACAAATTTCTATGCTTCTCCCATAATTGTCTTTCTCCTGATACTTCATTTGATCATAAACATTGTCAGTGATTCAGCTGCCCTTGAGCCAAAGTGAAGGATGTTCCACCTAACACAGAAGCTTTCTTCCTGCCATGTTTATTACACATAACCTTCAGTATATACTGCATCTAATTTATTTCCTCAAGTGCAAGATCTCTCCTCTCTCCTTTGACTGGATTTCGTGACACAATGATGACAGTTCAGATTTAAAATCAACAGAGTATGTCCCTGAGGCTAACCTGAAGGAAACCACACCAGAATATAAAAAATGACTGGACATTCTCTGCAGCACGCTGCCTGGGATCTGCACTGGGCTTGACCACCTCAGGCTCATCCTCAGATATAATTTTGTCTCAAGACGATGACAGGTAGCACATAGTTCAAATTGAGGATCGAGTAAGGCTTCAGGCCACTTCATTTACAGAAAATGACTAAAGTGTCAGTAGTTAGCACTCTAGAGAGTCTGGAATTGAAATGGTAAAGACTTGAAGTGTTACCCAGGGTAGAGGTCTTTGCTGCAATGGTGACTGTAATCTGAAGCTCTACAATGCAAAATAAAAGAACAGCTGACCCTTGCAGGGTCATTTAAGTGACTTATACTATTAATGACTGTAAAACCCTCAAACTCGTAAAATTACATTTTACAAAGCTTTAACTTGTATCGATCACCTTTTAGAGTGTTCCATTGGAAAGAGAGTGCCTTTCATGGCCTCATAATGTCCCAAAGTGCTTTACAGCCAACTGAGTACTTCTGAAGTGTAGTCGTTGTTGTAAAGTAGGCAACACAGGAGCCAATTTGCACACAGCAAAGTCCCACAAAAGGCAATGAGATCATGACCAGATAATCTGATTTTCTAGTGATGTTGGCTGAGGGGTAAATTTTGGCCAGGACACAGGACAGAATTCACTTGCTTTCCTTCAAAATAGTGCCATAGGATCCACCAGAGAAGACAGATGGGGCCTTGGTTTAATATCTCATCAGAAAGACAGCACTGCTGACACTACAGTATTCCCTCAGTATTACACTGAAATATCAGCCTGGGTTATGTACTCAAGTCTGTGGAGTGCGACATGAACGCACAACCTTTAACTCAGAGGCAAGAATGCTACCAGTGAGCCATGACTGAAACCCATGCTGACTGATCTTTCATGTTAAAACATGCACCAATGACAGATTTGAAACCATAAGAGGTATGGCTTTCCATGTTCTGATTTGGAAGCCTAAAGATAATTTGTCAATAACTGCGTTTTCAATAGTCGAGCCACTAATGCTCAGTATTTGGACTTACTGTTTCTTTAACTTACAACCAACAGCATGTTAAGCCAAGCATTGGGAAGGCCATGGAGGCCATGCCCCCAGCATAAGATCTACCGGTGAAGAAGGAGCTACCTTGAGATCACTGAGAACCAGTGATGCAGGAGACTACAACTCACCAGATTGTTTGCAGGACTTCTTTATGTCAATGGAATTGGGGATATGGGAAGAGTGGCCATTTTATGTGCATCTGATGTTGGTCCACTAGTGCAACCTAAGTGAATCTTGCATTAATAGGGGTGTCCCTGGTATCCCTGGCAGCAATGTGAGCACCTCATTTTCGTCATCTTCCTTCTCCTTCTCCTCCTCCTCAGAATCATCCGAAGAGGATCTGCACTCTGTGCCTTGTTCCTCCTGCAGGTCCAAACCTTATTGCTGTGAAATCTTGTGCATAGTGCAGCACACCACAACCATTCTGCACATCCTGCTTGGTGCAGACTGAAGGGCACCTTTAGGTTTGTCAGGGCTCTTCATGATGCCAATGGTTTGTTCGATCATACATCTGGTGATGATATGGCATTCATTGTAGAACTGTTGGGCTTCTGTGATTGGGGCTGGAATTTTACAGTAGGCGGACAGAGCCGACCACTGACTGAAAAGTCGATGGCGAGCCTGCTTCCGGCTTGCCTGGGGATCCGAACTGTATTTTGCGGGTCCCCAGGCTTCAATTGGTGTGAGGCGGGACTTTCACCCGTTTGAGGTAGAAAGTCCCACCTAATAGAGCTGCTGGCCAATCAGTGGGCTAAAAGCTCTTAGTCCCAGCAGTGCCGCCGGGAGCAGTGGCAAGTACTGGGACTGCAGCCCAACATGAAGAAAAGATGCCTGGGAGCCAGGAAGGCAGGTACGTTTTGGTTCCCTCGCTGGGGGTAATCTGTCGGGCCCTGGCGAGGCAAGGGTGATCGATTGGGGGAAGGGGGTTGTGTTGGGTTTTGAGGGTGGTTGGGGTAGTGGGGGCAGCCCTCCATCGGGCACAGGTGCCCGAAAATGAAGGCACCCCCCCACCCCCCGGGACGTTCGAGTGCTGCCTAGTTTCGTTAGGCGGCTTCTCCCAGCTCCAACGCCTGCTTGCCATATGTAAAATCCGCGTGGAGGCTGGCAAAGGCCCTTAAATGGCCCTTACGTGACTTTTGTTGCCACCGCCGCCCTGCGTAAAGTGGCGACAGAGGCGGGAGTGGGTCAGGAAGATCTCCTGGTGCCTCCCACTCCATTTTACACCACCACCCCACCACCACCATCCCACCCGTCAGGGTGGCGTAAATTTCTGGCCTGGGTTTCTAAAGGGTGTCATCAGCCAAGTTTGAAATAGGTGTCGTTTGTTTCTTAGCAGCTACCCCTTAGTTTGCTGGCAGGCCAAAGGGGTCAGGGAGCTTTGGACTGCTGCAGGACGACAGCATCTTGGGCAGCTCCCCAAGTATCTTGCACACACCTGCAGATATGTCTTTTTGCATTTGCAAATTGATAGAGTGGAAGCCCTTGCAGTCCATGAATATTCCTGGTTGATTTGGCACTGCCCAGATTGCCACATGTGTGCAGTTGATGAAGTCCTAAACCTGTGGGAAGCCAGCCAAAGCAGCAAACCCATGTGCACATTAATTCTGACTGGCATCACTACAGCCAAAGGCAAATAATTGGCAGCCCTGGCAAAAAAGCCATCAGTCACCTGTCTTCTGCATTTGTGGGCTGCTGACTGGGAAATCCTGGATATATCTCTGACTGAGCACTGGAAAGATCTGAAGACAAAAACGTTGAGGGCTGTGGTCATTTTGACAGCCACTGGTAGCGTGTGACCACCAGATCCAATAGGCAATAGATCTTCTGCAAGAAGGCTGCAGATGTCTGCTACCATCTAACCTGAGCTTCCTGAAGCATTGCTTTTCTGACATGTCAAGAAAACTCAATCTCTTCCTGTACACCCTGTGTCGCACGTAGTGTCACCCGCAAGCTGCACTCCTCTGCTATATCTGTTTCTACTGTCCAGCTGCAGGTGTCTGAACTTGGCTGCCATTACTGGTGCTGGTGCTGGTGCTGGTCATATTGCACTTTGTCCAAGGTCCAACCTAAGGCACCCAAGGCATCACTCATCCTGAAGTGATTCAGAAAATTTCCAAAGTGTAGAAAATAAATTCTCAGTAAAAGTGCTGTGAACAGCCCATTTTCCACTGCTAGGTAAGAAAGCAGCTGTGAGTACTGAATATTTATTGCACTATTTCCATGAGTTTAGGTAAGTCCCCTTAATGGTAGTACCCTAGGAAGTACAGAGGGTTTAGTTTTTAGTTTAGAGATACAGCACTGAAACAGGCCCTTCGGCCCACCGAGTCTGTGCCGACCATCAACCACCCATTTCTACTAATCCTACACTAATCCCATATTCCTACCACATCCCCACCTGACCCTATATTTCCCTACCACCTACCTATACTCGGGACAATTTATAATGGCCAATTTACCTACCAACCTGCAAGTCTTTTGGCTTGTGGGAGGAAACCGGAGCACCCGGAGAAAACCCACGCAGACACAAGGAGAACTTGCAAACTCCACACAGGCAGTACCCAGAATTGAACCCGGGTCACTGGAGCTGTGAGGCTGCGGTGCTAACCACTGCGCCACTGTGCCGCCCTGAGGGACCTTGGTGTACTTGTCCATAGATCAATGAAGGCAGCAGCACAAGTAGATAAGGTGGTTCGGAAAGCATATGGGATACTTGCCTTTATTAGCCGAGGCATAGAATATAAGAGCAGGGAGGTTATGATGGAGCTGTATAAAACGCTAGTTAGGCCACAGCTGGAGTACTGTGTACAGTTCTGGGTACCACACTATAGGAAGGATGCGATTGCACTGGAGAGGGTGCAGAGGAGATTCACCAGGATGTTGCCTGGGTTGGAGCATTTCAGCTATGATGAGAGACTGAAAAGGCTGGCATTGTTTTCCTTAGAGCAGAGAAGGCTGAGGGGAGATATGATTGAGGTGTACAAAATTATGAGGGGCATTGATAGGTTAGATAGGAAGAAACTTATTCCCTTAGCGGAGGGGTCAATAACAAGGGGGCATAGATTTGGGGTAAGGGGCAGGAGGTTTAGAGGGGATTTGAGGAAAGTTTTTTTTCACCCAGAGGGTGGTTGGAATCTGGAACACACTGCCTGAAGGAGTGGTAGAGGCAGCAACCCTCACAACATTTAAGAAGTATTTAGATGAGCACTTGAAACGCCATAGCATACAAGGCTACGGGCCAAATGCTGGAAAATGGGATTAGAATAGTTAGGTACTTGATGGCCGGCACAGACACGATGGGCCGAAGGGCCTGTTTCTGTGCTGTATAACTCTATGACTCTATGACTAATTGCCGTTGTGTTCTTGCCTTGCTTTCACTGGTGAGTTTCAGGCAGACCAGGAAACATGCGAATGTGCCTTTAACTTGCAAAATCAGTTGAGATATTGCTCCAACTGAACAATCAGATGTTAATAGGCCTTTCTTGAGGGGGTTGCATGCTAGAAGCCTAATGCATTCGAGTTAAACGCATAAGTTGGTGGAGTTGGGGAGGCCTCCCAATGCGCTCGCATTTTTTCCTGTTTTAATCTCCCACCTGCACCCAAACCCATGTGCTCCTTAAGGTTAAAATTCCCCCCAATGTTACTGTTGTTACTTATTGACATTTAGCATGTAACGCAAGATGATAAGAATTCGATCTCGTTACCAGATTAACAATTGTGAGATGTGAATTTGTGCAGTTTCCTACTTTAGTTTCAACTTGTGCAAAATGTTGCCATTGATGTGTCTGGAGTCAGCATTTCTCAGCCCTGAGTTAGCTGTGCACATTTATCTTACTCAGATGTCTATGACTGCACCTTCTCTACTTTGGGTCATGTGAAAAAGGCATTAATGGAAGGCAATGTGTCAAGCCAACTGAACTTATTATCAATCTGGACGATTGAAAGAAAACTGTCAAAAGACAATTGATTTTCAAAGTATCATTGATGAGTTTGCTGCCAAGAAATGCAGGGGGAAATCTCCGAAGAGTACCTAACTGTAAGCTATGTAGACTGTGCATGGTAGCCCTGTAAACATTCACATTACTTGACATTCAAATGTAAAAGCATATTTGACCGGTTTTATTGCCATTAAAGTTAACCACTTTCATTTATATTGCTTTGTTTGATCTCGATTTTTTTCCACCTTACATTTGAACTACTTAAAGTTTAGGCCATCTGTTAAAAAAATAACAATTATGTTCAATGATGCAGTTTTTTTTAAAAATCACATCCAGATTGGCCACAAGTTAGTCGGTGAAGTTAGATTCCCCATGCATCTAACACTGAACACATATGCGCATGGACATACAATATTCATATAGATACCTTGGTTTATGTGGTTGAAAGATATCAATCAATTTGTTAAAATAAAATTTGTCATCAGCATACACTCAGTCAACTCTACTTACATTTATGTAAAACTTATCCTCATCTCGTAAGAGAAGAACAGTTGTTCTATTGTCACTTCAGAGCTAGTTCCAACTTGCTGAACAGCAAGCTTCATCTTCAATAGTATGGTACTATTCCTCAAACCATTGTGTTAACTGGAAAGACACTGATCATAGAGTCATAGAATCATAGAATGATTACAGCACAGAAGGAGGCTATTTGACCCATCGTGTCTGTGCCAGCTCCCTGCAAGAGCAACTCACCTCGTCCCGCTCCCCGCCTTTTCCCTGTAGCCCTACAAATTTTTTCTCTTCATATAATTATCCAATTCTGTTTTGAATGCCTCGATTGCATCTGCCTCCACCACACTTCTCACGCACTGAATAACCACTCGCTGAATAAAAAAGTTATTCCTCGTGTAGCCGTTGCTTTTTTTGCCAATTACCTTTGGATCCTTCAGCCAATGGGAATAGCTTCTCCCTATCTACTCTGTCCAGGCCCCTCATGATTTTGAACACCTCGATCAAATCTCCTCTTAACCTCCTCCTGTCCAAACAGAAAAGCTCAGCTTTGCCAATCTATCCATGTAACTGAAGTTCCTCCTCCCTGGAACCATTCTTGTGAATCTTTTCTGCACCCTCTCTAACGCCTTAACATCCTTCCTAAAGTGTGGTGTCCAGAACTAGATACAATTCTCCACTTGAGGCTGAATCAGTGTTTCATACGGGTTTATCACAACTTCCTTGTTCTTGTACTCTGTGTCCCTATTTATAAGGCCCAGGATCCCTTATGCTTTATTAACCACCTTCTCAGCCGACCCTGCAACCTTCAATGATTTTGTGCACATATACACCCAGGTCCCTCTGCTCCTGCACCCCTTTAGAGTTGTACCCTTTAATTTATTTGCTTCTCCTCATTCTCCCTACTAAATAAATCACTTCACACTTTTCTGCATTAAATTTGATCTGCCACTTGTCCGCCTATTCCACCAGCCTGTCTATGTCCTCTTGAAGTTTATCATTATCCACCCCACAGTTCACAATACTTCCAAGTTTTGTGTCATCTGCAAATTTTGAAATTGTTCCCTCAATATATATCGAGAAAAGCAGGGGTGCTAACATTAACCTCTGGGGAACACCAATATATACCTTCCTCCAGTCCAAAAAACAACCCTTCATAACTATTCTTTGTTTTCTGTCACTCAGTCAATTTTATATCCATGCTGCTACTGTCCCTTTTATTCCATGGGCTCTAACTTTAATGACAAACCTGTTCTGTGGCACTTTATCAAACACCTTTTGGAAGTCCATGTACACCACATCAACCGCATTACCCTCATCAACCCTCTCTGTTACCTCATCAAAAACCTAACCCAGTTTGCCCTTAATTAATCCACATTTGTCAAAGTGACTGTTAATTTTATCCTGAATTATCGTTTCTAAAAGCTTTCCCACCACCGAAGTTAAACTGACCGGCCTAGAGTTTCTGGGCTTGTCCTTAGACCCTTTTCTCCAGTTTTCTGGCACCACCCCTGTATCTAGGGAGGATTGTAAGATTATGGCAAGTGCCTCTGCAATTTCCACCCCTACTTCCCTCAGTATCCTTGGATGCATCTCATCCAGTCCTCGTGACTTATCAACTTTAAGTAAAGACAGCCTTTCTAATACCTCAATTTTTAGCCCATCCAGTATCTCAACTCCCTCCGCTTTCACCATTACTTGGGCAGCATCTTCTTTCTTGGTAAAGACAGACCCAAAGCACTCATTCACTTTAGTTCCATTGGTATTTTTAATTCACGAGTAATAATTGTTTACAGCAGTGAAATCCAGAGTGGCAGTAATAACACAAAAACTAACTAATCACCAATAATGGAATACTCCACTTGGCAGGAATTAACAGGAAAACACATATCGGGTGATTTTCGCCAAATACTTTAGGTGCTAAAGAGCTTCCAAGATGGCGAAAATGGGGTCTTTATCTGCAACGCTGGTTTAGCCCACATTTTGCATAAGACCCCATCTTGATAAAGGAGCTGAAGTGCGTGGTAGGAATGAACGCCCAGAGGATTATTAAGCAGCTGCTTGACAAATAAATTGCCTGCTCATGCTCATTAAAAGAGCGGGGCACAATTTTAGTGGGTAATGCTTCATTTAACAACCTCTCCTAATAGCAACAAACAGCTGAACAAGAGTAAATAAGAAATTACTGAGGATTTTGAATGCTACCTAAAGCCATGCTCAGCAGTCAAGGTCACAGGAGCACCTAACGTTTATGCTACTGGAGCCTTCTGCATTGTCACAGGTGATATAAGCCACATATCACAACCCTCTGTGCACTTTTGCATCCAGGAGGTCTCTGCGGCTCTATATGCTCTGAGAAATAATGCATTTATATCATGCTCTATTGCCAGAGAAGGCCAGAGGCAGAGATTTAGCAGGATTGTGGGGTTCTCCACGGTCCAGAATCCATTGACTGCACACATGTGGCCATGTGAGGCCTCATTTAAACGGGTTTTCAGGAACAGGAAGGATTCTATTTCCTTATTGTGCAGTTGGCCTGCAATCACCAGCAGCACATCATTCAGATGCATGCCTGCTATCCAAGGAACTGCCATGATGCATTTATAATGAGACAGTAATCCTCCCCACAGATCTTTGAACCCCAGTGCAATGGTCATGGCTGGTTACTAGGTGATGAGGGATATCCTCTGATGCCATGGCTCATGACTCCCCTGAGAAAGCCCCAGACACCAGGTGAACACTCATATAACAAGAGTCACTCTGCCCTCAGAAATATCATTGAGCAGAGCATTGAGATCGTCAAAAGAGAGGTTTAGATGCCTTGATTGGTTCGGAGGTGCGTTGCAATACTTGGCCAAGATGTTTTCCACATTCATGATGATTTGCTGCATGTTCCACAATCTGTCAATCATGAGTGACCAACCATTACTACCAGCATTTGTACCAGGGGGTCAAACTGAGGAGCCACAAGAGGAGGCTGAGGTAGACAAGGAGGAAGAGGAGACGTATCAGGCAGAGCACCAGCGAATTTCAGGTCAACAGATTGCATCCGGCAGGGCCACTCACTGCCATCTAATTGAGAGACGTGCTCCACCATCAGACTCCAGAGCACTGTTGTCACATGAGGTACTTTCCACAACTAAGGATCCATCAGGGAGTCCATCATTTCTACTTAATTCTCTAAATCTCTTCCCCACGAAGTTCCTGCTCCATGATTCCCTTGTCACTATCGTGAGGCCTCAGTCCAGCCCACCTAATGATCTGCTCAAGGGCAGATCCCTGTGTATTGAAGACGCTGTCTAAACTCCTTTCAACTGAGGAGCCCAGAGCTACCATGATGGCTGCCTGAGCTTCCATTGCAGCAGTTTGCCCTTCCATGCGAGCTACAGTGACTGCACTGGAAGCTGCAGCCTCAGTCATCAGATGTTGCTTAACATCCGGCTTCCAATGTTGCTGGATGGAATTGATCAGTCTTCACACACAGGAGAGGATGGGTTCCAGGCACTGCATCCAGTCACGTACCAAGGTGGAGGTGGACTCCTCCATCCCCCTTACCACGATCCATAGGCTTGCATGCAGGCTCTCCATTGTACTCATCAGCCTTCTTTTGAAGCTTGGTCCTGCAAAGTCTCATATTAATCATCCATCGCAGAACAAAAAAAACAAAGAACAGTACAGCACAGGAACAGGCCATTCGGCCCTCCAAGCCTGCATCGATCTTGATGCCTGTCTAAACTAAAACCTTCTGCACTTCCGGGGTCTGTATCCCTCTATTCCCATCCTATTCATGTATATGTCAAGATGCCTCTTAAATGTCGCTATCATACCTGCTTCCACCACCTCCCCCGGCAGCAAGTTCCAGGCACTCACCACCCTCTGTGTAAAAAACTTGCCTCGCACATCTCCTCTAAACTTTGCCCCTCGCACCTTAAACCTATGTCCCCTAGTAACTGACTCTTCCACCCTGGGAAAAAGCTTCTGATTATCCACTCTGTCCATGCCACTCATAACTTTGTAAACCTCTATCAAGTCACCTCTCCATCTTCGTCATTCCAGTGAAAACAATCTGAGTTTATCCAACCTCTCCTCATAGCTAATATCCTCCAGACCAGGCAACATCCTGCTAAACCTCTTCTATACCCTCTCCAAAGAATCCACATCCTTCTGGTAGTGTGGCAACCAGAATTGCACGCAATATTCCAAGCGTGGCCGAACTAAAGTTCTGTACAGCTGCAGCATGACTTGCCAATTTTTATACTCTATGCCCCGACCGATGAAGCCAAGCATGCTGTATGCCTTCTTGACTACCTTATCTACCTGCATTGCCACTTTCAGTGATCTGTGGACATGTACGCCCAGATTTCTCTGCCTGTCAATACTCCTAAGGGTTCTGCCATTTACTGTATACTTCCCACCTGTATTAGACCTTCCAAAATGCATTACCTCACATTTGTCCGGATTAAACTCCATCTGCCATTTCTCCACCCAAGTCTCCAACCTATCTATATCCTGCTGTATCCTCTGACAATCCTCATCACTATCCACAACTCCACCAACCTTTGTGTCATCCGCAAACTTACTAATCAGACCAGCTACATTTTCCTCCAAATCATTTCTTTATTTATTTAGAGATACAGCACTGAAACAGGCCCTTCGGCCCACCAAATCTGTGCTGAACATCAACCACCCATTTATATTAATCCTATATTAATCCCATATTCCTACCACATCCCCACAATTCCGCTACCACCTACCTATACCAGTGCAATTTATAATGGCCAATTTACCTATCAACCTGCAAGTCTTTGGCTGTGGGAGGAAAGTGGAGCACCCGGCGAAAACCCACACGGTCACAGGGAGAACTTTCAAACTCCGCACAGGCAGTACCCAGAATTGAATCTGGGTCGCTGGAGCTGTGAGGCAATATATATATTTATATATACTACAAACAGCAAAGGTCCCAGCACTGATCTCTTCGGAATACCACTAGTCACATCCCTCCATTCAGAAAAGCACCCTTTCACTGCTACCCTAGAACTAGCATGCAACCTTGCCCCCTGGAAAGATGGCACCTGTGGTGTCCCTTCCACCCTGTGTGGCTGCTGTCCACTCGTGCTCAGTGTCTCCCATTAAGTGAATCCCTCTTAACCTCCAAATTCTGGCGACAGTGTGGTAGTCATTGAAGTAGTGCATTCTTCCTCACTCTTTCTCCACCTCTTCCTCCTGACTACAGGGGTGGGGGTGGGAGGGTGGGGGGGGTGTTGGGTGGAGCAGGGTGGGAAGGCGGCTATTGTGCATCTTGAACTTACTCCGGGGCCAAGGTGGCTCTTCCTCCTGGGATCCTGAAATGATAAAGTTAGAAGGTGAGGGAGCAGTGCATGTGGCCTCGATAGGACCAGTGGGTGTCCTTAGAGACTTCACAGGTGAAATAATCTCTCTAGCAGGTAAAAGGGAGAGAAAAACACAAGGAAGGAAATGAGAAAGAAGAAAATAGATAAGGCACCTGCTTTGTATAAGCAATTGTTAGTGTTAGTCCCTCACAATAAACTGATGAGATATTCACTCTCAAAACTCCCAAATACTCGCCCTTCTTCGCGGTGATGGGTGCCTTGGCTGCCATGGTTTTCAGTGGCAAATCTCACATTTAATGAGGAGAGGGGAGGTGGGAGGCCAGCTGCTGCTGTGATAGAAGAGTACGTTCAGTTTGGACTCCTGCAAGTGCGGTTATAATCCTACCTGGCCTGCTGCGTATTCCAGCATTTCCTGTTGATATATTCATCTCTTGTTGGTTTGATTCTCGTCATCATGGAAAAGATGTCAGTTTGACTTAAATCTTCCACAATTTTGCAATAATATGAATTCCTTGCATGATTAAATATCACTGAGAAACTGGGCTGAGTTTGCTTAGGCCTGTAAAATATTTCCGAGAACATCACATTCAGGTGAGTACTCCAATAGAATTGAAGGGAAGGAAATTCATATGTTTATGGAAGGTTATTATTTTTTGAAAAAAGTAACCTTCAGAAGATAAACATCTAAATAGGTTGGGACTGCTATTAATACTGATTTAGCCAATAGCTGTTTGTATTGGATGTGATCAGTGAAGTGATTGGGCAGGTATGCTATTATCAGACAATCTTTAACCACGTTAAAAACAGTTCAGTTAGCCTGTACTAGAAGGTTGGTGGAGTCACACTTATCCTTTATCTCTGATATGTCTGGTATGTCCCATCGTTGTCGACATCAGTGAAACAGTCCTTTATTTTCGTAAAAGCATTACTAAAACACTCATTAATAACAGCATTTTCATGTTATGGGTATTATATAGTTTAGATGGAGGTCAGTGACCACTAATTCATTTCAAAAGGGGTCCTTCAACCAAAAATGTTTGAAAACCACTGTTCTAGGCGATATGCCCCCTACTCTGCCTCTGGCCATGCCATTGCACACTCCCTTCCCTATCACAGTCAGCACTGTCTCCTCAAGGGGAGTGATCCCATGTCAAAATGATTGATCACCCCCAATCAGGTCCTGTTATGCTGTACTTCTCCTGGTTGAGAAAGAATAGTGGTTGTGACTGAGTGTATTGACAGATGTGTGTGCGTCATGTGTGCAAGTGTGTGTGATGCCTCACATGGTTTAAGAGCTGTGAGATGTGTCTGAGGTGTGAATAGCACCTGTGAAGGATGCAATAGTGTGGGATGCATGAATGTCAGTGTAGATTTAGATGGTGGATGAACTGTTCTGAGGCTATGAACATGGTGGTGGTGGTGCAGTTATTGAAAAGTGTGTTTTTGAGGTGGGATCTTACCTTGACCAATCGTGTCAAGTCGTTAAATTTCTTGTATCACTGGCGCCATCTCCTGGGCCCAGGGGTCTTGGCTGTCACCTCCTGGCTGATGTCCTCCTGCATGCGCCGCATGAGCTGCCTCTGTGGCCTCTTTTCCCCACTGTGGTAGAGGACATCCCTCCTCCTTTTTACCCCCTCCACCAGAACCCCCATTGCTGCATCGGAGAACCTGGGTGCATTCCATCCAGGTCCCTGAGACATCCTTCCATCTTGGCTTCTCTCCCATTTGGTGCACTCCACACCTTCAGTGAAAGCAAGTGAGTGCAGGCTACATATCCAGCTGCAGGAAAATTGCACCTTATCAATGTCTGAATGAAAAATGTGCAGTTATCGGTTTCAGCACCTGCCAGCAGGTTTAACTCACAATACTCATAAATTCACCTGAAAATTGCAAGCTGAATCTAGATTTTCAAACAAGCATTTCTTATTAGCACAGCATCCATTTATCACCTGTTTTCACCCCTTTGGCCAAAATAACCTCCAAAGCCATTGACACCAGATAGAGTACAGCTTTATACCAGGCCTCTCCCTCATTGATCTAATATTTCCAATCATATTACGAGTGGAAAAAATGATGCGGAGTTCAAAAGAACATTTTATAACTTTTGTTGCTCTCCAAAAGATCTTCCATTGCATTAGCTATTAGGGTGATGTGAGTTTGTGGCAAAGAATCCGAATGCTTGAATTGTTGGATCCAGTGATACTGCTAACTATAGTTGTATTGGAATCCAACTGATCACTGTATTTCACATAAAGTTAGGTATAAATTGCAGACCGAGAATGCGTTAATCCAATTAATGGCAGAATTATAACAGGATCAGTATTGAATTTTACATTGGTGATATCTAGATCACTGATTTGTGACCTGCTGGCAATATGGTCATTTTTGCTGAAAATAAGCAACATCTGTCTGATATGCTCTGTCTGCTCACTCAAAGGATTGTCAAGTTTGGAATGAGTATCAACTGACCGGAGATAAAAACAGTGTATTTCTATTGAAAACTTCGCAGAATTACAGAATTTTTACACTGCAGAAGGAGGCCATTCAGCCCATCATGTCAGTACCGGCTCTCTGAAAGAGCAACTCCCTCAGTTCCAGTCCCCTCCCTTCTCCCCATAACCCTGCACATTCTTCCTTTTCATATCACTGTCAGCTGCTTGTCTGTAAGTTCAAAATAACGCCACCTATTTCAGTAAGCAGTACATTTATCTTGTTAGCAACATCCACTGTTGCAATGACATTGCAACAGAACTGAACCAAAGTTGGTCTTACTGTATTTGTCATGTCCAATTTTCAATAGTACATGTGCTGAAGTAGAATGGTTAGCCTGCAATGAAGTTTTGATTCTCTGACATTGTTTTCTTTTGCTGAATCTTGCAAGAACTCTAGTTGGAGCACAACTACAGTGCCTTTGATATGCATTGCCAATGCTGCCCACTCAGCATTAACGAGCAAAAGTATATCAAAAATGTCACCATTCATCAATGGACTAATGCTGATCCATTTTTATTGATGCTAACCAACCATCATGCTACTTTGAAAATGTTTCTTGATAAACTCCAAAGGTGCTGTTTGATCAGCTCTTTGCCAACCTGCAACAATTAAAATATAAGCCTCTGTAAGGGCAACCATGTTATCACCTGGTTAAACAACAACTCAAGATTTTTAGATGCACCGATGGGTCTCATTCTGCAAACTGTTTGATCAACATCACATAGAAATGTTTGAAAACATCCTGTATCTGAGTCCGTGCTGGCCACATAGAGTTTAATTAAAACACAGATGCAGATGTAATTGTGCAACCTAACTTTTAAAATTATCTCAGTTTATTCGAACATTTTAATAAAACTGCCCTATTATAATGAAACGCTGCCATTTTGCAAAGTCTATTATGATTTACCACGTATTGTACTGTGTGCATTCTATTGTACTGTCTACATTGCATGCATAGCAGATGAGGTGCCCAATTATTTATATGTGAAATGTACTCTTCAATATAGCACTAAAATTCAGTTTATGATGTGAGGGCCAACATAAACATATGATATGTCCTTCATCATAATCGCTTCTCAGTGCCCAGTTACTAGTTGCAGAGGCAAACTTTATTTTACTGCCAATAGAGGAAAATGATGACAAGGAGGATCACTAATTATTTTCAATTCTTTAAGGCATTTACAATCAAATGTCATAGTGCAAGTACATAATACTTTCAGCCTTCCTTTAGTCTCTCATATTCAAATTGCGGAGGTAGCTGTTTGCCCCATTGTGGTTTTAATATATTACTGAGCCAAGAATCCAAATACTTGTAATTGAAAAGAGCTTGCTATCCAGGGAAAGAGATGATGCATGTGCAACATTCTGGTCAATCTTTCTTTTTGTGTGAGAAATAAGAATCAGCCAAGAAGAAAGAACTTGTGCAGGTGATCAAACAGTGACCAAGTGAGAGAGGGAGAGGAAGAATTTTCTTGTTTAATTGCACACATTTATTTGGCTTAAAATAGGCAAGACATTTCAAATGGGTTTAAATTAATTAAACAATCTTACTGTGCAGTGTTTTTTTATGTGCATTTTAAAAAGTACATAAGGGTTTATACACACAGGGAAATTAATCTTTCCTACCTGCTTTAGTAAGATTAGACTGGGATATTCCTTGGAGCTGCTCCTGCTCTGCTGCTGTAATTTCACTCGAAGGGCAATGGAATTACATTTATATGCAACAGAAATAGGTGTTATGAAAGTGCTTCCATTTTTTATTGAGGTCTTCTGTTAAAACTAAAAAGATTCCATGGATGTGTTCTTTTTTACCAAGTTCACTGACAGGACACTTGAGATACTGTTTGAAAAACACCTGTGCTAGAAGTCATGTGCTTTGGGCTTAGTAAACAACAGAACCCCTTTGTGACCGGGGAAAAATGGTTACAGAGAAGCCACATGTCAAGTTTTATGGAGATCAGGAGGTCGACTCTCTGTTTGGGTTTTTGGACATTGTTTTCAGCAGTTGAGATATGAACTGCTTGAAGACAGTTGGTGTTTTCCTGCCAGGGCAAAAAAAAATAAACCACCCAGCTCACCTCCTTCTCCACCTCTTTGTAGAAATACTGCAAAAATTCAGTGTGGGAGAGCTAAAATCTCTGGTGCTGCATAGCTCCTGAGAAGTTGAAAAAAATCCTGCAATTCATATGTTTGCTGGCGGAAAACCCTAATGCCACATTTCTCCTGCAAAGCTTACTAGAATAATTCTCGACATCTCCAGAACAGACTGCTTCTGAAAGGATCCCAGTGACCCGTCTCCGTATACCCAAATGCCAGACTAAAAAAAGCGCAACTGACTTCCATATTTTCTCTTTTTTTGGTCAAGAATTAGCAAATATTTAGCCAAAGTAGTCTGTTTTTGTATCAGATCTCTGCAGAGAGAATTTCTGCCTTTTTCCAGTGTGCGTGTGAGTGTAATTGGGCAATTTAAAAAAGGGAACTTTCATATTTCAATCAGTGTGTTAATGCTTTGCTTCGTTACTGATTAAGTCTTGTTTTATAATCAACTGATAATTTTGTTGTTTATTAAAGAAACCCGGTTGGTGTATTTTATTCTCGGATAAAAAATAGTGTACGTTGGCTGTACCGGTAACCAGGTAAACATTTAAATATATGTTGTGACCTGTGGAGAAGTGGAACTAGAAAAGACAATGCACTCCACCCACCTCAGTCGTAACATATAATTGGGGTTCACCATCAGATGCCCAAAGCCGACGACGAGCAATTGTAAATGGGGTGATACTAAGTGAAAAGAGAAAAAGTCAAAAACTAGGTTTCTTCCATTAAAGTACATGATCGAATGTCTTTGTCAGTTGTTATGACCTTTCTGGGGAAGGAGGATGTATCCCTGAGTGATCTAAGAAACTTAACCAAGATTAGACTAAAGGAATTGTCAAAAACGTTGACCTTAGAGTTAAAGCCAGGAGCTAAGAAAGCAGATATAATTGAGATAATAGCACACCATTTGAAATTGGAAGAAGAAAAAGGTGAACCAGATGTTCAATTAGCTAGTATTCAGTTGCATTTGGAAAAATGTAAGCTTGAACAGGAAAGAGAATTGACAATGAAAAACTTGAACTATAATTTGAAAGAGAAAGTGAAAGAGAAGGAAGGGAATTCAAATTTAAAAAGATGAAACAAATATAAAGGGGTGGTCTTGACTCCAAGGAAACTACTGGTGAGAAAACATCTGACTCCAACCCAGGACCCAGTGGACAGCTGTTTAAATTTGCACAAGCCCTCCTGAGGGTTGAGGAAAGGGACGTAAAGGCATATTTCATTTCTTTTGAAAATATAGCCAGACAGATGAAGTGGCTGAAGAAAGCTAGACACTGCTTATGTAAAGCAAGTTGATTGGCAGAGCTCATGAAATTTATGCCATACCTTCTGAGGAGGCTTCTGCAGATTATGAGATGGCAAAAAAGACCATTCTCGCTGTTTATGAGTTAGTCCCTGAAGCGTACAGGCAGAAATTTCAGAATTATATGTCCAGTATTTTTCAAAAGGTGGTGGGTAATATGGGCACAATTCAGCTAAAGACCTCGCCAACAACCCACAGTCACAAGGGGCTTTGGAGTGGTACCACCTAAAGACAATAATCAGGGCATACTGCTGTGAGTACCCTCACAACTGAGCCAAAGAGCTGGGATTTCTTCCGTTTGCTACCAGAGACTCACCCAATGAGTCCACTGACTTTACTCCCTTTGAATTAGTTTATAGACACAAGTTGAGAGGTCCTCTAAAACTAATCAAGGAGAGGTTTTTGGGACACAGGGACAAATCTTCCCTGTCAGACTACATCTCCATGTTCCGAGAATGGCTCACGAGAGCCTGTGCGATGGCTCAGGAACACCTAAAAACCTCCCAGACAATTATGGAAAGGCAGGCAGATAAACATGCCAAGGCCAGAATATTTCAGCCCAGGGACCATGTGTCAATGCTATTATGAATACAGAGTGAACCACTGAGAGCCCAGTTCAGTGACCTGTACATTGTAGTAAAGAGAATTAGTGAGATGAATTATATAATTGACACCCCAGATTGTAGGAAAAAGCAAAGGCTGTCTCACATCAATATGTTAAAACAGTATCACAGCCGGGAAGGGGACAAACAAGCACAGGTCTGTCAGGCAGTCAGGAAAGAGGAGGGTGAAAGGACAGTGAGGACGAGTTAGAGGAAGGCCTGGAGGATTCCCAATTCAAACCCCCTACCATCTGGTTAGCTAACACTGAAATGTTAGTGAAATTAGACACCGTACTTTCTCCTATTTAAGCGCAGAACAGAGAGGAGATCTAACAAGGCTGCTCACAGTGTTTAACGGGATCTGCAGGGACAAACAAGGTGCACAACCCTAACCCTACACATTGTAAATGTTGGAGAGACCCGTCCCATAAAACAAAATCCCTATCGCCTAGGTCCCAGGAAACTGATATGCATTCAGGAGGAAATTCAATATATGCTGGAGCACAAGTTGATTGAGCCCAGTCAGAGCAGTTAGAGTTCCCCAATTGTGCTGTGCACAAACCCGATGGCTCAACAAGGCTCTGCATTGATTACAGAAATATTAGTGCAGTGACCAGAGCTGATTCCTACCCAATTCCCCTCCTGGAAGACTATAGATAGAGTAGGAAATACCAACTACACAATCAAGATAGACCTGTTAAAAGAGTATAGGCAGGTTCCCTTAACTGCCCCCCACACCTCCAGCTAAGGGGATCTCGGCTTTTGTCACCCCAGAAGGCTTATTCCAGTGCTGGGTGATATTATTTGGATTAAGGATGCCCCAGTCACCTTCCAAAGGCTAATTAACCAGGTAGTGGCTGTCCTGCCCGACAGTGTAATGTATCTGGATGATCTGTTGGTGTATAGTGACACCTGAAGGACCACCTAGATCAGTTAGAAGCCCTCTTCCAAAGGTTACAGTCAGCTGACCTTGTGGTAAATCTTCAAGGAGCGTGTTCACCAAAGCTCAAGTAACCTACCTAAGGCATATTGTGGGTCAAGAGCGAGTGCTGCTCAGAGAAGCAAAGGTACAGGCACTGATAGATTTTCCCGTCCCCTCGACCAAACGTGAAATAATGCAATTTTTGGAAATGTGTGGATTTTACTGCAAGTTTCTCCCAAACTGCAGCACGATAGCTGTCCCACTGACAGACTTATTACAGGAAGAAGCAAAGGTAGTGTAGTCAGGGAGGTGCAAACAGCTTTCGAGATGCTGAAAGCCATCATAACCAATGAACCAGTGCTGCCAGCTCCAAACTTTCACAAACCATTTAAAGTTGCAGTTGATGCTAGTGACCTAAGGATAGGTACTGTCCCGCTCCAAGATGATGAGTCAGGCATTGAGAGACCAGTTGGGTACTTCTCCAAAAAATTAAACATCAAAGGAGATACTCTACTGTGGAGAAGGAAGCCCTGGGACTGTTGCTGGCTCTCATAAATTTTGAGGTATATGTTGTTATGACTGAGGTTAGAGGAATGAACTGTCTTTCTCCTGTTCCACTGGTCACAACATATATTTAACAGTTTTACCCAATTACTGATACAGCAAATTATATACTTTATATTCGTTTCACAATAACAATCCGCCAACCAGGTTTCCTTACAAAACAACAAAATTATTAATTTATTATAAAACAAGATTTTTTCAATAAAGATGCAAAGTTTATGAATACACAGGTTAAAATATGAAAGTATAAATATATTTCCTTCTGAACAACCCAACACAAGAAGAAATAAAGAAGCTTTCTCTGCAGAGATCAACTATACAAAAAACAAAAATACTTTGGCCAAATATTTTTTAATTCTTGAAGAAAAAAATGATAAGGTATGAAATGTTCCAAATGACTTTTGGTCTGTTGTCAGGGTACATGCAGCCGGCCGTCACTGGGATCTTTCTGGAGCATTTCTGTTTAGGAGACGTTGAGGAGTAGTCTTGCAGGCTTTTCAGGAGAATTACTGCATCAGAAGGTTCAGCTATCACACTGGAGTCTCAGAAGATTTTTCAAAACAGGCAGCAAAGGATGAGTTGGGTGGCTTATCTCTTAGCAGGATACACACCAACTGCATTCCAAATAATCCAAAAAACGAAACCAAAAACTCCTAACCACCATAAATCTAGACATGTGACTTCACTGTGAACAACTCCAATAGTTCCATAGTCCATAAGACTCCCGCTGTTTACTTAGCTTAAGACATGTGACTTCCAGTAAGTGTTTGTTTTTAAACAAAGTCCCAAGTGTCCTTCTAGTGACCCTTAAAAAAAAACAAGTCCAGCATCTCCTCAGGTATTTTCCACAGTCTTTTAAACATAGGTCCTCAAAAAATATTAATAATGGTGGCACGTTCGTGACAATGTCCAAAATGGATATAGAGAGGCCGTAGCTTATACTGACCACAATCCTTTGACTTTACAGAAAAATTCAAAACCAATAATGTGAGGCTTTTGTTGTTGCTTCTGCAACCTTACCACCTAAAGATTATCCACAATGCAGGGAAAAACAATGTGATAGCTAAGGATTTATCCAGGGTTTAGCTGAGCATGGAACCATCCCAAATAAAAAAAACAGAGTATGCCTATGGCAGTGAGACTGATGAGATTGTGTGTACAGTTTGTTTTAATTTGTGGCTTCACAATGAAATGTTCCTGTTGTCACATTTCATTTTGTGTGGTGGGGAGGTGTTATGCTAAATTGTTTTGTTGAATGATAATTTTCTTTGGTCCTGAATTTGTATTTTATTTAACAGACATTTTTAAAAAGACAAGCTTCCAGCAAAGTCATCCTTTCAGCTTAAGATGATCACCGACTTTGGTGACACTGTATCCTATATTGTACAGGGCTTTGAGGAGATAGACAAGATGTCTGCTCAGTCCCCAGCAAGAACCAAGATCTGGGAAGTTTAAAGGAACTACAATTCTCTCAGCAAGCAGAGAAATACTGCTAACTGCTATGTTTGAATGACTGAGTGTCTGTCATGTGACAAAAAGGTGTACAAAATTATGAGGGGCATTGATAGGTTAGATAGGAAGAAACTTTTTCCCTTAGCGGAGGGGCCAATAACCAAGGGGCACAGATTTAAGGTAAGGAGCAGGAGGTTTAGAGGGCATTTGAGGAAAAGAAATTTCACTCAAAGGGTGGTTGGAATCTGGAACACACTGCCTGAAGGGGTGGTAGAGGCAGGAACCCTCACAACATTTACGAAGTATATAGATGAGCACTTGAAATGTCATAACATACAAGGCTACGGGCCAAGTGCTGGAAAATGGGATTAGAATAGTTAGGTGTTTGATGACCGGCACAGACACGATGGGCCGAAGGGCCTGTTTCTGTGCTGTATAACTCTATGACAAGCCCCTCCCCATCTGTAGTTTTAAGCTGATGTTTTTCTCTGCAGCAGAGGAGAAGCAACTGGACTCTGATATGAACAGACCTAAGTGGGGGGCCCCCTCTCTCTCTTTCTCTCTCTCTCTCTCCTTCCAGCTTGAAAGCTTTCAAATCCCACTTGTTAACTGACCACCTTTGCATACTCCGGCTACAATCAGAAAGCCTCACCGAACCAGTCATCGACCTCTTCAAACTAAAAGCCTCAGGACCACTGAATTCAGCTAGAAGCCAGCCAAATCACCAATCTCCACAGACTGGATACCTTTTATTTTATGGAATCTAATTAAACCAATCTACCTTTCCTCACTCTGTAACCCAATCTACCTAACCTCACTAAACCTCTAGTGTGTGTGTGTGTGTGTGAGTGAAAGTTGGTGCATAGTTTCTTATTTTATTAGTTCCATTTAGGTATAATAATGTTAACTTCTTTCATGTTAAACTCAAGAAAACCAGTCTGATTGGTTCTTGTTATGATCATAGCAAGTAAGTAATCAAACACCTAATGATTTGGCCAGTACATCCACTTTAAGAATGAATTAAACCTGTTGTGGTCAAACAAGGAGAAGGAAAAGAGGGAAGCCCTTCGCCCGGTCCTCACTTGAACGTAACAGAGGAAATTAACTTTTACGCATCTGGATTACTCCAAGTATCCACCGGAGATATGTGTGGGGTCTCCCAGGGAGCAGCCCACTGCTGCATCAAGGAGATGACCAATGCCCTGTTCAAGATGGCCGGTGACTATGTGTGCTACCAGACCGACCCTGACAGTTAGGCCAAGATAGCTATCAGATTCGGGGCCATTGCTGGATTCCCCCAGGTGTGGATTGTGATAGATTACATGCATGTGGCCGTCAAGGCTCCCACGGACCAGACAGCCGCCTTCATCAACAGGAAGGACTTTCATTCCATTACATTCAACTGGTCTGTGACCATCGAAAGCGTTTCCTGCAAGTGTGTGCCTGCTTCTTGGGAAGCAGCCATGATGCCAACATACTTCAACAGTCCCAGATACCACAGTTTTTCTCCCCCGCTCCAGCTCACCTTCAGGGATGGATTCTTGGGGACAATGCTACCCATTGAAGACATAGCTACTGACACCTGTGAGGAACCCTCGCAATGCAGCAGAGGAGAGGAACAACAGTTGTCATGGCTCCACCAGAGCAACCATTGAGCAGGCCATTGGGCTGCTGAAGATCAGATTCCGGTGTTTGGATCAATCCAGTGGTGTCCTGCAGTGTGCCCTAGCGTGGGTTTTGTGTATCATGGTGGTCTGCAGTGATTTGCACAATGTAGCACTGCAGAGAGATGTGGCCTTGCATGATGAAGACATGATTGAATGCCATTCCTCAACCAACGAGGAGGACGCAGAGGAGGGCGATGAGCAAGCAATGCTGGATGTTGAACTCTTTGCACGAAGGCTAGGCATGTTGAGCAACGGGCAAAGGAGACAAGAGACAATCTCATACTTGCCTGCTTCCAGCCACCATGGAAATCAGTAAAGACTCACTATAAAGTGGTGACTTCACCTTGAAGAAACCGTACCTTTAAGAGATCAGGCCATTGATGCAACTAAAGATATCATCATATTTGTATAAGGAGGAAACACCATTTTGAGATACACACCCAGCACATGGCTTGCAAAGAGCACACACAGACCAGTGAAGAAAAAACCTGGACCTGAAATCATGCAATGTAGATAAGACAATAAATAGTGTTTGTGTTGAATCTGAATATAAAGCCTGTGATTATCATTTAAGACTAAAGAACACATCACAACACTACACTCACCTCAATGCATTCACTCATTACTATTTGGGTTCTGTGCCTAGTGTCATGGTCATGTCATTTTTTTTTCCCCGGGGAATATGAGGTTTGCCTTTAAGGCTTGAAAAGGATCAATACTGCTTTAAGAACCAGCAGGCCTCTGGAGTTACCAGGAAGGTGCATTTTCATTGCCTTGGATACAGCCATTCGGAGACTGCAATTCAAAGGGTGCATTCTTGTTACCATGGATACAGCCACTGGGATTGAGCATCATAAGATAAATTTGTTACAATTCAATTTTGAACTGGCTTTTTAGTTGAAGACAGTCTGTTCTAACAGAGTATACAGACAGACAGCTGTGGTGTTAGCACCTGAAAAAAAGAGCTCTCAGCCATTTAAACTGAAGGAAGAGAATTTTAGTCTGTTTAATTATTATTATCTCTCAAAATTCGAAAAAAAGTCAAACCAAAAAGGAGATCTCTGATAATTTGAACTGAAGGAAGGGAAGTTAAACTGTGACAATCTTTTATCCCTTAAAAACTCTAAAGTCAGATTGATTCTATTGAAAGTGTTCGCCAGTTGTTAATTGTTGAAATCCATCGCCGAAGAAGGAAGCATCACTTACTGCTGAAGTTAGATTACGAACTGTTCTACTATGGAGGAACCTTTTATCCCCATCAGACGATGGTGAGGACTTCAAGCAACATTGGGCTGTAAATTTGCAAGGACTCTAATTTTTTCTATTGTAAGTGTTGTTTATATCTTCATAGTGTTTACGAACTTAGTTTTTCTCATTAAACAGTTAACTTGTTGATTTAAAGACACCTGGTTTGGTTAGCCTCATTCAGGGGTTAATAGATGGTACAATTTAGCTGGGTCTTTCTTTAATTTGGAAAGTTTTAAATGATATGTTAGCTGATCTGTGGAGCGACGGGATTGAATTAACAGTGCGTTTCTCCCACCACAATCAGGATCGTGGGCTGTGGCACACTGGCAGCTCACTAAGGGAGAAGGGCGAAGTCAGAATCTCACAATTAAGGGATGAAAGAATAAGCTTTTTCAACAATGAATGTTAACTTCAATAATGAAAAAAACTTTAGAACACAAAACAAATGGCAAATATCAAACACCTGTGAAACCCCAAGTGTGTCTCGACGTTGCACTTAGTATGTTTGCAAGGGCTTCTATGAGGTGTAACCCCTGCACTAGCAGCTAGACTGGAGGCAGGCTGCTGATCAGACTGCCCCTCGGCCTGTGATGACTTTAGCGCTGTCCTCTGACTGCCTGAGGCCTGCAGGGTCCCAGATGCCTGAGGGTTTCCTGCACATATGGTGTCCATACTCAGAGCACCCTGAGGGGAGCCCCCAGCTGTGGAGGTCAGCCTCTCCTCCTCCCTTTCAAGGATTATTGAAGCTCCCTGCTGTCCAGAGAATAATGAGGCCCTGGTGAAGACTCCAGGCACCTCGACCTTCTTTTGCCTTGTCACTGCTGTGTTGAGCAAATGGTCAAGGTGAGCTGTGCAGGTCTGCACACATCTGTGGGATCTGGCTCTCCATGAGGGTTGCCAACTTCTCGATGGAGGAAACCATATGCTCACATGCCTGAGACATGGCAGTACTCATGGCTTGGATCGACTCCTCCATCGTCTGCTCATGGCTGTGCATGCCCTCTGGTATCTCTGCCAGATGTTACCTTACCTTTCTCTGCAACTCCAGCATGCCCTGTGCTGTCGACACCAGAGGCTTCTCATCAGCCTGTGGCTCAGCAGGTCACCCACAGTCCTCCAACTGTCAGAGTCCTCAGCTGTCTCAGCCACAGCCAGCTGCTCAGGCGTGTGTGCGGTGCTCTCACCAGCTTGTGACCCTGATTCTAAACCTGAGTGGAAGCCCACCAAGCTGAAAGTATCTGCGCTGATGGAAGATGCAGGACAGTCATGGGACAGTGCATTCTCTGACTGCGGTTCTTCCTCAGAGGTTGACGACTGTCCCTTTCTGATTGAGTCTCCAGCGGACGCTACTCTGCATGAGAGAACACAAACGTGTATGGGTTAGGCTGTGCAGATCTCGTCATGCCAACCATGCATGATGTGGATCTCCAGAAGTGTGTTGGATGTCGATTGAAGAACATCCCCATTCTCTTGCACTGAGACTCCAGTCTCACTATCCACTACTGAGTAGCTGTCCTGGGTGCCCGCTTACTCCAGTGCCTCCTCCTCAGCCATCGAGAGAGGCTGTATATCTGGAATTCCTCCGCCAGTCCGTGAGGTCTCCTTGTTGTTATTGCCCTGCTTGTCTGCTTGCAGGAAGAGCAAAAGTGAGAAGAGAAAATTCAGCTCTTCTCTCATCTATTACCTTCTCTCTATGCCTCTCTCCCTCATCACGTGCATGTGTGTGCGTCTCCCTCTCTCTCGGTCTGTCTTACATTCCGACTGGTCCTGGTGCATTCTCTGTTATGCTACTGATCTCTAGACCCTCTCATCTGCTTACTTTCCTTTCTCAATCTCTCCAACTCCAATCCCTCACCGGTCACATACCGAACAGGATACTCATATTCCTCCTTTCCCCATGTCCCTGAACAGCTGGAAAGTGAACTGGGTAAGCTGTTGCTTTGCTCCTGGATCCCTCAATAGTTGATGACTACATTTAATAAGTTGCTGCTCTCAGTCCCTGAACAGCTCATCACCGTGCTGTATAAATGATCATTCTGCTTCCCTGCCCTCTTGAACAGTTGCATGCTGTGCATTTAGCAACTTAGCCAGGTTGAGCAAATAAATTAAAGACTTATGTGCCTGGGCACGAGACTCCCTGATGTTGAAATATTCACAGGTGCCTTGTTTGCCTGTCGAGAAACACAAAAAGCCTCTAAGTTAATAGAAGTTGCAAATGTGGATGTCGGATCAGTGCATTTCTTCTCATCACTGATTAAAATCAACTTTTGCTAATGTAAATATAGTGCAGTCGCTCTGGAAGTAACTGCTGTTTACAGTAAGTGTGATGGAGCTGATATCAATCTCAGCACCTATATTGTAGAGTGCCACTGAAAACTCCTCACACTTTAACTTTGTACTCTTCTGCTGTCAGGTCCAGGGTCACATCTGTATCATTGACTGCTGTTTGATTCCTTGGTGGTGAGGTCCACTGTGCCCCCGGACAGCACCTACCCAAACAGAATGCTTGCTTAGCTACTGATTGGGATGAGGCATTATTCCCAGAGGATCCCGGAAACACTCCCTGACACTACGGGCTGGATTTTAAGAGCTTGCCACCGATCCCAGCGGCGAGCTCGAAAAATGGCGCCTGCCCGCATGCCAAAGAGCTGACGCAATCTTCCACGCAGCAGCTCATTTAAATAGCCGGGGCAGCCTGCCCCCACCCCAATCACATCCATCGCCAGCAATGACATCAACTGCCTGCAAGCAGGCGCTGGCACCATTTTTAAACGGCAGCTACCCTGCCGGCACATGTACATTTTTAAAGAAGTAACCCCCCAAAATTAAACAAATACATTTATAAAGCCCCTTTCCCCCCCGCCCCCCCAATAACAATTACAGTAAACTATTTGCCTTTCCCCCCCTAAAACACTTACCTTTTACATCTGACCCTCCCCCCACAAACTGCACAAAGTTTAAAGGTCAACCCTTCCCACCTTCCCCTACACCCATTATGTACATTTGACCAACCCCACGCCCCACGACCCCTGCACTGAAAATTTTACCTTCTCCCCACTCCCCACCAGTGCGGTGCTGCATTTCCATGGACGGGGATTTGAACGCATGGGAGTGCCAGCCAACGCGCCCAAGATCGTGGCAGGCCCTCAAGATTAGAGGCAAACGTATTCATTTTATTGATTTGAACATTTTAATTGAGGTCCCGTCACCCAGCGGTGGGAGGCCACCATGGAGCCTCACTGCCGCCGGGAGGATAGGGCTGGGGCCCTCATGGCGTTGAGATCCGTGCCGAGCCATCTTCAACAATCCCTCGCAACCCCCGCCACGGAACCGGATGCCTGGAGAAAATCAAAATCCAGCCCAAAGTGGAATTTGATATCATTATCACTGATATGATTAACTCACTGCAGAATGAATGGAAACCAATTGGAGTACTGAGATGTTCATTCTGATTGTGCAGAATCTGGTAGAAGATAATGCAAACACTGATGGTACCTGAGGAAATGCAGAAGATAGCTGTGGCTGAGTTTTTTCATGAACTTTATTTTGTACATGTGGACAGTGACGTTGTTTAAAACAATAACAACTTGTACTTATATAGTGCCTTTAATGTAATACAACAACCCAAGAGTATTATGAAGTAAAATTTGACACCAAGCCACTTAAGGAGATCATCGGGCTATCACAAAAACATTCTTTATGTTGAATGATAATTTTTAATCCACTGGTTGGAAACCTGAATTTAGCTTGCAGCTAAAGATGGCTACCCCAATTTGCATCACTGTATTTTCCACATTCCAATACACTGAGATGGAGACAGCATGTCTGCACAAACCCGTCAAGCACAATGACGTGGGGAATCTGAGTGAACCACCTATCCCGTTCCAATTAGCAAGGCGTCAAGGCCATTGCCTGAGGTATTCAACTGGGAGAGGTGAACTACTTAAACCTAACCACTTGGACAATGGGATGCTAGCTGTGAGACAGGAATTCCTAGACATGGGCTAATTAAGTTGTACGAGGGAATACACTGGTAGTAATGACCATGCTTGAATTATTGGGTGATGGTCATGTGACAGGCCCACCCTTCGTGTGCTTAAGCTTCTGTTTCCTCTGCAGTTAGGAGACAAGACACTGATCAGAGAAGATCCGAGTGGTGGCCCTTCTTCCTTCCACTCTCTTCAATCCACCTTGCAAGCTTCAAACCCTGTTAGCTGACTGTGACCACTCAGGGATGACCCTGCTGCAGACAGAGACTCCTTGCAGAAAATCAACCGCACTTCTGTCTCCAGGAGAACCATCGAATCAGCTGTCCACATCTTCAAATCAGAAGTCTCAGGACTACCAAAGGGATGACTTTGTCTTTTTTCAAAAGTGAACCATTATTTTAAAAACTGAACAATGGTCCAAAATGGCTGCCAAAGAAAAAAGGGGCTGAACTTTGTGTCTTCAAACTGTTGACAAAGACAAAGGGTAAGTCTTCAAAGCTAAGAAATGTCAATTGCATCCCATCCTAAAACATTCCAGAATTGAATGTCTTCTTCTAAAACAAAGAAGGTGTGAAGTCGCCACATCTTGGGCCATTGTGCAATCACCATGGGGAAGTGAATGTCTCCTATCAGGAGGTGAGAAGTAGCACAGCTTTAACTTAAAAAAGATAGCCTAGAGAGAGAGAAAGAAAAAAGCAATATCCAGCAGCTTGTCTTCCAACAAGTTGGAAGGAATGGGCCCTGCTGTAGAATCCTACATCTATACAGACAGCAATGAACGAGAAGCATCTCACCGACTTCAACTGAACTTTCAATCAAGGGAGAAATCTACAATCATCTCAGGCCTGCACCCATCGAGAACTTAATTTCCAAGAGAAATCAACAGGTTTATTGTGACCTCCCCCAACTAAAAATCATTTACCTTTCCTTCCTCTCTATCTGTCTCTTCTTGTGTGTGTGTGTGTGTGTGTGTGCCAGCAAATGTGTGAGTGGATGTGATTGCGACAATTTCAGGTTAAGGCGTATTGATCAATAAACTTTCGATTTTCTGTTTTTTTCAAAACCTACAAGAAAACCTGTTGCTGTCTGTTCATTTGAAAAATTAAACACCAATGAGCTAAACCCTAATAACAAAACACTTGCTGCGGCCACGTGGGGAGTTGAACAGTGGGAACCATCCACATTGCACCACGTGGTTGTAACACCCTTTTTATTTCTCTAGTCTCTAATTTGACCAATCTATCCTTCCCCACTCAGTAACTATTTTTCTTCTGAACGTTGAGTGAGTGTGCTTGTGTGTGCGTGAAAGTCGGAGCTTATTTTATTATTTACTTAGAATGGTTTAAGTACAATAACGCTAACCTCTTTGTTAAACTCAAGAAAACCCGTCCGATTGGTTCATTTGATGATAACAGCGTGTAAACTCACTAAATTGGCAAGTATATCCTTTTCAAAAAAGAAATAAACCTGCTGCGGTCAAACAAGGTAAGGGTAAAAAAAGGGGAACCATTCGATCCCTCCTAACCTGATCGTAACAAGGGCAGAAAATCCAAAGGCTTGGTAAAAGAGGTAGATTTTAAGGAGCAACTCAAAGGCGGAAACAAGGTAGAGATGCAGAGAAGTTTAGGGAGGGAAGTTTATAAACCTTGGCAGCTAAAGGTATGGCAACCAATGGCAGAACAGTTAAATTGGGGATGATCAAGATGCCAGAGTTAGAGGAGTGCAGATATCTTGGAGGGCTATGGGGCTGGAGAAAATTAAAGAGGTAGGGAGGGGCGAGGTCATGGAAAGATTTGAAAACAAAGATGAGAATTTTAATATCAAAGTGTTGCTTAATTGGGAGCCAGCGTAGGTCAATGAGAGCAGGGTGATGGGGAATGGGACTTGGTGTGAGTGAGAAGCTGGGCAACAATTATTTGGATGAGCTCAAGCTTACAGAGGGTAGAATGTGGGAGGCTGGCCAGGAATAGTCAAGTCTAGAGATAACAAAGGCAAGGATGAGGATTTCAGCAGCAGATGAGCTGAGGCAGGGGCAGAGTGTGGCGATGTCACAGTCATGGAAATAGGTGGTCTTAGTAATTGCATGGATATATAGTGGGAAGCTCATCTCGGGGTTAAATATAACATGAAGGGAGTGAACCTCAAACAATTACTAGGGATGGATTTGCTGGTTAGGAGACAGTTTTTAGCATGGACCAAAGATAGTGACTTCAGTCTTCCCTATATTTAGTTGGAGTAAATTTCTGCTCATCCAAATGTGGGCATCGGATAAACAATCTGATAATTTTGAGACAGTGGAGGAGTCAAGGGAGCTGGCAGTGAGGTACAGCTGGGTGTTGTCAGCATACATGTGAAAACTGATTTTTAAAATTCTTTCATGGGATTTGATCGTTGCTGGCAAAGCCAGCATTTATTGCCCATCCCTACTGACCCTTCTGGAAGTGCTGCAGTCCATCTGGTGTAGGTACACCCACAGTGCTGTTGTTGACCCAGCGACAGTGAAGGAACGGTGTTATAGTTGCAAGTCAGGATGGTGAGTGACTTCGAGGGGAACTTGCAGGTGGTGGTGTTCCCCTGCACCAGCTGCCCTTGTCTTTCTCGATGGTAAAGTTCATGGAAGATGCTGTCGAAGGAACCTTGGCAAGTTGCTGCAGTGCATCTTGTAGATGGTACACACTGCTGCCACTGTGCATCAGTGGTGGAGGAAGTGAATGTTGAACGTGGTGGATGTGGACCCGATCAAGCGGGCTCCTTTGTCCTGGATCGTGTTGAGCCTGTTGAGTGTTGTTGGAGCTGCATCATCCAAGCAAGTGGAGAGTATTCCATCACACTCCTGACTTGTGCCTTGTGGATGGTGGACAGACATTGGGGAATCAGGAGGTGAGTTACTCGTCACAGGAATTCCCAACCTCTGACCTGCTCTGTTAGCTACAGTATATAGATGGCTGGTCCAGTTAAGTTTCTGCTCAATGATAAACTCCAGGATGTTGACAGTGGGGGATTCAGCCTTATAATGTCGAGGGGAGATGGTTAGATTCTCTCTTGTTGGAGATGGTCATTGCCTGGCACTTGTGTGGCGCGAATGTTACTTGCCACTTATCAGCCCAAGCCTGAATGTTGTCCAGGTCTTGTTAGACACGGAGCTCTTCAGTATCTGATTCGCTGTGAATGGTACTGAACACTGTGCAATCAGCAGCAAACATCCCACTTCTGATCTTAGGATGGAAGAAAAGTCATTGATGAAGCAGCTGAAGATGGTTGGGCCTAGGACACTACCCTGAGGAACTGCTGCAGCAATGCCCTGAGGCTGAAATGATTGGCCTCCACCAACCACAACCACAACCATCTTCTTTTGTGTTAGGTATGACTCCAACCAGTGGAGAGTTTTCCCTCGATCCCCATTGACTTCAATTTGGCCAATGATCCTTGATGCCATACACAGTCAAACGCTGCCTTGATGTCAAGGGCAGTCACTCTCACTATAGCTCTGGAATTCAGCTCTTTTGTCCATGTTTGGATCAAGGCTGTAATGATGTCAGGAGTTGACTGGTGCTGTTGCTGTGCAAGTGCCGCTTGATAGCACTGTTGACAACCCATTTCATCACTTTGCAAATAATCGAGAGTGGACTGATGGGCAGTAATTGGCCAGGTTGGATATGTCCTGCTTTTTGTGGACTGGGCATACCTGGGCAATTTTCCGCGTTGTTGGGTAGATGCCAATGTTGTAGCTGTACTGCAACAGCTTGGATAGGGATGCGGCCAGTTCTGGAGCACAAGTCTTCAGTCCTACTGCCGGGATGTCGTCAGGGTTTATCACCTTTGCTGTATTCAGTGCCTTCAGCCATTCTTTGATAGTGCGTGGAGTGAATTGAATTGGCTAAAGACTGGCATTTGTGATGCTGGGAACTTCAGGAGAAGGCCAAGATGGATCATCCATTCGGCACTTCTGGCTGAAGATGGTTGCAAATGCGATATTTTCAGATGATGTTGCAAGAGGCAGCATGTAGTTGAGAAATAGGAGGAGGCCAAGGATAGATACATGGGGAATACCAGAGGAATGGTGCAGGAGCTGGAAGAGAAACCATTGGCTATGATTAGTTGGAGAAGAATGGAACCAGGCGATTGCAGTCCCAGCCAGCTAAACGACAGTGGAGAAGCACTGGCGGAAGATGGTGTGGTCAACCACGTCAAAGGCGACAGACAGGTTGCGAAGAACGAGGAGGGATAGTTTACCACTGTCACAGTCACATAGAATGTCATTTGTGGATTTGATAAGTGCTGTTCTGGTACTGAGGCATGGGTGGAAACTGATTGGGAGGGATTCAAACCTGCAATGTGTGAAAGATGGGCAAAGAAAGAACAACTAGGCACTTAGCTAAACATGTCTTACTGAGTGTCTGGTACATCAGTCTTCCTGGCTGCAATGATGTTTCAGGACCAATGTCCCTACAGTCTTTGTCTGCTTCCTGCTTTGGCATTGCCTACAGAGTGGCTTCTTTCACCTCCCTGATTACAGCTCTTTATATAACAAAGTTAAGGAGCATACAGTAGATGACAATGATCCTAGTTACCTTGTGTAGGCTGTAGCACCTGTTCATATGGCACCAGCCACTGCCAATTAATTACTTTTGTATATCGTCAAATGTGTTGCCAAGTTCTACACAAACAACAATGAGATAAATTAACACTTACAAAAGCAAAATACTGTGATTGTTGGATATTTGAATTAAGAACAGAAAATGCTGGAAATTCTCAGGTTGTTCAGCAACATTTGTGGAGTGAGAAATAGAATTAACCAGTGAAATTTTAACCCACTCAAAACCCATTCACTTACACAGAGTTAAAACCAAACCCAGCATTTCAGGTTGATGACCTTTCATCAGAACTGGTAAAAGTTAGAGATGTAACAGGGATGCCGGCAGGAAAGCGGGGGAAGGCAGGTAAGAACAAAAGGGAAGGTATATGATAGGGTGGAAGGCAGGAGAGATTAAATGGCAAAAGGGATGATGGTGCAAGGCAAAAGAGAGTGGTAATGGGCAAGTAAAGAAACAATAGAAAATAACAAAAACAGAATCATTACCACTGACTGCTGTCCAAAAAAAATAGAAGCAGCGGTGATGGTCTGAAATTGTTGAACTAGGTGTTGAGTCCGAAGGCTGTAAAGTGCCTAATCGAAAGGTGAGGTACTTTTTCTCAAGCTTCCATTAAGCTTCATTAGAACAGTGCAGGAGGCTGATGACAGAGTGGTCAAAGCGGGAATGGGGCGGAGGACTAGATACAGCAATACAGCACTCCCTCAGTACTCCAATCACATATCACCCTAGATTGGTCGGTCAATCCTACAGTGGAATACTACCAGTCAACCAGAATTCACTGTAAAGTCTTTCCTGATCTGTCCATCATCTGAAGTATTCTATCCAGATATGCATGCTGTACTCAATGAAATTCATGCTGGTTGCATGAGCCTCTTTGTATGGGCACTCAGGTTGGGCTGAAGAGTTATGTTGTCTCACCGGAGACTTCCTTCCCATATCCCCTCTTCTTCAAATAACTGGCACAAATGAGTGGCATAAAATGAAAACTGCCACTTACCAAAAAATATGGTGCTGGTGGTCACATAAGAAATAGCAGCAGGAGTAGGCTATGCAGCTTCTCAAGAATGCTCCACCATTCAATAAGATCATGGCTGCTATTCGACCTCCAATCCACTTTCACACCCTATTCCCATAAACTTTGATACCCTTTAACAGGTCAACGGTACATTAATGGAGTGCATTCCCTTCTGTTATAATCATTGAATTCTGATCAGTTCATGGGTGGCACCAATCACCTCTTGTAGTCTAAGGAAGCCAGCAGTCTAATGGAATTGAACAGCCCTGACATGGTGTTACAGGTCAATAGAAACACGAAGATGATGTTGGCTGTCTTCAATAAAACACAAGCCACTTTTTTGATGCATCGATGTACTGTTAATTGGCTGATGCTGCCTGCACTAGCCTAACAGAACTAGAGGCATAAAAGTCAAGAAACATGGTCACCACTGCCAAGGTCAGCCCAATGATTGAAGTTGTTTGCAGATCCTCCTGAAGAAGGTAGTGCTTTGCTACCACCTCACTATGGAGCCTCAATCTTGGGTGCTTTTCTTTTCCATGTATCTATGCCTGAATCTGTAGTTGAGATGGATTGCAGGAATAGATAGTGGCTGGAATTTTACCAGGCCAGTAAAAGTGAGTTTAGAGGCAAGGGGCGCTGGTGGGGTGGTGGGAAACTATAAAATAGGAGCGGACTGTGTTTGGCCAGAAGTCCATCATGACGTCACTTCCAGACATTACTAGCGGAGGGAACCATAGAGGGCAGACTTCTTACATTGAGGTGGTGGGACACTGTTATACTAGGCCCGCACCTGCCAAGAATGAGGCACATTAATTTTATTAAGAACATTGATTTTAAAATGTTGCTGGAGAGAGGAAATGACTTGTTAAACAGATTAGCTGTGGCTGGAAAAAACATTTACATACTAACAGACATCAAAGGTGCAGACGATATAATCCACAAGGCCAGGACTGGTTGGACCAGCTGGTCACATGACTAACTGGCTGTTCCAGGGTTTTCTTTTGAACTAGCCACAGAGAGTTTGAACTGAGAAAGACTGCTCCTGGACTGAGAAGATCTCCTGAGATCGGCTCCCATCTCTTTCTCACAAGCCTCTGAATCCACTGAAGACACATGAACCCCAAGAGGGAAACGTCTCCTACAGTGAGCAAGGTTTAAGAGGAATACTGGGCCCCAACAAAAGGCAAGATCTACCTACAATCAAGGACATTACAGTGAGCTTGAAGAACCGTAACAAAAACTTTTCAGATATTGCCTCAAACGTTTTCCACTTTATTTTTTCTGCTCTTTTCTGTCTCTATTTGCATGTGTATATCGCGTATGCATGCTAACGTGGGCACATCGTGTATCCGTAGGCGTCAAGCGAATTAGAGTTTAAGTTTAATAAATTTCAACCTTCTTTTCTTTAAACCTAAGAAAACCTGTTTGTGCTAAGCTTTTTTGCCTTATAATTGGAAAGCGGTGAACAAGGATTCACCAAGGGGGAGCTAAAAACACGCTGTGTTTAAAATTAAACCCTCTTACAGTAAGACCAGGTGAAGGCTGAGAGAGACCCCCTTTCTCACCTGGTCATAACAGACATCAATTGAAGTACTTAAAAAGCCAATTAACTCCAATTTTACAGGGTGTTTTGGATTTTGGCATATGGGGACCATGGGACTTCAGAAACCCACCTGGTGAAACAAGGCAGTAATGAAGCAGGTGCTCAGCATGGGCTCTCTTACAAAGCCATAGAGAGAGCCAGCATGGGGTGGCAGGAAGTATGGTGACATCAGCAGAAGGGGTGAGAAGATTCCAGGAGTGTGGGGGCTTGTGGTCAGTGTCACATGCGACAGAGGCAATTACCCTAAAGAGAGGAAAGATTTGAGGGGGGCACTCTGGTAGAGGCCTAGCAATCAGAGAGAGGACATCTGCCATGGGCCTCATTTACCCAGGCATCATAATCCCTTTTGTGGAGGAGGGGCAACTCACAGGGACAGTGATCCAGGCACTGAGGATTGGGAATATCAGCAACCTCACGACCTGCAAGAGGGCCAGCCTCAACTACTTTGGTGCAGAGGGGCATGCCGACAGCCATATGCATACAGAAGTGCCTATCTCAGGAAGGAGTCTACCACCTGAGGCTGAATTTTCTCCAGATGTCTGAGTGTCAGTGTCAGCAATGACTGCAGCTCTCCAGGGATGCAGTCACTGATCTCTGCACCATGCTGCAGGATGGGCTGAGAACCATGGGGATTGTTAGGCACCCAATGCCAGTGGCTCTGAAGATCACTGTGACTTTCAAACTTCTATTTCCAGGTGACATGTGTGGGATCTCCAAGTTTGCAGCCCATCGGTGCATAAAGGAAGTGATCAATGTGATGTTCAAGACAGCCGATAACTATGTGCACAAACGGAAATTCAGGTGGAGAGGACTGTTGGGTTAGGGGCCACCGTTGGATTCCCCCAGGTTCAAAGTGTCATCGATTGCATGCGTATGGCCATCGAGGCTCCCATGGACAAGCTAGTGGCCTTCATCAACAAAAGGGCTTCCATTCCATCAATATCCAACTGGTCTGTGACCACCAGAAGCGGATCCATTAGTCGTGTGCGTGGTTTCAGGGAAGCAGCCACGTGATCTACATACTTCGACAGTCCCAGGTGCCACAGCTTTTCCTGCCCCTGCAACCCTTCAGGGATTGATACTGGGAGATAAGTGCTACCCACTAAAGACATGGCTACTCATGCCTGTGAGGAACCCACACACGGATGCAGAGGAGAAGTACAACACCTGTCCCAGGTCAACCCAAGCAAGCATTGAGCAGGGAATTGGCCTTATGAAGGTGCGTTTCACGTGCCGAGACTGATCCGGTGGAGCCCTTCAGTATGCCCCAATGAGGGTCTTGCATATCATGGTGGTCTGCTGTGCACGGCACATCCTGGTGCTATAGAGCTTCAAGCCCATTCGAGAGCGAGGGTGCTGATGTGATCACACAGGGCACCAAGAACTAGAATGAGTAGCAAGAAGAGTGAGTGATACATTTATGGTGTACATCAGAAAGGAAACTTAACATCTAGATATTATAATTACATGTGAATCCCAAGTGCAGCTAGGTGCTCTTCTTCACTCTCTTACCGGTACTCCAATGAGGTGCTAACCCTGCACCTGGGGCTAAGGTGGAGGCTGACCTTGCTGCCCATGGCTTGGTTGCTGTCATCATTCTGCCTGAGACCTGGAGGGCTCCGGCACAGAGGGGCTCCTGCACAGGTACAGAACCCTTCTCTGTTGTTGTAGCTTTTCTAGGTGATGGTGCCACTGGCAGAGGACTGTGGAGTTGCTGTCCGCACCAGGAGAATCCTGAGAGGAGCCCCTAGAAGCAGAAGGCAGCAGCTCCTCCTCCCTTGCTAGGCACACATACCTACCTGCTCACCTAAGAAGGACGGGGACCTTGTGGAGAATCCAGATGCCTTGTCCTCCTCTCGCCTTGCCATTGCTGCATTGAGCTCATTGAAAAGGCAATGGCATGCATCCCCAATATCCACTGAGTGATCTGCTGCAGCTGGCTCTCAATGCGGGTCACCAATCTCTCGATGGAGGAAGCCAAACATGCACCCACCCACCCATCGGAGACATGGCAGCACTCAAGGCCTGGATGGACCCTTCCATTGTCCACGCATGGGTGTGCATTGTATGTGCATCAGATTGCTGCAGCTGCAGCAGTTGCCATGTTGCAGTTGACTCCAAATTCATGTCATCAGCCTGGGGCTCAGCATGAACCTGGCCTCCCTTAGCTACTCAGGCACATCAGTGCTGTGCTCACCAGCTTGAGACCCTGAATCTAATCACGAACGCATACCCAATGATGTGAGATTATCTGTGCTGGTGGAGGGTGCAGTAGAATGTTGTGATGCTGCACCCTCCTTCTCCTCCTCAGAGATGGCCAACTGGCCTCTGGTCTCCCAATCTCCTCTTGCCTTGGCTTGACCGTGACTCGCTTGAGGGGACATAAAGATGTAAGGGATAAAGGCTTCCCTTTTCCTCATCCCGGCCATTCTTCTTGTGCAGGTCCATGTGTTCAGCACTGGTCACATGGGCATTATGCCTTGTGTACACCAGATGCACTCTTGTGCACCCCACATACCCTCTTGGCTTGGCACTCGTGTCTCACCATCAGCAATTGCACAACTGCCCTGGAGGCCTGCCAACTCCAAGGCCTCCTCCTCCATGTGGGTGAGGATGTGGAAATACAGTACTCCTCTCCAGGTCTTGGCCCTCTCTTTAATGCCTTGTGCCATCTTTTCTTGCAAGCAAAAAAAGGAAAACTGTTGATTGCCCCATGGAGACAAGCACAACACCTATGCTGGTGGCAGCCCAGCCATCCATGATGGGGGCACATGCATGCCACTTGCACACAGCCACTCCCGAGGGACCCTGTGGGGGTCAGCAATGACAGATGGGCACCTCTCATCAAGATGCAGCCTCTGAGAGGATATGCTGCTGCCTTAACCCCTTGCCAATGACTGGGTGGTTGCTCCCGCAGCACAAACAGAAACCTCTTGCGTTAACACAGACCACCTGCAAAGAGAAAAGCAATATGGAGTAGATACCTTGGTGGACTGGCTGAGGTCATTGACACCCTTGCGGTACTGGATCTTGGTTCGGGGTGTGATCCCCACAGCTGCTGACCTCCTCTATGATCACCACCCAGGCTTGCTTGGTCAAGTGGGGCCCTCTCCTTCTCCAGTCCCTTGGGAAGAGGACATCCTGCCTTACACTTGCTGAATAGAGGAGAACCATGTAGGGAGGCATCGCTGAACCGTGGGCCCACCCTGGGTCTGCCACCGATGGTATTGCCTTTCAGTGAGCTCCTTGGTTGCTTTGATTCTTCATTGAGGGGTACCGCAGCAGTAGCAGGATGTCTCCAGGCAGCAGCAGCAGGATGTCTCCAGGCAACAGTGGCAGGAGACCCCAAGGCAGCAGGAACAGGAAGAAGTCCTTTGTCCAGGCAGCAATGAATGCAGGGCTGGCAGTTCTTTAAGTATGGCGTCAGCACCTGCCATGGTGTCAGCTGATGCTGACCTCGCTGCCCATGTTTCCACCATGAGTCCGGGATGAGACAGCCCTGGCGCGTCTTAATTGGATGACTCCAGCGCCTCGCATTCCTTAATTGGCAGGCCTCCACAAAATCGCGTGCGGTCGGCCAGCTAATGCCCGAACGGAAACAGCACCCGCTTCTGGTCTGGTGCTGTCGCCGTGACCTGCGCCTTCAGGAGAAAATTCTGCCCAGCATGTCTTTGGTGCCTTCTGACTTTTCTGAGAGGCACTGAAAGCAATGTAGTAAACTGAGGAAGTTTTGGTCAGAATCCTGACCTCTTAGCTGTGAACCTGGCTCACTGCAACACCTGATTCATATGAGCAGTAGGGCAGCATTGAACAAGTGATGCATAAAGACTGATGAGCTAATCTGATAATGAGCTAGTAATAATGCTGGTAACAACTAGCACAATAAGATTAATGACATCCTCAGCAGTGGTGGAAAGCAAGCACAGCACTGCATTGCCCACATTGCTGGCTGCAGTCACACATTTGCCATCAGCAAAACTATTTGTGCTGACAGGAATCTCTAGACCCATACTTTAATAATTAAGATAAAAGAGGCTGAGATCTTGAGAGATTGTATTCAACAATATACACAACAAACCTGGCCTGCTGAGAGTCTGTTATCTTTGGACAAATAAAAAAGATCATGAAAAAATTATGATTCCCTGCAACCTTAGGCCAATAGTAGTAAATTACGAGAATGAGTAAATCAACATGATAGCTAGACAGCTTCATAATCTTCTTTCTTGAAGACTGATCGGATATTACTATCGAAAATAGTGGCTCTTACTCTAGACCGATGATTAAAGAATTAAATTTAATTACATGGCCAGTCCTACAGTTTTTTCAGCCTAAACTGTAAACTGCATCACTGGCAGATCTTGTAACAGTGTATCTTCCTCAGTACATGCTTGTGGATTTTGTGCTTTGCTTCAGTAATCCAAGCAAATGAAAATGCCACAAAGGCTTACCTGCACATTGGAGCTGTGAGCAAATCATATAAAAATAATGGTGAGCTGCAACTGCAGGAAAGTATCACCAAATCAACCATTCTGCAGAGTAAATCAAACTGATAGTTGGACTACTTGATCCTTCACCTGCTGGCTGCTTGCAAGGAGGAGAGTTACAGTGTACTGCTGTGATGCCCTGCCGCATAAAATGGGCTAAATTTTAGGCCCCCCCCCCCGGAGATAGGTCTGGAGTCGGGAGGGGGGACCCATCGAATCACAACAGGAGATAGGGGCGGGGGAGGCGGAGGGCTGGTCGCCTTCCCCTCACACCGGAATTCAGTCGGGGGAGGGATAGCCGAAGGCAGCCTTCCTGCTCAGAGGTCAATTGAGGCCTTTAAGTGGCCTATTACAGGCCACTTAAGGGCCTCCTCCTGCCGCTGCTGGGATACAGACAGCAGAGGGAGGGGCCTCCGTCACATTGGAGGTTGCCCAGTAAAACAAGGCGACCTCCCTGTGGGCTTGTGGGGGTGGGCGTGCCCCCCCTCCATGGGTAATCTGTAGCCCATGGAGGGCCTTTGCCGAGAAAAACTCCATGCACGTTAAACCCCTCCCCCTGCACTAAACACCCACCCTCACCCAATCCCTCACCAGGGCCTGCCGGTCTGGCCCCAGAAACCCCGCCTGACTCACCTTGGGTCTGGGCTCCAATACTGGGCCTGGGTCCAAGCCATCATGCAGTACCAGCAGTGGCCACAGGTCCCATTGGCACTGCCGATACTGCTGTGCTGTTAGCCCTCTGATTGGCCGGTAGTTCTTGGCGGTGGGATCCCCTTATTTAAAGGGAAAGGGGTCCCGGTGCCAGACACCTAAATGCCTGAGTGCCGTTAGAGTGTTTTGGGCGGTCTCTGAAAGGCCAAGGCAGGGTTCTGAAGAAGGATCATTGACCTGAAATGTTAAGCCTGCTTCTCTCTCCATAGATGCTGCCAGACCTGCTGAGTATTTCCAGCATTTCTTGCTTTTATTTCAGGGTTCTCCTTGCCTTTTTGGCCTGGTGCCGGGAGCCCCGCAGGCACGATTAAATCCGGCCCGATTAGTGCGAAGAGTGGAGTTAAATGCTGTTCAGCAGCATGTTAAAACATTTTTGTAATGTAATTTCTCATTATAATCTATTGATTCTTCCATGACATGCTGCTATGACTAGGTGGGGGACTGTGAATTCACTTTTATTGTTTTGCTGCTGCTACTGTCAATTTTTTCTATTGTACTGGCCTCGGATTTGCAGTATCAATAATGACACTAAGAGGCAGAGTAGCAGTGGCCCTCCTCCTGTCAATTTACTTAGCTATAAATATTTAATAAGGAAAACACAATGTTACCTTTGTACGACGTATATTCTCTGAATAACTCTTTGTTTCTTACACCTGCTTGCAGGTAATGTAATAACAGCATTATGGCAACTGAATTGCAAGAGCTCTCATCGTCTTAGTACCTTGCAACTTACAGTAACAACTCTGCAATTGTGCAGAGAAGTTCCTGCATGCCATATTGTTAAATAATTGCTAGCAGCACAGAAAATAATTAGATGTCCTCTCTAAGTTTGAAATTCTGTTAAAAACAAATTTGTGACCTTAATGATAAGAAATAGTCGGAATAAACTAACTCACCTGGTGCCCCAGTGGGCAAATGCATTGCATGATGTGGCTCTTAGCCATACAAACTAGGATCCAGTTTTGATTCATTGATCACAGCCTGAGTAGTGTTGGAAACATTACAACTGGCACCAGAACTCCTGGCGGAACAGATTCCAGCTCTTTCGCAACCAATGTTCAATGTTAATAGTTCAAAGTGGGTCCAGGTGGACCCACCACTGATGTTGAACTGTTGAATTCTGTGATGTGATCAAAAGATTGTGTTGCACTGACAGCAAATATGTAGTAATTGGGTTATTAGGCAAACTTCTAGCACCATCGCTGTGTGTCCTGCACTAAGCTTCTGTGTTGGTGATGAAACAAACAGCGCATTTGAAATCTTGAGAAGTAAGATAATGAGTCGTGGTCTCAATGCATTGAAAGACAGCAACTGTCCTTCAAGTTGTGCCTGACAGACGTTCTGACAGAAGGTCAATGATTTAAAACATTAACCATAGCTTTCTATCCCCAAAATGCTACCTGAACTTCTGAGCGTTTGGAGTGTTTTTATTCTGTACCGAGTTTGTCAGATTGAACTATTGTGCAGGCTATAGATGGAAACTCAAATGAAAAAAACACGAGACCTTTATTGAAACTACCCTACAGGTAATGTACAAAGTCAAGTGTGCAAACACATCCCACTGCACTGCTGCTCAACACCATCACACAATCTGTATTCTCAGTTCAGCCACCACATGAGCAGCCTACATCTCCTTTATAGCTAATTCCCAACCTACACTGCTGGCACCTCATTGGTAAAAAAATAATTCTTCTATCACAATTTCAATCTACTGTGTTTTCCAATGTCTGTAACCTTCCCCACTTTATCTGTGCCTTGTCTGACATGCAGGATAGGTAGCTTTGTTTTGGTTCTTTGGGATATTAGTTGGCTGAAGATGAACTATGCTAGGAGGGCAAAGAAAGGCTGACATATCTTTTGAGCTTTGAAAAATGTCACCCTATTGTTTGAACAAATGATGGCCCCATTGTGGGAATGTTTCAGCAAATATCCACATGCACCCCTCCAAGCTCCATGACTGAACGTCCAGTCTTGTATGAATTGACACGGAAACCAAAAGCAGCACAACTCTTCCTATTGGTTTTGTTGGGTAGAGTGGTCTTCCACGTCTCAAAGACCCTCGACTGTCCTTTTATTCCTAATGGAGGAAGAGCCTGGCAGATGTGGCCTTCCAAATCAGGGACTTTGAGATCATCAGCCAGCCCACATGTAGTCAGGTATTAGCAATGTAATGTTGAGCCTTTATGGATGTTGAAAGCTGAAGAAGGGTATTGTCCTGTGCTCTAGCAAATATTGGTTACTATGATGTATCTACCTGTCCCACTTTAGAATCTTGGGGCTGGATTTTGAAAGTAGGTCAGGGTCAGGATTAGAGGCGGGCAGGGACACAATTTCGCACTACTGACTATCGTGTCGGTTGAGCGTATGGATCCCGACCTTGAGCCATTTTTGAAGAGGCCAGGTCAGGGTCAGAATGGCTACCCACAAGCAGGTAGCCAATTGAGGTAATTAGTACCAACTACAGGGCCTTGTTCTCATGCCAACTGGGATTTCCAGTTGAGAATGCGGGCAAGAGACATCAGCCTGGACACCTCCAGGCAACCATGGCAGGCTCATTTTGGGAAAGGGGGCGGGGCTGTGCTTCATCCCACGAGGGAAGCGCCCCCCCCACCCACCTCCATCTGGTCAGTAATTCATGTCTGTTATGGTTTTCATACCTCTGCTCATCAGTTACAATTCTGATTTGTTTCTGATTTTGTTTTCTTATCCTGAAGTCTTGTTCTTTCCTGATATTTAAGTGTGTTACAACTGAGGCAAGAGGATAAGCCATAAGCAAAGTCACAAGGGACAAGACTCCTGACCTCCATAAGTCTTCACCTGTCACTTCTCTGTAAATATCTTTCCCAAGTCAAAAAACAACCCCTGCTGGGGAATTACCTGCAGAAGGGTGCCTCCAGTAATTGTTTGTTTTCAAGCTCAGTCCAAAAACCTGCTGCTGACCTCCTTTAAAAAAAACACAAAGTTCAGCATCTCTTCAAGCTACCAGATGAATCAATGTTCACAATTCAACTATAAGTCCTTAAGAACACATTTTACAAAAAATAGAAGCACTCTCGTAACAAATACTACAAACAACCCTACTCCAGGAGCTCCTATCTATGGCTTATCATTGATTCTGAGCATTACAGAGAAATACCTTTGCTTATATCAGCAACCTGAACCTAGTCTTGATGAAGCCAATGACAATTATTGAGTTCTTTCTATTACTGTTTAATTTTTCTATCACTCAATCATTACTTTGAAACTCACCCAGAGATCTGTTTCAAACCTTGGTTGCTATTATGGCCTATTTCTGGTCTGCAGTCTGTTGAGCAATCAGGTCTAATTTGTTAGTCCATATATTCTTATTGATTGGTTGAGGAGATTGAAGGATAGTCTGATCAAGTTGTTTAAAATGCAAAAATAATTGTTAGCATACAGAGAAAGAACTTATTTCTTCTGGTAGGGGAATCAAGAATAAGGGAACGTAACCAATGCTTCCTATAAGCTGCACAGTAACCTGAAAATCTCCACGCAGACCACACACAAGAATACCCCTTTAAATTAATGTGTGTGACCATGCACAAACATTTAAAAGGGGCTATGTATTTAAATAAATCACCGGCATACACCAGAAAAAAAAATAGCGGAAACACTCAAGACCAAGGTAGCTATATTTTTGTCAGGGAAAAGTATCAAGGGATTATGGAGCAACGATAGAATGTGGGCGGCACAGTGGCGCAGTGGTTAGCACCGCAGCCTCACAACTCCAGCGACCCGGGTTCAATTCTGGGTACTGCCTGTGCGGAGTTTGCAAGTTCTCCCTGTGACCGCATGGGTTTTCGTCGGGTGCTCCAGTTTCCTCCCACAGCTAAAAACTTGCAGGTTGATAGGTAAATTGGCCATTATAAATTGCCCCTAGTATAGGTAGGGGAATATAGGAAAGGTGGGGACGTGGTAGGATTAGTATAAATGGGGGTTGATGGTCAGCACAGACTCGGTGGGCTGTATCTCTTAAAAAACAATTGTGGTGCAGATCAGCTAAGATGTAAGTGAATGGTGGGGCAGGTCTGAGAGACTGAGCTCTTAATGTTTAACAGCACCATTTGTATTTATATAGTGCCTTAAACATAGTAAAACATCCAAAGGCACTTCACAAAAACAATATCAAACATAAGGTAACACTGAGCTCTGCAAGGAGATACTAAGATAGGTGACCAAAAGCTTGACAAAGAGGTAGGTTTTAAGGATCAGTGAGGTTTAGGGAGGGAATTCCAGAATTGAAGGCCTAGGCAGCTGAAAGCATTGCCCCCAATGACGCCGTGACCAAAGTCAAGGATGTGCAAGAGGCCAGAATTGGAGGAGCACAGAGATCTCGAAGGGTTCCTGTGTTTCTGAATGCAGAGAACAAATTATAAATGTTCTGTCCCTTATTTTCCTATCAGCAGTTGCATGCCTATGACAAGTTGGCAGTGTTTAAAAGTACAGGCCAAGAGGGCAGATGGAGTAAATTTGGGTTTATTTCTAGTATCGCTGTTGTGCTCTTGCATTCTTTCAACATATCAGGAATATCAGTCACTATTTTTACCCACTATTTTGTTTGTACTGATCGCTCAGTGGTAATTCATCCATATTTGACCTCAATTTAATGCATGAATGATACAATAATTGTCCAAAGTTGCTGTCCAGACACACCACAGAACCCTGTAGAGATTGTGCACTGGATCAAACACCTGGCCATTGCAGGGGAGGAGGGTAGTTTTAACCTAAAAAAAGAAAGCAGGTTGGATCGGAGTTAGAATCTGAAACATCTGTTTCCCAACCCAAACCCACCTCCAACTCACCCACTTCTGACTTTAACTGAGGCTGAAATGTGGGTGAACAACCAACCTGCTCCAAGGTGGCAGGTTAGAACGTTAAATATGATAATGAGGCTCTGAAGCTCATTGTCATTCAGTTTTTCAACCTTAACTCTGGTCGACTGAATATCCAAGCTTTGAGAAACGCAGCAGCATCATCGAAGCAAGGGCTTGGCAGATTCAGGAGATAAGTGCCTTTACACCTATCTCCTACATCCACATGCCTGCCTGAGGAGCCGCCTGCTGTGTTTTCTTTTCCTTGTGCTTACTAAAACTTCAGACATCAAGGCAATAACTATGCATCAGGGGTCAGTTAACACTTAAGTAGTGTGTTCCATTATTGAGGGTAGTAGCATGGCATTAAATTCCAAGACAACATGTGTACACATCTGGTCTGTTTGGTGATCAGCAGCAGACTAAGTGTGAGACTCAGTCACATGGTATTTTACATCATTTCCTCTCTAGCAAGGGGTAATTAAAATGTAACCACACCCAACTAAAGGTGTACTGGGGCATCCCCCTTTTCTCCAAACTAAAAAACTCCCCCTTCTAATTAAACATAACTATTTACAATGTAAGAAAAATGTGTGTCAGGACAATACTGAACAATGAGCTTGAAAACTCATAGGGTAATAGGTCTCCAAATCTTTGTGGCAGTCGGCTCACACGCCCTGACTTAGTAACTGTAATGTTGGTGTATGGTTGTTGGATCTTCACACAGTGATCTGTGGAAGTACTATGCTTGGATTTTGCATGGAATGTGACCTCATCTCAGATGCAATGGAGTTACCTGGATGTTGCGAATGAGCTACTTTTCTGATTTGCCCTTTGTTTCTTCTCACAGTTTCTCCACGAGGTGTACTGAGCTCAAATGACCTTGGCTTTGGACAGATCCATGTTACTTCAGCTGGTTGCCACGTAACCTCTGTGGATTTCTGCGCTGTTACTTGCTGTCCTATCCTTGGACCTGGTAATTCTTTATCTGCTTTCCTGTCATGCCTATCTTTCATCCTATCCTGTTTTTTCAAAAATGCCTCCTACTTCTACAAGGATTGCATGATGAAAGTGAGGTAGATTTGTGCGTACTAGCCTGCCAAATAATAGTTCCGCTGGTGAGAGTATTGATTTTTCTTATTAGCTTGGAGGATGTAGATGTTGCTAGGTAGGCCAGCAGATATTGTCTATCCCTAATTGCTCTTGAGAAGGTGGTGGTGAGCTGTCTTCTTGAATCGCTGCTGTCCTTGGTGTGTAGGTACACCCACAGTGCTGTGGATTTTAACCCAGCAATAGTGAAGGAACGGCGATATAGTTCCAAGCCAGGATGGTACGTGGCTTGGAGGGGAGCTCGCAGGTGGTGGTATTCTCATGCATCTGCTGCCCTTGTCCTTCTAGGTGACAGAGGTCATGGGATTGGAAGGTGCTGTCTATGGAGCCATGGTGCGTTGCTGCAGTGCATCTTGTAGATGGTACACACTGCTGCCACTGTGCGTCGGTGGTGGAGGGAGTGAATGTTTGTGGATGGTGTGCCAATCAAGCGGGTTGCTTTGTCCTGGAATCAAGCTTCTTGAGTGTTGTTGAAGCTGCACCCATCCAGTCAAGTGGAGAGCATTCCATCACACTCCTGACTTGTGCCTTGTAGATGGTGGACAGGCATTAGAGAGTCAGAAGGTGAGTTACTCACCATAGAATTCCCAGCCTCTGACCTGCTCTGGTAGCCACAGCATTCATGTGGCTGGTCCAGTTCAATTTCTGTTTAATGTTAACCCCAGGATGTAGATAGTGGGAGATTCAGCGATGGTAATGCCATTGAACATCAAGGGGAGATGGTTAGATTCTCGCTTGTCTAAGATGGTCATTGCTTGGCACTTGTGTGGTGCAAATATAACTTGCTACTCATCAGCCCAAACCTGGATATTATCCAGGTTTTGCTGCATAAGGACAAGGGTTGCTTCAAAATCTGAGGAGTCGCGAATGGTGATGAACATTGTGCAATAATCAACGAACATCCCCACTTCTGACCTTATGATTGAAGGAAGGTCATTGATGAAGCAGCTGAAGATGGTTGGGCCTAGGACACTACCCTGAGGAACTCCTGCAGTGATGTCCTGGGTATGACTCCAACCAGTGGAGAGATTTCCCCCTGATCCCCATTGACTCCAGTTTTGCTCGGGGTCCTTGATGCCATACTCAGTCAAATGCGGCCTTGATGTCAAGGGCAGTCACTCTCACCTCACCTCTTGAGTTCAGCTCTTTTGTCCATGTTTGAACCAAGGCTGTAATGAGGTCAGGACCTGAGAGGCCCTGGCGGAACCCAAACTGTGTGTCACTGAGCAGGTTATTGCTGAGTAAGAGCTGCTTGATTGCACTGTCGATGACATCTTCCATCACCTTGCTGATGATGGAGAGTAGACCAATAAGGCAGTAATTGGCCGGGTTGGAGTTGTCCTGCTTTTAGTGTACAGGATATACCTGGGCAATTTTCCACATTGTCGTGTAGATGCCAGTGTTGTAGCTGGACTGGAACAGCTTGGCTTGGGGCATGGTCAGTTCTGGAGCACAAGTCTTCAGTACTATTGCCGGAATGTTGTCAGGGCCCATAGACTTTGCAGTATCCAGTGCCTTCAGCCATTTCTTGACATCACATGAAGTGAATCGGATCGGCTGAAGACTGGCATCTGTGATCCTGGTGACCTCAGGAGGAGGATGAAATGGATCATCCACTCGGCACTTCTGGCTGAAGATGGATGCAAATGCTTCAGCCTTGTCTTTTGCACTGACGTGCTGGGCTCTCCCATCATTGAGGAAGGGAATATTTGTGGAGCCTCCCCTTCCTGTTAGTTGTTTAATTGTCCACCACCATTCATGACTGGATGTGACAGGACTGCAGAGCTTAGATCTGATCCGTTGGTTGTGGGATCACTTAGGCCTGTCTATTGCATGCTGCTTCTGCTGTTTGGCATGCAGGTAGTCCTATGTTATAGCTTCACCAGCTTGACACCTCATTTTTAGCTATGCCAGGTGCAGCTCCTGGCATGTCCTCCTGCATTCTTCATTAAACCAGGGTTGGTCCCCCGGCTTGATGGTAACAGTGGAGTGGGGGATATGCTAGGCCATTAGGTTACAGATTGAGGTTGAATACTATTCTACTGCTTCTGATGGCCCACAAAGCCTCATTGGTCCACATTGGTACCAACGACATAGGTAGGAAGAGGGATGAGGTCCTGAAAGCAAATTTTAGAGAGTTAGGAAGGAAATTAAAAATCAGGACCTCAAGAGTAGTAATCTCAGGATTACTCCCTGTGCCCTGTGCTAGGAGGACGGGCATCAGATTTCTGAGGCACTGGGACCGGTTCTTGGGCAGGTGGGACCTGTACAAGATGGACGGGCTACACTTTAACAGGACCCGGCTAATATCCTGGTAAGGAGATTTGCTAATGCTGTTGGGAGGGCTTAAACCCGCTTGTCAAGGGGAAGGAACCTGAGGGGTAGCTCAAATTGGAAGGAATAAAGCTGTTAACAGGACGTAGAAAAGTAGGAGGCGACATAAGAAGGCAGGAGAAACAAAGGCGAGTATCAACTAGGCTTAGAATGCAGAATAATGTCAAGAATACAAGTTTAAGGGCACTCTACCTGAATGCATGCAGCATTCGCGACAAGGTTGATGATTTAAAGGCACAAATAGAGGTAAATGGGTATGATCTAATTGCCATTTCAGAAATGTGGCTATAGGGTGACCAGAACTGGGAACGGAATATTCAAAGATGTTCTACATTTAAGAAGGACAGGCAAAAAGGAAAAGGAGGTGGTGTTGCACTGATAATAAGGGATGGGATCAGTACATCAGTAAGGGAGGATCTGAGATCAGAACAACAAAATGTGGATAATAAAAGCAAAATACTGCGGATGCTGGAAATCTGAAATAAAAACAAGAAATGCTGGAACCACTCAGCAGGTCTGGCAGCATCTGTGGAAAGAGAAGCAGAGTTAACGTTTCGGGTCAGTGACCCTTCATCGGAACAAAATGTGGAATCTGTTTGGCTGGAGCTAAGAAACAGCAAGCGGCAGCAAACATTGTTAGGAGTTGTTTATAGGCCATCAACTAGTAGTGATAGTGTGGGGCATGGTCGTAATCAGGAGATTAGAGAAGCATGTAGCATGGGTAATACAGTAATCATGGGTGACTTCAATCTGCATATAGACTGGATAAATTTAATGAGCATTAATGCTGTGGAGGACAAGTTTCTAGAATGTGTTAGGGGTGGTTTTCTAGAGCAGTATGTTAAGGAATCGATTAGAGAACAGGCTATTTTAGATCTAGTATTATGTAATAAAAAAGGTTAATTAATAATTTTGTTGTAAAAGAACCTTGAGGGATGAATTACGATAATATGATAGAATTTTACATGATGTTTGAAAGTGAGGTAGTTCACTATGAAGCCAGGGTGTTAAATTTGAACAAAGGAAATTATGAAGGTATGAGGGGCAAATTGGCTGAGGTGGATTGGGAAAATACATTCAAAGGTATGATAGTACGTAGGCAATGGATAGTCTTCAAAGAATTATTACATAGTTTGCAGCAACTACATATTCCTTCAAGGCACAAAATCCCAATAGTAAACACAGCCAATAATGACTTTCAAAGGAAGTTAAGGATTATATAAGATTAAAAAATAAGACCTACAAAGTTGTCAGAAGTAGTAGTAAAGCTGAGGATTGGGAGGATTTTAGAATACAGCAAAGGAGGACCAAGAAACTGATAAAGAAAGGGAGAATAGAATATGAATGTAACTAGAAAAACACATTAAAATGGACTGTAAAAGCTTCTATAAGTGCGTAAAAAGGAAACATTTGGCTAAGACAAATGTGGTTCCTTACACGCAGAGTCAGGAGAATTTGTACTGCGGAATAGAGAAATGGCAGAGAAACTAAATGATTACTTTGTGTCGGTCTTCACTGAGGAAGATATAAGAAATCTCCCAGAATTAGAGATCCAAGGGACTAGGGAGAATGAGGAATTGAAGAAAATCAGTACGAGTAAGAAGGTTGTATTGGAGAAACTAATGGGGCTGAAGGTTGATAAGTTCCTCGGACCTGATATTCTACATCCCAGAGTGTTGAAAGAGATAGTGAATGCATTGGTGATCATCTTCCAATGTGGAAAAATGTGAGGTTATCCACTTTGGTAGGAGAGCTAGATATGCAGAGTATTTCTTAAATGCTAAGAGATTAGAAAGTGTCGATGTACGAAGGGACCTGAGTGTTCTTGTCAATAAGTCAGTGAAAGCTAGCATGCAGCTGCAGCAAGCAATTAGGAAGGCTAATGGTATGTTAGCCTTTATCGCAAGAGGATTTGAGTACAGGAGTTGTGAAGTCTTGTTTCAATTGTATAGAAATTTGGTTGGACCGCACCTGGAGTACTGTGTGCAGTTTTGGTACCATTACCTTAGGAAGGATATTATTGTCATAGACAGAGTGCAACGAAGATTCACCAGACTTGTTCTGGGATGGTGGGACTGTCCCATGAAGAGAAATTGGGGAAACTGGGCCTGTATTCTCTCGAGTTTCAAAGAATGAGAGGTGATCTCATTGAAACATACAAAATACTTAAAGGGATAGACAGAGTAGATGCAGCTAAGATGTTCCCCCTGGTTGGGGAGTCTAGAACCAAGGGATCTTTTGGGCCTCCTTATCTCGAGAGACAATGGATACGCGCCTGGAGGTGGTCAGTGGTTTGTGAAGCAGCGCCTGGAGTGGCTATAAAGGCCAATTCTGGAGTGACAGGCTCTTCCACAGGTGCTGCAGAGAAATTTGTTTGTTGGGGCTGTTGCACAGTTGGCTCTCCCCTTGCGCCTCTGTCTTTTTTCCTGCCAACTACTAAGTCTCTTCGACTCGCCACAATTTAGCCCTGTCTTTATGGCTGCCCGCCAGCTCTGGCGAATGCTGGCAACTGACTCCCACGACTTGTGATCAATGTCACACGATTTCATGTCGCGTTTGCAGACGTCTTTATAACGGAGACATGGACGGCCGGTGGGTCTGATACCAGTGGCGAGCTCGCTGTACAATGTGTCTTTGGGGATCCTGCCATCTTCCATGCGGCTCACATGGCCAAGCCATCTCAAGCGCCGCTGACTCAGTAGTGTGTATAAGCTGGGGATGTTGGCCGCTTCAAGGACTTCTGTGTTGGAGATATAGTCCTGCCACCTGATGCCAAGTATTCTCTGAAGGCAGCGAAGATGGAATGAATTGAGACGTCGCTCTTGGCTGGCATACGTTGTCCAGGCCTCGCTGCCGTAGAGCAAGGTACTGAGGACACAGGCCTGATACACTCGGACTTTTGTGTTCCGTGTCAGTGCGCCATTTTCCCACACTCTCTTGGCCAGTCTGAACATAGCAGTGGAAGCCTTACCCATGCGCTTGTTGATTTCTGCATCTAGAGACAGGTTACTGGTGATAGTTGAGCCTAGGTAGGTGAACTCTTGAACCACTTCCAGAGCGTGGTCGCCAATATTGATGGATGGAGCATTTCTGACATCCTGCCCCATGATGTTCGTTTTCTTGAGGCTGATGGTTAGGCCAAATTCATTGCAGGCAGACGCAAACCTGTCGATGAGACTCTGCAGGCATTCTTCAGTGTGAGATGTTAAAGCAGCATCGTCAGCAAAGAGGAGTTCTCTGATGAGGACTTTCCGTACTTTGGACTTCGGTCTTAGACGGGCAAGGTTGAACAACCTGCCCCCTGATCTTGTGTGGAGGAAAATTCCTTCTTCAGAGGATTTGAACGCATGTGAAAGCAGCAGGGAGAAGAAAATCCCAAAAAGTGTGGGTGCGAGAACACAGCCCTGTTTCACACCACTCAGGATAGGAAAGGGCTCTGATGAGGAGCCACCATGTTGAATTGTGCCTTTCATATTGTCATGGAATGAGGTGATGATACTTAGTAGCTTTGGTGGACATCCGATCTTTTCTAGTAGTCTGAAGAGACCACGTCTGCTGACGAGGTCAAAGGCTTTGGTGAGATCAATGAAAGCAATGTAGAGGGGCATCTGTTGTTCACGGCATTTCTCCTGTATCTGACGAAGGGAGAACAGCATGTCAATAGTCGATCTCTCTGCACGAAAGCCACACTGTGCCTCAGGGTAGACGCGCTCGGCCAGCTTCTGGAGCCTGTTCAGAGCGACTCGAGCAAAGACTTTCCCCACTATGCTGAGCAGGGAGATTCCACGGTAGTTGTTGCAGTCACCGCGGTCACCTTTGTTTTTATAGAGGGTGATGATGTTGGCATCGCGCATGTCCTGGGGTACTGCTCCCTCGTCCCAGCACAGGCATAGCAGTTCATGTAGTGCTGAGAGTATAGCAGGCTTGGCACTCTTGATTATTTCAGGGGTAATGCTGTCCTTCCCAGGGGCTTTTCCGCTGGCTAGGGAATCAATGGCATCACTGAGTTCCGATTTGGTTGGCTGTATGTCCAGCTCATCCATGACTGGTAGAGGCTGGGCTGCATTGAGGGCAGTCTCAGTGACAGCATTCTCCCTGGAGTACAGTTCTAGGTAGTGCTCAACCCAGCGGTCCATCTGTTTGCGTTGGTCAGTGATTATGTCCCCCGATTTAGATTTGAGGGGGGTGATCTTCTTGATGGTTGGCCCAAGAGCTCTCTTCATGCCATCATACATTCCTCTGATGTTTCCGGTGTCTGAGGCCAGCTGAATATGGCTGCATAGGTGTTGCCAGTAGTCGTTTGCGCAACGCCTAGCTGTTCTTTGTGCAGTACTTCTGGCTGCTTTAAGTGCTGCGGATGTTAAATCGCTGGGGGCTTTCTTGTAGTTCAAAAGTGCAATGCGCTTAGCGGCTATGACAGGTTCCAGCTCTTCATTATGAGATTGAAACCAGTCTGCATTTCTCTTCGCACTTTTGCCGTAGGTGGTCAAAGCTGACTCATAGATGGCGTCTCTGATGTGGGCCCACTTGGTCTCAGCATCCCCTGTGGGAGTGTTTTGAAGGGCTGTTACAAGTGAATTTAGAAATTTTTGTAACAGCTGTGGGTGAGAAATTCTGCTCGTGTTGATGCGCGGGTGGCCCTTCTGCTTGGAATGATGCAACTTCTTTGGTCTGAGTCTAACCTTGCTGCACACCAGGGAGTGGTCGGTGTCGCAGTCCGCACTGTGGAAGCTGCGTGTGATTTGAACACTGTTTAAGGCGGCTCGCCTTGTGACAATGAGGTCTAGCTGGTGCCAACGACGTGATCTTGGGTGCCTCCATGAAACCTGGTGACAGGGTTTAGTGTGAAAGAACGAGTTGGTGATGCAGAGGTTATGATAGGTACACAACTCAAGCAGTCTCTGCCCGTTCTCATTCATCCTTCCAACGCCATAGCGCCCAAGGCAGGAGGGCCATGAGTCATGGTCGGCCCCAACCCTGGCATTAAAGTCCCCCAGCAGGAATAGGTGTTCCGTGTTGGGGATGCTGCTAATGATGTTATGGAGTTGTTCATAGAACTGGTCTTTAGCTTCAGGTGCGGAACAGAGTGTTGGAGCATAGATGCTGAGTAGGTGTACTGGACCAGAGGTGGTGAGCAGTCGGATGGACAGTATGCGTTCCGAGCCATTTGAGGGAGGCTCTATCATGCTGAGCAAGGAGTTTCTGATGGCGAAGCCCACTCCATGCTGTCTTGGTTCTTCAGGATCCCTGCCCTGCCAGAAGAAGGTGTAGTCTTGCTCTGCTAGAGAGCCACTCGCGGGGAGGCGAGTCTCCTGAAGTGCTGCAATGTCCACATTGAGTCTACTGAGCTCGTTGTTAATGATGGCGGTCTTCCGAGAATCGTTGATTTGTGTAAGGTCTTCCGACAGGCCAGGACACATAGTTCTGACGTTCCAGCTTGCAAAGCGAAGGGCTGGTACCTTCTTTCCTTTTTTCATGTTGTTTGGTACAATTTCAAAATAAGGGGGAAGCCACTTAGGACCAAGATGAGGAGAAATTTCTTTACTCAGAGGGTTATGAATCTTTGGAATTCTTTACCCCAGAGGGCTGTGGAAGCTCAGTCATTGAGTATGTTTAAAGTAGAGATTGATGGATTTCTAAATACCAATGGCATAACGGGATATGGGGAAAGTGTGGGAATAAGGCATTGAAGTGGATGATCAGCCATGATCAGATTGAATGAAGGAGCAGTTTCGATGGGTTGAATGGCCTACTTCTGTTCCTATGGATACCTAGTTTTGAGTTGCTAGATCTGTTCAAAATCTATCCCATTTAGCACAGTGGTAGTATCACACAACATGATGGAGGGTATCCTCAATGTGAAGACAGGACTTCGTCTCCACAAGGACTGTGCGGTAGTCACTCCTACCAATACTGTCATGGACAGATACATCTGTGACAGTTAGATTGGTGAGGATGAGGTCAAGTAGATTTATCCCTCTTATTGGTTCCCTCACCACCTGCTGCATACCCAGTCTAGCAGCTATGTCCTTTAGGACTTGGCCAGCTCAGTCAATAGTGGTGCTACCGAGCCACTCTTGGTGATGGACATTAAAGTTCCGCACCCAGAGTACATTTTGTGCCCTTGCTATCCTCAGTGCTTCTTCCAGTTGGTGTTTAATCCTTCTATGATCGTGTTCCAAAGAAGCTGTAGTTTTGGATTCTTCGCCGTCTCAATCTCCATTGTTGACATTTCTGCTGGGCTAAGTTCATCAGATCCACATGGAGTACATCCTCCAGCTCCACAACTATCAAATTGACTTTGAAATTGAAGTTTACTTCTACCGTCTTCACTGGATTGGGTAGCCTGCTTAGCATGTTGGACAGTGCACAGTGGTGCAGTGGGCGGCACAGTGGCGCAGTGGTTAGCACCGCAGCCTCACAGCTCCAGGGACCCTGGTTCAATTCTGGGTACTGCCTGTGCGGAGTTTGCCAGTTCTCCCTGTGACTGCGTGGGTTTTCGCCGGCTGCTCCGGTTTCCTCCCATAGCCAAACACTTGCAGGTGATAGGTAAATTGGCCATTGTAAATTGCCCATAGTGTAGGTAGGTGGCAGGGAATATGAGATTACTGTAGGGTTAGTATAAATGGGTGGTTGTTGGTCGGCACAGACTCGGTGGGCCGAAAGGACCCGTTTCAGTGCTGTATCTCTAAATAAATAAATAAGTAACCATCAGATTTCCAGGTTTGTATCGCACGTCGCAGTCGTAACCCTGTATTTTTACCAATCGGCGTCCAATCTCAGCAGCGTGTTCGTCAATAGCTTCGTCCAAATCAATTGAGCAGCTTGCACCCTGTTTCTACCACAAATCTCTTCCCAAATGGTTATGTGTGAAAACGCATAATTCCAAACACCAAGGCTAACGTTTCTGTCTCGATGTTTGAGTAGTTTGACTGGGCTGCAAACAATGATTTCGATGCGAATGCAATGGGCTTGCCTTTCTGCAAGATACATGCTGCTTCTCCTTTCTGGGATGTGTCCACTTTGAGAGTAGTCGCCTCTTTGGCGTTATTAAAACTGTAACAATAATGCTTCCGATATCAACCACGTCAGTTCCTGGAAAAGATATTGGTGGTCTTTGTGCCAAAGAAAAGTCACCTCCTTCTTAAATAATTCCCATAGAGACAATGTTTTCTGTGCAAAGTCTGGGACATATGGGGATAAAAAGTTGAAGAGACCTAAACAACGTTGGAGATCCTCCTTATCTTGGGGTGTAGGCATCAAATGAACATTCTCCAGCTTGCTGGGATCAGGACGAAATTCGAATATATTGACCCAAAAAGTTGATTTATTGTACATTGATCTTGCATTTAAGACTGTTGAATACCAGTCCTTCTTTGCATGCTGCTTGCATCAGGAGATGTAGATTTCTGTCATGCTCCTGTTTTGTCCCTCCCACTACGGCAATGTCATCCGCTTTGCATATGCAACCTGGTACTGTACATCCATATGTACTTGAAAGAGATCTTGGTTAATTGATAGCCCAAAAGGAAGGCGTTAAAAACAATACCAACCAAATGTGATACAGAATGTAGTCAGCTCTTGAAACTTCTCAGCCAATGTATTGACTAATAACCATGCTTGGCATCTAGTTTTGAGAAAAATTTGGCTCCCGCGAATTTCGGATTAAGCTCTTCCAGTGTTGGAATCTTGTGTGGACAATGCTTGAGCACTTTGTTCAACTTTCTCGGATCCAGGCAGAGTCTAAGTGATCTGTCTTTCTTGACTACACTCGTGATTGAGCTGTATCAATCCATGTGTTCTTGTACCTTTCTGATGATCCCATCGGTTTCCATCTTGTCCAGTTTGACTTTCAATTTGGACTGAATGTGGGTGCTGCATTTGCAGGGTGGGCTGTTTGATGGTACGGCATCCTCTCTTAGATGTAAAGTTATGGCTTCCTTGAAGCTGCCAATTCTATCAAAATAAACTGGGCACTGGACTATTAGAACACTCACTGAAGTGATGGGAGTATCTCCTGATATTGGTGTGCCTTCCGGCACCGATTGATGCCATGTTTCATCACCATGATTACATCTCAACACACTGGTAGAGCTGCAATTGCTGGACCATTTGTCTCTATGATGTGGAATGTTTGTGACGTCCAGGATGACTGGCTATATTTACACTCTATCATGATGGATCCTAAGCATGGCTGACCTGTTGTGTGCAGACAATTTTACAGCAATTGGTTTCGCTATGGCCTTCTATTTTTTGAGTACATTTCTTGTACAATCCGCAGAGGGATTAGGTTTGCACTCAACTTGTATCTATTTTGGCCAATAACGAATATTTGTCAACTTTTTGTGGGCAAATGATCTGGATCATGGCAAAAACTTCCGATGGTGCAATGACACCTATGTGTTCTGTGATAGGCTTGAATCAGCTTGCTTTCCACTTTGTCTGCCACCCCATGTATGCTTTTCCTGCAGAATCCGCTCCGGTCTTTATTGCTGCCTGAAGGTATTGTCTGCTTGCGACTCCTCGCAGCTACCTCAGCCTTTAATCTTCGGCATTGTTTCTGCCAGTGACCTTTCATGTCGCATGCTTTGCAGAAATAAAACAATGCAACTCAATGCAAATAACACAACTCTTCGGCATGTGTAGAAGTCCACATCTGTTACACGGCTTCCCAGGCTTGGATACGCTTGTTAGTGCGTTCACCATTGAGGTTGTACCTTGTAGAGTCTGTCAGCCCACAATGATGGCTTCATATTTATGCCCGTCCTTAAGCAGCTCATCAATACTGCAACCTTTGTGTTTATCTAGCAGGTCTTTCTGAAATGTATCAAGGTGTTTGAACAGCCTGAACTCCGATAGTAAATCAGCCGCTTTCCAATTGATGCTTGGAAATTTTGCAGTCATTTTTCCGGTTTTTCAGGACTTTCCTGCTGCTTTCTGTGTTTTAAAACAATTTCCCTGATGTTTTGCAGCTCAGGGCCTGAACGTGGCAGTCACTGTAGATGCTGCAGTTCCTCATCTTGCCACAGCTTGTCCTATTGCAGAAGCACTACTTAAGATGAGTGGTACTGTTGTCGCTTTCACGTGCTTTTCCCTGACTCTGCCCACAAGGCGGACCTTGCACAGCGTGTAATGGCGACACAGACTTTTCCAAACTTTTACTTCCATTTTCACTGTCAACCTTCCCTACCCTTCTTGGCCCAATTTCAAACACGGTTTCAATTTCCCTTGCTCGTGATCAATCCGGCTGCCCGTGTCCCTGTAACTTGCCTTCCCTAGCTGAGAACTGCCTGGAACTATACCTCTCGATGCACTGCTTCAATTTTTAAAACTTGCAGAACTCACTGCATCGCAATCTTCGGTTTTAACACCACACACTCTTTGTCAACTGTGTGGTTTTGACTCCGAAGTTTGTTATTGCTTGCAAGCCACTTCCAGCTTCTCCACTATCGATGCTTCCGTGCTGCATTTGGTGAACTTAGATTTCAAAAACCTTCAAGTCTTCAACTCTTCAAATCTTCACCATCACTGGCTGATGTTGTATTTGGTGGACTCTAAAATAAAAATATCTTCACCGCTGCCACCATATTGTGCTTTATTTTCCTTGTGCTTACTAAGACTTCAGACATCAAGGCACTAACTGCGCATCAGGAGTCAGTCACAGTTAATTAGTGACTTCCATTATTGAAGGTAGTAGCATAACATTCCATTGCAAGAGAACACCTGTACATGTTTGTTCTATTTGGTGATCTCAACAGACTGAGGATGAGACTCAGTCACATGATATGTTACAGAATTTCCTCTCTAACAAGGTGTCCTGAAAAGTTACCATACCCAATTAAAGGTGTAATACAACACCTCCACGATGGGAACCCCACTACAACCTCGCCCTGAGGCCTCTGATTCCACCATGAGACGTCTGACCTCTCCCTCACCCCAATACATCTGATAACAACCCCCCACCCACTGCAAGTTCTCCAATTCCCCAAGCCCCCAATCTTCACCTACCCCCCCAGGCCTGGACCTCCCCCTTTCCTGTCATCCTGAGGCCTCCATCCTCCACCCCCACGTGTGACTCCGGGATCAGAAGCCTACCCAATCGACTCTCCTCACATCCCCACGATCAATCCCCAAATTAGCAGCCTCCCACCCCACTCCTCCCCACACACCCCCATCTGCCCCTCAATTGATACCCACCCCAATCCAGGCCAAGTTTATCAATTTAATTTTGATGTTGTCTATAGTCACTTTTGAAAATTATGGCTACTTTAAAATTTAATAGATCAACTTATCTTGTGTTGGCTATTTGATACATTTTACATTGTGATGGAACACCCACTTACCAAATGGAAAATATTAATTTTGTCATATGGAACTCTGCCTGAGACATTTTTACTGGACATTATTACAAATAATTTTTTAAAAAGCAGAACAGAATAGCTACAGATGGCCATGCACATTTGCATTTGAGAAGCTAAAGGCTGGTTGGGAGACAGAGGTGATTACCCAGTCTAGCCAGAACAATTGGGGTGCTGCCTGATCTAATTACCTAGAATGGTTTTGTCAATGTTGATCATCAAAAGCCAACGACACCCATTGACATTGAAAGAGCCAACCTCCCCCCGCCACCAAGTATGTCTGATCAACATTGAATTTCAAAGATCATTCCAGAAACTTCTGTTTCAAACAAAGAGGTGGTCGCATGACATGAATACCTGTGTAACTCTGAGAGTTTGTGAATTGTGCCTTTGAAGGCAGACAGTAACTAAACTCCAAGGTGGGAAGATCTCTCCCCTCTCCCTCTCCAGCAAAGTCCCAGGGGAGCCAAGGCTGCAGCCAGACCTCAAATTTACAGATCCTCACATCAGCAACAAGAAGGACAGATAATGCCTTCAGCCTTCCGGAACCAGAGAAGCAAGCCTGAATTGTGTACATGGCCCAGCGAGGACGTCAAGACTTCAACTTCAACCAAGGACATTGGGACTACACTTACGTATTTAAATTCCATTTTGATTACGGACTCCACTCCAACCTCCCAACTCTGGTTTTTCCCCTCTGTATCTATTTGTGTGTGTGTGTGTGTGTGTGCCTCTCGTATGAATGTGAGTGGGGATGCATCACGTATTTTTGTAACTTCAACTAGTTTAGAGTGATAAGGTTAATAAACTTACATCTTTCTTGTTTATACTCAAGAAAACCTGTCTGATTGGTTCATTTGCAAGTATATATTAGAGTAACAGGAGCAAGTGCTTCCTGAGTTGGTAAGTTAAATCACTGTGTTAAAAGGATAAACACGGTTGCGGTCAAACCAGAGAAGGGGCGAAAGGGGAGCCTGACACCCCCTCCTCACCTGGTCGTAGCAACATGCTTCAGAATAGATTTATAATGTAATGGCAGATCCATTTGGTTTGCATTGCTTCCAATATCAAGTTGAATCAGTTTATTGCTAACCTTCTTCCTTGATTTTGTTTTTGAACTTTTCAAAGTAACTGGGCTCCAGCTAGGAAGCTATATTCATGCTGTGGCTAAGAAATTCATTGCTTACTCTTGGCAATTAAAATTTATACCTGTGCAAACCTTAGGAATGCCCTTAATTAAATGCCAAATAATCACTTGACGAACCTGTTCTATGTGCCGACTGGAGCTCACAATAATGCTGATTGGGATGGAATGGAGAACTTATGAGCCGTGAAGGAATCATTTGATGGTGTGACAAGCAGTTAATAAAAAGTGCATTAATGGTGCACAATTAACTCCGCATCTAAAATTTAAAAGTTGTGTCTTGTAAATCAAGAATTAATAAAGCCGACACTATCTTCTGCATTCCAAATATTAAAACATTCACTGCCTGTACTTGTAGATCACATCGCATCTTTCTTAGCCATTTTAATTAACATGTTAATAAATGCTGAGATGGATTTAATTGTAAGTGACAGCTCAGTGGTGAGTATGGAAATCAAATCCAGCACAGCAACTTTGTCACTTGCAAGCAAAAAAAAAAATTAACACCTACTTCAACCAATCCAGAGCAGAAAATAAATCTATTTGCAGGGAGAAGATTTACATTTCAGGTAGCATATTAAGGAAAATTAATGATCTGTTTGCCTTGGTGTTGTACATTACCTCCACTTTATCCATCTACTGAGTAAACGGTAAACACTGTTTGGTCAATATGATAGATTTGGATGTGGGTTTGAATATCAGTCAATGTCAGGAGTTGATTAGTTGTGTATGTCTGTGACAGGCTCTTCCATCTCTGTGACTGAAAGCCCACTGATTGCTCTCACTTCACTTCACATTTATTGGCCCCTCTCCACCATAATATTGTAGGTCATATGCCGACTATGGAGAAGCCTACTGACAACATTTTGGAGATTCTTTCCTCCTCTTTCCCTTCTCCTGCTATTTTATACTTTCTTGGTTGATTTCAGCTTTTTTCAGCTAAATTCTGCAGCCCTGTTCCTTGACTTTCTGTTGTTTTTATTTGTGATCTCCATTAGTAAAAACTGAAGGAAGTAAGCATAAAGAGACAAATAAAGTCAAGCTAGAGTGTTAAACTCCTTGCTTTAAAATATTATGCTTTAACATTTCATCACCCAACTAACTGTGCTAGTTTATGGAAGATATGATTAAAGGAGGCAAGTACCAAATGCTTTCTTGTAAAGGAACAGAGAATGGTTTGGTTATCAAAAAATAGTGCTCCAATTACACATCATGACACTGACCCAAATTGGCAGTAGCAGAAAAACAGGTTTATGCATTAGAGTTCCATGTTGCTGGAATGGTGTTCATAAAGGAAAAATCCAGTGAGCTACCATTGTTTATAAATAGTACAACAGGGCCCATAGGATTACATTATATCATTTCAGTCATTTGTTTCCTTTTAACTAGAGCAGAAACAAGGGCAGATGCAAAGGCCTCTGCAAATTTAAAGAGAAACCATTTATCAATATCGGAATGAAAATTAAAATTGTTCTGTTGCACACATGGTTTTAATTTAATGGCATTTCTCCTGTAGAATTTTCACAGATGGAGCATAGCTATATATAATCCCCTTGATACAGAATTGTAATAGAAACCTATGGGGAGCTCTCAGAGGGCTGTGTTGAAATGTGAATAAAATTATCAACAGATGCAGTTGAAGCTCTTCTATTAACATTGGCATGTTGGCTGCACAGTTATGATAGCGCTGGTGGAAAGCAGCAATGTTAATGGGGTGCAAAGTACTTGTGTTTTGAGGGCTTCTCAGTTTGATGCTTAATAAATAAGATGTGATGTGAAACAATACCATATCCAATATTTAGGAAGCACCAGAACTAACAGCAGATAACTTGATGCAAATGTCTCCTCGACTCTTACGAATCATTTGTCGCATGTTGCATTTTTTGGATCCCTATCCTGTTCACTACTCTGTATTTCATAGTCCATTGCTCTATCCCACGTGTTAATAAAATAAAGTATATTGTAATGCTAGGATAAATAATCAATGTGGACAAGCCAAAATGTGGCTTATTAAACTTACAGGGCTCAGGTGACAGTGAAGGGGTGTAAGACTATTTAAATAGATCTTTGAAAGCACTATCACAGGCATGATGGGGTGAATGGTCTCATTCTGTGCTGTATGATTCTATCCAGACTTTCTTAAAACTGGACTTACTAGGTTTATTGGCTGCGGGATTTCTATGTTTGCACCCGCCAACTGTTGATTTTCCACCTATTAAACTGAAAGGGTGGAACATCACAGGTCAGGAAACTCAAGAGCAAAATCCCAGCTGCTATGTAAAACAGGTTAGAACTCATTCACAATCTGCCAATTTTTCAACTGCGCACTTGTTTAATTTAGTTTAGTTTAGAGATACAGCACTGAAACAGGCCCTTCGGCCCACCGAGTCTGTGCCGACCATCAACCACCCATTTATACTAATCCTACACTAATTCCATATTCCTACCACATCCCCACCTGTCTCTATATTTCCCTACCACCTACCTATACTAGGGGCAATTGCTAATGGCCAATTTACCTATCAACCTGCAAGTCTTTGGCATGTGGGAGGAAACCGGAGCACCCGGAGGAAACCCACGCAGACACAGGGAGAACTTGCAAACTCCACACAGGCAGTACCCAGAATTGAACCCGGGTCGCTGGAGCTATGAGGCTGCGGTGCCAACCACTGCGCCACTGTGCCGCCCTTTGATGTAACATTGCTTCTGATAAAGGAGTCTCATTCTCCCAAATTCACGTTAGGAAATCGTTACCGACTACTCATAGGTTTTCATCCAATGGAAGCATGCAATAATTCCCTAATTACGAGCTACCAACAGATAAGGCTTGGTGTTAGGGAATGTGCACTTGGATTATCGGCATTATTGTATAATATAAATTAACTAATTCATTTCTAATGCTACATTTTCCACAAAATTATATCACTGATCTTGCAATAGGAACATGAAGAACCTTTGCATGAAAATGCAAAATTGGGAGAGTCAGAAAGCTGTTGCCAAGATCAGCTTTCACTGAAAACTTCAGATGATCCATGAAAAGTTTGTTTTGGCTGACAAGGAACTGAGATGAAGATCAGAATACTCACCCTAAACCTCATGTGGATAGACTGCATTATTTTGCCATTTTGTTAAATAGTGCACCTCTAAGGTTACAACAGGATATAGATCAACTGGGAAAGTGGGAAAGGGTGTGGCAAATGGAATTTAATGCAGACAAGTGTGAAGTGATGCATTTTGGGAAGTTAAACCAGGGAAGGACATATACAGTGAATGGCAGGGCCCTGGGGACTATCTTGAGCAGAGAGACCTTGGGATGCAAGTACATAGTTCCCTGAAAGTGGCAACACAGGTAGACAGGGTGGTGAAGAAGGCATATGGCATGCTTGCCTTCATAGGCTGAGGCATTGGGTACAAGAGTTGGGACGTCATGTTACAGTTGTACAAAATGTTGGTTAAGCCGCATTTGGAGTACTGTGTGCAGTTCTGGTCACCACACTACAGGAAAGATGTGATTAAGCCAGAGAGGGTGCAGAAAAGATTCACAAGGATGTTGCCTGGTTTGGAGGGCTTGAGTTATAAAGAGAGATTGGATAGGCTGGGTCTGTTTTACCTGGAGTGAACATAGAACATAGAACAGTACAGCACAGTACAGGCCCTTCGGCCCACGATGTTGTGCCGACCCTTTAACATACGCTCAGATCAAACTACCTACATACCCTTCATTCTACTATCATCAAGTGAAGGAGGCTGAGAGGGGACATGATAGAGGTATATAAAATTATGAGAGGCATAGATAGGATAGATAGCCAGAGTCTGTTTCCCATGGTAGGAGTGACTAAAACGAGAGGGCATACATTTAATGTGAGAGGGAGGAAGTTTAAAGGAGATCAAAGGGGTACATTTTTCACACAAAGAATAGTGGGTATCTGGAATGAGCTGCCTGAGGAGGTGGTGGAGGCAGGAACAGTAGCAACATTTAAGAGGCATCTGGACAGGTACTTGAATGAGCAAGGCATAGAGGGATATGGAATTAATGCAGGCAGGTGGGATTAGTATAGATAGGCATTATGGTCAGCATGGACATGGTGGGCCAAAGGGCCTGTTTCTATGCTGTACGACTCTATGACCCTATGAACTTTGGGAGTTCCTGATTTGCATTCAGCAAACATTTTTCTAAAGCATTCAACAATGTTGCTGCAACCCGTTGCCCAGCTTCTGACTTTCTTGATGATCTGAGGTCTTCATCCTGAGGCTGTAAAGAAATATACTGTCAAGGAAATAAAAGAGTAACAAAACCCCTTGACTGGGCACTTTACAAGCTTCAAAACTCAACATTGCGTTCAACAATTTCAGATCATAACCTCTGTCTTTTTTGTGTACAGCGACTATGGTGATGATTCTGTTTTTCCATCTTTACTTCCTCTAGACACATCTTTTGTTTCTTTATTTGTCTCATTACCACTCCCTTTGGCTTTGCACCACCAACTCTTTTGTCATTTAATCTCTCCTGCTTTCCACCCTATAACATACCTTGCCTTTTGTTCTTTCTTCCCTGCCCCCCACTTTCCCTGCCGCCACTTTCCCTGCCTGGCTTAAAAACTGTTACATTTCTTCCAGTTCTGATGAAACGTTAACTCTGTTTCTGTCTCCACAGATGCTGCCAGACCTGCTGAGTATTTCCAGCACTTTCTGTTTTCATGTCTACACAAACCAGTTACTCTCAAACATGAGTGCACTAGCAGTTATTCTCCTTGGAATACAACATGTGTTGGAGAATGTACGGAGGACATGCAGAGCAGGACAAGTTGCTGAAGAGGGAGGAGGAAGGGGAGAAGGGCTCTCAGCAGGAGTCCTTATCCGCCAGAGTGTTAAGAGAGCAATTCTCCTGCCTGAACCTCAGTGAAAAACAATGTGTGAGATATCAGTGCTTCAGTAAGAATGTCCTCTCTGAGATCAGCCATTTGCCGCAGCCAAAACTCCAACCTCTGAGCAGGACAGGGATCGCGTTGCCAGTGGCTGTGAAGGTGACTGTGGCGATGAACTTTTATGCATCTGGCTCCTTCTAGACTGGAGCTGGAGATATTGGCAACATCTCGCAGTTTGCCGTTCACTGTTGTGTAAGGGAGGCCACTGAGGCTACTTATTCAAAGAGAGTTAACAAAGTTTCATTCTCTCTTGGCAGAGAGAAACACATGGAGTGAGTATGCAACTTCCCAAGGTTTTCAGGCTTCCCCATAGTGCAAGATGCCATCGTTGGCACACAGAACACTTCAAGGATGCTGCATGTCAACTCTGCCCTTTACCAGAACTGAAAGAGATTCCACCTCCTCAATGCTCAGCTGGTGTGTGATCATAAGCAATGCATCATGCAGGCCAAAGCCTGATATTCAGGCAGCAGTCATGATGCCTTCATTCTGTGGCAGTCTACTATGCCATCTGCAGTTGAGCCACCATGAAAACCAAAGAATGACTTGTGGGTGACACGGGCTATCCACTGACCACACGGCTGGTGACTCCGGTGTACCATGCACACTTGTGTAGCATGCATGCAATAAAAGCCATGTTGCCACATGAAATGTGATAGAGCAGACCACTGGGTTGCATAAACAATGCTTCTGTTGCCGAACCTGTTCTGGAGTACTCAGTAGAGCAGGTGTCAGGATAGATGATGGTCTGCTGTATGCTGCACAACCTTGCCAACATGAGGGGACAGCCCTGGCCACCAGCTATATGGTGAAGTACTGTGGAACAGGAGCATGAGGAATACAAAGGGAAGGAAGAAGAGGAAGTAAGGAGGCAACCTAGGCATCCCCTTTCTTCCCAGGCTGTCTGTGAAGAACTCATCCAAGTGCAATTCCAGTAACAGCAATGCCAACCTAATTTCTTTTTTATTATTTGTTCATGGGATGTGCTCATCGCTGGCTCGGCCAGCATTTATCGCCCATCTCTAATTGCCCTTGAGAAGGTGGTGGTGAGCTGCCTTCTTGAACCGTTGAAATCCATCTGGTGCGGGTACACCCACAGTGCTGTTCGGAAGGGAGTTCCAGGATTTTTACCCAGCAACAGTGAAGGAATGGATGGTGTGTTGCTTGGAGGGGAACTTGCATGTGGTGGTGGTCCCAGGCATCTGCTATCATAAGAACATAAGAACTAGGAGCAGGAGTAGGCAATTCAGCCCCTCGAGCCTGCTCTGCCATTCAATACGATCATGGCTGATCTCATCTCGGCCTCAACTCCACTTTCCTGCCCGTTCTCCATAACCCTTCAACCCATTACTAATTAAAAATCTTTCTATCCCCTCCTTAAATTTACTCAATGTCCTGGCATCCACCGCACTCTGGGATAGTGAATTCCACAGACTCACGACCCTTTGAGAGAAGTAATTTCTCCTCATCTCTGTTTTAAATATGCTACCCCTTATCCTAAAACTATGACCTCTTGTTCTAGATTGCCCCACAAGAGGAAACATCCTCTCTACGTCTACTTTGTCAATCCCCTTAATCATCTTATATACCTCAATTAGATCTCCTCTCATTCTTCTGAACTCTAGAGAGTAAAGGCCTAAACTGCTTAATCTTTCTTCATAAGACAAACCCCTCATCTCTGGAATCAATCTAGTGAATCTCCTCTGAACTGCCTCCAATGCAACTACATCCCTCCTCAAGTAAGGGGACCAAAACTATATGCAATACTCCAGGTGCGGTCTCACCAATGCCTTGTATAGTTGCAGCAAAACTTCCCTACTTTTATACTCTATTACTTTAGCAATAAATGCCAAAATTTCATTTGCCTTCCTTATTACCTGCTGTACCTGCATACTAGTTTTCTGCGATTCATGCACGAGGACACCCAGATCCCTCTGCACCGAAGCGCTCTGAAGTTTCTCTCCATTTAGATAATAATTTGCCTATCTATTCTTCTGACCAAACTGGATAACCTCACACTTATCCACATTAAGCTCCATCTGCCAAATTTGGGGCCATTCACCTAACCTATCCATATCCATTTGTAAATGTCTTATTTCTTTATTGCAACATACTATCCCACCTATTTTAGTGTCATCTGCAAATTTGGCTATAGTACCTTCTATCTCTGCATCCAAGTTATTAATATAGATTGTAAATAGTTGGGGCCCGAGGACCAAACCCTGTGGCACCCCACTCGTTGCATCTTGCCAACCAGAAAAAGACCCATTTATCCCGAGACTCTGTTTTCTGTTGGTTAGACAATCCTCTATCCAAGCCAATAAATTGCCCCTAACCTCATGTGATCTTACCTTGTGTATTAATCTTTTGTGCAGCCCCTTACCAAATGCCTTCTGGAAGTCCAGATATACAACATCTACAGGATCTCCATTATCCACTTTCCTTGTTACAGCTTTGAAGAACTCTAGCAAATTAGTCAAACACAATTTACCCTTCATAAAACCATGCTGACACTAATGGATTGTGTTTTGACTTTCTAAATGTCCTGTTATTACTTCCTTAATAATAGATTCTAACAATTTCCCAACCACAAATGTTAAACTAACTGGTCTATAGTTTGCTACTTTCTGCCTCCCTCCTTTTTTGAATAGGGTGTCATATTAGCTTTTTTCCAATCCACTGGAACTTTACCCGCATCCAGGGAATTTTGGAATATTATAACCAATGTATCCACTATCTCCACTGGCACTTCCTTCAAGACCCTAGGATGTAGGCCATCAGGCCCTGGGGATTTGTCTGCCTTCAATTCCATTAGTTTGCTCAGTACTTTTTCCCTAGTGATGATGATTGTTCTAAATTCCTCCCTTTCTATAACCTCTGCATTACCCGTTACTACTGGAATGATACTCGTGTCCTCCACCGTGAAAACTGAGGCAAAATGCTGATTTAGTGTCTCCGCTATTTCTGTGTTCCCCTCTATTAATTCCCCAGTCACATCCTCCAAAGGACTAACATTCACTTTAGTTACTCTCTTTCCTTTTATATACCTATAGAAGCTTTTGCTATCTGTTTTTATATTTTACGCTAGTTTTCTTTCATGATTTACCTTTGCTCCTTTTATTACTTTTTAGTAACCCACGAATTTGAACCTATTTAGTAAAAAGTAGTAACTACTTTTTAGTATCTATGAGATCATTAATTAATCCCACCTCATTACACAATACCAAATCTAGAATAGCCTGCTCCCTGGTTGGTTCCACAACATATTGCTCCAAAAAGCAATCTCTAATGCATTCAGTGAACTCTCCCTCGAGGCTACCCTTGCCAATTTGATTAATCCAGTCTACATGCATATTAAAATCACCCATGATTATTGCCGTACCTTTCTTACAAACCCCCAGTATTTCCTGGTTTAAACTGTGCCCCACTGCGGAACTACTGTTTGGGGACCAGAAGATTACTCCCACCAGGGACTTCTTTCCCTTGCTATTTCTTATTTCTACCCAGACTGATTCTACGTCTTGATCTCCAGTGCCTATATTATTTCTCACTACAGCACTGATCTCTTCCTTTACTAACAAAGCTACACCACCTCCTTTTCCTTCCTGCCTATCCTTCCGAAATACGGAGTACCCTTGGATATTCAATTCCCAAACCTGGTTTCCCTGCAACCACGTCTCAATAATCGCCACTAAATCATACCCATTCATCTCTATTTGCGCTGTTAACTTTTTTATTTTATTCTGAATTCTTCGTGCGTTCAGATACAAAGCCTTTAAGTTTGTTCTATTATCAAATTTCCCTACTCTTGTACGATTCCTTGGTGCAATATGACGTTCACATGTTCTGTCCCTTCCTTTTATTTTCTTGTAACAATCAGCCTCATCACAAGCCTGCACTCCTAACTTCTCCTTTAACTTTGGATTCCTAATTTTCCCTGCAATTGAACCCTCCCCCCCACTATTTAGTTTAAATCCCTATCTACAGCCCTAGTTATACGATTCGCCAGGACTCTGGTCCCAGCATGATTCAGGTGGAGCCCGTCCCATCGGAACAGCTCCCTCCTTCCCCAGTACTGGTGCCAATGTCCCACGAATTTGAACCCATTTCTCCCACACCAATCTTTGAGCAACGCATTTACCTCTTCAATCTTATTGACCCTGTGCCAATTTGCTCGTGGCTCTATCCTCGTTCTACCTATATCGTTGGTACCTACGTGGACTACGACAACTGGATCTTTCCCCTCCCACTCCTCTGCAGCCCAGATGAGATATCCTGAACTCTGGCACCAGGTTGGTAACACAGCCTTCGGGACTCTTGATCCTGGCCACAGAGAACATATGCCCCTAACTATCCTATCAAATTTCCCTACTTTAACTTCTCCTTTAACTTTGGCTTCCTAATTTTCCATGCAACTGAACCCTCCCTCCCACTATTTAGTTTATATGCCCCTAACTATACTATCCCTGATTATGACTGCATTTCTCTTTTTTCCCTCCACTTGAATGGCTCCATGTACCATGGCGCTATGGTCAGTTTGCTCATTCTCCCTGCAGTCCCTGCTCTCATCCACACAGGGAGCAAGAATCTCGAGCCTGTTGGACAAGGACAAGGGCTGAGGCTCCTGCAACACTACATCCTGGATCCCTCTACCTGCCTCACTCATATTCACACTCTCCTGTCCCTGACCACTGGCTGAATTCAAGTTATTTAATCTAAGAGGTGTGACTGCCTCCTGAAACACAGTATCCAGGTAACTCTTCCCCTCCCTGATGTATTGCAGTGTCCGAAGCTCAGACTCCAGCTCATCAACTCTGAGCCGGAGTTCCTCGAGCAACCAACACGTGCTACAGATGTGGTCACTGGGAATCACAATGGGGTTCACCATCTCCCACATCATGCAGGTGCAACACATCGCCTGGCCCTGTATCTCTATTTTATTTAATTAGATTTTAATTTGTTTTTTTTAATTTCCGACTGGTCTTTAGTTTTTTAATCCACTTTAGTTTTTAGTTTATATACTAATAAATCGATCAAGTCTTACTCTATATTTGATTTCAATTCTCTTAAATGAAAAGCTTACCTGAATATTGGCCCCAGTGACTCTCTGTTTCCCTGCTCTCACTGTTAAATGTGATGTCACTCTGATGTCACTTTTTGGGGTTTTTTTCTGGCTCCTATCCTTGTCCTCTTAGGTGGAAGAGGTCACGGGTTTGGAAGGTACTGTCGAAGGAGCCATTGTGAGTTGCTGCAGTGCATCTTATAGATGGTACACACTGCTGCCACTGTGCATTTGTGGTGGAGGGAGTGAATGTTTTAGATGATGGATGGGGTGCCAATCAAGTGGGCCGCTTTGTCCTGGATAGGGTAGAGCTTCCTGAGTGTTCTTGGAGCTGTACCCATCCAAGCAAGTGGACAGTATTCCATCACATTCCTGACCTGCATTGTAGATAGTGGACAGAATTTTGGGAGTCAGGAGGTAGGATACTCACCACAGAATTCCCAGCCTCTGACCTACTCTTGTAGCCACAGTATTTATGTAGCTGCTCCAGTTCAGTTTCTGGTCGATGGTAACCCCCAGGATGTTGATTGTGGGAGATGCCATTGAATGTCAAGGGGACATGGTTAGATTCTGTGTTATTAGAGATAGTCATTACCTGGCACTTGTGTGGTGGGAATATCACTTACCATTTATCAACCCAAGCCTGAATGTTATCCAGGTCTTGCTGCATATGGACATGGGCTGCTTCTGCATCTGTGGAGTTGCGGACGGTGCTGAACATTGTGCAATCATTAGTGAACATCCCCATTTCAGACCTTTTGATGGAGGGAAGGTCATCGATGAAGCAGCTGAAGATGGTTGGGCCTAGGACACTACCTGAGGAACTCCTGCAGTGATGTTCTGGGGTTGAGATGATTGACCTCCAATAACCACAACCATCTTCCTTTGTGCAAGGTATGACTCCAACCAGTGGAGAGTTTTCCCCTGGAATCTCATTGACTTCAGTTTGTCTAGGGCTCCTTGATGTCATACTCGATCAAATGCTGCCTTGATATCAAGGGCAATCACTCTCACCTCACCTCTTGAGTTCAGCATTTTTGTCCATGTTTCAACCAAGGCTGTAATGAGGTCAGAAGCTGAGTGGCCCTGGCGAGACCCAAATTGTGCATCGATGAGCAGGTTATTGCTGTTTAAGTGGCACTTGATATTAGTGTCGTCGACACCTTCCATCACTTTACTGATGATTGAGAGTAGACTGATGGGGCGGTAATTGGCTGGGTTGGATTTGTCCTGCTTTTTGTGCACAGGACATATCTGGGCAACTTTCCACAGTGCCAGATAGATGCCAGTGTTGTAGCTGTACTGGAACAGTTTGGCTAGGGGTGCAGCTAGTTCTGGAGCACAAGTCTTCAATACTATTGCCGGAATGTTGTCAGGGCCCATAGCCTTTGCAGTATCCAGTGCCTTCAGCCATTTCTTGATATCACTTGGAGTGAATCGAATTGGCTGAAGACTGGCATCTTTGATGCTGGGGACCTCAGGGGGAGGCCAAGATGAATCATCCACTTGGCTATTCTGGCTGAAGAGGGATGCAAATGCTTCAGCCTTGTCTTTTGTTCTGATGTGCTGGGCTCCCCCATCATTGAGGATGGGGATATTTGTGGAGTCTCCTCCTCCTGTCAGTTGTTTAATTGTCCACCACCATTCACGACTCGATGTGGCAGGACTGCAGAGCTTAAATCTGATCCGTTGGTTGTGTGATCACTTAGCCCTGTCTATTGCATGCTGCTTCTGCTGTTTGTCATGCAAGTAGTCCTGTGTTGTAGCTTCACCAGGCTGATACTTCATTTTTAGCTATGCCTGGTGCTGCTCCTGGCATGCCCTCCTGCACTCTTCATTGAACCAGGCTTGGTCCCCCAGCTTGATGGTATTGGTAGAGTGGGGGATATGCCGGGTCATGAGGTTACAGATTGTGGTTGAATACAATTCTCCTGCTGCTGATGGCTCATAGCGCCTCATATTGCCCAGTTTTGAGTTGTTAGATCTGTGTGAAACCTATCCGATTGAGCATGGTGGTAGCGCCACATAACATGATGGAGGGTATCCTCAATGTGAAGGCGGGACTTTGTCTCCACAAGGACTGTGTGGTGGTCACTCCTACCAATACTGTCATAGACAGATGCATCTGCGAAAGGTATATTGGTGAGGACAAGGTCAAATATGTTTTTCCCTCTTGTTGGTTCCCTCACCATCTGCCGCAGACCCAGGCTAGCATCTATGTCCTTTAGGACTTGGTCAGCTTGGTGAGTAATGGTGCTATGGATCTATTCTCAGTGAAGGACATTGAAGTCCCCCACCCAGAGGACATTTTGTGCCCTTGCTACCCTCAGTGCTTCTTCCAATTGGTGTTCAACATGGAGGAGTACTGATTCATCAGTTGAGGGGGGGTGGGTGCGAGATGGTATTCAGCAGAAGGTTTCCTTGCTTATGTTTGACCTGATGACATGAGACTTCATGGGGTCCAGAGTCAATGTTGAGGACTCCCAGAGCAACATCCTCTCACTGTGCCCCCACCTCTGGTGGGTCTGTCCTGCCAGTGGAACAGGACATACCCAAGAATAGTGATGGTGGTGTCTGGGACATTGTAAGATCTGATTCCGTGAATATAACTATGTCAGGCTGTTGCTTGTCATAGTTGCTGATGGGATTAGTCCTGTTTGATAAGCTTGGCTTCAAACCTGCAGACCTCACAGAGCACACATTAATATGATCAATGATACAGACTATGCACAACAGTATCCTTCCATATACATTGGATTTGGGGAGATTAAGAGGTACTGTCATGCTCCTCGCGTCGACATGTCAATTCTGCCTGCTTTGCAACATTTGAGACAGTTGCCGTTCACAATCTGCTCGAAAGTGTTACTGGAGCTGGAACGATTGGTATCATTGAGCGAATCAACTCATCCCCATGAATATCAAACCTAGTCACTGCATGATGCAAAAATGGAGAATTTAGACTATCCGTTGACCTTAAGTCTGTCAACAAAGCATTTATTCTGGAGAAGTACCCGTTCCCTACGATCCAAGAACTATCAACATAATTTCATGACTCCACAGTCTTCATGAAGCTCAAGATGCGACGGTACTATCTTCAGATACCACTACTGGAGCAAAGCCAACATCTTACAGCCTTGGTTACACACGGCTTGGATGCAGTTCTGCATGAAGTTCAATGATGTCACATGAACTGTCAAGTCCAGTGAATCAATCTTCAAATGCCATATTCTACCAACTGCCTCAGCCACTGCTCAAATCATCACATCCCCATCACTCTCTACCAAGAAACTCTATCAATTAGATCTCACGCCTAACATTCATATGCTCACCTTGCCCTCACACACTTCATGCTGCTACAAGCCTCATACTCACATCTGACAGCTTACACACACTGCCAGCTATACAACCATGTCACCCACACATATTGCAGAACATTCACTGGCATACTTTCCTCTATTGCAGGATAGATTGGCACACAACTGGAGAGAGTAGGAGTGAACTGGAAGGGAGCAGGTGTGCCTGCATGTCCTGACCTCTACAGAGGAGAGGTGCTGGCCATTACTGGGACACCCATTGCTGAGGCTGTGGAGACTCAATCCTTTGAAGCTGATGGTATCCTCATACCTAATCCTCCTTCTCACATCCTGCTTTCCCCTCACCCCACATTCCTCTGATTTACAAGCTGCAGATGGTGTAAGTATGTCCCTCTTATTTTCCTCCCTGCTTGCAACACAAGCTTAACATTGTGCCTTTTTTCTTTCAAATCCCAAGAGGTGCAACCTGGCCAGGTAGTGGAGGAACATCAATAAGAGAGCAATGAAGAAAACACAGCGCCATCACTTGATTTCATACTGGCAGCCAAGAACTCAAATAATGACACTGCATGTATCTTAGAAGATGGCTTAAATGCGGAATCTGCACTAAGACACTGGCTGCAGCCAGGGTATGAGTCAAGGATAGGACAGGTGCCAGCTTGCCGGAGGGCGAGATCGCACATTGGGGGCAATAGAGGACTCAGATGAAAATTTTGATGGTGGGGGTGCAGTCTACAGAAGAAGGCTGATGGCAATGCACAACAAAATGCTTGGTGTATTGGGAAGCCTGACAGAAAGCAGCCGTTCTCAAGGATCACGGAGGAGTCCAGCATCGACTTGGCACAGGGCTTTGTACAGAGCTTGGAGCCCATCCGCTCCAGCATGGAAATGGTGGCCCAACTCTGTTCACACATTTGTGGACCCAATCATGTTGCAGCATCGGATGGCTGTTGTTGCAGCTTCCATTGCAGCATGAGCAGCAGCCACCCCGTGTCTGAATGCTGCACAAGAACCTCAGACTGCTCTCATGCAAGGTCGCTTTGCTGCCGTGCAAGTTCGGACTCCTGTCTTCACAGCTATGGATTACAGTGTGCAAAGGGGCTTGCAGGTGTCACAGCAGTCCAGTAATCTACCCACCAACAGATCACTGGGATTGCTGAGGAGCCACCCTGTTGAAGTGGCATTGGCTCCATGGAGCACAAACCCCCTGTCCTTTCTCTGGAAGACAGCATTTGTACTCCCACCTTTGCCGCTCTACCATTGCCCTTGGTGTTGCCTGCCAAGCAGCTAGCCCACACTGCTGCCAAATATGCAAAGATGGTGCAATTTAAGGCCTGGCCATCTAGGCCCAGAGCTGGTCAAGGTCCTCCTCCAAGGCTATCTGCAGTCTCCTTCACTGAAAGTCAACCATGCCATGGTGCAGCCATTGGGGTAGCACTGCATCAGAGCACTAGACCAAGCAAAGGCCGATGAAAGACAAACATTGTGAGAATGCACAAAGGTGATTAGTTGCTTTTGTATGCAATATGGCATGTTATCACATATAAATTTGGTTTGGAATTTTTATATTGTGTGGCTTTTATTTTTGCATTGTGGCCATGTAGACACTGCAAAGCTCAGTGATAGAGGGAAAGGAAGGTGTTTGTAGTCTTTTAAATTATTTTTGGCACCTGTCCTCTGGCTTTTTGTGATTTCTGTATATGAATCTCTAAATCTGTCTGATTAGCCACAGGTCCTAGCTTCTCACTATTTAGAAAATATTCCCATCTATCCTTTTTTGATTCAAAATTGATGACAACACATGTTGAAATCCATCCGCCGTGGGTTTTCCCACTCACTTAATCCATCAATTGTTATTTTATGCTCCCAGTGCAGTACTTACAGAATCATCGAATCACAGAAGGAGGCCATTTGGCCTGTCATATTTATGCTGGCTCTCTGCATGCCCCCTTGGTTTCCCCGTCGCCCTGCAAAATTTTTCACTTTAATATATATATGTACACAATTCTCTCTTGACGGCCTCAATTGAATCTGACTCCACCACACTCTCAGGCAGTGCATTCCAGATCCTAACTATGCGTTGTAAACAGGTTTTTCCTCATGTCACCCTTGCTTCTTTTGCCGATCACCTTAAATCGGTGTCCTCTGGTTCTGGATCCTTCCGCCAATGGGAGCAGTTTCTCCCTATCTACTTTGTCCAGACACCTCATGATTTTGAAAACCTCTATCAAATCTCCTCTTAATCTTCTCTTCTCCAAGGAAAACATCCCCAGATGCTCCAGATAACTGAAGTTCTTCATCCCTGGTTCCATTTTAGTGAATCTTTTCTGAACCTTCCCTAATGCCTTCACATCCTTTCTAAAGTGTGATGCCAGAATTGGACACAATACTCCAGTTGAGGCCGAACCAGTGTCATAGTTTCCTTGTTTTTCTACTCTATGTCTCTATTTAAAAAGCCCAGGATCCCTATGCATTATTAACCACTTTCTCAACCTGCCCTGCCAACTTCAATAATTTGTGCACATACACCCCAGGTCCCTCTGCTCCTGCACCCCCTTTAGAATTGTACCCTCTATTTTATATTGCCTCTCCTCATTCTTCCTACCAAAATGACTGAATTCACACTTCTCTGCATTAAATTTCATCTGCCACTTGTCCGCCTATTCCACCAGCATATCTATGTCCTCTTGAAGTCTACCACTATCCTCTTCACAGGTCAAAATACTTTCAAGTTCTGTGTCATTCACAAATTTTGAAATTATGTCCTGCACACCCAAGTCTAGGTCAAGAAATTCAATGGTCCTCACACTGATCTCTGGAGAAATCCAGCATATATCTTCCTCCAGTCCGAAAAACTATACACCACTACTCTCTGTTTCCTGTCACTCAGCCAGCTTTGTATTCATGCTGCCACTGTCCCCTTTATTCCATGGGCTTTAAGTTTGTTGACAAATCTGTGGCACTTTATCAAATGCCTTTTGGAATCCTTGTACATCACATCAACATTCTCTGTTACCTCATCAAAAAAACTAAAGAAAGTTAGTTAAACATGGTTTGCCCTTAACAAATTCATGCTGGCTTTCCTTAATTAACCTGCATTTGTTTAAGTGATTGATAATTTTGTCTTGAATTCTTGTTTCTAAAAGCTTTCCCACCACCCAGATTAAACTGACTGGCCTGTAGTTCCTGGGCTTGTCCTGATGCTTTTTTTTGTGTGGAACATTTGCTTTTGTCCAGTCCTCTGTCACCATTCTTGTGTTAAGGAGGATTGGAAGATTATGGTTAGTGTCTCTGCAGTTTCTACCCTTACTTCCCTCAGGATCCTTGGATGCATTTCATCTGGTCCTAGTGACTTATCAACTTTAAGCACAGCCAGCCTATCTAATACCTCATCTTTATCAATTTTTAGCCCACCCAGTGTCTCAACTACCTCCTCTTTCATTATGACTTGGGCAGAATCTTCTTCCATAGTAAAGACTGATGCAAAGTACTCATTTAGTAACTCAGCCATGCCACCAGCTCCATCTATAAATCCTCTTTTTGGTCCCTTCTTTTATCACCCTTTTACTATTTATATTGTTATGATCTTGTAGTTTTTTTTCAGGAAGAATGCGGTGTGCCTTTAAGGCTGGAAAAAGAGCCGTACTGCTTTAAGACAGCAAGCTGTAAAGACTGAGTTAAAGAATGCATTCTCATTGCCTTGGATATAGCCATTTGGAGACTGCGATTCAAAGGGTGCATTCTCGTTGCCTTGGATACAGCCACTCGGACTGAGCATCAAGAGATACTTTTATTACAATTAAATTTTGAACTGGCTTATAGTGCAAACAGCCTGTTCTAACAGGGGATTCAGACAGATAGCTGTGGTGTTAGCACCTGAAAGAACAGCTCTCAGCCATTCAACTGAAGGAAGAGAAGTTAGTCTGTTTATTTATTATTCTTTCTCAAAATTTTTAAAAAGTCAAGCCAAAACAGAGATCTCTGATAATTTAAACTGAAGGAAGTTAGACTGTGACAATCTTTTGTCAAAAACTCTAAAGTCAGATTAATTCTATTGAAAGTGTTTGCAAGCTGTTAATTGTTGAGATTCATCCCTGGAGAAGGAAAGCATCGCTTACTGCTGGAATTACACTATGGACTGTTCTACTGCTGAAGACCCTTTTTCTCCCCATCGGTAACTGTGAGGACTTCAAGAAACCTTGGACTTTTTTCACCTCCAACAGGAGCGTAAATTTGCAAGGATTCTAATTTTTTCTATTTTAAATGTTGTTTATATCTTAGTAGTGTTTAAGAATTTAGTTTTTCTAATTAAACAATTAATTTGTTGATTTAAAGACACCTGATTTGGTTAGCCTCATTCAGGGATTAATAGATGGTACAATTTGGCTGGGTCTTTCTTTAATTTGGAAAGTTTAAAATTATATGTTAGGCGATCTGTGGAGGGACGGGATTGAATTAACAGTGCGTTTCTCCCACCACAATCAGAATCGTATATTTTGAATGGAGCTTTGACTGGAGTGGTCAGTCATAACAATATGCCTTCAGAAGACTTTTGGATTCCCTTTTATGTTCGGTGCCATTCTCTTCTCATACTCTTTGCTTCTCTTAATTCTTTTTTCACTTCCCCTCTGAATTTTCTATATTCAGCCTGGTTCTCAATTGTATTATCCATCTGACATCTGTCATACACACCCTTTTTCTGCTTCATCAAATGCTCGATCACTGTCATCATCCAGGGAGCGCTCGATTTGTTTGTCCTACTTTTTCCTCTCGTGGGAATGAATGCACCTCGACTGTACCCAAACTATCGCCTGTTTAAAAGTAGTCAATTTTTGCATTACAGTTTTGCCTGCCAATATTTGATTCCAATTTATCCCGGCCAGATCTGTTCCCACCCCATTGAAGTTGTTCCTCCCAAGTTAACTATTTTTACTTTGGATTGCTCCTTATCCTTTTCCATACCTAACCTAAACGTCATGATACTATCATCATTATTCCCTAAATGTTCCCCTTTACCACTTAATCCATTTAACACACCTCATTCCCCAGAATCTGATCAAGCAGTGCCTCCTTCTTCGGTGTGCCAGAAAAATGCTGATATTGAAAATTCTCCTGAACACGCTTCATAAACTCGTCCCCCTCTCTGCCCTTTACAGTGGTACTATCCCAGTCTATATTAGCATAAAGTCCTCCATTATAGCTCCTCTATATTTTATTCACTTCTGTGTGATATCCTTGCAAAATTGTTCCTCTATATCTTTCCCACTCGACGATGGCCTATCAGCTACACCCAGTAGTGTAATGGTACCTCTATTGCTCCTTAGCTCTAACCAAATAGATTCTGTCCTTGAATGCTGTAGAACATCTTCTCTCTCCAGCACTGTAATGTTCTCCTTAATCAGTACTGCTGCCGTAACTCCTTTCTTTCTTTCCTGATCTTGCCATCAATTTTTGTGTGGTTAACAAACTTGGATATATGGCTCGCTATTGTTTTATATAAGTATTTAATAAGTATAGCGAGTAGTTGAGGCCCCAATACAGATCGTCGTGGGACACCACTAATCCTTTTCTGCTAGTTTAATTACTCACCTATTCCCTGTCTTCCACCACCTAACCAATCTCATAACCATGTCAATACTGTGCCTTCAATTCCATAAGCTTTAATTTTGGCTAGCACTCCCTTATGTGGAGACTTAAAATCTATTGTTCTTAGGTCCAAAGTGGATGACTACACATCCACATGAAATTCCATCTGCCAAGGTTTTACCCACTCATTTAATCTATCAATATCCCTTTGCAACTTTTTGCTCTAGCCTAGAATACTTGCTGTGCCATCTAACATAGTGTCATCAACAAACTTAGATATACAAATATCCATTCCTGCATCCATGTCATTAATAATATCATGGAAAGCTGAGATCTTTACTCTTTACTCTTAATACTCTCTTTCTTATGATATATTTGTAAATATTAAATTATATTTAAGAGAATTATATTGATACTTTTTAACCAATTGTTTGATTGGCTAATTTATGATCCTTTCAAACTTATGGTCCATGAAGGATACAAATTTAGAATAGTTGCTATTATTATTTCAAACTTCTTGTTAGATTTTAATATTCAAACCTCATTGAGAAGTTGACGTGTTATGGCATATATGTTGATTTGCTTAATTACATACTTCATTTCCGCATAGGATACCAACATTTTATCAGGGCAAAGGAGCATTCATCCTCTTATCACAATACCTATGCAAGAATTTCTCAGGGAACCTTATTCAGCTCCAATCAGCTCCCCATCTTCAGTAAGCAGGTGGATGCAGTGTAAACTCATATTATTGTCTTTGCTTTTGACAATATCTTTGGCAGAGTGGATAGCTCCAATTTGAAAGACAATTGATGATGAAATTATTGTGAGCTGATATTGGAGAGCTGTACAGGGAGCTGATAAACAGTTTGTTACATTCAGGGCTGAGAAGCCTAAGTCAATAACTCTGTTTAGGAAGATTGATTGTATTGTTGTCCGTCCACCACGGCACAGTGGCGCAGTGGTTAGCACCGCAGCCTCACAGCTCCAGGGACCCGGGTTCGATTCCGGGTACTGCCTGTGTGGAGTTTGCAAGTTCTCCCTGTGTCTGCGTGGGTTTTCTCCGGGTGCTCCGGTTTCCTCCCACAAGCCAAAAGACTTGCAGGTTGATAGGTAAATTGGCCATTATAAATTGTCACTAGTATAGGTAGGTGGTAGGGAAATATAGGGACAGGTGGGGATGTTTGGTAGGAATATGGGATTAGTGTAGGATTAGTATAAATGGGTGGTTGATGTTCGGCACAGACTCGGTGGGCCGAAGGGCCTGTTTCAGTGCTGTATATCTAATCTAATCTAATCTATGAGTGTTGCAAACTCTCTTAACTTATAAATTGGCTTAGCATCTTATCTATTCTAGAACTAACAAATGTGGTTACAAAGGCTGCTAAAAGAGTAAGAATCTGCAAGACAATTCAGCTCTGCCATGAGGCACAGATCTAGCCAGAGATAAAAGGTTGTAGCATTAATTGTGAGATTGCAAAAAACATTTCTTGGTCCAGGAATCAATCACTGCAACTCAGGCAAACTTATAGAACTCTTGAGGATGTCCTGTTTCATGTTTCAGTCCACTGTCTCCAGCATCAGAGATGCAGAGAGGGTGCCAATCCACAACAAAATTAAAACAGTAATGCTATCACAAGGGTTACTAATGTTGACATCAGGATCACAGGAGCATGGCTCGATATTCTGAGTTAATCCAAAAAGTTCCCTGCAGAACACCAGAAGTGAAGCTTCACACGCTGCTCTTCCTTCTGTGCAAACCTCCCAGACATGAATGCCACCTGGAGGTCTGCCCCATGTTAACAAAAATTAAAGCACAGAGTTAACTATGACTTGCTGAATTAATCCAGGTTTCTAGTGGATGCTTTCAGCTAAAAGAAATCTGTTGCACAGTATAATTTCTGCAAGTTTATTTCTGCTGCCAGAAACCACCAGGATTAAATTTGTGAGACATCTGTTCCTCTTATACTTGTCTCTAGCTGCACCCTGTTGTTTTGGCACCTATAATGTAAAAAAAAGTGTCATGCAACAGTAGATGTGTGTGCTGCTACTGGCGGAGACCAAGCTGTTCTTTCTCAGAACACAGTCACAATATTCAGTGAGCTCATCCACATGGAGGATATTTTAATTATCGTTGATTCCTACTCAAATCTGTAGCGTCTGACTCATGTAGTGAACACTTACATTCACCCTAATACTAGTTTATGGAGTTGAAAGAAATGCACCAATTATTTTTGAGACTACATTAGAGTTTGGTTAACTAGCCAGACCTGGCTTTCGGTTCACAATTAGAATTAAGGTTTCAGAAATAAATTCACACCCATGAAAATACTATCTCACAAAATATACAGTTGGTGTAATTGCATATTTTTGCAACATAGAAATGCTATTTTTATTAAGTACTGTGCCATTCGCTTTAAGTTGAATGAACAGTTGTTTGGTACCATATTTTAATATTTCCCTTTTATTTCATTGCTATTTCCAATACTGACCATATGCACATATGCAAATGACCCATTGTGGCACACACACTCTTTTCATATATTAGTTTGCAAGCACTAATTGGTACTTGTCAGTTGTGTTATTAAGAACATTTTTTTGTTGCTGGCATTAATGAGAAGAGAATGACATCAAATGCAATTGTAGTACTTCCCAGTTAAATGTGTTTTAAAATGGTAGAACCTTTTTTAATTAGCCAGTAAATGAAGTGGGAGAATATACTGTTCAAGTTGTTGAACAGATGAGATTCCCACCTGGCAGGAGAGAAACCATGATCCTGTCCTGGGCACTTTTTGAGCAAATAGCAAGAACCAATTCGAGAGCTTCAGGCCAGGGAGTGCGCAACACCATTCGGGTGGTTGTGAAGGATAAGGAAGGAGGTGCACCGTTTGACTGCACCTTCTTCATCAAGAGAATCCTCATCGATTGGTGTGAATTCCAAACTGCAGACATCTTCTGCCTGCAGGACTTCCCCAGCAGTGGATATTTGAACGTGACGTTTAAGAATGTGGCGGGATGCATCAAGTTCCCAAAGGTGTTCAAGGAGAAGAGAACCAGGCGCCGCTGTCCATTCTCACAGTGCAGCCACTCTTCACTCTTCACAACTTGACCGGTTGGTGACAATTCACCTCTATAACCCCCATGTTCCTGTGGTGGATGTACTCACCTCCTAGCCAGGTACGTTGAGGTGGCCGGCAGCAGCACTGATGTCAGGGACCTGTTTGGGATTTGGACAAGTAAGCGGCAGGTCAAGGTGACCTTGAAGTTTGATGCCAACGGAGCCATCATTCACCCTCCCTCCAGCTTTACTATCGGGGGAAGTCAAGGCTTCTTAGTCTATGCTGGGCAGCCCAGAGTTTGTCGCACCTGTGGCAAATCTGGTCACGTGGCAGCTAACTGCAGCACAGTTGTCTGCAAGAACAGCAGGAAGGAAGGCCATCAGACCAAGGACTGTAAGCAGAGTAAGTGTTGCAACCTGTGCGGTGCGGCGGGCCACCTCTACAAAACCTGCCCCAAACGTTGCCTCAGTTACATACAGGTGGGAAGGCCCAAGGAAAGGCCGGGAGAAAGTACAACGAATGCGTCTGGTGCTGGGAAGGAGACAAACAATGCTCTCCGCAGCAAGGAAAGTCTACCTGAGAAGGAGAAGAAAGGGGAGGCAGCTGAAACTAGCGACCCAACACCTACCCTGTGCCCGAAAATCCCTCCTCCACAGACAGAATCAATGGAGGAGGAGGCAACAGATGGACAAACAGGTCAGTGGCAAGTGGGACAAAGGAAAACCACAAGGAAAAATCTGCTTAAAGCGGAACAGGTCACCACCCAAACCAGTGACAAGAGGAGGCTACCGTCTGAGACAGACTACAGCAGCTCCTCTTCATTGGACGAGGAAGTGTCGGAACGACGGCACCTGCAAAATAAGCGGAGGAACTCAAAGGAGCTGGAAGATAAAGCCCCCCAGCCCCCGGGAACTGAATGTTGTAATGGGCCCAGCGTGCCCCAAACCCAAAGCGCCAAACCTAGCGACACACCCAGCGCATCCCAGCTCCGGGACACCGAGGACAACGATACATCTGGTGCACTCCAGCTCCAGGAAGCCGGGAGCAGTGATGTTCTCGAGGAGGAAACAACAGCAGAGGACAGCCCAATCCTTGCTGCCTACAAGACCACCATCCTCCCCCCGACGTCACCCCAACGGAACAAATCTTGCATGAGATACAGGAGGGGTTTCTGAGCCCAACGAACGTGAAACAGCTTGTGTACACCATGGGTATGTAGGAACATACCAAAGGACTGGGTCTAGCAAAGACAACTGGTGTGGGAAGCAACAACTAACTTAAAAATGGGTATAAGGATTGCTTCTATTAACGTGCGTAGCATTTAATCCACTACGTGATGTGTTTCAACCTTGGACTACCTCGCCAAGGTCAAAGCCGACCTATTGTTTCTGCAGGAGTGTGGAATTCCTCACCTCAGCACCTACAGGCAATGGTCGTGATGGTGGTCCCACAGGCCATCGATCTGGTCAGGAGGAAATGATTCCTGTTCCTCCGGCCTGGGTATTCTGCTGCAGGGAGGTAACGTCGCCATCTCCAAAGTGAAGGAGGTGGTGGACGGTCGCCTCCTGTTGGCAGATGTAATGTACATAAATGCTCCGCTCTGGGTGATCAACGTGTACGCCCCGGTTCAATGCAGCGAGCGGCTGACCGTCTTCCCGCACTCCCACCTAGGCGATCACTTCAACTGCACCATCGATGTGGCTGGACGATCTGGCAGTGACGACAGTAAACTGGACGCTACGTCCAGATTCCTAATAGAAACAATAAAAGATGCCAAACTGCACGACGTCTTCAGTAAACCTGCAGACGGAGCACAGCGTAGATACATCTGGTTAAGATCGGACAGGTCTGCCCGTTCCAGGATTGACTTCCTGTTTGTATCCCGTGCTGTCACGGTCGGATCCACTGACGTCAAGCCGACTATTGCCTCTTACTGGCCGACTGTCACTGACAGGATGACCAGCGGGTTGGCAGAGGTACGTGGAAGCTCAATGCTACACTGCTGACCCCAGAGAACATTGAGGAACTCAAAAGGGATTACAAAGGGTGGAGAACCGTGAAACCCCTCTTTGAGTCTCCAGTTCACTGGCGGAAGGCGATCGAGGAGAACATCAAGAGGTTCTTCATCCACAAAGGTGTTCAGAGGGCGAGAGAGAGACAGAGGGAAATGTCCCGACTCCAGAAAAGAATGCAAAATCTGCTCTGGCTGCAGTCGATGGGGGTCGAGGTCAAGGAGGACCTCCATGAGGTGAAGAGCCAGCAGGCCTCAATCTTTGACACGGATGCCTCCAAGATCATCTTCCGGTCCAGAGTCCGCTCCGTTGAGCAGGATGAGACGTGCTCACGTTACTTTTTAGTTTAGTTTAGTTTAGTTTAGAGATACAGCACTGAAACAGGCCCTTCGGCCCACCGAGTCTGTGCCGACCATCAACCACCCATTTATACTAATCCAACACTAATCCCACATTCCTACCACATCTCCACCTGTCCCTATATTTCCCAACCACCTACCTATACTGGGGCAATTTATAATGGCCAATTAACCTATCAACCTGCAAGTCTTTGGCATGTGGGAGGAAACCGGAGCACCGGGAGGAAACCCACGCAGACACAGGGAGAACTTGCAAACTCCACACAGGCAGTACCCAGAATTGAACCCGGGTCGCTGGAGCTGTGAGGCTGCGGTGCTAACCACTGCGCCACTGTGCCATTCCAAAAGGTACACAGAGAGAGCTCTGTGATCAACAGCCTGAAGGAAGAGGATGGCTCGGTAACTTCTTCGCAGTCCGACATACTAAGGATCAGCAAATCTATCACAGAGGTCTTAAATGACAGCATGAGGGAGAGACTGGACAAGCCCTTAACCCTGTACGAGCTGACAAAGGCCGCCAGGTCCTTCGAGATGAGTAAAACTCCCGGAAGTGACGGCTTACCGGTTGAGTTATATTCAGCTCTATGGGACTGGGTTGGCCCAGACCTGTTGGAAGTGTATGAGAGTATGCTCCTGGTCAGCAGCATGTCAGAATCCATGAGGAAAGGCATCATCACCCTCATCTACAAGCAGAAGGGGGAGAGGACAGAAATCAGAAATTGGCGGCCCATCTCACTGCTTAATGTTGACTACAAGATTCTGTCAAAAGTCAAGTCTGCTCTGGAGTTGGTGATCCACCCTGATCAGACCTGTACTGTACCCGGAAGATCTCCGATAGTCACATGCTACTCAGGGATACGATCATCTATGTACGGGACAGGAGGGTGGACACCTGTCTCATCAGCCTGGACCAAGAGAAGACTTTTGACAGGATATCACACACTTACATGATGGCTGTGCTTTCCAAAATGGGGTTTGGGGAGGGAATCTGCAATTGGATCAAACTGCTCGACACAAACATCAGTAGCACAGTTTCAATCTATGGGTGGGAGTCAGAAAGTTTCCCGATCAAATCTGGAGTCAGACAGGGCTGTCCTCTCTCCCCGGTCTTGTTTGTTTGCTGTATTGAACCCTTTGCTGAGTCTATTAGGAAGGATGCGAGCACAAGAGGGGTGACAATCCTAGGCAGTGGAGGCACCCAGGTTAAAACCTCCCTGTACATGGATGATGTTGCCGTCTTCTGATTGGATCGGCTGTCTGTTCGCAGTCTGATGAGCATCTGCGACTTGTTCGGACTGGCCTCGGGAGCCAAAGTTAACCACGGCAAGAGCAAGGCCATGTTCTTTGGGAACTGGGCTGACCGATCCTTTGTCTCCTTCACCGTCAGGTCAGACTACCTGAAGGTGTGGGGATATGGTTTGGAGGGGCCAGGGCGTGCACCAAAACCTGGGAGGAGCGAGTAGCCAGGATACACCATAGGCTGAGCATGTGGGAGCAGCGATCTCTTTCCATTGTGGGTAAGAAACTAGTCATCAGGTGCGAGGCGCTCACGTTGTTGCTGTACGTGGCGCAGGTCTGGCCCATACCCCACTTGCACCGTGGCGGTCAACCGAGCCATTTTCCGCTTCATGTGGGGATCCAAAATGGACCGGCTACGGAGGGACACGATGTTCAAACCCCTTGATAAGGGCAGGAAACATGTACCCAACATCGCCCTCAACCTGATGACCAGCTTTGTGTGCGGCTGCATCAAGCTGTATGTAGATCCCCAGTACGCAAACACCAAGTGTCACTACGTGCTGAGGTTCTATCTGTCCTTGGTGTTGCAAAGGATGGGTCTGGCCACATTGCCACAGAACGCTGGTAATTATAGACCTGTGAGCCTTACTTCGGATGTGGGTAAAATGTTGGAAAAGGTTATAAGAGATAGGATTTATAATCATCTTGAAAAGAATAAGTTCATTAGCGATAGTCAGCACGGTTTTGTGAAGGGTAGGTCGTGCCTCACAAACCTTATTGAGTTTTTTGAGAAGGTGACCAAACAAGTGGATGAGGGTAAAGCAGTGGATGTGGTGTACATGGATTTCAGTAAGGCATTTGATAAGGTTCCCCACGGTAGGCTATTGCAGAAAATACGGAAGTATGGGATTGAAGGTGATTTAGTGCTTTGGATCAGAAATTGGCTAGCTGAAAGAAGACAGAGGGTGGTGGTTGATGGCAAATGTTCATCCTGGAGTTTAGTTACTGGTGGTGAACCGCAAGGATCTGTTTTGGGGCCACTGCTGTTTGTCATTTTTATAATTGACCTGGATGAGGGTGTAGAAGGGTGGATTAGTAAATTTGCGGATGACACGAAGGTCGGTGGAGTTGTGGATAGTGCCGAAGGATGTTGTAGGTTACAGAGGGACATAGATAGGCTGCAGAGCTGGGCTGAGCGATGGCAAATGGAGTTTAATGCGGAAAAGTGTGAGGTGATTCACTTTGGAAGGAGTAACAGGACTGCAGAATACTGGGCTAATGGGAAGATTCTTGGTAGTGTAGATGAGCAGAGAGATCTTGGTGTCCAGGTACATAAATCCCTGAAAGTTGCCACCCAGGTTAATAGGGCTGTTAAGAAGGCATATGGTGTGTTAGCTTTTATTAGTAGGGGGATCGAGTTTCGGAGCCACGAGGTCATGCTGCAGCTGTACAAAACTCTGGTGAGGCCGCACCTGGAGTATTGCATGCAGTTCTGGTCACTGCATTATAGGAAGGATGTGGAAACTTTGGAAAGGGTGCAGAGGAGATTTACTAGGATGTTGCCTGGTATGGAGGGAAGGCCTTACGAGGAAAGGCTGAGGGACTTGAGGTTGTTTTCGTTAGAGAGAAGGAGGAGGAGAGGTGACTTAATAGAAACATATAAGATAATCAGAGAGTTAGATAGGGTGGATAGTGAGAGTCTTTTTCCTCGGATGGTGAAGGCAAACACGAGGGGACATAGCTTTAAGTTGAGGGGTGATAGATATAGGACAGATGTCAGAGGTAGTTTCTTTACTCAGAGAGTAGTAGGGGCGTGGAACGCCCTGCCTGCAACAGTAGTAGACTCGCCAACTTTAAGGGCATTTAAGTGGTCATTGGATAGACATATGGATGAAAATGGAATAGTGTAGGTCAGATGGTTTCACAGGTCAGCGCAACATCGAGGGCCGAAGAGCCTGTACTGCGCTGTAATGTTCTATGTTCTATGTTCTAACGCTCCATGCAGTTGGACCGTGCCGTACCACCTATCCGTCGTGGAAAAGTTTCTGCGGGCAAACACCTTTGACCACCGATCCATCAGGCAGTGGTCTGCACGGAATGTCTTCAAGGCCCTATGGGAAAAGGAGACGGTGGATCCTGTCGAATGGTTCCCTGAGCAGACCGCCAAAGTCATTTGGCGGAATGCCTCATCACCAGAACTTTCAAACAAGCACCAAGATTTAGCTTGGCTGGTGGTGAGAAGGGCTCTCTCTGTCAGATCCTTCCTGCACGCCCAGAGTCTCACACCCTCTGCACAATGCCCTCGAGATGGCTGTGGTGGGGAAGAGACGGTCGCCCACCTCCTTCTGGAATGTGTCTTTGCAAAGCAGGTGTGGAAAGAGATGCAGTGGTTTTTGTTGTGGTTCATCTCAAGCAGCTCTGTAACACAGGAGTCTGTGCTCTACGGGCTGTTCCCAGGGACGCACACCGAGATAAACATCAACTGCTGCTGGAGGACTATCAATTCGCTGAAAGACGTCCTTTGGTCTGCCCGAAACCTGCTCGTCATCCAGCGCAAAGAGTTGTCCATGACCGAATGTTGCAGACTGGCAAATTCCAAGGTCCAGGACTACGTGCTGAGGGACGCACTAAAGCTTGGGGCAGCCGTGGCAAAGGCTCAATGGGGAAAGACCACTGTGTACGGTCCCCCCACCAAGGTGAACCGAGGGGCTGGATCCATGAAAAACCCCTCGAACTGTAGCCAGAAAATATTTGTTTGCAGTAAAATGTACATGGCATGTAAAATGAAATGGAAGGATTGTGAGGCAACTCACTCCTGTATTGAAGGAAACTGATTTCCTTTGCACTCTTTGTATTGTTTGCCTTGGTGCTTTTTGGAACTGTTTTGTAATGTATTTTTTTACAGATTTTTCTGAATAAAGTATATTTTGGAAATAAAAAACAGATTCCCACTCAATTTTCCACTATTGTTGACAGTTGCTTGCCTTCTACCACCCCAACTACACCACTCCTTCTGGAAGCACTGACTTGTTATGAAGTTTGAGATGCCATCTGCAATCTGATCCTTCCATGTACTGGTCCTTGAAGGTCAACAGGTCATTTCACCAAGCTGGACATCACGGTTGAGCCAGATCTTGTCATCAACACAATGGATTTTGCAGCACTGATTGCTGGATAATGATCAGAAGCAGGAATTGGAGAGCGCCTGTAGTCAACTAGGATGAAATTGGCTAGCACGGCACTCACCAGGTTTCAAACCTACGACCTCTTGTTCGGCTTCGCGTCTCATTGGATAAACAAGCTGAATCATTGGAAAAATGATTTCAATTCACAAAATGCTTTTTTATCTGTGAATTTGTTTTCTCTTTTCTCTTGTATTTTTAATCATAAAACATTGAATTTAGATTTACTGTGCATCAAATGGTTGCTTCCTCCAACTGTTATTTGCTTGTTATAAGAGGCATCCAAACCTATCTTAAAAGCATACACTGCAAGGAGGACCCTCTTGATAAGTAGCGAATGGTTTTGATTTGCTTATGGAGACCAAGCAGAGAATTTTGATTGTACTTTCCTAGTAAGGACAAGACAGCAAAATTACTGTATTTAACTGGTTGTGACTGTGACGTGCTTGCACAGTGTCTGTCATGCTCATATTATATGCTACTTTGTGTCATCAGTGTCAGTTTGGCTGAGGTGGCAGCACTCTCACCTCTGAGTCATGTGATTTTTGGGTTCAAGGCTCACTCCTGGATCTGAGCACAAAGTTTGGGCTGACATTTCAATGCATGAGAAAATCCTTAAAAGCGTGATCTTGGATGAGATATTAAACCAAGATCAGTCAACACTATTTTAGGCAGATGCTAAGGCATTATTCAAAGAAGAGCAAAGAATTCTCATATGGTCATGTTCAATATTCCACCCTCGACTGTGAGGTCTTCAGTGTTATTGCAGGATCATATTGATCACACTAGTATACAGATATCCTGGAAGAAAAGTAGCAAATCCGGAAATATGAAATGAAACAATGGAAAAGTGAAATATAGTACCTTTTTTACCACAGACAGATTGTTTGTTGAAATATTGCATTCCCTTAATAGTCAACAACACAATCATCAAGACTGATTCTCTTTCAATAATATCGGCATGCGCTGTGAACTTGCCTTTACTTTTTCCAGCAAATTTTCATCCAGAATTTCTGTGGAAGTTCTTCTGATCCAACAATCAGAAAAACTCCACTGAAATTCCAGCTGAAAATTTTAAATACTAAAAATTTTAATATATCATAGAGAGATACAGCACCAAAACAGGCCCTTTGGCCCACTGAGTCTGTGCTGACCATCAACCCTACATTAATCCCATTTTCTCTCTCACATCCCCACAATTTTCCTCCCACCTACCTACACTAGGGGCAATTTTTACAATGGCCAATTTACCTATCAACCTGCAAGTCTTTGGCATGTGAGAGGAAACCCACATGGTCACAGGGAGAACTTGCAAACTTCACACAGGCAGTACCCAGAACCAAATCCAGGTTGCTGGAGCTGTGAGGCTGTGGTGCTAGCCACTGCGCCACTCTGTATGCTTAATATATGCTCGATATTTTGTACTAAACTGCTAAATGTAATTCACTGAAGTTGCAACAAACTGCTCTGGAAGATCGATGAAAATTCTGGAAAAATTATGCAAACAGAAATTCACACTGTTTTTTCCAGAGATTCGAACAAAGTTATGTTGGGAGATCAGGGAACCTCCATGTAAATTCAATTTCTTTGTGTCTGTGTATAAATAGAAATAGTGGGGGGTGATATTCAACTCTGGGCAGTGGGCATTTACCATGTTCACTTGAGGGTACCAGCAGGAGACATGAACCACTTTCATGGTCAGTCTTTATATACATGATATCAGAGAGCGGTCAGATGGGGAGCCCACCGATCGGTGTGAGCGGAGAGTTCATGGCACCTCTGTGCGGCTGAGTTGAAAGGGGATGGAGGCGATCCCCTAACGGCCCACAGAATGACTAACAACAGCATGAAAGATTTTGATGGGGCCAGAAGAAGCTGTCTCCACAGCAGTGTCAAGCGACCCCTTTAAGAACCATTGCTTAGGCCACTCCATTTTCAGTACCAGTGGCAACACTCCAGCCATTTGTATCTGAAAATTGGATGGGCATCAAATAAGCAGCACAGGATGCCAATTGAAATTTTGATATAAGGTTCCTACCTATGTTGGTGGAAGCTCCAGGTGCTCATTTTGAGCCCTGTTGGAAAATCAAACTGCGTGGGGATCTTGAAACCAGTGGGTGGTGGATGTTTTGTTCAATTTTCATTTGCCTACAATTGGGTGGCCTGGTTCTGCTCCTTTGTGTTATTGGGTAGTCTGGCATTGCTCCTGAATGTTGCTGGGCGACAGGTCTTGCTCCTGATTGTTTTTGGATGTCCAGGTGCTGCCTCTGTATAACACGTGCCTCCTCCCTATATCTCCCACTGGCAAAACTGTTGCATCAATTTAAATGTACCTTTCTCTTTGAGTTACACCACATCAAATTTTGGAAAATAATTAAAAGAACTGGAGCTAAAGAAATTGTAAAATCTTGAAAAATATGTTCAATTGCGTGTGAAGTTTCATAATTCTGCTTAAAACACTAAGTCATAATGAGTTTTAATGTACATAAGAACATTAACCATTCAGTGATAGCACAGGGAGATGCAACCAATGAGCAGAGTGCTACCACTCAGCCAAGTTTGCACATGAATAATGCACAGACAGAACTATCTAGCTACATGAGTATCATTGAATAACCGAAAGAATTAAATTTGTAGCAGTTGCCTACGTATAGCTCCAATATAAATCATAGTTTTATGGCATTACATCAGTGTGCTTCAGGTTTTGTAACCATTAATGGAGAATCATCAGACCAAACATTTCTCTCTTTCAACAAATTGGAAGACATCAAAACACAAAGTGAAAAGAAGCCAGAAAGCTTCCTCCATTCAAATAACCACAGTCCAAGTGGCTCAATAAGTAAATAAATCATATGTAATAGCACTGAGCCATCCAGTTTGGGATAGTTCCCCAATCTTGTGCTGAGTTAACTGATCTGACCTGCAGGGGTCGAGGCCAGAAGACATGCACTGTGTTCTCAGCAGGTCTGTTACAATCCCAAGACTTTTACTGGAAATGTAGATGACAGGCAGAGTTGTGTTTGTTGCTGTGGTTGAACAGTCAACTGCACTCACTATCCAGGCACACACATCCACTAAGTATAGGATCTGTGGGTGGAAGGAATTGGAAGGAATACCCGAAGCAAGCACAATTCATCATTAGCCCACACTCTTCAATGAGCTTCAGTGCATTGGCACAGTTAGGAATGGATTGGTTTTTCTGTACTGTGATTTTCATGTTGCAGTTATGTTACTTGAAGGATAAACACAATGTGAAAGTATTAATACATGTTTTAAGTGAAGAGAACCATTACTTTTTTTTATTCTTTCATAGGATGTCAGCATCACTGACCAGGCCAAAATTTATTGCCCATCCATAATTGCCCTTAAGAAGGTGTTGTTGAGCTGCCTTCTTGAACCACTGTAGTCCATCTGGTGTAGGTACACCCACAGTGCTGTTAGGAAGGGAGTTCCGGGTTTTTCACCCAGCGACAGTGAAGGAATGGCGAAATAGTTCCAAGTCAGAATGGTGTGTGACTTGCAGGGCAACTTGCAGGTGATGGTGTTCCCATTCATCTGCTGCACTTGTCCCTTTAGGTGGTCGAGGTCGCGGGTTTGTAAGGTGCTGTCAAAGGAGCCTTGGTGCGTAGCTGCAGTACATCTTGTAGATGATACACACTGCTGCCACTGTGCGTCGGTGATGGAGGGAGTGAATGTTTAAGGTGGTGGATGGGGCGCCAGTCAAGAGGAGTGTTTTGTCCTGGATGTTGTCAAACTTCTTGAATGTTGTTGGAGCTGCACCCATCCAGGCAAGTGGAGAGTAACCATCACACTCATGACTTGTACCTTTCAGATGGTGGACAGGCTTTGGGGAGTCAGGTGGTGAGTTACAGTGCTGCAGAATTCCCCGCCTTTGACCTGCTCTTGTAGCCACAGTATTTATGTGGCTGAGTGAGTTAAATTTCTGGTCAATAGTAACCCCCAGGAAGTTGATGGCATGGGATTCAGTGATGGTAATGCCGTTGAATGTCAAGGGGAGATGGTTAGATTCTCTCTTATTGGAGATGGTCATGGCGCGGCACTTGAGTGGCGTGAATGTTACTTGCCAAGTATGAGCCCAAGCATGAATGTTGTCCAGGTCTTGCTACCTGTGGACATGGGCTGCTTCAGTATCTGAGGAGTTGTGAATGGTGTTGAACATTGTGCAATCATCAGCCAACATCCCCACCTCTGACCTTATTGATGAAGAGAAGGTCATTGATGAAGCAGCTGAAGATGGTCAGGCCTAGGACTGCTTCTTAATTAAATAATTCATTTGGATGTGTGTAAAATGTAGTTTCTTTGCTGTGTTAATAGTGTGCCTTGCATGAAATATATTTTATCTTTCTTCTATTTCATTGACATCTTGCTTCTGGTTGATCAAAATTGCTTATTCATTCTGTTTCCTTCAGTTCAAGGCACTAACTTAACTTCTGCTGATTAATTATTTTTGGTTTCACTTGCATCCAGGTATCCATTCAGCTCACCTGCATAGGCAATATTGCAGTCACTACTTGTCCTCAACTCCAGTCATTAAGTGAACATTTTGAATTACAAGGAGGTATCTTAATTTAATCTTAATTTAATAACTTCATTTTACACTACAAGATACTTGATGGACATCTAGTAACTCAGACAGCTCAATTAAAGGGAAGATTTGTTCAGGCAAAGATTCATTCCTTACATAGCCAAATTGAAAAACAGCTGGTTAATATGCATGATGCATAGGCAACACTGAAACTGATTCATTACTGGATTAGCAAATGGTGGGACTTTAAACAAATGAATTACCAATTAATTACTTAAATAGGTTTTGTATAACTTTGGGCTATTGTCATGCAGTTGATCTGTTCCAAAGAAATTCAATGGATAACTTTATACTGTTTTGTTAAACATTGTAACTATTCTGTTAATGATAGGGTAATGAAATTTATTCTTGGGTATTTACAGTATACTTTATTGCTGATCAGATGTTTTTGCTGGATAAGATAATGGTGGGATTTTGCTTGGCACCAAGAGGCTTTGACTGGGCTACAGTAAAGTTTTACTTTTCAAATGTTCTGCCATTTTTCTTCTGAAGGCTTTTTAAGTGGAGGTTGTCCTCCAGTACATTACCAAAGCAACCAATCTCCATATCTGAGCCCACACAGTGAGGGCAAGAATTGTGTCGGTGTTGTGCATCTGCCCACAGGACTGGCCTTGTTGAGATCTTGCTGTATTTCCCTTGGTTAGGATTAATTATATGTGCAGGATGAATTCCCAGTTGTATCCCTCCTCTACTTGGGGAGTCTACCACTGTGGGGAAGGGAAATAATGTATTGCTGCAGTGCTCCTGCCACCGCAGCAGAGTAAAGTGACTGGTTAACAAATGGAGACATGTGTTGGAACTACAGAGGCACAAGATTGATCCCTACTTCCCAAATGGGAAGGCAAAGACACACCTGCAACCTTCCTGACTCTATGGGCGGAAACTTCTGCGCTTAAAATCTGATGGAACATCGGGACGCTATCCAGGTTGGCAAGATGACCCTGTGAGTGGTGGCCCTCTGGGAAATTTTTGGGGGGCTAGCCACTTAAGAGGGTCCTTCCAGGTTTGGCATCCAATTAGGAGAAGTGGATGGGAGGAACCTTATTGAGACCGCTGTCTTTAAGCAGGCACAGTGGGGGAAAGAGTGCATTTTCAACAGCAAAACTGCATAATAAAAGGAGGAGGAAGATGGATGGCAGAAAGGGAAGGGTAGCCCCACAATTTACGGAAACGGCACTTGAGCTGATGCTGGAAGCTGTGAGGGAATGGATTCACATTTTCTTTCCAGAGGATGGCAGGAGGCCAGCCAGCCTCATGAAACAGGCTTAGTTGGCGATTGCAGAAGAGATGATCAGCCAGAATGCAATACGGAGGATATTGATCCAGTGCAGGAAACAGTTCAATGACCTCTTGAGGTCCAGCAAGGTGAGTAGCGTGCAAGTGTTATATGGCAACCGTCAATGTTTCCCCTCCATAGCCTTCCCCAGCACACACATCCTTTGAAGCCCTCTCTTTGCAACTACACCTAAGAAAGTCTGTCCAGGCTGCATCTTAACTCTGCACCTCCATAGATATCAATGACACGCTATTTTTTTTTTTAGAACATTACAGCGCAGTACAGGCCCTTCGGCCCTCGATGTTGCGCCGATCATCTGACCTACACTATTCCATTTTCATCCATATGTCTATCCAATGACCACTTAAATGCCCTTAAAGTTGGCGAGTCTACTACTGTTGCAGGCAGGGCGTTCCACGCCCCTACTACTCTCTGCGTAAAGAAACTACCTCTGACATCTGTCCTATATCTTTCACCCCTCAACTTAAAGCTATGTCCCCTCGTGTTTGCCATCATCATCCGAGGAAAAAGACTCTCACTATCCACCCTATCTAACCCTCTGATTATCTTGTATGTCTCTATTAAGTCACCTCTCCTCCTCCTTCTCTCTAACGAAAACAACCCCAAGTCCCTCAGCCTTTCCTCGTAAGACCTTCCTTCCATACCAGGCAACATCCTAGTAAATCTCCTCTGCACCCTTTCCAAAGCTTCCACATCCTTCCTATAATGCGGTGACCAGAACTGCACGCAATACTCAAGGTGCGGCCTCACCAGAGTTTTGTACAGCTGCAGCATGACCTCGTGGCTCCGAAACTCGATCCCCCTACTAATAAAAGCTAACACACCATATGCCTTCTTAACAGCCCTATTAACCTGGGTGGCAACTTTCAGGGATTTATGTACCTGGACACCAAGATCTCTCTGCTCATCTACACTACCAAGAATCTTCCCATTAGCCCAGTACTCTGCATTGCTGTTACTCCTTCCAAAGTGAATCACCTCACACTTCTCCGCATTAAACTCCATTTGCCATCTCTCAGCCCAGCTCTGCAGCCTATCTATGTCCCTCTGTACCCTACAACACCCTTCGACACTATCCACAACTCCACCGACCTTCGTGTCATTCGCAAATTTACTAACCCACCCTTCTACACCCTCATCCAGGTCATTTATAAAAAAGACAAACAGCAGTGGCCCCAAAACAGAACCTTGCGGTACACCACTAGTAACTAAACTCCAGGATGAACATTTGCCATCAACCACCACCCTCTGTCTTCTTTCAGCTAGCCAATTTCTGATCCAAAGCTCTAAATCACCTTCAACCCCATACTTCCGTATTTTCTGCAATAGCCTACCGTGGGGAACCTTATCAAATGCCTTACTGAAATCCATATACACCACATCCACGGCTTTACCCTCATCCACCTGTTTGGTCACCTTCTCGAAAAACTCAATAAGGTTTGTGAGGCACGACCTACCTTTCACAAAACCGTGCTGACTATCTCTAATGAACTTATTCTTTTCAAGATGATTATAAATCCTATCTCTTATAACCCTTTCCAACATTTTACCCACAACCGAAGTAAGGCTCACAGGTCTATAATTACCAGGGCTGTCTCTACTCCCCTTCTTGTACAAGGGGACAACATTTGCTATTCTCCAGTCCTCCGGCACTACTCCTGTCGACAATGACAACATAAAGATCAACAACAACGGCTCTGCAATCTCCTCCCTGGCTTCCCAGAGAATCCTAGGATAAATCCCATCTGGCCCAGGGGACTTATCTATTTTCACTCTTTCCAAAATTGCTAACACCTCCTCCTTGTGAATCTCAATCCCATCTAGCCTAGTAGGCTGTATCTCAGTAATCTCCTCGGCAACATTTTCTTTCTCTACTGTAAATACTGACGAAAAATATTCATTTAACGCTTCCCCTATCTCCTCTGATTCCGCACACAACTTCCCACTACTATCCTTGATTGGCCCTGTTCTAACTCTAGTCATTCTTTTATTCCTGATATACCTATAGAAAGCTATCTTAATTAGTTGACCTAACACTCCCCATTCCACAGCGAGCCTCCTCAAATGTGGTCTTCAGTCTTAATCAAAGATTGATTTAATAATAGTGCTCAGTCTTTCTTTTCTCCTTGCTGGAGAAGAGAGCGTAGAATTCCCGGGACAGGTGCAGAAGCAGAGGTGAAATGGCCTCCTTGACCATACTGATGTTTTGGGAGGAGGACGCACGGGAAATTGGCAGGGTGGCATTAGTACAGGCTGTTGCCGATGGAGAGATAAGGGTGCTGCAGCAAGCGGGTGAAGGATTATATGTGACATTGGCAACTGGCTCTGATATGTGGCCTATGTGGGCCCATGTTCACAGAGTGGAAAAATGTAATGATCAGTGAAATGCAAGTGCTCCATCTTCCTGTCAGCTATGTGCCGCACTGATTATTGTCTTTTATTTCATGCAGACGCATCACCAGAGGCACAGCGAGAGATGAGGGAGGAGGCAGTGCGTTCCTCAGAGTAGGAGCAGCACTCCGAAATGCATTGTCACATAACTCATCCGCACCCTCCACAAGTGCAGATACACTCAGCTTGGTGGGTCCAGAATCACAGATAGACTGGGTGGAACAAGATGAGGAGAACTTCACATGTGAGCAGGAGCAGATGCTGCAGGCAGAGATAGCCATCAAGAGTTCCAATTGGAGGACAAAGGAAACATCTAGCTATGCTCAGCTGGACACAGATGCTGAGCATTGGCGGTCATATACTAAACAGGTACTCGTTGAGCAGCAAAAGCAAATATATGTTCATCTGTCAGAATTCCCATAGACAGTGAGGCCCTTACTGCTGAAGTTGAAGGGGTCTGTTGCAGCCATGTGTAACATTATATTTCATTTATTCATTCAGGAGATATAAGCGCGTTGGCTTGGCAGGCATTTATTACCCATTTCTAATTGCCATTGAGCAGGTGGGGATGAACTACCTTCTTGAACTGTTGCAGTCCTTGAGGTGTAGGTACACCCACAGTGCTGTTAGGAAGGGAGTTCCAAGCTTTTGACCCAGCGACAGTGAAGCAACAGAGATATATTTCCAAGTCAGGATGGTGTGTGATTTGGAGGGGAACTTGCAGGTGGTGATGTTCCTATCTATCTGCTACCCTTGTTCTTCTAGGTGGTAGAGGTCACGGGTTTGGAAGCTGCTGTCAAAGGAGTCTTGGTGATTTGTTGCTGTGCATCTTGTAGATGGCACACACTACTGCCATGGTGCATCTGTGGTGGAGGGAGTGAATGTTTAAAGTGGTGATGGGGTGCCAATCAGGCAGGCTGCTTTGTCCTGGATAGTGTTGAGCTTCCTGAGTGTTGTTGGAGCTGCACTCATCCAGGCAAGTGGAGAGTATTCCATCACACTCCTGACTTGTGCTTTATAGATAGTGGACAGGCTTTGGGGAATCAGGACGTGAGTTACTTGCTGCAGAATTCTCAGCCTCTGACCTGCCCTTGTAGCTACAGTTAAATTTCTGGTCAATGGTAATCCCCAGGATGTTGATAGTGGGGGATTCAGTGATGGTAACGCCGTTGAAAGTCAAGGAGATGGTTAGATTCTCTCCTGTTGGAAATGGTCATTGCCTGGCACTGGTGTGGCATGAATGTAACTTGCCACTTATCAGCCCAAGCCTGAATGTTGTCCAGGTCTTGCTGCATATGGACATGGGCTGCTTCAATATCTGAGGAGCTGCAAATGGTGCAGAACTTTCTACAATTGTCAGTGAACATCCCCTGACCTTATGATGGAGGGAAGATCATTGATGAAGCAGCTGAAGATAGTTGGGTCAAGGACACTACCCTGAGGAGCTCCTGCAGTGATGTCCTGGGACTGAACTGATTGGCCTCTAACAACCACAACCATCTTCCTTTGTGCTAGGTATGACTCCAACCAGCTGAGAGTTTTCCCCGGTTCCCATTGACTTCAATTTTGCTTTGGCTCCTTGATGCCACACTTGGTCAAATGCTGCCTCGATGTCAAGTGCAGTGACTCTCACCTCATCTCTTGAATTCAGCTGCTTTGTCCATATATATGGAACAAGGCTGTAATGAAGTCTGGAGCCAAGTGGACCTGGCAGATCCCAAACTTGATGGCACTGTCGATGACACCTTCCATCACTTTTCTGACGATCAAGAGTAAACTGATGGGGGTGGGGGAGGGTAATTGGCTGGATTGGATTTGTCCTGCTTTTTGTGGACAGGAAATAACTGGGTAATTTTCCACACTGTTGGGTAGCTGCCAGTATGGTAGCTGTACTGGAACAGCTTAGCTAAGGGCATGGCTAGTTCTGGAGCTTGTCTTCAGCACTACTGCTAGAATGTTGTCAGGGCCCATAGACTTTGCGGAATCAGTGCCTTCTGTCATTTTTTGACATCAGGTGGTGTGAATTGAATTAACTGAAAACTGGCATGCTGGGGACCTCAGGAGGAGGCAGAGATGTATCATCCACACTGCACTTCCGAATGAATTTGGTTGCAAATGCTCCAGCCTTTTCTTTGCCCTGATGTGCTGAGCTCCACCAGCATTGAGGATGGGGATATTTGTAGAGCCTTTCCTCAGGGTAGTTGTTTAATTGTTCACCACAGTTCATGACTGGATGTGGCAGGACTGCAGAGTTTTGATCTGATCTATTGGTTGTAGGATCACTTTGCTCTGTCTGTTGCATGCTTTTCTGCTGTTCAGCATGCATGCAATCCTGTGTTGTAGCTTCACTAGACTGACAACTCATTTTAAGGTATGCCTGGTGCTGCTCCTGGCATGCTCTCCTGCATGCCTGACTGAACCAGAATTGAATCCCTTGGCTTGATGGTAACGGTAGAGTGGGGGCTATGCCGGGGCATGAGGTTACAGATTGAGGCTGACTACAATTCTGCTGCTGCTGATGGTCCACAGCGTCTCATGGAAGCCCAGTTTTGAGCTGATAGATCTGTTCTGAATCTATCCCATTCAGCACAGTGGTAGAGACACGCAACAAAATGGAGGGTGTCCTTAGTGTGAAGACAGGACTTCATCTCTACAAGGACTCTGTAGTTGTCACTCCTACCAATACTACCATGGACAGATACATCTGTGACTGGTATATTGCTGAGGATGAGGTCAAGTAGGTTTTTCCCTCTTGTTGGGAGTCAACTGCTGTACCCCTGTCAGATGTGCTGCTGGCATGTGTTGTGTCCTCAGGGACCCTTGAGGAGAGCCCCCAGTTCCATCATCCCTGTCCACCTGTTCCCTCTCAGTGCTGACCTTCACGTCCCTACTAATCAACTGTGTTGTTTCTTGTTTTCCTCTACGTCTCTGGCATATTTATGCATGGCTACTTCCATTGAAAGAGTGGCCAACCTCATGGAGAGTCAGACGCAGAAGGTCAGCGAGTGGATGCGGGCACACAACAATGGTCTCCATGCAATGGCAGTGACCTTGAGAGACATTGATCAAAGGGCGGCACAGTGGCGCAGTGGTTAGCACCGCAGCCTCACAGCTCCAGTGACCCGGGTTCAATTCTGGGTACTGCCTGTGTGGAGTTTGCAAGTTCTCCCTGTGTCTGCGTGGGTTTTCTCCGGGTGCTCCGGTTTCCTCCCACATGCCAAAGACTTGCTGGTTGATAGGCAAATTGACCATTATAAATTGCCCCTAGTATAGGTAGGTGGTAGGGGAATATAGGGACAGGTGAGGATGTGGTAGGAATATGGGATTAGTGTAGGATTAGTATAAATGGGTGGTTAATGGTCGGCACAGACTCGGTGGGCCGAAGGGCCTGTTTCAGTGCTGTATCTCTAAATCGAAATCGAAATCGAAATCGAAATCAAACAGTCGCCTTGATGGCTGAGCACTATATCAAAATGCCTCCATGTGCTCACCTACAGTTCGTTAGCAGGGAGGTGCTGGTCAGCCCTGGGAGGAAACAGGTGGTCAGGGATGATGGAATAGGGGGCTCTTCTCAAGGCGCCCCAGGTCATGGCCCTTGTCAGCGACCCCTCTGACAGTGGCACATCAGCTGACTCCGTAACCCATGATCAAGGCTGCTCCTGCACCTATGCAGATGGTGCAGTATTTGGAAGGCCCCTCAGGAGCTCAACTACCCAGTGGACAACTGCCATGGGCATGTACAGTGCCAGACCCCGGAAATGAGCAGACTGCCTCCAACTTTGCTGCAGCCACATGGGTAGCACCACATTGAAGGAAGAGAAAGAGGATGCCAAAAAAGTTTTAGTGGCACAAAGGGATCCAGTTGGGTGCAGCTTCTAATGTTAATGTTGGATGATAAACCTTTATATCAAAGAGACATGTCTTCTTGTGCCCTGGGATGTACCTCATTTCCAATCCCATAATGACCGTGGACCAGTTCAAGTATAGGAGTGCCATGAGATTATATGTTCTCAGTGCATGGCGAAGGACGTTACATGGAGACGCCTGGTCCCTGCAGAGATCTTTGTTTGCGGGAACTGAGTAGTGTGTGCGTCTACAGTGTGAGCGCCAGGGAAATGTCTGGTTCAAGGCCAATGATGGGTGTACTACCCTCAGTTGAAACGTACCTGGATGAGAGTGTTGCGACTTCTGTCATGCAGGTCAATGCCATGACATCATTGGCACCTCTGAATATTCATGCTCTGCCAGCACATCCTCCTCTTCCACGCGTCTTCCTCTGAGGAAGTCTGTCTGTCCCCAACATTCTCTGCTGTCAGCTCCACTCCCCTTTGAGGAGCCAGATTGCGCAGGGCGCAGCACATCGCCACTATGCGGGAGACCCTGACTGACCAGTATTGAAGGACACCCCCAGAGTAGTGAAGGATCCTGAACTGCACTTTAAGCAAGCCAATGGCTTGCTGTGTTGTGGCCCTTGTAGAAAGAAAGGGCATATTGAATCTCTCATGTGCCTCTGTGGTGGGGTTGACACATTGGGGTCAACCCGGCTTCGGCAGGTACCCCTTTTTACCTAGGAGCTATCCAGTGAGGCTGTGCAGGGGTCTGAAGAGCTGCAGCACCTGAGACTGCCGGAGGATAAAGGCAGCATGGCAGCTCCCTGGAAACTTTGCACACACCTGCAGAATCCTCTTCCGGTGGTCACATACCACTCGCATATTGAATGAGTGAAAGCCCTTACCATTAACACATGCACCTGGCCAGTGCGTAGGAGCCTTGATTGCCACATGAGTGCAGTTGATGACATCCTGAATCTGAGGAAAGATGGCCATCAAGGTGAAGCCCGTGGCCCTCTGGGCTTGACTGGTCACATCTGTTTCAAACTTGATGTACTGGGATGCTCTCTGTTAGAAGGCATCTGTCACCTGGCTGATATGTTTGTGGGTTGCTGACTGTGAAATGGGGTGCCTCCAGCTCCTAATGGCATTAGGTATTCCTCCATCAGGGCGCATGGGTCAGTGACCACCAGTTGTGTCAGCCATAGACTTTGGAGGCATTGCTGTTCTGACAGGTTGAGGAAGCTGACCCTTTACCTGTATATTCTGTGCACAGGGTAGCGTCTTCTTCTGGGTGCAGCCCTATGGCCAGTTCTTCTGCTGTGCCCAAATGCCATTGTCTGTGCTGGATGCTGCAGCTGCTGGTCCTGTGGCACTTACTGTCCCTGTCGCTGTGGAGGCTTAGCTGCAGAGCCTTGCAGCTCCTCCTCAGTGAACTATGCCACCTGAGAGTTCATGGAACCAATGTCCCTCTGTAAGGACACAGCTTTAAAGGTCGATGTTTGCCTTTATTTCTCCAAATCGCCTCAGCACGATGAAACCACGTTTCTTGCACAGCAAAATCTCCAAGATAACTGCCTAAAGGAGCTGCTCCTGTCAGTGCTTGCTTTGTGCTGTGGCTGGCCCATTTACTGCCACTTTTCCCTTTATGTTATTGCAATGATGGTGGCTCAACATGTCAATGCTTTCTCACTGTGCACTTGCCTTCTTTACATTGCCAGGTTAAACATGGGATGTTACTCGCGCGCTGGTGGGAAAGAGCCATTGACCATAAAATGCCTCTTTATTGGCGTTTTAATAGGCTGCGTGTTTCGCCCACGGGGGTTCCCCACCTCACTGTCATCCGACCCCTCGGAAAACTGGAGGGAGGAGGGACGACGTCTATTTCCGTGATTTTGTCAGCTCGGCTAACATTGATCCCACCTCCAACTGTCCGGTAAAATTCCAATCCTATGAATGGGATATTATTACCTGATGCCATTTTTAACTGTTTATGAGATATTTTGCCTTAGTTAGGTGGATACTGTTGTAGCATCATGAATATTCAAGTTACAGAACTTAATAAATCAACATTGATTGTTGGATTTCTGGATTCACTTACTGTTTGTTTCTGTCAGTCGAACATGATACAATGCATGTTTGATCAAATGGTATTCCAAAATTGCTGTTGATCAGCGAGCATTATTAGCAACTATATAAAAAAAAAACTGGTGTTAAATGAGCTGCAGCTGAACATCTGACAAGCAGTCATCCTGCTGTTATCCTCTATGTAGTAGAGGAGGGTAAAGTGCATCGGACTAGCAGCTGGGCAATTCTGCCAAACAGAATGTCCGACAAGCAAGTTATTTGTCTTCAGATGTGGAACCAGTCCCAAGGTCCTGACAGAGCGAATGATGCAATTATCAGAATGAACTAGGTTATTATTTTCTTTATTTGTACCATAACTTAGAACATCTCTTTATCCTGTTTATGGACATGCCCATATCTTTTTTGATTATAGCTACTTCAGACCTTTGTCTTTGCTTTCACCACAGCTCCTGACACTTACTGGAGAAAAGTAAGGAAGTATAGGCTGTATTTAAGGGAGAGGGGGCTCTTGGTGATCATATGGTCTTGCAGATAATATTACCTTCTTTAATCTCTTTATTTGGAATATTGCTGTTGGGTGTCTACATTTAGTCAGTTTCTCTTCAATAATCATGTAGCCTGCTGGAGTCCCGAAGGATAGAAGGATAGTGAAGTAAGTGAGCTTATGTTTAAAGTGGGCACTGTGTGACTTGAAGGAGGAGCTTTGGAATCCTCCTTACATTATAACTTGGGTTTGAAAAGAGATGCAGACATATTATACAACTTCTGAGTACCATATCTTTAATTTGTTCTTGGTAAGGTTGTGTTGTACTGAGAAGGTGGCAATGGGCCTTTGCCTTGAAACACTGCAGTCCTTGTGATGTTGATGTTGCCACAACCTAAGGCTGTCGCTCCTGTTCATACATGCTCAGCGTCCGTATTTTTAGTAACCTTTTGAAATCTCCATGATACTTAATGATAAATGGGTTAAAATTTATGCATTTTCATTTGGAGACACCATTCTCAATTATATCGCACAAAACAAAGTACAAGTTGCTCCATTTTCTGAACCTTTTTTCTGGCTTCGTCAGTAATGATTGGCCCTATAATTCAGAAACCTCTTTCTGCACCTGCTGGGTAATAGAATTGTAAAATAAAACTGCATATCTCATTATCCAGTACTGTCAACACTTACCTTATAAACTTAAGCAGCTCTGCAAATTCAACTCAGCAAAGCATGGCGATTTCTAACAGTGCCTTCAAGAAGACTCCGTATAGTATTTCAATTCAGCTCTTTGTTCGTACATCTCACTTTAAGACTATATCTTTCTCATCAAAAAAGGATAATCTTTCCTGTTTCCCTGCATTAAGTACGAGACGTTAAATGAAATATTTCACAAAAGAATATAAATAGACATATGGATTTACCTGTTAATGCACCAAGCTCATTGATGGCACAAAAGCTGTGCGTGATCTAAAAATGATTATCTGATAAAAGAACTATTTTTCTATAACCTTCCACTACATTCACAGAAACAGCACACTAAATGGCAGTTTTTAAACAAAAACAATAAGGCTGACCCTCTGCAGTGCAATTAAATTTTATGACTCTTTGAATGCAGCACTATTTATACAGCAAAATTAAATTTAAAGGGTATCAGAGTTTATTGAAAGCTCACATATTACTGGTTGGTGGACGCTGCTTAACCACCACCAGACAAAATGATTAATTATTGCACTGCTCCAGGAATGTGAGATGGAAAGTGATTTATTACTTTGGCTCATTAAAAGAAGAAACATAAGAACAGGCGCAATCAGAGAAGCAGCTCGGTCTCCTCGTTGCTTTTGCCAGTCATGATTTGTAGCACATCAAATCCCTTCAGGAATAACTGCAAATTGATTTGATTTCTTAATCACATCAATGGAGATGCACAGAAAATTGGGAGAGGGAGAATGAAAGAAGACGGTGGCATCTACGATCCTAAAGGTTCTGGGACCCTGGTGGTTGTCGTAATCGGATTTCGCTGCCCAATCTTTCACATTCAATGGAAATCTTGCAACCAAGATCACAATCTCCTACCTCAAGGTCACAATCTCCCATGCGTATCAGATGGGCTGCTAATTCCTAGCACTTTCCTTGCTTTATATTGTCGAGAGCAAGGAAAAGCAAGAGAACACTATGGAAGCTGAGCCGCCTCGCTATTTGTAGCAGCCGTGAAAACTTTCTGTAAAGGAAATGGTCCTAAAATCTCACAGATAGGCTTTGTCCAATGTTGTCAGTCCTGTTGGCAGACTATAGTATACACACTGGCACTGGGAAGAGGTCCTGGCATTTTGTGAAATTTCTTTGACCCAGACACTGAAAGACAATTTATCAGAAATATTGATGAGTTTAAAAAGCATGGTTTGTTGTAGGGGGTAGCTTAGAGGTGTGTTGAAGAAGTTTAACCATTTGCTTTATTACTTAATGGTTGTAAGCTTAAAGCACAGCACAAGATGATCCTTAAAACACTGTTCATAAGAATGATGGTCGTTCTAATCCCGGGGAGCTGTGGAGGGTGCAAGTAAGGCCAAAAGTGGTCCAAGAATCCAGCAAGGTCAGATACACGGAGGTCACGCCAAACCTAACAGCAGGAGCTCATTAACATTTTTAGCAGCATTTCACGCCCAGTAGCCGACCAACTGGACAGCCTGGCATGATCCCTGGCAATTGGGAGGTCGGAGAGGCCTACAATCGGATAGGAGGGAGAGGCCGACGATAGTGAGAGCTAGGGAAGAGGTCAGCAATGGGGGTTCGGGGGAGATCAGCAATTGGATTGGTAAATAGTTAACAATCAGAGCTGGAGGGTGGGGGAGGAGGTTGGCTGCCGAGGCTGGGGGAGGTCAAAGGGCTCGCTTGACGGTTTTGGGCAGCAGTCCTGTTCCTCCTTGCCCACAAGGAGTGCTGGCAAAGGAACTTACCTTGTGGAACTGGCAGCTCCCATATTCCTTTCAGTGCTAAGTTTCTTGACCCCTGGAAAACAATGCAGCAAAAGTAAATTGGGCTCCCAAGCGAGCCTGATTTAAGAATGTTAATTAAGTGCCCTGCCTTTCCACAGCAGGATACTGGGACACTCTGATATCTGCCGCCTTAAAAAAAGGGGAGGTGTGTGTGCCAGCAAGTTTGGGTCATGTTCTCTGTATTTAATACTTAACCCGTGACCCTCTCCTGCCAATTAAAGGGGGTTCAGTATCAATGCAATTATTTTGTATACTATTGGCTAAATCACCTGGAAGTCGACCTTGCGTAAGCAACAAGCTGAGATTTTCTCTGTTCTGGTTAAAGGAGGATTGCATGGGAAATAAAGGGAAAGTAGGAGAATAATTTTACAGGAAAAACAGTCAAAAAAACCCACAAACGTTGATAAGGTATCTGTAGTAAAAGTTCTAGATGTGATGGGAGTATATTAACAAACTGGATTTGCTTTAATAGAAGATCGGTGTACTGTGTTGTATTTCATTATGGCCAGTCCTTGTGATAGTAGAATGAGTTTGGAGTATGTTTTTATATGTGTGAGCAACAAATAGTAATGACTGTTGGCATTCTGCAATGTTGTTGTTCTACTGAAGCCCTTCAGGGTAATGGCATTGCAGCATGTCAGGTTATTTCAAAGTTGGCGGAGTCACATTTTTGTGATGTGCCTGTTTGAAGAAACTGTAGTGCTCACTGTATGGAACCCAGTGAGTGAGCTGCCACCCACCTTTGTGTCTACTTATGGATGTGAATCTGTTAAAATGAGCAATTGGTAAATAATAAGCTCAGAATTTTGAGTATCATGGTGACATGAGATCGTGATGTTAGACATCTTCTGGGACACGATGTGCAAACTCCAGTCTAAAAATTGGATAGTGCCAGTTTCAGGCACGGAGATTGCACTACTTGATTACCCGGGTCAGGTTAAAATGTTCAGACAGTATGTAAACATTGTGCTACCTGCTCACCTCAATGATTGTGGGGTGCATCAGGGGGCCCAGGTACGTGCAAGGCTAGCAGGAGTTACATCACTTTAAAAGGCAGTCTGCACCTCTATAAGGGGAAGTGCATTCTGACTGTACCAGGTGGTGGAAATTGTATCACAGTGTTTCAGAGAAGGAAAAAGAGTGCCAGCAGGATAGAGAGAGGGCTGCCAGCTTCTCTGATGCAGCACTGGTGGTCTTAGTCCAGGCGGTGGAAAGGAAGACAGTGTTCATATACCGCAGGTCAGACAGGAGGCCTTCCAGGTCTACACTACGACAGGAATGGGAGCAGGTTACCATGGAGGCCAATCAAGGAGTCTGGGCCCGAGGACCTGGATGCTGTGCTGCCAGATGTTCAATGACCTCACAAGAGTGGTCAAGGTCAGTGAATGCATCTTCAAATGCCATCTCCTACCCACTGCACCACCAACCTCACACACTGTTCAATGCACCACACCCTCATCACTTACCCATCAGCAATCTCTAACAATCACAATTCATGTCTAACATTCATATGCTCCACCTCACTCTCACACACTTATCACTGTTACAAGCCTCACACTCACATCTCGCAGATTCCGTGTACTGACAACTATTCAGCTATGACAGGCACCAAACACCTTGCAACACATACACTGACACTGCTCCCTTTCTTTTGCAGGACAAGGTGGCACTTAACAGGAGGCAGCAGCAGAGAACCGGCAGAGTACAGGCACACCTGCATCTCCTGACCTTCTTGGAGGAAACAGTGCTGTGAATTATTGGTGCAGCAATGATTGAAGCTTTTGCAACCGGCATTGCTGAGAACATTCAGGATGATGGTATGTTGTTGTCTTATGCACCTTCTTAAATCCCACTTCACCCTCATCCTGCTACCTGACATGCAGTGCAAGCTGCTATTGGTGTGACCATGCACCTCTTGCTTTCCACTCAATACCCCTTTCTCTCTCCTCAGCCCTCCCTTTCTGCATTTATGCTTTCCTATAACCAATAACTGTTGTTTGACCAGCCAGTGCAAGCCTGATAAAGAAGGGTGCAAGCACGGTACACGTCTGATGAAGAAGCACTGCTGCTTTATCTGGCATTTACAACCACCATAAACTGGCACTGCACGTACTTTAAAGGGTACTGAAGAGGTGGGATCTACAAGTGGTGAGTCTCCAGGCTCAAGGAGGCTGCAGCCAGGCTGGGGGGATGGATCACATGTGGGTCAGTTCCCCAGAGGGCATGTTTGCAGAGAAGTTCTGCCCCAAAGGATTCTAGATAAGGACTTTGTTGGGGCAGCATACAGGAGACGACTGATGGGCAAACACACATTGTGGGCGGCACAGTGGCGCAATGGTTAGCACCGCAGCCTCACAGCTCCAGGGACCTGGGTTCGATTCCGGGTACTGCCTGTGTGGAGTTTGCAAGTTCTCCCTGTGTCTGCGTGGGTTTTCTCCGGGTGCTCCGGTTTCCTCCCACAAGCCAAAAGACTTGCTGGTTGATAGGTAAATTGGCCATTATAAATTGTCACTTGTATAGGTAGGTGGTAGGGAAATATAGGGACAGGTGGGGATGTTTGGTAGGAATATGGGATTAGTGTAGGATTAGTATAAATGGGTGGTTGATGTTCGGCACTGACTCGGTGGGCCGAAGGGCCTGTTTCAGTGCTGTATCTCTAATCTCGATGATTGGACCATTGTCAGGCCTGCCACAGACCCTGTTGTCACTGTCAAGGAATAAGAAGGAGTCTGCTCTAAGTTGGCACAGGGCTTTGCACAGAGCTTGGAGCACATCCTTTCCAGCATGGAAGTGGTGGCCAACTCCATGACAATACTTTCATATCCAGCCATGATGCACTGCCTGGTGGCCAATGTCTCAGCTTCCATTGCAGCACAGGCAGAAACCATCCAACATCTGAGTGCTGCAGTGGAAGCTCAGACTGAGGTCACGAGATCTCTGCTTGTTGCCATGCAGACTCAGACTGCAGCCATCAGGACTGCGGATACCTGTTCTCAAAGGGATATGCAGGAACTCATAGCAGTCCAGAAATCTGTGCTCCAGCAGATTACTAGGGTTTCTCCAGTGTTGCGCTGGGGAAGTGGCAGTGGCTTGACGATGCACAAACCTGCTGTCCTCTCTCAGGATGACTCTCACCACTGCTCCTATTGATGCCTGGCAGCCAGCCACCCAGATTGCTGCCACCCATGCCAAGGTGTTGCAGTTTGAAGTTGGGTCCAGAGAGTCCAGAGCTATCTGAGGGCACCCTTCAAGGCCATTTGCAGTCTTCGCTATTGAAAGTCAACAGCCTTCCACCAGCAATGCTGCGGCCACTGTGGTAGTACTAGGAGTAGCATAGGAGCACTAGGCTAGGCAAAGGCACCCTCAAGACGAGCACAAGGGGAAAGCACAAGGATAATTAGTTGATTATTGTATGTATTGTTGGAAGTGTTGTTAGATAAAGTTATTATGGAATAATTTTTTGTGAGGTCCTTTATTTCAAGATTTTAACCAAGATGATCCATTGCAAGTCCCATCTGATTCCTTTAAATAGCGGGGTGGTGTTTAGTTGAGAGTATTTAAGTGAGAGTGTTAACAGTACCAGTGAGTTCCAAAATAGCAGATCGGGTGCCACATCAGCATTAGATGCTGAGTGATGTCACAATCTGTCCACTCTGCATGCTTCCGGCACATGACACACCCAGGCTAGGGCCACTCCAAGCATGGCATGCCACCTGGGCCACATCAGAAGTGGCCAGGAAGGGTTAGGCTACTATTTTCAGCACTCCGATCTCCCATAACAATGACACCTGCAACACTACAGAGCCCAATTTTGCCACCCAGGTGTTATCATATGATAGCGTCTTGTTGCTAGATCAGTTTACATTAAGAGACTGTGACATTTGGGATGGGTTAGCAGGACCTATTTTCCAAATTCATTCGAACAATGGAGCTGTGTTTACTTCTAACTGTAACACACAAAGCTACTGCCAATCCCTAGTGAATAGGGACATCTTCTGCTTTAGCACTAATCCATGCAGAGTAAAATGTTCCAGGTTTCATTCATGGTGTACACCAAATTTGCTGAAGTCAGCCAAGACAGCATCTGGGGTACTACAGTTGGGATGTTACAATTGTTTTTTTTATCAACAATATTAGTTTAACACTAGTACCTCCTTTAGCATTCTGTGAGTCACCAACAGAGTTATATTTCAGGCACCGCATGGCTCCATACTCGTACAAAGATGGAACTCTCTGCTTCTGTGCCATGCTCAAAGCTTTGCTCGTTAGCATCAGAATACAAGTGGAATTCTTAATGTTAATGAAGATCACAGTGCCCAACAATAGAAATGTAAATGCAATTATATCTTTTTAAACTGTAAACCACCACTATTCAATGATTTATAAATTGATGTGACGTGAAAACAGCATCACCTTAATGCGGAAAGGACAATATTACTGGTCCTGAAATCAGTATCCTTTTTACAGCCTGTGCTATATATTTTGTTTGCTTCCTTCATCCTTTTACTAATATCGAGGAAAAATGCAATGTCAAATAAGGATTTTTAATTAATCGGTTGGAAACTTACATTAAACTTAGAAAAAGGAAAGGTGGAATATTACAGGCAACTGTTAAATAGGCTTGACCACAGCTAAAAATGGTCACCACCATTTGCACTCGAACACCTTGCACATTCCAAGGCATCAAAGTGGAGATACATGTCTGATTAGCTTGTACCCAAAGCAATGGCTTGCTCTCTTGATTGAACTACCTGAGATTGTTTTCATTAGCGAGATATTCAAAGCCATCCTGGGACATTAGCATTGAAAGGGTGAACCCCTCCAAGTGGTAAACATTAACACCCCATGAAGCCTGAGAGATTGAAATTCCAAAACTTGAATCTCATTAGAAGGTACCTGAGAATACAGTGAGACTGTCATGTGACTGCCTGTCCATCTCTGTGAAAGTCGGGAGTTTCCCTTGGAACGATTGACAAGCCAGAGACTCAAACCTGTGCAGAAGCCAGAAGGGCTGTCTCTCTCTCGCTCTCCCTCTCTCTCTGCAGAAGGCCTGGTGGGGTATGCGAAGCCTAACTGCTGGCTGCTAGATCCAAGACAAAGACTCCAAGAAGGCAGTCCTCTGCTCAACTGTCTCCAAAAACAACTATCAACACCGAACTTCAGGACCACAAATTCAACCGGAAGACCACTAAAGTTACCAGACACCACAGACTGTATTATTTTTTATTTGTTCTGGATTCTAATCCAGCACAAATCTATTCCTCATCACTCGGTAATCTCTGTGTGTAATTTTGGTGTGAGTGTGTATGTGAAAGTTTAGCATCAATTTTATTACATGCATACGAACATACGAATTAAGAGCAGGAATAGGCCACTCAGCCCCTCGAGCCTGGTCCATTCAATAAGCTCATGGCTGAACTGATTATTCCCCATTTCCACCTACCCCCAATAACCTTTCACCCCCTTGCTTATCAAGAATCTATCTACCCCGCCTTAAAAATATTCAAATACTCTGCTTCCACTGCCTTTTGAAGAAGAGAATTCCAAAGACTCATGACCCTCTGAGAGAAAGAATTTCTCCTCATCTCTGTCTTAAATGGTTGACCCCTTATTTTTAAACAGTGACCCCTAGTTCGAGATTCTCCCACAAGGGGAAACATCCTTTCCACATCCACCCTGTCAAGACCCCTCAGGACCATAAATGTTTCAATCAAGTTACCTCTTACTCTTCTAAATTCCAGTGGATACATGCCTAGCCTGTCCAATCTTTACTCATAAGACAACCCGCCCATTCTATGTATTAGTCTAGTAAATCTTCTCTGAACTGCCTCCAATGCATTTACATCCTTCCTTAATAAGGAGACCAGTACTGTACACAGTACTCCACGATTGAGTTTAAATTTTAAAGTATAATAAACACACTTTTTTCTTGTTTAACCTCACGAAAACCTGTCCAATTGGTTCTTTTATGACCACAACAAAGCTGAAAGGTAAAATGCTCGGTGGTAAGTGCATCCACTGTTTAATAAGTAATAAACCCTGTTGTGGTCAAATAAGAGGAAGGACAAGAAGGGAGCCTGTGACCTATTCTTGTCTGGCCATAACATTAGTAATTAGGAACATATTAAGAGCCCAATTTTCCTTGGTGTAAATGGCAGGAGTAGCCACCACCAGTTTCAGCTTGTGCATTGGTCTTTTTTTTGGTCCTTGGTCCTGCTGCATTGAAATTCCCTTATCAGAGGTGAGCAGGGCACAGGTCTTAAAGATCACTTCTCTTCTCAAAATGGGCACCTGTCTGCCATTGGGAGAGGATGATTAGCCTGGGGAAGCGATTACACCCTCATTCTTGTGCTTATCTTTGCTTGTGGCTGCTGTACCCTAACCCTATCCAGAGGAAACCCTAGTAACCCCGGGCGTCATAATGGGGGCAGGGACCTGGTGATGTGGGTTTTCTGTTCTTTTCATTTCCTTTGTGGCATGGAACTGAACATTCCCTGGGCACAGTGCGGAGGGAACTCAGACCCAATGGTTTTATCAACAACTAAGTGAGAAAGTCATCAGAACTTTAAACAGTGTTCATAGGGCTGTGAAATGAGCATGATTAAGGCAAGACAGGATAGGGCAGCTAGCACTTGGGAAACTGTACTCCAACATGAGTCAGTGTCTTTAAAAATGGGAGGGGAGAACATTTGGTTGTAAAAGTAGGAACAGACATTAGAAAGTGCATAATGAAGAAGAATCTCAAGCACCGACTTCATCAGAAAACATGTTTGAAAAATGCTATGGTCTTGCCTGATAATGATCAGTTGTTTTTTTCTCACTTATTTTGCCAAACCCTGTGAAGAATAGGTTTGAATTCAGATATATTAAGCAGGTGGGAGATGTACAGTGTACCTCTTGTCATTCACTTCATGGTATTCATTACTATTGAGTCAATGTAACCATTATTCCCTCATGGAGACTTGTGCTTCCACTTTCAGATTCATTTCCTTTGGCTACTTATTTTACAGCCACTGAGTAAAATTATTAATATGGGAAATAGCTTACTTCTTCTGCCTGCCCTTACCATTCTTATTTGAACTTGCCAAGAACTTGCTTTTTCAAGGAAGATCGGGTTAATTTCCATCTTTACTGTCTGGCAACAGAACCAAACTGGTTTTCCTTCCATTCAAGTTAAAGGAAAATCCATCAGGCTTTTTTATAGTTTGTGTGATCCTCTCCATTCATTTTCCTTTCTGTATTCCACCTAAATGATACTTAATGCCCAGTCAATAAAGACAAAATGTTACTCCATAGACTTTCTGATCAGATGTTCATATCCTTAAAGAGTGTGCAGCACATGGCTACCATCCTCTTACAGACTGAACTCTCCCCTGCATTGTTCCTTCAGCTGACCCTGTTCTATTGCAAGACTACCTCGTCCAAAACAATGATTCCATAAGCAAACTGCATTGCTGAAATGTGCTGGTAACCTATGTAGTGTGTGCAAATGGAACCCTGCTTTAGTTATAAACAGGTCTGTGACCCTGGTATTTGAGATGCAAAATTTCTGGCAGAGATAGATTTTGTGCATTATGGCACTTGATAAATAGTAAAAGAGAACTTTCATTTATATAATGCCTTCCAGGACCTCAGGAGGTCTCAAACGTTTACAGTCAATGAAATACTTTTGAGGTGGTGTCATGAAGGGTAGTAGTTAAAGTAGTGATCTAGTGCTTGTGCACCAATGTGCTAGAGTTTCAATTACGAATTGAAACTTACCAGTAATAACTGTAAAAGCAGGCTTAACACCAAAATACAAATTTTACACTTGCTGCTAAAGTGTGAAAACCCAATGATAAACAGGACAAGCCGACTGATAGTATAGCAAGAGGTTCTGAACTGATGAACTATTTAACGTTACATATGCTGATGAATCATCTTTCTCACCAACCTCCAACAGTCTGTTCTCCATGTTGGAAGTTCACTTTCTAGTGTATGTCATTTAGTTGACAGGCTGTTGTTTGGTAAGCCTTCTGGGCTACACCATATAATCACTTTTTCATCTAAGTCATTCAGGAAGAAACAGTTCCATCAAGAGAAAAAATGACTGTATAATGACAAAGGTTCTCATAATAGAACAAAAAAATTCAGTCCTTGTCTACATAGGGATTTTTTTCAGGTTTTATGAAAATATTTTTCAGCATATAGGAAATTAGATTTTTCTTAATTTACACTTGTTCAAGTTGTCTATAAAATCGTAATTTAACAAAAATTGGCGGGAATGCTTGTGTTGTTATTGATTATTTGGCAGGGAATGTAATTTTGATTTTTTTTATTCCTCAAGAGCAGTCAAAACTCTGAAAAGTTCTCACTTAATTTGTAAATCAGAGGACTGATAATTCCACAGTGTGCTTCTCGTTGGCTCATGACCTCTGTTAACATCTCATTGGAAATACAGGCTGCTCCTGCGTACAGCATCTGTAATGGGGAGGCTGGTTTGAGGTTTTGTGCTACTTCTTGTCTCTGTGAGAATGCTGTATTCATTTTGCAATTTTAATTTAATCTTCAATTTAAACCAGTCCTCTCCTTTTCCTGACCTTTAGGTTTTTCTAATGCAATAGCCATAATTCTTGGTCTTATTAGTAGAACCAAAAGCACTTTCCCTTGCAGCGATACTTGCAATATATGGTTTCTTATGAAAGAATAAACAAGTAGTTGCTTACATATAAGGATCGAAATTAAGAAATTGAATATTTCAAAGTGATAGAGAAGAAAGAACTTGCATTTAACTAGCATCGTTCATATTCTCAAATTCTACCAAAGTGTTCCACAGCTAAAAGATTATCGTGAAAAGTAGTCACTGTTATAATGTGAAGAAACCAAACAGCCAATTTGCACAAGGCAAGATCCTGCAGACAGCAATGAGATTAGTTAACATCTTTCATGACATTGCTTGAGGAATAACTGTTGACAGCTTTCGCAGTGTTATGTTGTTCATCAAATAATGCACCAGGATCTTTTACATCACCTGTACAGGTCAATGAGGCTTCTGTTTAAAGTCTCATCTGAAATAAAACACTTTCAAGAGTGCAGCGTCCTTTCATTCTATACTGAAGTAACATCCAGAATGTAGGTTTAAATCATGGAAAAATGTTTGAATTATTAGACTAATTCATTAAAATCTATGCACATAATTTAAGTCAGAACTTTCACTGAAGATATATGATAAAATAACCCTTTTTAACAAGGTACAGTATAGCTACAACACTGTCATATACCCAACAATGTGTAAAATTGCCCAGGTATGTCCTGTCCACAAAAGCAAGACAAATCCAATCCAGCCAATTACCGTCCCATCAGTCTACTCTCAATTATGAGCAAAGTGATGGAAGGTGTTGTCGACAGTGCTACCAAGTGATACTTACTCAGCAATAACCTGCCCACCAATGTACAGTTTGGGTTCCGCCACGGCTACTCAGCTCCTGACCTCATTATAGCCTTGGTCCAAACATGGAAAAAAAGAGCTGAATTCAAGACGTGAGGTGAGGGTGACTGGTCTTGACAGCAAGGCAACATTTGACTGAGTGTGGCATCAAGGAGCCCCACAGTTCAACCACACTTCCCTTGAGGTATTTGCGGAGGCAGTCTACGCAAGGAGGCAGGTCCTCTTTCTAGAAGATAGAAAGAAGAGGCCGGCAAGTGTCACCAAGAAGGCATGGTTGGAAGTGGCAGATAATTTGAGCAGCCAGACCCTGGATCCAGTGCAGGAGAAGATTTAATGACTGCTGTGGTCTGGGAAAGTCAGTGCCATTTACAGTTAGCAACTAGAAGCACCCATGAAATCTGAGGCCAGGTGGTAGACCCACGAACCATTGGGATGACACCAGGCACCAATGTTAACATTGAAGTGTCCAGTTATCATGTATCCGAGACCCATGCTCAAGCATGGGTGAACTCTGCACTGAAATGGCTGAATGGCTGCTCACCCTGAAATCCCAAGGGTGCTGTGCTGCATGATGTTAGTGCCCCAGATTGACCAGCACTTAGGCTCCATGAGACAGTGCTGACATTGCCTCCATTCATGCTTGCAGGAGCAGCACACTCAGAATGCCAGGGAGCACCAACGGAATGGAGGTGAAGTTGCTGTTATCGTCATGGTGACCCAATGTAGGAGGAGGCCATGCAGATCAGAAGGATCACTGCAAGGCAGCCTGTCATAGAGTCACTATTAAAGGAGTGTTCCTTCACACGCGAGCTCTCACATACTGAAAGCACAATTGAAAGAGTGCTACTGAGGGCGAGGCAGGTGTAGAAGACATGGAGCGTGCGCCCAACATTCCCCAAACCCCTCGGATGAGTGAGGAGAGGCCCGATGATATGCATCTTCATGCAGATGGTGAACCTTGGGTATCAGCAGCAAAGGAGCAGAGGCTCCAGCTGATGCATCAAACATGTGCAAATCTGTCAGAGTTTCCAGAGGCAGTGAAGTCCCAGACACAAATGATGGAGGCGTCCATCCATGACATGAGTGGCTCCATTTCTCTGGCATGTGAGCATATGGCATTTTTCATTTAGAGAGTGGCAACTCTCATGGAGAGACACATGGAACGTAGCACCAAGTGGAAGCAGGGTTTTCAGACAGCATGGCTTCATCCATGAGGTCAATGGAACAATACATGGCTGAGATGGACCAGCCACGCATCTCCTCCTTGTCAGGAACTCAACCTCTCCGGGCGACCACAGCTGTGAATGTGAGCCCCAGAGGGCAGAGGAGGGCAGGCTTCAGGCAATGAGGGTTCCTATCAGGGAGTTTCCACAGCTAAAGACACATCCTCAGCCCCTTCATTGGTGACACACTCACTGGATTTTGCTCTGATGACCGAGAAAGCCCCTGCACAGATGCAGTTGGCCTCAAATATGCTGGGCTCCATTAGGTTTAAGGTACTCCGAGGACATAGGTCATGGCCAACTAATGCACCAGAGCAAGAAAGGCTCCACATCAACTTGACACTTAGGGGGAACACCCCGTAGAAGTTACTGCAATCATGCACCTAAATACATGGACCAGCACTTGGGTTCAACTGGTGATATTGTTTTGCTACTTGCAAACGTGTGTAATGCACAATGAAAGTTAAAATTGGTGAAATGCAATCTCGAATGAATTGTATTTTTATTTCAATGCAATAGTTGACATGAGTCAGATGTTAAATCCAATGACTGGATGGTCTGTAAAGGTGAGGGACTTTGCACATAGTGGTCACGGGCACACAGAGAGATGCTGAGGGTCTCCAATGACAGGTCAGCAAGGACACCTCTGGAAGAGGGATTTTTGGCTCAGCGTGCCCCTTCACTTGTCCTCAAGTGAAACGTCTGCAGCTCAGAAAGTCAAGTATCTCCCTGCCACATCTGTCAGTGTCCGGGGCCTGGAATCACCTTTGTCGACTGGCATCTGTTGAGGCGTCTCATGATCACCCTCCTCCACTGAGGATGCAGCTCATTCAGTGCCTTTCTCTGGCTCCAGCGCTACTCCCTCTGGAGCACCAATCTGTGCAATGCGCAGCACCCAATAATTGTGATGTTCTTGGGAGTGAAGTGAGATTTAGCCAAGATTAGAAAGTGGCATGAGACAGAGACAGAGCTGTTCAAACACCATTGATTCGTCTTTATTCCCTTTTTCCCTTTGCTGGCTCATGTGTGCATGCTAGCCTCAAGTAAACAAAACGTGCAATGCAATTTCAAATCACTACATCCCTTCCCTTCTTAGCAAGATCCAGCGAGTATCTCACCGTCAAAGGCAGTTTATTTCCAAAAGTGTTAACAATAAACTTAAACATAAATAGTTCACTTTGTAACATTGTCCTTAAAAATGGTGGGCATTTTCTCTCACACGTTGGTTTTTTTTCATTCTTTCATGGGATGTGGACATTGCAGACAAGGCCGGCATTTGTTGACCATCCCTAGTTTCCCCTGAGAAGGTGGTGGTGAGCTGCCGTCCTCAACCACTGCAGTCCATTTGATGCAGGTACACCCACAGTGCTGTTAAGAAGGGAGTTCCAGGATTTTGTCCCAGCGACAGTAAAGGAATAGTGATATAGTTCCAAGTTAGGTTGGTATGTGACTCCGATGGGAACTTGCAGATAGTGGTGTCCCCATGCATCTGCTGTCCTTGTACCGCTAGGTGGTAGAGGTCATGGCGGTTTATTTCATTCTTTGGAAGATGCTCTCGTAGGAGGCATGGTGAGATGCTGCAGTGCATCTTCTAGATGGTACGCACTGCTGCCACTGTGCATTGGTGGTGAAGGGAGTGAATGTTGAAAGTTGTGAATGGTGTGCCGATTAAGCAGGCTGCTTTGTCCTGGATGGTGTCAAGCTTCTTGACTGTTGTTGGAGCTACCCTCACCTAGGCAAGTGGAGAGTATTCCAACACACTCCTAACTTGTGCCTTGTAGATGGTGGACAGTCTTTGAGTAGTCAGGAGTTGGGCTACCTGCACAAAATTCCCAGCCTCTGACCTGCTCTTGTGGCCACAATTTATATGGCTACTCCAGTTCTCAAGAGCTGAGGTGAAAGTGATTTTCCCAGATATCAATGCAGTTTCTGGTCAATGGTAACCCCCAGGATGTTGATAGTGGGGTAATGCCACTGAATGTCAAGGGGAGATTGCTAGATTCTCTCTTATTGGAGATTGACATTGCCTGGCACTTGTCTGATGCAAATGTTAATTGTCACTTATCAGCCCAAGCCTGAATGTTGTCCAGGTCTTGCTGCGTATGGACACAGACTGCTTCAGTATCTGAGGAGTTGCAAATGGTACTGAACATTGTGCAATTATCAGCAATTATCCCCACTTCTGACCTTATGATGGAGGGAAGGTCATTAATGAAGCAGCTGAAGATGGCTAGGCCTAGGACAGTACCCTGAGGAACTCCTGCAGCAATGTCCCAGGGCTGAGATGATTGGCCTTCAACAACAACAACCATCTTCCTTTGTGCTAGTTATGACTTCAACCAGTTTGCCCTTGATGCCCATTGACTTCAGCTTTGCTAGGGCTCCTTGATGCCACACTCGGTCAAATGTTGCATTGATATCCGGGGCAATCACTCTCACCTCAGCTCTTGAGTTCAGCTGTTTTGTCCATGTTTGGACCAAGGCTGTAAGAAGGTCAGGAGCTGAGTTGCCCAGGCAGAATCCCAACTGAGCAGGTTGTTGCTGTTTAAGTGACACTTGATAGCACTATTGACAACGCCTTCAATCTCTTTGCTGATGATTGACAGTAGACTGATGGAGTAGTGATTGGCTGGTTTGGATTTGTCCTGATTTTTGTGTACAGGACATACCTGGGCAATTTTCCACATTGTTGGATAGATGTCAGTATTGTTGTTGTACTGGAACAGCTTGGCTTGTTCTGGAGTACAAGTCTTCAGTACTATTGCCAGAATATTGTCAGGGCCCATAGCCTTTGCAGTATCCAGTGCCTTCAGCCATTTCTTGATATCACATGGTGTGAATTGGATTGGCTGAAGACTGGCATCTGTGCTGCTGGGACTTCAGGGATCATCCACTTGGAACTTCTGGATTTCATCTGACATCAGATGTAGTCGTATTTGACTCATGTTCTTTATCTGAGAAGTCGATATCGGAATTGGATTCAATTCTTGCATTTGGTGTTTCCAGTGCTTTGCAGAATGATGTGTTTTGTGTGATGATTTGTGAACTGCGTTTAGCAGCGATCATTGAGGTTTTCTAAAATGACCATTATGTTTCACAAGTACTTTATCTCCTGGCTTTAGTGGTGCAGCTCTAAATTTCATGTTTCGCTCTGCATTTACTTTCATTGGCTCCGTTTGTTCTCGATCGCATTCGCGTACATGTTGATCATTAGCTCTGCAGGGTAGCTCGGGTAGACGTGTGCGCATAGGATGTGCAAAGATGGAGGTTTTCCAGTAGTCGAGTGAGGAATCGCTCTGTAATTATGAAGAAAGTGCTTCCATTGAGTTGTTCTCAGCTGTAGCTATATGTATCACTTTTCTCAAGGTTTGCAGAAATCTCTTGACTTCAACATTAGCTCTTGACCAATGGGTGTGATTTTCCTATGAGTGAACCCTAGGTAGTTTGGAAACTTGCCAAACTCATCGCTGTTGAATGGGTGTCCATTGCCAGTTCTCATAGTTTGAGGGATTCCAAACAAGGCAAAGATCTGGTCAAGCTTTGGGATGACCGTTTTCGTTGAAGTTGATATAACTAATTCCACAATTGGGAATCTGCTGTAGTCGTCAGTTACAAGCAGTTATTTACCTGTGGGAAAATCTGTGAAATCAACACTAACTTCAATCCATGGTCCTGGAGGTAGTTCGGACATCTTGTTAAGATCATGAAGATTTGACATTTTGTATTGCTGAAAATAGAGACATGTTGTCGAAGCTTTTCATCTCGCACTTATCAGGACAATCTGCAAGAATAACCAATGTAAGAGAAACAACAACTTATACTGCATGAGCTCTAATTGGTAGAGGCTTTACCATGGAGAATGCACTAGTTTACGGTGAGTGACAGTACAAACATTTCATCTGTTTCAGCTGAACAAAATAAGTGACAGCCATTCGCTGGTTCATTCCTCAGGGCAATGCCTTGACCAATCACAGTCAAGCTGCCTGGTTTAAATTTCAAACAAGGCTTGGCAGTTAACTGTCAGTCACCGTAAACTGGTGCATTCTCCATGGCAATCAGAGTTCACTTGCCAACCAATCAGCACTCTTCTCATGCAGTATAAGTTGTTGTTTTCTCTTACATTGGTTATTCTTGCAGATTGTCCTGATAAGTGCGAGATGAAAAGCTTCGACAACATGTCCACAACTAGCTGGGTGATTTTCTCAGAATCAAAATGCGCATTTGTGCAACTTGCTGACAAATGTTGTTTGATCTGGTGTGTCATCTGTCTGTGTGATTTAGTCCATTCCTACTTGGTGGTCTCTTTTGTCAGATAGTATGGCGAGGTCAGGGATGACATGACTACAGTACCTGACGAGTCCTAGCAGACTCCAGACTTCCTGCACATTTTTAGGATCTGCAGCATTTGCAATGGCTTCAACGTTCCATGGATTAAGTGACACTCCTTCACCACTGAACACATGACTGAAGAATTCAATTCTGCTTTCATTTAAGAAGGTTCAAGGTGAGGTTTCATTCTCTGAGATGCTGTACGCATGTAGGTGTGTCTTGGGTTCCCTTTCAGTGTAACCATAGATGAGAATGTCACCACTGATGTTCAGAGTGCCTTCGAGTCCTTGGTGCAGATTGAATAAAATGTTGAAATACCTCAGCTGCTGAATTGACTCCAAAGCTGAGCCTTTTGTATGAGAAAAGACCGATGTAAGGAGAGAAGACAGTAAGATATCTCGATTCTTCTGCAAGCTCCATTTGGTGGTAGCTGCATTGAGGTCAAGTTTAGCAAAGTGTTTAGCACCATTCACTTTCTCTGATATCATCAATTGTCAGTGTCAAGTGTCTTTCTCGTTGTATGGTTTGGTTTGGTGATCACATATCAATGCAGATTCTCATCTGGTTCTCGTTCTTGGGTTTCTTGATGACTTGTATGGGTGAAACCAAAGGGGTCGGCTCATCCCCAACTTTCTCAATAATGTCAAGGTCAAGTATGTGTGAAGTTCTCTCTCTGTTTCCTGACATGAAATGGTATTCACCACTGTTGATGGGCAACTGGGGACACATTAGGGTCTACATGCACCTTTCAGTTTGCCGATACCAGTGAAGCGATCAGCATACAGTTGGAGAATGTTTGTTATTATGTGGTGGATTCACATATGTGACTGCAATCATGTTCAGATCTACTGCTGTGTGGAAACTGATAAGCATACGACATTCTCCAGATATGACATAGAATAGAGCATTCATTCGAGTGTCTTTGAATGAGACTGGCATTTCAAAAGTCCTGAGGACTTTGAGAGGTTTATCACTTTTGTAAGGGAAAATGTTCATATTTCCTAGTTTGTAGAAAATAGGACAATCCTGAAGTTGGTTAAATATTTTGTCTCCTATGACACTGACAGATGCTCCTGTGTCTATGAGAGCATCTATGTCCAAGCAGCCAATGGCCACTGCCACACTAGGCTGTTTGCTGTGTCTGAGAGAGAGCTCAAATATGTTCAGGGTCATGCACCTCTACATTAGCTACATTCTGTCAGCTTTTTGTTGTGGTAGGCACCCTTCTGTGTTGGTCTTAGTCATTGATTTTACTGATGGACAACAAACACGAGTAAAGTGGTTGGGTTTTCCACAAGCTTCACACTGTTTCCCAGGAGCAGAACACTCTGTCCAGTGTGGGTAAACACTGCCACAGTGGAAACGTTCTTTCGATAGGTCACAGCTCAGTTTGTGAGAGGGATGTTGTTGCCTTGCGGGTGGCTTTGTGGCACATAAGTGATGAACAGTGTTCTCAGGAGTTGAACTTGGAATGTGGTAGTTTCTGTTAGCAGACTCAACTCCAGTAGCTCTGAACTCTGAATGCAATGATGATCTTGCTAACTCCAACATCTCCGACAGCTTTCTGTCTTTCTCAGATGCTTTTCGGCATAGTTGACCAGAGAGACAACATTTGACTGTTTGTGTTTTGATTTCCCGTTTGACACATTTAACATCACCAAAGTCATATTTTGTTGCTAATTGCCTCAATCACATAATATTAGTTAATTGTCTCATTTGTCTTATGATGCACTAAGCAAGAAACAATGGTTTTGTATAAGCTGTTTGTCTTAGGTGTAAAGTAGGTCATTTGTGCATGTTTTGCCGAGTCCTAGTCATTTCACTCAGATGTAATGTCTCAAAGATATCTTCTAATTCTTCACCTCCATAATGGAGAAGTACGCCCTTTTTCCTTGTATTATTTGTGCTTGCAAAACCTGCCATTGTGCCTTTGAAATGTTGCAGCCACTTTTGCCAAATTGGGGATACAAATGATGGCTCTGAATGTACATTAAAAGGTGATAGTTTGGGCACAGACAAGGTCAAAATGATCAGCAATGCACTGATAATGTGTGATCAGGGATCCAGGATCCCGTTCCTTTCAGACAAGCCTTCTCTGCAATGATCTGAGATTATATGTTTTTTTGATTGAATGGTTATTTTGTGTGTGTATATACACAGTACAAGCTTCCTGTGTGTCACTCTAACACAGACTGCAACTGAAAATGCTGTCTGTAAAAGTAGACAAAAACCTTCCAAAAAGTTTCATACCTGAAAGAAATGTTTCCTTTTTTTTACCATCTGTTTTCTATTTACCTTGTTGTCATTGTGATGTTCTCAGGACTGAAGTGAGGTTTAGCTTAGCTTAATAAGACAGAGATAGAAACAGAGCTGTTCAAACACAGTGGATTCTTTATTTCCTTTTTACTTTCACTTTCCATTTGCTGGCTCATGTGTGCATAGTCGCCTCAAGTAAACAAAATGCAGTTTCAAAACACTTTAATAATGATGCACGATACCCTTGAGGATATGTATTGCATGGCTTCCTCAGATCTATTGAGGCATTGAAACTGCATCTTCAGCCAGCCAATGGCCTGCTCGATGGTAGCCCTTGTAGCCATATGGCAGTGGTTATATGTGTCCTCTGCCTGTGTGCTGGGGTTGCGTACAGGATTTAGAAGCCATGAATTCAGAGGATACCCCTTGTCCCCCAGGACCCAGCCACGAGGCGCTCAGGAGGCCTGAAGAACTGAGACAATTGGGGCTGCCTAAGGATGTAGGAATTATGGCATCTTCCTGAAACCTTGCATCCACCTGCATGAACTGCTGATGATGGTCACACATGACCTGAACATTGAGTGAGTGGAAGCCCTTTCTGTTCACAAAGGCACCTGGCTGCTGTGAGGGAGCCTTGATGGCAACAATTACAGTCAATGACCCCCTGTTCCTGGGGAAATCCAGCCACAGCCCCAAAGCCCACTGCCCTCTCAGCTTGACTGGCCTAATTGGTAGTGAACTTGATATATTGGCCAGCCCAATGGTAGGTGACACCTATGACCTCCTTTATGTAGCAATGGGCCACTGACTCTGAGATGCCACAGAAATCTCCAGGAGATCCCTGGAACGATCTGCTGGTGAAAACATTGAGGGCCGATGTCATCTTTAAGGTGAAAGGCATTGGGTGGCTGCCACTTCCCAGTGACCTCAACTCCTGTTCCATCATTCTGCACAGCTCCATCACCACCTCGCTGGAGAATCACAGTTTGCATTGGTGCTTAGACATCTCAATGAAGCTGAGCCTCTGCCACCCGTGGATCTGGGTTGCACCTTCTGTGACCAGGCTGCCTCGATGCCCCATGCGCCCTCTGGCCACTGGATCCCCCCCTGACCGCTGCACAGCCATGTGGCTGCATACCTATCTCTGGGCCACTCTGCTGCTTACTGAAGGAATCAGGGTCTGAAACCACTAACCCCATCGCTAGTTGAAGTCTCCACTGCCTTGTCCTGTGGCCAGTGGTTGTTTAGGACCTGGGAGACACCTTTCCAATAGCAGCAAATCATTTTGACCTTACCCTCTGCAGAGCCTTCAAACATGATAGCTTGGCTTGGTTGAGGATACACACTGCAGACAGGTTCACAGACCTTCCATTTATCTTCACAACTCTGCTGGTGGTGATAACTCGTTGCAGTTGGCGAGCCCCCGAGCCTTTGTACTTCCCATCTGCCGCTGGTGAAATTAAAATCACCTGGGAAAATCCTGCTTTATTGGCTCTTTAAGAGTCATAAGTGTCTGCCCGCCTCTGATCAGTCCACCAATGATCCACCATGCCAGTGGCTTTTGGAAAAATCGGCCGAATGGCGGGATGACATTGGGGAGACTGCTTAACCTGGATAAATGTTATTTTACACCCCCCCCCCCCCCCCACCCCGAGGCCTCCATTCCGACCTCCACCAGGCCAGTAAATTCTGGCTCTTATTTTAGGTGATAAGCTTTAGAAAAGTTTGCAAGGGAAGTAGATCGATCAGTGCCGGAATTGTCCTAATGAGGATTGAATGGGCAACTTGGTGGACTGCTGTCTCAGGAAAATCCAGTATGATTTGATTCTTTGTTTAGATTTCAAACACTTTCCTTTTATTTGAAGTTTCAGCCTGTTTCCTTATGGTGCTATTTTCTCACTGTTCATTGCTGCGACATATTGAGGAAATGTGATAGTGTGAAGCCTGAGATGTAGTTTCAGGGCAAAAGAATGATACCAACTTTGTAACACTTTTGTAACTAACTTTTGCAAGCTTGCCATCAATTTTGTTGAATTTTCTTTGTTTAAATGTATAGAGTACAGTCTGTTCAAACTGGTCTGGTTAGAGACAGAGTTTCATGGTCATGCTGAAGGTAATATTAACAAAATCAGTGCCAGTGCACATTGGGCACTCGTACCCAATAGTATCTGTGAAGAAGTCTGAAGCATACCCTGTGCACAATGCACATAGTGCTAAATAATGTGGCAGGAATGTTATATCCAGAAAGCCAGGTGATGAAGGATAGAATTGGAGCCAATCTTTATACACTTTTATAAGCATCCAATTAAAAGAGATACACATTAAAAACATGCACCACCTAAACTAGCCATCACTGTTTCAGTTAATGCCTTTCACCTGCATACAATTAAACACAATTAATATAAAATTAACAGATTCTCTTTATTTTAAGTAAAGATTAAAGTTTGTATGTACAATCAAAATTTCAAAACAAATTAAAACAAAAACCTCAATTTTCTGTACACTGCATTACATTGCAAGATGTCCCTCCTCTAAGACCCATAACAATTTCTTTGTACATGTATTTCTTTTCATAATACAATCAGAGAGTTGATGACTTGCATCCACCCATTTAATTTTAGAGATTTCCTTTCCCTGCAGCATTTGTTTCATGCCAGCAAGGTCAATCTGTAACCTTCTCGCACTCGCAGTTTGTGTAGAGTACATCATCCCACAATAAATGATTATCTACATAAAATTCAATGGATATGCTATCTTCAGTATGCCCCTTGTACAGAATCTCACAAAGTATTTGTCAAATAGACTCCCATTTCCACTGCCTCAACAAGAGCGAGTGTTTTGACAGCCAAAGTACTTTTATTAACCCTTTTTTATTTTCTTAGCTTCCCAAGTTAAAGGACATTTCCTATTCTCACCCATCAGAAATATTATGAAACTAGCTGCACTCAAATACCCATCAGGAAGATTAGCATGTGAAGCATCACTAAAAATGACTAGTTTCATGTTTTTTGGGTCTCCTAAGGAGGGAAACTTAAGCATGCATTTATCCAGATTTAATTTTTTTAATGTTATTTTTTCCCATAAAATGTTCTCTATGTTAGGGTATTTCATCGTACTATTTAGCTCCAATAGATCTGGATTTGTCTGAGTGCCCGAGTGGTTCAACTGACCAATCAAGCTTTACAATTGCTCTGTCTCTTCTTTAGGTATAAGATTATCTTTCTATGATGACCTAGTTTGATTAACTGGGATGGCAGTAATAATCTCTAAATAGAATTGCTGATTTAAAGTTATTCTAGAACTACTTTGCTTAATATCTAAATTATTTAATATTATTTAAAAGCTCCACAAGCCTGAATCCCAATTTTAAATTCTACGCTAATCTTATGAATAATACATTTCTCAAATTCTGCAGTGCCATCCCACAAAAATCATTCACATGCATCATGAAGATGCCTGAATGTTCTCCTTTATGATATCAATAAAACATCGTGGGATCTGCTTTTATTGCCTATTCTCAGCAAAACAGATCTTGCCAAAAAACACCACACCCTGGAGGCATCATTCAGGCCATAGACACATTTATTTACTTTCCATAGTTTTCCTTCTGCATCTGCTGCCTCTTTGGGCAGTTTCAGAAACACTTCTACCTGAAAAGGAGTGCCCTGCAGAAATGTGGCTTTTATGTCAATCGACCTATGCCTCCATGAATACAAACGAGCTAAAAAGATTTTTAAGATTACTTTTCCCAGTGTGTGAGAATCCACTATAACCTCTGTATCACCCAATCGCTCTTCAAAACCCCTAGCAACTAGCCTTGCTCAGCCTTTGTTATGATCCCTGTGAAGATCAACAAACAAAAATAACCAAATATTGCTGAAAATAGAGACATGTTTTCGAAGCTTTTCATCTTGCACTCATCAGGACAACACAAAGAATAACCAATGTAAGGGAAAACAACAACTTATGCTGCATGAGAAGAGAGTGCTGATTGGTTGGCAGGTGAACTCTGATCGGTAGAGGCGTTGCCATGGAGAATGCACCAGTTTATGATGACGGACAGTTAACTGCCTAGCTTTGTTTGAAATTCGAATCAGACAGCTTGACTCTGATTAGTCAAGGCATTTTCCTGAGGAATGAACCGGTGAATGGCTGTCATTAATTTGTTCAGCTGAAACAGGCGCAATGTTTGTACATATTCTTTCTGTCTGCAAAGAACAAGGCCCTGTGTATTAATATATGTAGCTTCCAGTATACGCAAATATGCCACACTGTGAGCCCTACTGAGAACTTTAAGTTGATTGTCAGCGTAATCCTTAGCACACTGAGGATTATTTAGCACATGCTGTCCAATCGTGGAATCACACCTAATGTTGGACACTGTGTTTTGAGTTTTGCAAGCACGTGCTGGATGGGTACAGCCTGTACATTGCCCATTGTGAATAGCAGAAGGGACATGTTGTTTCATATGATCCGCCAGTCTTTGGGATGTACAGCCTATATACCTAGCATCAGACTGGTATTGAAATTCATATATCACATTACTTATATGTGTGATAGGCTGGATGTCTTTTTGCCTTGATGGCAGCATCCTCCTGTTAGTGGCGAACACCACCGTGTTGCTACTCCATAGTAAGAGTCTGAAACAGATAGCTTTACCTGTTGCTCAAATTTTTGGGATACATTGCATTTCTAGGGTAATTTGAGGCAGACTGGGCAATTTTCAGGGCCAAAAAAAACAGCCTTAGGCCAATTCATAAATTTGTGTGATATACAGTGAGAAATGATCTGATCAGGGTAGGCAGTCACCATAAACTGATACATTCTCTATGGCAACACCTCTACCAATCAGAGTTCACTTGCCAACCAATCAACACTGCCTTCTCTTGCAGCATAAGTTGTTACTTTCCCTTACATTGGTATTCTTGCGTGTTGTCCTGATGAGTGCAAGATGAAAAGTTTTGACAATATGTCTCTATTTACAGCAATACTCAAGTTCTGTACTGCTAAAAAGAACCAAATTTTTACCTAACGGCCCCAAGAAAAAAAAGCATAAGATTTCACTTTCACAACTTTTACTCCAACAATCAAACCAAAATCAACATAAATTAAACATGAAATAACAGATAAATCACGGTCAATATATATAGTTTACAGATTACACATTCATTATCAGATGCAACAAAGATAGATCTCACGGATTTACTGAGCAGTCCTCTCAGCAAAGTTAGCACCGAAGAGCCACAAAGTTCTTCAAAACGTTGAACTTCAGGTAGATTTCCAGCTCCTCTCCTCCAAGATATAGACACAGAAATAATGCCTTCTCATCAATAGCGAGCGTTGCAGTCCTCCATTCAATGTTTTGGTCTTGTTGCCTCTTGAACATCCTCAGCCCTGTCCACGACAGTCTTGATGGCATCATTCCATCTGTATTTCTTTAGGTCACCAAAATCAGTGCCACAACTCACATTTGCCAATGGCCAGCTCCCGGAATCAATTTTCTCTCTCTGCAGCTTCTCTGCCAAAATTCCTGCAGCCTTCTTGAACTCTGCAGTCAGAAATATGAGCTTGGATAGCTCTAGTCACATGCCTCGAATCAAAAGACTCTGTGTCTTATCTGGTTCCAACCAGTTTCAATTTCGACAGAAACCTGAAGCTTTTAGTTTCACTTCCAAGTTAGGGTCTGTCTCAAAAACAGCAAGAGTCAGTGCACAAAACAGAATTCAACAAGTCATCTGTTCTGATAACAGTCAGCACACACATCTCCATTGGTCTCACACCACGGACTCCATCATACCTTATAAGACCCATCTACAAGGATTTTTCCATTACAAATCCACTTATGTGACAACACTGGGTTGCCTCTCATCTGTCACCTCAGAATAAACTTCAAACTCTCTCCAACTATCTGACTCCCTTTGTTTTGCTTGTCTTATTAGTTTATCCTCTAGTTTATTGGTAGCCACGGAAACCTCACAATTATGAGGATTTCTACTTCAGGTTCTGTTACTCCTGACTGTTCCTGGGCCACTGCTGCAAGATCTCCCTCTTGCACTATTGGAGGTTCTTTCTCCAGTACGTGATCACTTTCTGATACAAGAGTCACTTCTGGACTCACCATCAGTACTTACACTTTGCCTTCTTACTTGCCACTTTTTCATCCCATTCTGCCAGTCCATGAACCTTGCTTTCTAGCCATCATCCTGAACATTCAACCAATATTTAAACTTGCCAGTAGCTTTTCTTGCATGTCCCACAACTGTCACATCTCTACATTCACTAAAACCCTCTGGAATATATGTCACCTGAGTACCCGCTCTGGGCAATTGGCCTGTGGGTCTGATAGCTCTGATGTATTTGTCATCATCACTCACATTACCAATATCTAGCCCTTGATCTACTGCATTCTGCACTCAGGACCTTCATCACAAAACATAAGAGAAATTGAGGTACAAGGCACATCGTTTATTTAAAAACAAGAAATGCTGGAACCACTCAGCAGGTCTGGCAGCATCTGTGGAAAGAGAAGCAGAGTTAACATTTCGGGTCAGTGACCCTTCTTCGAACTGACAAAAATTAGAAATGTCACAGGTTATAAGCAAGTGAGGCGGGGGTGGGGCAAGAAATAACAAAGGAGAAAGTGTAGATTGGACAAGGCCACATAGCTGACTAGAAGGTCATGGAGCAAAGGCAAACAATATGTTAATGTTGTGTTGAAAGACAAAGCATTAGTACAGATAGGGTGTTAACGGACTGAAGATTGAACAGCAGCAAGTACAAACATGAAAAAAAACAGTGGGTAAGCAAACTGAACAAACTAAGATGAAATGAAATAAACTTTAAAAAAAATTGTAAAAAATATAAAAAAGAAAAAATAACTAAAAATAAAAGTAAAATGGGGGGCCCGTCATGCTCTGAAATTATTAAACTCAATGTTCAGTCCGGCAGGCTGTAGTGTGCCTAATCGGTAAATGAGATGCTGTTTCTTGGGCTTGCGTTGATGTTCACTGGAACACTGCAGCAATCCCAGGACAGAGATGTGAGCATGAGAGCAGGGGGGAGTGTTGAAATGGCAAGCAACCGGAAGCTCAGGGTCCTGCTTGCGGACTGAGCGGAGATGTTCCACAAAGCAGTCACCCAGTCTGCGCTTGGTCTCCCCAATGCAGAGGAGACCACATTGTGAGCAGCGAATACAGTATACTACATTGAAAGAAGTACAAGTAAATTGCTGCTTCACCTGAAAGGAGTGTTTGGGGCCTGGGATAGTGAGGAGAGAGGAGGTAAATGGGCAGGTATTACACCTCCTGCGATTGCAGGGGAAGGTGCCATGGGACGGGGACGAGGTGGTGGGGATAATGGAGGAGTGGACCAGGGTGTCGCAGAGGGAACGATCCCTTCGGAATGCTGACAGGGGAAGATGCGTTTGGTAGTGGCATCACGCTGGAGGTGGGGGAAATGGAAGAGGATGATCCTTTGGATATGGAGGCTGATGGGGTGGAAAGTGAGGACAAGGGGAACCCTGTCACGGTTCTGGGAGGGAGGGGGAGGGGTGAGAGTAGAGGTGCGGGAAATGGGCCAGACACGGTTGAGGGCCCTGTCAACCACAGTGGGGGGGGGTGGAAACCTCGGTTGAGGAAAAAGGTCATATCAGAAGCACCGTCATGGAAGGTAGTATCATCAGAGCAGATGCGTCAGAGATAGAGAAACTGGGAGAATGGAATGGAGTCCTTACAGGAGGTAGGGTGTGAAGAAGTGTAGTCGAGGTAGCTGTGGGAGTTGGTGGGCTTATAATGGATATTAGTAGACAACCTATCCCCAGAGATGGAGACAGAGAAGTCGAGGAAGGGAAGGGAAGTGTCAGAGATGGACCATGTAAAGGTGAGAGAAGGGTGGAAATTGGAAGCAAAGTTGATAAAGTGTTCCAGTTCGGGGCGGGAGCAGGAAACGGCACCGATACAGTCATCAATATACCGGAAAAAGAGTTGGGGGAGGGGGTCTGAGTAGGACTGGAACAAAGAATGCTCGACATATCCCACAAAAAGACAGGCATAACTAGGACCCATGCGGGTACCCATAGCGACACCTTTTACTTGAAGGAAGTGAGTGGAGTTGGAAAAAAAAAATTTTTTTTAAATTTTGTTTCATTTCATCTTAGTTTGTTCAGTTTGCTTACCCACTGTTTTTTTTCATGTTTGTACTTGCTGCTGTTCAATCTTCAGTCCATTAACACCCTCTATGTACTCATGCTTTGTCTTTCAACACACCATTAACATATTGTTTGCCTTTGCTCCATGACCTTTTGGTCAGCTGTGTGGCCTTGTCCAATCTACACTTTCTCCTTTGTTATTTCTTGCCCCACCCCCGCCTCACTTGCTTATAACCTTTGACATTTCTAATTTTTGTCAGTTCCGAAGAAGGGTCACTGACCCGAAACATTAACTCTTCTTCTCTTTCCACAGATGCTACCAGACCTGCTGAGTGGTTCCAGCATTTCTTGTTTTTATTTCAGATTTCCAGCATCCGCAGTATTTTGCTTTTATTACCTCGTTTATTTATATCAGTTGCTCAGCGGTCGAGACTTTATAATTAATTCTGATTCATCTTGAGGAATGAGCCTTAACAGTTTGATTGCCATGTTTGATAAGTACTGTCTTACCATTACAACCTATTACCATACCAGAGCCTTCCCATTCTCTCTGACTCTCTCTTTTATAGTGCACCAAATCTCCTGAATTAAACTCTGCCTCAGATGGTGTTATGCAATGCCTCAGTGCTCTCCAAATTTTCTCCGAGACCTCTGTCTTGATGAAAGCCTATCACCTTGCATGTAAAGCATTGAAAAATGCAGAAACACTGAACTAATTTAGCCTTCCAGAATAGGAGGATTATATCACACAGAACAGAAGACAATTTGGAATACTGCCCATCAGTTACTTGATAGGCACTCTATCCTCCACAGTTCTGGAGTAAATGTTTTGCACGAACTGCTCAAGCCAGAGCCATTGTCAACTTGCAGTCTGGTTGATCAGCTAAAATTTTATGTAACGTTTAATCAATCACCACATGATTCCTTTCACAAAGTCCATTGCTGAAAGGATTTTCTGCTGCTGTATTCATGACCCTGCATTATCAGACAGAAACTTCACTGGTGTCCCAAGTCACCAAATCATTTAGATCCATGGCAACTACCTTGTTAAAGTCATGTGCCAATGAAATGCTTACAATACAACATGAGGGTATATGCTTCTTACTGATTTCACACTTCTTACCAATCTCTTCTATTACCTCGTATACACTTCGGCAACTATACCTGCATCTTTTAGTAGGATTGTTAACCTTTGACAAGTAGAGTGAGCAAATTTTCAATGTAACTGAGACAGTTTGCTTTTTTTCTCTCTGATTCTTATCACCTGATGCTATTAATACTTGTCTAACACTGTGATGGGACAAACTGCAGATCTACTGACTTTCCTCATAATTGTCTTATGCTGCACGTCAAGCTTCCTTTATGCTTTTTCATACTCACCAGCAAAGGTATCTCACTGGAGTCTATATCAGTACTGATAAAATGACTTACTCCAGCCATTTTAGATGGAATTACAACTCTGTTTAGTGACCTCAATATGTTGTCATCATCATGTTTAAAATAAGGTGAACTTTTATGTTCCTTAACCTTGCATTGATTCTCACTACTCAGTAATCAACATAAAATTTTCATCAATCTGTCCAAAATTCAAAAGATTCTGGAACGGTTCCTGCAGATTGGAAGGCAGCAAATGTCACCCCAATTTAAGAAGGGAGGAAGAGAGAAAACGGGGAACTACAGACCTGTTAGCCTTACATCAGTACTAGGGAGAAAGCTTGAATCTATTCTAAAGTATGTGATAAATGGACACTGAGATAATACTGATCTGATAGGGCATAGTCAACATGGATTTATGAATGGGAAACAAAGTGATTCCTGACAACGCAGGAGCCTGCTTACATCATCACAGTGCGCCAAGTGTGCACATGCGCAGCTACATCTTGCCAGGACTAAGTGGCGCGAGCACGGGATGACATCTTCGCGCATGTGCGCTCACACGTCATCCGGTACCCAGCCCCTCACTTGGCTGGAGGAAGCAGCTGAATGGGAGACTTTGAGGCTTGAACTCAATCCCCATCACTCGCTCCTGCCCCACAGGCCGTTCACCCCCTTCGACAACTCGCTCCAGGCCTAGACGCTTCCTCCCCTCAGCCGCTTGCACCAGACCTCGCTGCTCCCCCCCACTCCCCTGGCCGATTGTTCCCCGCTTCGAGCCACCCTGCTCTTCAGCCGCTTGCTCCCCGCCTCCCTTCCCCGCCGCGCCCCCCCCGCTAGCCACTAGCTTCAGGCCGCGCAACTTCTCACCTCTCGGCCACTCACTCCTACGTCAACCTGTCACCACTTGCAGCCCGCCTTGCTTCTTCGAACGGCGCCTGGTGACTGATGAAACGTGAGAGTGAGTGGGCGACAGGAGGGAAGCAGCGTGGCCTAGTGCTAGCGGCTGGAAGCGGGGCCGGTGGGGGGGAGGGGAGCGAGCAGCCGGAGAGCGGGGTGGCGTGAGTGGGGAACCATCGGGCAGGAAAGTGAGGGGGCGCAGCGAGGTCTGGAGCGAGCGGCTGAGGGGGGGAAGCAGCTGCTGTGGAAGAGGGGGAGACAACGAGTTGCTGAAGAGGGTGAGTGGCCAATGGGGCGGGAGCTAGTGGCTGCGTTCGGGTGAAGTCAGTCTTGGTCAGTCATATAAAATTGACAGCACATTTTATACTCTGCCCAATTTTCAATCAGGGTAACAATTCACTATCTTGCAATGGAAATTCAATCATAAAATTCCTTTTGTATTTAATAGGATTATTGGAATATTAAATGGATCGGAGGATTACAGTTAGTATCCAAGAGCTACATAGTAGCATATTACTGGGCTTCCATCCAAATTAATGTAAGGTTAGTTTGCTAGAACGATCCAGCCGTCAGCATTTCCTGTGATAAATTGAGCAGCGCCATCTTTAATCCTGGCAGCTGCCTGAACGTTGCAGACACTGGCGTTCCAGTTGAAGAGCCTGCATTTGCGCATGTGCAAGTACTGCACCACCTAGTGGTTGCATTGTCTGCAAATGCAGTCAATGGGAAATCATGCTTGATGAACCTGTGGGAGTTTTTTGAGGATGTTATTAACAGAATTGATAAAGGGGAGTTGGTGGACGTCGTATAATTGAATTTTCAGAAGGCTTTTGATAAAGTCCCCCACAGGAGGTTTGTTAACAAAATTAAAGCACATGGGATAGGAGGTAATATACTGGCATGGATTAAGGATTGGTTAACAGGCAGAAAGCAGAGAGTAGGAATAAACCGGTCATTCTCGCGTTGTCTGGTGGGGTACCGCAAGGATCAATACTTGGGCCCCAGCTGTTCACAATATATATCAATGATTTGGATTTGGGAACCAAATGTAATATTTCCAAGTTCGCAGATGACACAAAACTAGGTGGGAATGTGTGTTGTGAGGAAGATGCAAGACGGCTTCAAGGGGATTTGGACAGACTTAGTGAGTGGGCAAGAAAGTGGCAAATGGAATATAATGTGGGAAAAAGTGAGGTTATCCATTTTGATAGGAGGAATAGATGTGCAGAGTATTTCATAAATGGTAAGAGATTAGAAAGTGAAGATGTACAAAAGGACCTGGGTGTCCTCGTCAATAAGTCACTGAAAGCTAACATGCAGGTGCAGCAAGCAATTAGGAAGACTAATGATATGTTAGCCTTTATTGCAAGAGGATTTGAGTACAGGAGTAGTGAAGTCTTGTTTCAATTGTATAGAACCTTTGTTAGGTTGCACCTGGACTACTGTGTGCAGTTTTGGTTCCCTTATCTTAGGAAGGATATTATTGCCATAGAGGGAGTGTAATGAAGGTTCACCTGACTTGTTCCCAGGATGGCGGGACTGTCCTATGAAGAGAGATTGGGGAAACTGGGCCTGTATCCTCTAGAGTTTCGAAGAATGAGAAGTGATCTCATTGAAACCTATAAAATACTTAAAGGGATAGACAGAGTAGATGCTGCTAAGATGTTTCCACTGGTTGGGGAGTTTAGAACCAGGGGATACAATTTCAAAATAAGGGGGAAGCCACTTAGGACAGAGATGAGGAGAAAGTTCTTTACTCAGAGGGTGTGAATCTTTGGAATTCTCCACCCCAGAGGGCTGTGGAAGCTCAGTCATTGAGTATGTTTAAGAGATTGACAGATTTCTAAATACAAATGACATAATTAGATATGGAGTTAGTGTGGGAAAAAGGCATTGAGGTGGATGATCAGCCATGATCGTATTGAATGGCAGAGCAGGCTCGATGGACTGAATGGCTCTTATGTTCCTATGTCCCTAAGTCCCGTATACTGTTGACGTGCAAGTACTATCTAGTACTGCACAGTTAATGGAGTCTGCAACCAAAACATTCATCACTTCTTGTGGCCAGTACAATTTTTCAGATTCAACATTACTTTCATCTTCTTCCTCAGAATTCTCTTCACCATGTGTCATTTCAAGGACCCTGCCTCTCTGCTTTGGCCAGTACATCACTTAATGATGCTTTGATTCATACCTATCTACTGATCCTTGAGCATTCCTGGGATTCTTTCTTTTTATTCTTTCATGGGATGTGGGCATCGCTGGCTAGACAGCATTTATTGCCCATCCCTAATTGCCCTTGAGAAGGTCCTGGTGAGCTGCCTTCTTGAACCGCTGCAGTCCATGCGGGGTAGGTACACCCACAGTGCTGTTAGGAAGGGAGTTCCAGGATTTTGACCCAGGGACGGTGAAGGAACTGCGATATCGTTCCAAGTCAAGATGGTGTGTGGCTTCGATGGAAACTTGCAAGTGGTGGTGTTCCCAACCATTTGCTGCCCTTGTCCTTCTAGTTGGTAGAGGTTGCAGGTTTGGAAGGTGCTGTCTAAGGAGCCTTGGTGCATTACTGCAGTTCATCACCTGAAAGGAACAGGGCTGAAAACCTATAAATAGAGAGCGGGGCTCGTAGCCCTTCACCTACCTGACGTCCGGGGCAGCAGCGGACCTGAAAGGAACAGAGCTGAAAACCTATAAATAAAGAGTAGGGCTCGAGGCCCTTCACCCATCTGATGTCCGGGGCAGCGGCAGACTCTCTGACTATCCCTGTGCGCACTGTGTTTGGATTTAGTAAAAAAAAATAAGAATAGTGACATCACTGAAATTCTGGGTGCTGATTGGTCGGTGGGTGGCACCTGTTATTGCCTGAGGATAACTGATTGATTGGAGTTAAAAGAAAAGGTTCCTTTTAAATTAAAGTCCTAGGATAGCTACTTGTAATTTTTTAGTATTTATTGGCTGTACTAATGCTGTTTGCATGGAGTAAGACTGTAAGTTAAATGTGGGTATTTTCATTGGCTGGGGGCGATGGAAGGTGCTCTTTGTTCTTTTTCTTTGTCAGCCTCAAAGGTACAGGGGATAAAAGTTGATTGTAAATAGCTGGTAAATTATTACACTAGCAAGTTTTTTTTTCTTATTGTAAAAGTAAGTAATGGCAGGGCAGCTTGGCCAAGCAGAATGTACCTCCTGTGCATTGTGGGAAGTCATGGAAGTGCCATGTGACCTTGGCGAATATGTCTGCAGAAAGTGTCTCCGGTTGCAGAAGCTTGAGCTTTAGGTTTCGGAGCTCGAGCAGCGGCTGGAGTCGCTGTGGCACATCCGCGAGGTGGAGGACTATGTGGATGGCACGTTTCAGGAAGTAGTCAAGCCGGTGCCTAGGCGAGTACAGTTGGGGGGTGACTGGCTGGCTGCCGGAAGGACAAAGAAATCAAGGCAGGTAGTACAGGAGTCCCCAATGGACATCCCACTTTCTAACCAATATTCAGTACCGATGGGGGAGAGGGTTCCTCTGAAGAATGCACCGAGAGTCATGACCGGAATGTCATGGCTGACTCAGCTGTGCTGGGATGGAGAAAAAAGAAGAGGGCAATAGTGGTCGGAGATTCTAAGGTTAGAGGAACAGATAGGTGTTTCTCTGGTCGCAGACGTGATTCCGGGATGGTATGTTGCCTCTCTGGTGCAAGGGTCTTGGATATCACTGAGCAGCTACAAAGTATTCTGGAGGGTGAGGGTGCACAGCCGGAGGTCATGGTCCATGTTGGAACCAATGACATAGGTAGAAAGAGGGATGAGGTCCTGCAAAAAGAATTTAGGGAGCTAGGCAGTAGATTAAAAAGTAGGACCTCAAAGGTGTAATCTCTGGGTTTCTTCCAGTGCCACGGGCTAGTGAGTGTATGAATAGGAGGTCAGAGCAGATGCATGGTTGAGGAGATGGTGCAGGAGGGAGGGCTTTAGATTCTTGGATCACTGGGCCTCTTTCTGGCAAAGGTGGGATCTGTATAAGATGAACGGGTTGCACCTGAACCAGAACGGGACCAGCATCTTTGCTGGGAGGTTTGCGAGTGCTGTTGGGGGTGGGGAAGGGTGGGGGGTAAACTAATTTGGCAGGGGGAGGAGATACTGAGTGGAAGCACAGTAGGGGGTCATGTACAATCAAATATAAATGTGAAGCTAAGTCAGTCCGGAGGACAGAGTAAATGTAGATCTGTTAAGGCTCAGGCAAATAATGCAAGGCTGGATTGTATCTATTTTAATGCAAGGCGTCTTATCAGTAAGGCAGATGAATTGAGGGTGTTGATTGACACATGGGAATATGATATTATTGCTATTATTGAGACATGGTTGAGGGAAGGGCTGGATTGCAGCTTAATATCCCCGGGTATAGAATCTTCAGACGTGATAGGGGAGGGGGTAAAAGAGGCGGTGGCATTGCACTGTTGATTAAAGAGTCAATTACTGCAGTAAGGAGGGATGATATCTTAGAAGGTCCCTCTAATGAGGCCATATGGGTAGAACTTAAAATAAAAAGGGGACGAAGGCTGCAGTGTACTACAGGCCTCCAAACAGTCAGGCAGTGGTAGAGGAGCAGCTATGTAGGCAAATCTCAGAGAGGTGCAATAATAATAGGGTAATAATAGAAAGGGATTTCAACTTTGCCTATATTAGAGGGGATGGTATTAGTGCAAAAAGCTTAAAGGGGGCTGAATTCTTCATGTGCATTGAGGAGAGCTTTTTGAGCCAGCGCGTAGAGAGTCCTACAAGAGGAGGAGCAGTACTGAACTTAATCCTAGGGAATGAAGTCGGACAAGTGGTAGAAGTGACAGTGGGGGAGCATTTCGGGGATAGTGACCATAACTGTGTAAGGTTGAAGATTGTTATGGAAAAGGACATAGAGGGTCCGGAAATAAGAGTACTGAATTGGAGGAAGGCAGATTTCAATATGATAAAACAGGATCTGGCCAAAGTGAACTGGGAGCAGCTTCTAATAGGAAAGTCTACATCAGACCAGTGGGAGTCATTTAGAAGGGAAATTGTGAGGGTTCAGGTGCAGCATGTTCCTGTAAAGGTGAAGGGTAGGACCAACAGGTCAAGGGAACCCTGGATGTCAAGGGATATAGAGGATTGGATAAAGGAAAAGAAAGGAGGCATATGGCAGATTCAGAGTGCTGAAAACAGCGGAGGCCCTAGAGGAGTATAGAAAGTGCAGGGGAGTACTTAAAAAAGTAATAAGGAGAGCGAAGAGTGAGCATGAAAAATCACTGGCAGACAAGATAAAGGAAAATCCCAAGACGTTCTATAAGTATGTTAGGGGCAAAAAGATATACGGGGAAAAAGTGGGGCCCAAGAGGGATCAAAGAGGCAATCTGTGTGTGGAGCCGCAGGACATAGGTGAGGTTTTGAACGATTATTTTTCATCTGTGTTCACTATGGAGAGGGACAATGTAGTGTAGTGATCAGGGAAAGGGATTGTGATATCCTTGATCAAATTAGCATTGAAAAGGAGGAAGTATTAGCTGTATTAGTGGGCTTGAAGGTGGATAAATCCCCAGGGCCAGATGAGATGTATCCCAGGCTGCTATATGAGGCAAGGGAGGAGGTAGCAGGGGCTCTGTCACAAATTTTCAGATCCTCTCTGGCCACAGGAGCGGTACCAGAGGATTGGAGGACAGTGAATGTGGTATCATTATTTAAGAAGGATAGCAGGGATAAACCAGGTAATTACAGGCTGGTGAGTCTAACATCAGTGGTAGGGAAATTATTAGAAAAAATTCTGAGGGACAGGATTAATCTCCACTTGGAGAGGCAGGGATTAATCAGGGATAGTCAGCATGGCTTTGTCAGGGGGAGATGGTGTCTAACAAATTTGATTGAATTTTTCGAGGAGGTGACTAGAGGTGTAGATGAGGGCAAAGCAGTTGCTGTGTTCTACTTGGACTTCAGTAAGGCTTTTGATAAGGTCCCGCATGGGAGATTGGTTAAAAAAGTAAAGACCCATGGGGTCCCTGGTAATTTGGCAAATTGGATTCAAAATTGGCTTAGTGGCAGGAGACAGAGGGTGATGATAGAGGGTTGTTTCTGTGAATGGACGCCTGTGACCAGTGGGGTACCGCAGGGATCAGTGCTGGGACCCTTACTGTTTGCAGTGTACATTAATGATTTAGATGTGAATATAGGAGGTATGATCAGTAAGTTCGCAGACGACACGAAAATTGGTGGTGTCGTAAATAGTGAGGAGGAAAGCATTAGACTACAGGACGATATAGATGGACTGGTAAGATTGACGGAGCAGTGGCAAATGGAGTTTAATCCTGAGAAGTGTGAAGTGATGCACTTTGGGAGGACTAACAAAGCATTGGAATATACAATGGATGGTAGGACCCTAAGAAGTACAGAGGGTCAGAGGGACCTTGGGGTGCTTGTCCATAGATCACTGAAGGCAGCAGCACAGGTAGATTAGGTGGTTCGGAAGGCATATGGGATACTTGCCTTTATTAGCTGAGGCATAGAATATAAGAGCAGGGAGGTTATGATGGAGCTGTATAAAATGCTGGTTAGGCCACAGTTGGAGTACGGTGTACAGTTCTGGTCACCACACTATAGGAAGGATGTGATTGCACTGGAGAGGGTGCAGAGGAGATTCACCAGGATGTTGCCTGGGCTGGAGCATTTCAGTTATGAAGACAGACTAGATAGGCTGGGGTTTTTTCCTTGGAGCGGAGAAGGCTGAGGGGGGACATGATTGAGGTATACAAATCGGCAGCGGCTCCCACTCACTCGGTGACTCCGCGCTGCTTCCACACAAACTTTCCCCACAACTCTGGCTCGGCTCCCGGATCCCAATCCCAATTCCAGTAGTAGTACACCATTGCAAAAGAGACAATGGTGGGAGCTGATGCAATGTTTTATTACCTGCACTCCCTCCTCCTCCCCCCTCCCCGGCTCCCAGCTCACCCCCCTCGCACCTCTTCCCCCCACCCCCCTCGCACCCCCTTCCCAGCTCCCCCCTTGCACCATCTTCCCCTCGCACCCCTTTCCCCTGCACCTCTCTCCTCTACCCCCTGCAGCCCCCCTCCCAGCTCTCTCCACACCCCCTTCCCTCCACCCCTTCCCACCGCACTCCTCCTCCTCACACGCCCCCCCACTGCACCCCCTTCCCCCCTTCCCTCCACCTCCTCCCACCGGCAACCACCTGCCCCTGTGTAGGGGCCCCAACAACCCCACTGCCTTGTGGGCATCTCGGGAGAGACCAAGGCTAAGGGAGTAAACCCGAACAGAAAGTCCGGAGCGGAACCCCGAAGGCGGTCATGTGTCACCTTTGGCATGTTTCCGGCAGTTCCTGCAGCCATACCAGTGCCAAACATCGTGCTCTGCACTCTTTTGGACTCCACCAGGAAGGCCGAGAGGGGGGTTTTGACGCTTGGGCAACTCACCATCTCTATACATCCTCCATACACTCCATAGTCACCTCACAGCGACCAAATCAACACGGAAGGCAGCAGTTACGGGTTTTAAGTCCAGCTCAATTGGTGTACAGATTGGGCGCCACGGGTTGCCTTTGTCGGTGGGAGAGGTCATTGCATCTCACTGGACAGCTACCGCCCGCCTCAAACCGGGCAGCCCCCGGTCAGTAAGGTTCTGTCCCGCCACAGTCCACCTGCTACAATGGGTGCTTGAAGCTCAGGGTCATGGCCGGACAAGTGGACTGTAACACCTCACCAAACAGCATGACCAAGAAAAGAAAGAAGGTACCAGCTGTTCGTTTTGCAAGCTAGAACATCAGAACTATGTGTCCTGGCCTGTCGGAAGACTTTACACAAATCAACGATTCTCGGAAGACCGCCATCATCAACAACAAGCTCAGAAGACTCAATGTGGACATTGCAGCACTTCAGGAGACACGCCTCCCTGCGAGCGGATCTCTAAGAGAGCAAGACTACACCTTCTTCTGACAGGGTAAGGATCCTGTAGAACCAAGACAGCATGGAGTGGGCTTCTCCATCAGAAACTCTTTGCTCAGCATGACAGAGCCACCCTCAAATGGCTCGGAACGCATACTGTTCACCGCCTCTGGTATAGTATTCCTACTCAGCATCTATGCTCCAACACTCTGCTCCCCACCTGAAGCTAAAGACGAGTTCTATGAGGAACTCCATAATATCATTAGTAGCATCCCCAACACCGAACACCTATTCCTGCCGGGGGATCGGGCCGACCATGACTCATGGCCTTCCTGCCTTGGGCGCTATGACATTGGAAGGATGAATGAGAATGGACAGAGACTGCTTGAGTTGTGTACCTATCATAACCTCTGCATAACCAACTCATTCTTTCATACTAAACCCTGTCACCAGGTTTCTTGGAGGCACCCAAGATCACGTCGTTGGCACCAGCTGGACCTCATCGTCACGAGGCGAGCCGCTTTAAACAGCGTTCAAATCACACGCAGCTTCCACAGTGCGGACTGCGACACCGACCACTCCCTGGTGTGCAGCAAGGTTAGCCTCAAACCAAAGAAGCTGCATCACTCCAAGCAGAAGGGCCACCCGCGCATCAACACTAGCAGAATCTCTCATCCACAGCTATTGTGCAAGTTTCTAAATTCACTTGAAAAAGCTGTCCAAAACATTCCCACAGGGGATGCAGGGACCAAGTGGACCCACATCAGAGACGCCATCTATGACTCAGCAATGACCACCTATGGCAATTGTGTGAAGCGGAATGCAGACTGGTTTCAATCTCACATTGAAGAGCTGGAACCTGTCATAGCTGCTAAGCGCATTGCACTGCTGAACTACAAGAAAGCCCCCAGCGAGTTAACATCCGTAGCACTTAAAGCAGCCAAAAGAACTGCACGAAGAACAGACAGGTGCTGCGCAAATGACTACTGGCAACACCTATGCAGTCATATTCAGCTGGCCTCTGACACAGGAAATATCAGAGGGATGTATGATGGCATTAAGAGAGTTTTTGGGCCAAGCATCAAGAAGATTGCCCCCCTCAAATCTAAATCAGGGGACACAATCACTGACCAACGCAAGCAAATGGACCCCTGGGTGGAGCACTGCCTAGAACTGTACTCCAGGGAAAATGTTGTCACTGAGACCGCCCTCAATGCAACCCTGTCTCTGCCAGTCATGGATGAGCTGGACGTACAGCCAACAAAATCGGAACTCAGTGATGCCATTGATTCTCTAGCCAGCGGAAAAGCCCCTGGGAAGGACGGAATTACCCCTGAAATCATCAAGAGTGCCAAGCCTGCTATACTTTCAGCTCTGCATGAACTGCTTTGCCTGTGCTGGGACGAGGGAGCAGTACCACAGGACATGCGCGATGCCAATATCATCACCCTCTAGAAGAACAAGGATGACCGTGGTGACTGCAACAACTACCGTGGAATCTCCCTGCTCAGCATAGTGAGGAAAGTCTTCGCTCGAGTCGCTTTAAACAGGCTCCAGAAGCTGGCTGAGCATGTCTACCCTGAGGCACAGTGTGGCTTTCGAGCAGCGAGATCCACCATTGACATGCTGTTCTCCCTTCGTCAGCAACAGGAGAAATGCCGTGAACAACAGATGCCCCTCTACGTTGCTTTCATTGATCTCACCAAAGTCTTTGATCTCGTCAGCAGAAGTGGTCTCTTCAGACTACTCGATAAGATTGGATGCCCACCAAAGCTACTAAGTATCATCACCTCATTCCATGACAATATGAAGGGCACAATTCAGCATAGCGGTGCCTCATCAGACCCCTTTCCAATCCTGAGTGGCGTGAAACAGGGCTGTGTTCTCGCACCTACACTGTTTGGGATCTTCTTCTCCCTGCTGCTCTCACATGCATTCAAGTCCTCAGAAGAAGGAATTTTCCTCCACACAAGATAAGGTGGCATGTTGTTCAACCTTGCCCGTCTAAGAGCTAAGACCAAAGTACGGAAAGTCCTCATCAGGGAACTCCTTTTTGCTGACGATGCTGCATTAACATGTCACACTGAAGAGTGTCTGCAGAGACTCATTGACAGGTTTGCGGCTGCCTGCAATGAATTTGGCCTAAACATCAGCCTCAAGAAAACGAACATCATGGGACAGGACGTCAGAAATGCCCCATCCATCAATATCGGCGACCACACTCTGGAAGTGGTTCAAGAGTTCACCTACCTAGGCTCAACTATCACCAGTGACCTGTCTCTCGATGCAGAATTAAACAAGCGCATGGGAAAGGCTTCCTCTGCTATGTCCAGACTGGCCAAGAGAGTGTGGGAAAATGGCGCACTGACACAGAACACAAAAGTCCGAGTGTATCAGGCCTGTGTCCTCAGTACCTTGCTCTATCGCAGCGAGGCCTGGACAACGTATGTCAGCCAAGAGCGACGTCTCAATTCATGCCATCTTCGCTGCCTCCAGAGAATCCTTGGCATCAGGTGACAGGACCGTATCACCAACACCGAAGTCCTCGAGGCGGCCAACATCCCCAGTATATACACCCTACTAAGCAAGCGGCGCCTGAGATGGCTTGGCCATGTGAGCTGCATGGAAGATGGTAGGATGCCTAAGGACACATTGTACAGCGAGCTCGTCACTGGTATCAGACCCACCGGCAGTCCATGGCTCCGCTTTAAAGACGTCTGCAATCGCGACGTGAAGTCCTGTGACATTGATCACAAGTCGTGGGTGTCAGCTGCCAGCGATCGCCAGAGCTGGCGGGCAGCCATAAAGGCGGAGCTAAAGCGTGGCGAGTCGAAGAGATTTAGCAGTTTAGTTTAGTTTAGTTTAGAGATACAGCACTGAAACAGGCCCTTCGGCCCACCGAGTCTGTGCCGACCATCTACCACCCATTTATACTTATCCTACACGAATCCCATATTCCAATAACATCCCCACCGGTCCCTATATATTTCCCTACCACCTACCTATACAAGGGGCAATTTATAATGGCCAATTAACCTATCAACCTGCAAGTCTTTGGCATGGAAGTTGGCAGGAGAAAAGACAGAAGCACAAGGAGAGAGCCAACTGTGTAACAGCCTTGACAACCAATTTTATCTGCAGCACCTGTGGAAGAGTCTGCCACTCCCGAATTTGCCTTTATAGCCACTCCAGGCGCTGCTGCACAAACCACTGACCACCTCCAGGCGCTTACTCATTGTCTCTCGAGACAAGGAGGCCAAAGAGAAGAAGAAGAATGATAGGATAGATAGGAAGAAACATTCCTTAGCAGAGAGGTCAATAATTAGTGGGCATAGATTTAAGGCAAGGGGCAGGAGGTTTAGAGGGGAGTTGAGGAGGAATATTTTCACCCAGAGGATGGTTGGAATCTGGAACACACTGCCTGAAGGGGTGGTAGTGACAGGAACACTCACGACATTCAAGAAATATTTAGATGGGCACTTGAAACGCCATAACATACGAGGTTCTGGGCCAGGTGCGGGGAAATGGGATTAGTTAGGACGGGTGCTTGATGGTCGGCGCAGGCGTATTGGGCCGAAGGGCCTGATTCTGTGCTGTAAAACTCTATGACTCTATCTTGTAGATGGTACACCCTGCTGCCATTGTGCGTCTGTTGTGGTGGGAGTTAATGTTTGTGGATGAGGTGCCAAACAAGTGGGCTGTTTTGTCCTGGATGGTGTTGCCCTTCTTGAGTGTTGTTGGAGCTGTACCCATCCAGGCAAGTGGAGAGTATTCCATCACACTCCTGACTTGTGCGTTGTAGATGGTGGACAGGCATTGGGGAGTTAGGAAGTGAGTTACTCGCTGCGGAATTCCTAGCCTCTGACCTGCTCTTGTAGCCATGGTATTTATATCGCTACTCCCTTTCATTTTCTGGGCAATGGTAACCCCCAGGATGCTGATAGAGGGGGATTCAGCAATGGTAATGTCATTGAATGTCAAGGGGAGATGATTAGATTCTCTCTTGTTGGAGGTGTTCATTGCCTGGCACTTGTGTGGCGCGAATGTTACTTGCCACTTATTCGCCCAAGCCTGGATATTGTCCAGGTTTTGTTGCATTTCTACACGGACTGCTTCAGTATCTGAGGAGTCGCGAATGGTGCTGAACATTGTGCGATCATTAGCGAGCATCCTCACTTCTGACCTTATGATTGGAGGAAGGTCATTGATGAAGCAGCTGAAGATGGTTGGGCCGAGGACACTACCCTGAGGAACTCCTGCAGTGATGTCCTGGAGCTGAGATGATTGACCTCCACCAACCACAACCATCTTCCTTTGCGCTAGGTATGATTCCAATCAGTAGAGACTTTTCCCCCTGATTCCCATTGACTCCAGTTTTGCTTGGGCTCCTTGATGTCATACTCTGTCAGATGCTGCCTTGATGTCAAGGGCAGTCACTCTCATCTCATCTCTTCAGTTCAGCTCTTTACTTTTGTTGCAATTTTACCTTCTGCTGCAATAGCCAGGTCTGCTTAATTTACTTTCATCCTTCTTCTGTCTGTCTTTAATCCTTCTTTTCTATTGATGCCTGCATCCGGTATCTGTCGTATCTTGAAATCTGGCAATAATTGAATCTTCTATTCTTTGTGTCATTGAGGAATGTCTCGTTTGTGCCATGGAGGCTGAAGGAATTGACTGCTTTCAAATGATTATTTTCAATGTGGAACATATCAGATCCATCAGGGCCTCCTCCTCCAATTGAAAACTAGTTAGAGGCAGTAGCCTATTCATAAGAGAATATGAATTCCAGTAACAATCCAGCACAATCCAGTAACTTAGATGCCAGTACTGATCCAGAGATCCCCAAATTAAATTTTGTCAATCTTTTATACAATCTGTTAAAGTCCATGATGTATTCTTCTATGGAATGGCCACCTGTTTTCTGAAACCTATTAAAGTCTGACCATGTCTCATTGGCATTTAACAGTTAAGATTTCTTGTAGATTTCATCCAAGAACTATAATCAAAAATCCAAAACTTCATCACGATCCAACCAATGGGCAACCATCTCACAAAATACTTTATTTCTGATTTTACTTCTTGTGGGAAGCAACAATACCAAGACCATACCTTGTTTTCTCCTTTGGTAGGGGTGTAACATGTGTCCATATAGCCACCAGTTCCAGCATTACATCCCTGCTTTTGTATTCTATAACTTGGCCAATAAAGGAAAGCATTCCAAATGCTTTCTTCACCATATTATCTACCTGTCCTGCCACCTTCAGGGACCTGTGGACATGCACTCCATGATCTCTCTCTTCCTCTACCCCTCTCAATATCCTCCTGTTTATTGTGTATTCCCTCGCTTGGTTTGCCCTCCCCAAATGCATTACCTCACACTTCTCTGGATTGAATTCCATTTGACACTTTTCCACCCACTCAACCAAACCATTGATATCATTCTGGAGTCTATAGCTATCCTCCTCACTATCAACTACATGGCCAATGTTTGTGTCATCTTCAAGTTTCCCAATCATGTCTCCCACATTTGAGTCCAAATCATTAATATGTACCACGAACAGCAAGGGACCCAACACTGAGCCCTATGGAACACCACTGGAAACCGCTTTCCATTCGCAAAATCATCTGTCAACCATTACCCTTTGTTTCCTGTCACTGAGCTAATTTTGGATCCAACTTGCCACATTTCCCTGTATCCCATGGGCTTTTATTTTTCTGACCAGTCTGCCATGTGGGACCTTGTCAAATGTCTTACTAAAATCCATGTAGACCACATCCACTGCACTACCCTCATCAATCCTCCTTGTTACATCCTCAAAAAATTCAATTAAGTTAATAAGACATGACCTTCCCTTAACAAATCCATGCTGACTATCCCCGATTAATCCGTGAACTATCAGAGTCTGAAAGTTATTCGGCAGGATGCCACCTAATCTAATTCTGACTGCCACCAGTGCTGCAATCTGTGCTTTCAAGGAAAGGAAGGGGCTGACTGATTGCTGGCCACTTCTTAGGCATGGAGCAGTGGTCACATGCTCCATTACTGCCTGATCAAAGAAAATGCTTCCCTGATTTTATTACAAATGATATCTGTAGACTCTAGATTCCCAGCTATCAACTGCTGCATATTCTTGGAGACTGACCTCAAAGCTTTGCATGTAGTTGTGCTCTTCCTCAACATCTTTCTTTTCAGGTGAATACTCATCAGTTCTCAGTCCCTCAGCTCAAACTTATGGACCTTCTCCTTGACCTCTACTAGGAAGGTGACACATCCTCACCCACTTTCCACCTTTCCAACTCCATCATACTCTGTGAATCTCTCTGTGTCACATCCTCACTAACACGATTTAGTTCCAACCCCTCTAGGGGAGGTGTAGTGGTAATATCACTGGACTAATAATTCAGAGCCCAGGCTAATGCTCTGGGGCCATGGGTTTGAATCCCATGACAGATAGTGAAATTTGCATTTAATTAATAAATCTGGAATTAAAAAAGCTAATCTAATCGTGACCATGATACCATTCTCAATTGTTGTAAAACCTATCTGGTTCATTAATGTCGTTAAGGGAAGGAAGTCTGCTCTCCTTACCTGGTCTGACCTACATGTGACTCCAGACCTGCAGCAATGTGGTTCACTCTAAATGCCCTCTGAAATGGCCTAGCAAGCCACTCAGTTCAAAGGCAATTAGGGATGGGCACTAAATGCTGGCCTAGCTGGTGACGCCCACATCCCACAAACGAATAAAAAAAAAAGGTGGTGATGTGTAGGATTCAAGAAGTAAGAACTATACAGGCTGACATGTGTTATAGGAAAATGGGATGGGTTTCTTGGTCCATATCCTCTTCCTCATCATCATCCTTCTCCTTACTGTTATTATCGTAATCCACAAGGATGGTTTTCCTTACCTCTGCTTCTTCTCCACGTCCTCATCATTATCCTCATATTCTGCCCTCCACATTACTCTCATTGATACAAACTAAGAATGGGTCATCATTACTCCCTTGAGATTAGGGAGACAGAGAATAGTATGAAAACTCATGGTTGTGTGTTGCTTCATCGTGGTTGCTGCATTGACTGTGTAGGTGCGCACCCACTAACCTGGTGCTGCTACTGGGTCACTGACCATGACGTCTCACGTGACTCAAGCAAAGTGCCTCCCCAGTAGTTCCATGGCCCGCATCTCATAGGATGTAAGTTCCTTAATGTTATGGAAGAATGCACTGGTCTCCACCTCTTGTGGACCTTGGGCATAGTATTCTTCTGCAATTAGATTTAATGGGCTGGATTTTAAGGAGCCCTCAACATTGGTATCCGTGGAAATGGCTCCGGGTGAGGGCCGCCATGGACCTCGATGCCGGCAGGGCCCGGCCCGATCCTCCCAGCGGCGGCAGGGGATCTGTGGTGGCTTCCACATCACAGGGTGACGGGACCACAACATTTTAATATTCAAAGCAACTAAATTAATTAATTTAAATATACTTATGGCACCTCTTGATGGCCTGCCACAAGCTTCGCCCCTGCGGTCGGCACTGCTGTGTCTTCAGATCCCCGTCTGGGGAAATGAGGCACTGTACTGGTGGAGAGAGGGCCGGAGGTACGTTTATCAGTGCGGGGGAGTGGGGGGGGGGTGGTAGGGAGAATGGGGTCAAATTAACATTATGGTTGTCGGGGATGGTGGTAAGGGTTGTAGTTTAAACTTTGTGCAGTTTGGGGAAGGTCCGATGGTAAAGGGAAGTGTTTTTTTGGGGGAAAGGGCAAATAATTAACTTAATTGTTATTGGGGGGATGGGAGAGGGGCAAAATTAATGTATTCATTTAATGCTATGCCATGTATCTTTAAATATTTAAATTTCCCGGTAGGGCTGACAGCCCTTTAAAGATGGCATCAGTGCCTGTGTACAGGCAGCTGGCACCATTACCGGGGACGGACAGTCCACCCCCTCCACATGATCGGGAGGGGCGGTGGGGGGGGGGGTGGGTGGTGGCGGCCCACCCAGGATATTTAAATGAGCTGCCGGACTTGAGATTGCGGCGGCTCTTTGGCGTGCGGCCTGCAAGGGTGGGCCACCATTTTTTAAATTGAGCTGATAAAATCCAGCCCAATGAATTAGTTGAAGGCCGGCAATTGCGGCTTGTCTCCCAGTTGTCACCTGACAGTTCACATAAGGGATCTGCTGCTTGGTGTTAGAGTAGTTGATGTCAGAATGGTTTCATAATTCTGTACACATGAAATTGTTGTTCGTGGAGATAGCTCCACCTCCTATATAATCCTTCGTTAATGGTACCCTTAACCAAAGTTGACTGTGAAGAGTTAGTTTTACAGCCCTTAAATTTAGAGGTGAAGAGTCCACAGGTGTCCAGGAAGAAAGGGGAAAATGGTAAGTGTGTTACATTGCCTACTCTGGCCAGGTCATTGGAGAGCAGTTTTGGGAGTGAAAGAGTTAGCACTCAGTGCCAGTTCCAATTTCCTCCACATGGATGCAGTTTTCTGAGTTTTCCTCCCGTGGAGAACTAGAAGTTTCTCTGTTTTTTTTCAATTTCATCCAGGAGGGTTTGGAGGGCAGTCTCACTAAAATTCGGAGGTTTACTTCATGCCTCAGTGCAATGATCTTGTTCCCACTTAGGCTTTTTGTGGCAGATCCTCCAGTGAATGATCTTTACCTGTGGAACAAAATCACCTCTGAGCCTCCAGTCTAGTACGCCAACTCACTGAACCACGCATTTTACCAGTATTATGACCGAGGTTTCTCCACAGGTCACAACATCTACTTAAATGTTTACTCAGTTACCGATATAGCCAACCACATACTCTATTTTTTTATACCAGAATAAAATTCTCCAACCAAGTTTCTTTAATAAACAACAAAATTATCAGTTTATTATAAAACAAGGCTTAACTAGTAACAAAGTAAAGCATTAACACACTGATTAAAACATTTGAAAGTTCTCTTTTATAAAAATTCCCCAATTACACCCACAAGCACCCTGAAAAAGATACTGAACTTCACTCTGCAGAGGTCTATTGCAAAAAGCTGACAAAAAAACTACTTTGGCCAAATATTTGTTAATTCTTGATGAAAAAAGAAAGAAGGCATGGAAGGAAGTCAGTTGTTGCTTTTTTGGTCTGGTGTCTGGCGATGGGTCACTAGGATCGTTTAAGAAGCAGTCCGTTCTGGAGGTGTCGAAAATTATTCTAGTAGGCTTTCTAGGAGAAATGTGGCATCAAGGTTTTTCCACCAGCCCACACTTGAATCGCAGGAATTTTTTTTCAGCTCCTCAGGAACTATATGGCACCAGGGATTTTTTTTCCCACACTGGATCTTGGCAGAATTTCCTCAAAAAAGTAGAGAAGGAGATGAGCTGGGTGGTTTCTTTTCTCCTTGGCAGGAAAACACCAACTGTCTTCAAACAGTTCACACCACAACTACAACTGAAAACAACGTTCAAACCCCAAACAGTGAGTCGACCTCCTGACCTCCATAAACCTTGACATGTGGCTTCTCCGTAACCATTCTTTTTCTAGGTCACCAAGGTTTCTGCTGTTTTCTCAGCCCAAATCACAGAGGTGAGTGCCATGGACTCATACACTCTAATCAAATGAATCCATGCGTGCCTTCAGCACCACCGTGCAGACTCTGGATATCAACATGTCTGACACCTTAAATCGGATTTTCAGATACCTTAGCTTTGGTCTTACAGGCCCTCACTGATCTCCAGCACAGTGGAAGCAGTGAAGTGTGGCTGTGCAATGAGAGGGATGTTGGCACAAGGGTCATGGAAGTGGGGACTTCACTCAAAACACTTTGACTTCTCACCCAGGGCCCCCTCTCAGTCACATGCTGCCTAGTCTCCCAATGACCGAGTCTGCCCCTGCATAGACCAGGTGGAACAGTCATTAGCGGGGCTCTCACAGGCTCTAAAATCCTGAGGAAGTCAGTCAAGAGCATCTGAGCAGTCAGAGCAAGGATCTGAGCATCCTGCATCTACCTCTGCTGAAGCCCTGAAGGTTCCACTGCATAGGAGTAGCAGAAAAAGGAAGAGTAAGGCTTTGTAGTTGCACAGGGATATGCACATGGGTGTCTGAGAAAATGTTGTTTTGATAAGTTTTAATTTTTTATTTAGCTCTATGCTTTGTTCATTCCTGGTTGCTGGGTGGGAAGTGGCCTTTTAACTTATTTGATGATGAACGTGAAGCTATGAATTAATGGGTGCCAATTGGGGGGCTGTTCAAGAGGTGGATGGTTGGTTACAGGACTGTTTTGTGTCAGTGGCATTGTGGGGGAGGGGGAAGAGGGCCGTTGCAGTTTCTGCTGAAATGGGCTCGCTGATGTAACCTAAGTGAACCTTGCATTAATAAGGGCATCCCTGTCATATACGGCAGCAATGTGAGCAGCTGGGGTGCATTGCCCCCATCACCTTTATCATCCCCCTCCTCTTTGTCTTCCTCCTCATCCCTCTGAATTGTACGTGGAGGATTTGAGCTCTTTGCCTTTTTCGTCCTGCAGGTCTAATCCTTGCTGTTCCACAATATTCTGCAAAGCACAACAAACCATGGCCATTCTAGAGACCCTGGCTGTTGCGTACTGAAAAATGCCTCTAGACCATTACAAGCAACTTCAGCACACCGTTGGCCTATTCAGTGACACATCTGATAGTGATATGGCATTTATTGTAGTGCTGTTGGGCTTCAGTACTCCAGTTTCTGATGGGTGTCATGAGCTAGGTTTGCAGCAGGTATCCCTTGTCAACTTGCAGCCGCACCTTACATCTGCTGCAAGGTTCAAAGAAATCAGGCAGCTTGGACGGCTGCAGGACGAAAGCATTGTGGCAGCTGCCTAGGCATCTTATGCACACTTGCATGAAAGTCTTTCTGTGGTTGCACACCAGCTGCACATTGATGGAGCAGGACCCCTTGCAGTTCATAAATCCTTCTGGCTGTTCAGGGGGTGCCCAGGTTGCCACTTGTGTACAGTTGATGGCACCCTGCACATGTAGGAAGCCAAATACATTCACAAAGCTAAGTGCTTGCTCAATCTGGCTGGCATAATTGGTGACAATGTTGACATAATTACTGGCCCTGACAAACAACCCATCAATCGCCTATATTATGCATTTGTGGTTGGGGGATCCTGGATATATTTACAGCAGGAAGAATCCAAAGGCCAAACATTTAAGGGCCGTGGTGACTTTGGCAGCCACTGGTAACACATGGCCAGCATGTTCAGTACACAACAAGTCTTCTAGCAGTCTACAGGTGTCTCCCACCATTGGACATGACATCCTGAGCCTCCTGAGACACTGGTATTCAGACATGTCACAAAAACTGAGTCTCTGCCTATAGATCCTCTTTTGTGGGCATTGCACCTTGCAAACTGTATTTTTGTGCTGGTCCTCTATCGGCTCATTCCCTCTCTGCTGTGGAGTTACAGGTCCTGAAGCAGCAGGCTGCTGTGGGTGCTGTTGCTGTTACTATAGCTGGCCATCTTGATCCTCATCTGCGATCCAATCTAAGGCACGATAAGTGGCACCCTTCCTGTTGTAATAGATGTCACAGAAATGTTTTTTCTCCTCTGTTTAAAACAGTGTGCCTTTAAGACTGACAGTGTGCCAGCAGCAGCTGCACCTGTTTCTTAGGCCATAGCAGAAGAGATTGAAGGTCACGTGATGTACTGTAACTTTTAATTGTGGATAAAGACTGGTTTCAACCAGTTTGAACTAGAGACCAGTGAAGCGTGCTTCACTGAAAGGAGGATCCCTCTCTCTTAGCAGGAATACCTACATTTTCATGCTCTGTGTTGCCTAAGGAGAGAAAAAACCCTGGAAAAAATGAACATTTGCCTTCAAGAGGGACTGTCTTTCATTTGGTTGTGTTTGTTGGAATTCTCAGTGAAGTTTTTACTGAAAAACTACCAATTTTAGAATCCAAAAAGACCTGTGACTGTACTCCTTGTTAAAAGAACTGCGTGATGCCTGCTGCAACCGAAGTGCTTCGGTTTCCTCCCACCGCCAAAGACTTGCAGGTGATAGGTAAATTGGCCATTGTAAATTGCCCCTAGAGTAGGTAGATGGTAGGGAATATGGGATTACTGTAGGGTTAGTATAAATGGGTGGTTCTTGGTCGGCACAGACTCGGTGGGCCGAAGGGCCTGTTTCAGTGCTGTGTCTCTAAATAAAAAAAAAATCTAAATGAATGCCTTACTATTAAAAGACAGGTTAAATTCCCCTAGAGACGTCCAATGGCATCTGATTATTCTAATCTGGGACACCTCACCAACCAGGAATGTAACTCACCAGAACTTACAACCCAGCTACTTATTTTAGTCCTAAGAAATACTATTTTTAAAAAACCGTTTAACCATTGTTAGTTTTTGACTGTATGTGTGTGAAAGGGGGAGGCTTAGATTAAATAAGAAGTTACAAGGTCTTTAGACACAGAGTTATCTTAATAGTGTTAAAATTTAGTTTATTAATAAATAGTTAATTTGTTGTTGTTTAAAGATACCTGATTTGGTCTGTTTTATTCTTGCCATAGAGGGAGTGCAATGAAGATTCACCAGACTTGTTCCTGGGATGGCAGGACTGTAGTATGAAGAGAGATTGGGAAAATTGGGCCTGTATTTTCTAGAGTTTAAAAGAATGAGAGGTGATCTCATTGAAACCTGCAAAATACCTGAAGGAATAGACAGGGTAGACTCAGCTAAGATGTTTCCCCTCATTGGGGAGTCTAGAACCAGGGGACACAATTTCAAAATAAGGGGGAAGCCACTTAGGACAGAGATGAGGAGAAATTTATTTACTCAGAGGGTTATGAACCTTTGGAATTCTCTACCCCAGAGGACTGTGGAAGCTCAGTCATTGAGTATGTTTAAAGCAGAGATTGACAGATTTCTAAATATAAATGACATAAGGGGATATGAGAATAGTGTGAATTGAAGTGGATGATCAGCCAGGATCATATTGAATGGAGGGGTGGGCTCGATGGGCTGAATGGCCTACTCCTGTTCCTGTGTTTCTATGTTCCTATTTTGGGGGTTACAAAATTGTTTAATTCGGCTCATTTCCTGTAGGTGGGAAAAGTTTAATAATGTGCTATGACCTGTGGAGTAGTGGGACTGAATTGACAGTGCATTATGTCTGCCTCTGTTGTAACATAGAACAAACCTCCAAAGTGTAGAAAATAACTTCTAAATGGGACAAAGTAACCACTCAGCAAAGGTTGTGTTAACAAACCCTTTCCCACGAGCAGGTTAGAAAGCAATTGAGTATTTTCTTGCATCTTTGCCTGACTTTGCTTCAGCCCCTCTCAATTGCTGCTATGCACTCATCTTGGTTTTACGGGTGAGTTTCAGTAAGCCAGGGTACCCTGTGGATCTGACATTAAACAGTGTGTCAATATCGCTGTAATCAAGTGATTAGTATGTGGAAATTGACAACCCACCTCTCCTTTGGGAGTTGCACGTAGGCCACCAATCACACTCCAGTCAAGTGTGGACGTTGGTGGTGTGGAGCTGGCTCCTCGACGCCATGTCAAAATTGTCAGTTTTAAGCCGCAATCCACACCTAAACCACTCACTCTTCCAGATTAAAATTCAGTCCTGCATGTCACAGTAAGGATTCTTCAACATAATCGGTTAAGGAGATACACAGTTGCTTGTTCTGTTCACACAGATCAGAGATGCCCAGTAGAAAACGTGGCTGCTGTGGATATTTAATTACCGCAACTTCCAGTGCAAAATGCCAGATAAAGTTTGTGGGCAAGTGTAAGTGTAGTGAAGGACTGGCACCATTCATTTGCCACTGCCTGCAAAATATGAACCAGTGTATTTTACAGCATAAGGTAAAAATCATTTACAGACCTCTTTGGGACTCATCGTTTGCTATTCTTTATCTTAAGACAGCAATGGAGAAATCTCCTAAATGTGTCCTTTAAAAATAAACAATCCTGCCTTCAACCAAGAGAACCTACTCATTCAGTTCTAGCTGTAACAGTAATTGGAGCTGAGGGCAGGATTAAACTATCAGAAATGACCTAATTCCTTCAAGTCTTAACATCCAACAATCCTGATATGGCTAGAGCGAAGGAGAACTCTTTATTACATCCATCAGCACTGAACAGCACATATACTTTCCCTGGGTATAAACATTATGGTAGAATAACACTGATAGTTGTTAATTATCTTTTTAATCAACTCTCTGTGTGTTCCACACCTATTTACTCTGAAAGATCTCTTGTTACGTTAGTAAATAGACTACTTGGCATCAGATCTAATTAAAAAGCTTATCTAAAAGACGGAATTACTGCTGAGCCAACTTGTAGTTGCAATAACTTACCCCTCAATGGAATCTATATTGAAATTGTTGAATGTGTTGCATTCAGATTTTCTGACAATCACAGCTATTTTCTTTTGATAGCAGAATCAAGTTTAGTTGCATCTAGCTTTTTGTTAGTTCAGTTAAGGATGTTTCCACCAGTAAATATTGGATTCCGTGCTTTTAAATTCCTGCACAATGTGCACAGAAGGTACAAGTCCACTTATCTCCATGACAAATATTTATATGATTGTGGTAAAACAGAGATCTTACACGAGCTGCAGAGTGCCAGCATTTTATAAATGTACTGCACTTTCAAAATTCCAACTATCAAAACTGTGGCCCTCTGTTCACAGCAGCTACTGATTTGCTCAACCACAACCTTACCTCCACCTTTGATGCCCTAGTCCCCAATAAAACCATAACTCTCTCTTGCTCTGGCCGTTCCCCCAGTACACCCTTCAAATCTGCTCCCTTAAGTCTAAGGGATGCAGACTTGAATGGATATAGTGAATGCTTCGTTTAACCATTCGCCACGAAAGCTAGCTGGACCCCTTAAAGCACTATTGAATCCTGCTCTTGTCTGTCAGAATGGCTCACTATTCCAAGATGATCCTGAAATGCAAAGATAACCACCCCCCCCACAGCTTCTTTTCTCTACTGCAAACTGCCTTCTGAAACCCCTTTCCCCTGTCGCCTCTGTCCTCACACCTGACAACAAGCGTGAAGAGCTCATGGACTTCTTTGTTACTAAGATTGAGACCATCCAATCAGCTGTCTCTGTAAATTTCCTCCTTTCCCCTAGCCCACTGGACCAAATGTTTTCTAAAGTTCCCTCCCGCCCTAGTCCTGAACACACATTGTTCTCTAATTTTTCTCCTATCTCCTTCGATCATGCCCTTGTTACGACCAAGTCGAGAGCAACGCACTGTCAATTCAGTCCCGTCACTCCACAGGTAGCAGCATATTATTAAAGTTTTCCCACCCAACCAGAAAACAGTCAGATTAAACACTCTAGCAACCCTCAGAATGAAACAGACCAAACCAGGTATCTTTAGACAACAACAAATTAACTATTTATTAAAACTAAATATTAAATACTATTAAGATAAACCTATGTTTACCTCATGAGAGGTATAGACAGGGTGGATAGCAAGAAGCTTTTTCCCAGAGTGGGGGATTCAATTATTAGTGGTCACGAGTTCAAAGTGAGAGGGGAAAAGTTTAGGGGGGATATGCGTGGAAAGAGGGTGGTGGGTGCCTGGAACGCGTTGCCAGCGGAGGTGGTAGACACGGGCACGATAGCGTCTTTTAAGATGTATCTAGACAGATACATGAATGGGCAGGAAGCAAAGAGATACAGACCCTTAGAAAATAGGCGACAGGTTTAGAGGATCTGTATTGGCACAAACTTGGAGGGCCGGAGGGCCAAAGGGCCTGTTCCTGTGCTGTAATTTTCTTTGTTCTTTGTTCTTTATGTCTAAAGACCTTATAACTTCTTATTTTAACCTAACTTCCCCATTCACACACACACACGCAAAAATAACAGTAGTTAACCTGTTTTAAAAGAGGTGTTTTTAAAAATTAGCTGTTTCTTAAGAATAAATAAATAAGTAAAGTCTTTGTTGGTTACCTTCCTGATGGATGAGGTATTCCAATGTGAAAATGATCAAAGGCTACTCGGAGTCTTCACTTGGATTTGATGAAGCAGTCTGTTTTTTGATAGGCATTCAAACTCTTCAGCTGCAGCAGGCATCAAACAGTTCTTTCAGCGATGAGCACAGTGTTACAACCAGGTGAGAAAGAAGTCTAGGGTTCCCTTTCAGCCTTTACCATAACAGGGTTTAATTTTAAATACACTGTTGTTTAGCTTCCCCTTGGTGAATCCTTGTTTACTGCTTTCTAACTATAAGGCAAAGAAACCAGCACAAACAGGCTTTCTTAGGTTTGAAGAAGAAAAGTTGAAATTTATTATAGTTAAACGTAAACTCTAATTCGGTTGATGTTGACAGATACACGACGCGCCCATGCAAGCATGCATATGCGATACACACATGCAAATAGAGACAGAAAATAAAGTGGAAAGGTTTGAGGCAATATCTGAAGAGTTGTTGTTATGGTTCTTTGAGCTCACTGTAGAATCCTCGATTGTAGATAGATCTTCCTTTTTATTGGGGTGCAATATTCTTCTTAAAGTTTGTTCACTGTAGGAGACTTTTCTCTCTTGGGGTTCATGTGTCTTCAGTGGATTTAGAGGCTTGTGAGAAAGAGATGGGAGCAGACAGGAGAGATCTTCTCAGTCCAGGAGCAAACAGACTTTCTGCCCAAACTGTTTGTACAAATTCAAAAAACTCAGGTTGCCCAGCAAGTTAGTCATGTGACTAGCTGGTTTGACCATATCCGTTTGTGTATTTGGCCATCTTAGCAGTCCACTTGGAATGCGCGCTTCCCCACTTACAACGTCTGGCAATCAAAAGTCCATTGTGGGTTGAATATGTCAGGAAATGGCTGCTTTGTCCTTCCAAACACTGTCTGTTAATATGCAAATGTCTTTTCCAGCCATGGCTGATCTGGTTAACAAGTCTTTTCTTCACTCCAGCAACAGTTTAAAATCAAAGTTCATGACAAAATTAATGTGCCTCATTCTGTCAGGTGGGGGCCTAGCACGACAACATCAATACCAAATGGTCTCTTAAAAAGGGTTAATTCCTCTTTAGTCAATTAATTTGGCCTGTAGTTCCTTGTAGAATTTCTACTGAAAGAGAATGGACAGCTCTTTTCTCTTCAGTACGCTTTGCTGGTGAGTCTGGTTCAGACCAGTTTTTGCCAGTTTTACACACAGTTAAATTGAAACATTATACCCTGTGAGCTCTCTCTCCTGCTATTGCCTCATAACAAAATGCAGCTGTGGCACACTGTGCCCCCAGAAATCCAAAACTTCTCTCCCTGTCTTAAAGATACACTGTTTCTAACAGAGACTTATAGGCACACTGTTTTAATCTGAGGAGAAAAAAAATATAAGTCCATGACACCCTCTCTGAGCTCATCTTGTCCATGAGACCCACCTCTTGCTCCCAAAACACTATTCCAACTAAACTGCTGATCTCCCAACTTCCCTCCTGGCTCCCATGTTAACTGATATTGTTAACAATTCTCTCTCTTCAGCTACTATCTCTTTCTCCCTCAAATCTTCTGTCATCACCTCTCTGCTCAAAAAAAACCCTTGACCCCATCACCCTTGCAAACTACCATCCCATCTCAACCTCTCTTTCCTCTCCAAAGTCTTTAATAGTGTTGCCGCCTACTAAGTCTGTGCCTGGAACACCTTGTTTAAGTCACTCCAATCAGGTTTGTGACCCTGCCATAGGACCACAATGGCTCATATGAAAGGTGCAAATAATATTCTACATCATTGTCACATAGTTAAACTATCCTTCTCAGCCTGTCTGCAGACTTTGACATGGTTAATGATACCATCCTTCTCCAATGCCTCTCCACTGTCATCTAGCTGGGTGGAACTACACTCACCTGGTTCCATTCTTATCTATCTAATCATAGCCAGAGAATCATCTGCAATGGCCTCTCTTCCTGCACCCGCTCCATTATCAATGGTGTCTCCCAAGGATCTATTCTCGGCCACATTTTATTTCTCATTCATATGATGCCCCCTTTGGTGACATCATCCAAAAACAAAGCATAATTTTTCATATATACATTGATGACACCAAGCTGTACCTCACCACTACGTCTACTGACTCCCCCACTGTCTCTAAGTTAACAGACTGTCTGACATCCAGTACTGGATTAGCAGAAATTTCCTACAATTAAATATTAGAAAGACTGAAGCCATTGTTTTTGGTTCCCACTACAAATTCCGCTCCCTAGCTACAGAATTAATCCCTCTCACTGGCCACTGTCTGAGGCTGAAGCAGACTTTTCTCAATCTTTGTGTCATATTTGACCCCAAGATGAGCTTCCAACCAGACATTTGCACCATCACTAAGACCACCAATTTCCACCTCCGTAACAATGCACGACTTCAGCCGCCTTTGCTTATCTGCTGCTGAAATCCTCATCCATGCCTCTGTTACCTCTCGACATGACTATTACAATGCACCCCTGGCCAGTCTCTCACATTCTATCCTCCGTAAACTTAAGGTTATCCAAAACGTTACTCTGTCATAACTCACATCAATCCCGTTCGCCTTTCATCCCGGTGCTCACTGACCTTCATTGGCTACTGGTTAAGCAACGCCTTGATTTTAAAATTCTCATCCTTATTTTTAAATCCCTCCATGGCCTCACTCCTTCCTATCTCTGTTAGCTCCTCCAGCCCCACAACCCTCCAAGATATCTGTGCTCCTCTAATTCTGGTCTCTTCAGCACCCTTGATTTTCATCACTCCAACATTATTGGTTGTGCCTTCAGCTGCCTGAGCCCTAAGCTCTGGAATTCCTCTCCTCCTCTCTTTACGAACATATGAACATACGAATTAGGAGCAGGAGTAGGTCACTGCGCCCCTCGATCCTGCTCTGCCACTCAATAAGTTCATTCCTCCTTTAAGATGCTCCTTAAAACCTACTTCTTGGACAAGGATTTTGATCATCTGTCCTTATGTGACTTGGTGCCAGATATTGATTTATAATCTTTCTGTGAAGGGCCTTGGAATGTCTTATGATGTTAAAGGTGCTATATAAATGCAAGCTTTTGTTGTAGGCTGTGCTAATACCATCATAGCACTTTTTTATTCTTTCACTGAACTATTTTTTCTTATTTGAACTTCAGTTTCATTCTTTTTTAATATAATTGATCGAGCCCAATCTTTTTCTATTTTTTGAAGTTTGAAAGTAATTTTAGGGGTCATCTTCTCACTGTTACCCCTGGGGGATGCCTGATACCCTGGGTGCAAAGTTTAGAAAATGGTTGCATACCTATTTTTCTGTATTTCTGGGATTTCTACAGCTTTTTGGAAAGGGGAGCAGGAGGTGTACGTCCATCACAGACATGCAAATGAAGGGGGGATGAGGGTGTTCCGGGCCTCCCACTTCATTTCCTCTGGGATAATTGGCTGGGCACTCTATTGAAGGAGGTGGGAAGGAGGGACAGTCGAGCGGGGGATAAAGAGCACAGCAGCGAGTGAGACTTTATTGTGAGAGCGGCGGGAAGGAGCGAGAGCAGAGTGGGGGATAAAGAGCCCAGGAGAAAGCAAGACTTCACTGCGAGAGCAGGGGAAGGAGTGAGAGTAGAGCTGGGGATAAAGACTAAAATCTAAACTAGGAATTTCAATTGGAGTAGGGTGAAAATTAATAAAACTAAGAATAGAAGCACAAGTGGAACTAGAGGCATTAATTAAAATTCAATTAAGAAAATAATTAGTTAATTAAAACACAATAAGGATGGCTGGGCAGGTGATGTGTTGCAGCTGCAGTATGTGGGAGCTGCTGGACACCAGTATGATCCACGGCAACCACATCTGCACTAAGTGTCTACAACTCGAGGAGCTTCGGCTCAGAGTCAATGAGCTGGAGGCCAAGTTACACACACTGCGCTGCATCAGGGAGGAGGAAAGTTACCTGAACACTTTGTTCCAGAAGGCAGTCACACCCCTTAGGATAGGGTTGTCTGATTTGATCAGTGGTTAGGGACAGGAGGGTGTGACTGTGAGTGAGGCAGGTAAGGGGATCGCAAAGGTAGAAGTGGAGGAGCCTCAACCCTTGCAATTTTCCAATAGGTTTGAGGTTCTTTCAGCTTGTATGGATGAGAGTGTGGGCTTCAGGGTGGATGAGAAACTGACCATGGCACTGTGAAACAGGAAGCCAGTCAAGTGGGGGGAATAAATAGGAATGTAGTGTAGTAGGAAATAGTATCATGATGGGGAATAGACTTTGTAGCCGAGAGCAAGAGTCCAGAAGGCTATGTTGCCTGCCCGATGCCAGGGTTCGGGACATCTGCTTGGGGATGGAGAGGAACTTGCAGTGGGAGGGGGAGGATCTGGTTGTCGTGGTCCACATGGATACCAACAACATAGATAGGACTAGGGAAAGAGGTTCTGCTAAGGGAGTATGAGCAACTGGGGGGCTAAATAAAAAAACAGAACTTCAAAGGTAATAATCTCTAAATTATTGCTTGAGCCATGAGCAAATTCGCATTGGGTAAATAAGATTAGGGAGATGAATACGTGGTTCAAAGACTGGTGTGAGAGAAATGGGTGTCGATTCATGGGGCACTGGCACCAGAACTGGGGAAAGTGGAGCTGTACCGTTGGGATGGTCCACACCTGATCTGTGCTGGGAACAGTGTTCTAGCGAGTCATATAACTAGGGCAGTAGAGAAAGCGATTGTTTACATTGGTTTGCTTGACTTTGTCTACTTTCTTAATCAACTACAGTTCGAAACATGCATTCATACTCAGTAAGGAAAATTCCTGATTATGCAAGACATATAAGATCTCTACCAGTTGTCTCCCTCTATGCTGAAGAGTTGCTTCGAGTTTGCCTTTTACTCTCAGTTGTGTCCCTCCTGGACCATGCAACTGTATATCTGCCGGTTGTAAGCAATGTCTCATCACCCATGGCTCTTGGTCAGACAGTACTGTAATGCTGTAATTCCCAGGAAATCTCATGATTATTTATCATCTGGATATTAATGTACTTGATTCACTGCTCTTTGTGTGAAGGTTTTCTGCTTTGTACTGTTGAGCGAAAAAATTCTGCTCTGGCACATTTTCCCATAATGTCCAGTTTTTTTGCAATTAAAACATTTGATTTTATTGCTGGACACTGCTCCTGTCTGTGGGTCTTCCTGGCTCCAAAATATTGGCATGGTTTCCCTGCATCATGCATCTTCTTACCTGTATGTGTTTTCTTGTCCACAAAGTGTTTCTCTGACTTTGGTCTCACAAACTTTACTGACATTGGACTTCTTCTCGTCCACAGCTTGTCCTCAGATCGTAGAATGGCCCTATTCTGTTTGCAAACTTCAGCCTGTCTTACAATATGAATGGCCTTTTTCAGTGTAAGGTCTTCCATGGATTGCAGAAAGGTCTGACAAGGATTCACCAGCTATGCCGATGACGATCCTGTCTCTAACTAGTTCTGCCTTTAAGTTGCCATACTCACATCCTCCTGCCAATCGATACAGATCATTAATATGGAAATCTACCGATTCACCAATTTTCCGCACCCACTTATTAAATTTGGCTCTTTCCAAGATTTTATTGCTGTGAAGATTCAAATATTTATCAAAGGCTTGAAGTACCGCTTCAAATTTATCGGAAGCCTCGTTGATTCCTTGTTGGACAATTATGTCATCTGCAATCGCACCTACTGAGTATAAAAGGGTGTTCACTTGTTCCACTTCTGATTTGGCATGGAGTTGGGAAGGGATTCTAAACCTTAGGAACCTTTTCCTCCATAAGGACCAAATTTGTACCTGATTGGTCCTTCTTGATTGTGAAGCTTTCAGGCATTCCAAATTTTGAAGCCATATTGCCTTCTTTTAGGGTGTTCACCTTTTAAAAAATAAATTCAGTTTTTTTTTTCAGGCCTTGCTTGCTTTAATGGAGGTGTCCTCGCTGTTTTCAGGAGTTCCCTGCTGTTTTAATAGGCTATTTTAGGGTGCTCCCCTTTCTTTGAGAAATTCAGTTTGATTGTGTTTTTCAGGCTTGGTTGCTTTAATGGAGGTGTCCCTGCTGTTTTCCGTGTTTTCCCGTGCTTTTCGGGAGTTTGCTGCTCTTCGCCCTTGCATTCAGCCTGAATAAAGGATTGGGTTTTTCCCCGGGTGTTTTTTCACTTTCAGAGCACAATGCCTTGAGAGAATTACTTCAAGTTTTTCAAAGGGCGTTTAACCCAATCCAAGACTGTGATTTGGTATTGTGACTCACCAGATCGCTGGCAGGCACCATGCTTCTGTGTTGCAATCTGTATTTCTGAGCTGTGACTCACTTCACAGCCTCTTCAGCAGGTAAATAGTTTTTTTTACTGTACTGGGCCAGTACTTATCTTTGCAATTCTCGGCAGGGGTAACTTACAGTTCACCATCCCACTGCTGCAGGGTCTTCCAAACACTGACACAGAACTTAGGGAAACAGTTTTCACTGTAGGTTGGGGTTTCCCCTCAACTTGGCACATGTAGCAACTCCTATGACACTCCACCACATCTTTGTGGAGTCTTGGCCAGTCAAACTGCTGTCTTAAGCGGGCTTTGGTTTTTCGTATAGCAATGTGTACAGCCACTGCAATCTCATGGATATTCTTACTATTTCTCTCCGGTACCTGGGCAGCACCAGTGAACCACTGCCCACTCCTTGCTCTCAGGTCTGTGAGGAGAACTCCATGTCCTCATCAGTACCTCATTCCTTAAATAGTAGCAATCAGGGACTCCCTCTGCTTCACTTTCAGACTGGGCAGCCTGTGCTAACTCTCTCAATACTGCATCAGCTCGCTGAGTCTCAGCTGGGGAAAATACATTTAATTCATTCCCTGGTTCTTCTAACTTTCCAAAGAAAGTCTCAGACAGACAGACCTCATGGTCATCTGCCTGCAGTGCCAATTTAGTCTCCTCTGGGTGAGCTGGATTGATCAGGGCACATTCAGGGAAACTGCAGGGGACCGTCTCCTGCCACTGCTCTGTTTCTCTGACCTCCCGCGGTCTCTCTTTCACTACTGGGAAGCTACCACCTTCACCCCCGCCAGATCATTACCTAGGAGCAGGTCAACCCCGTCCACAGGCAAACAAGGGGCAATCCCTCCGGTCACCGGTACTGAAACTAGATCGCGCTCCAGGGCATTCTCTGCCCTCCAATACCATTCACCACCATTCTGGTGTTGACTGCACTCTCTGGGGGAAAGGTCAGGCCTTTTCCCAGTAAAAAGGATCTAATGGCCCCTGTGTCCCTGAGAATTACTATGGGCTTGCTTGCCCCACTCGAGGGGTATGGGGTTACTTTCCCTTCAGACACTAAACCCTGATAACCTTCAGGAATACTACTAACCTTTCCTGAACTTGCAGCAGTAAGCTTCCTGGGTCTAACTCTTACTGCAGTTAAAGCCACAGCTTGTTTTGCTGTGCTTTCCATCAGGGTCCCATCTTCACTGAGTGGGTGGGCCCTGACCAACCCTACAGTTTTTCACTTTAGTTTCCAGCAGTCAGCTCTTAAATGCCCTGCTTTATTACAATGGAAGCACACGGGTCTCCGAGTCTCACTCCTCCTTGAAGCACCTTTATTTTTGGCTGGAGGAGGGCCCCCTGTGTCTCCTGCTTTTCATTCCCTCCCACGACTACTTGGTCTTCTATCACCTTCCCACCCCTTTGACCTTTTCGGATTTGTGGGGGTGATGAGGAAAGGTTTTCCCCTGGGAAACTGACTTATAAATGTGAGCAAACTCATCAGCCAAAACTACTACCTGCTGGGCTCTGTGAGCCTTTTGATCCTCTACATGTGTATTTATGGAGAGTGGGAATGAGTGTTTAAATTCCTCTAACAAAATTACTTCCCTGAGATTTTCATAGCTGAGCTGTACTTTAAGAGCCCTCAGTCACTGGTCAAAAGCCAGCTGCTTACATCTCTCAAACTCCGGTTTGATTGGCTTGCTTCTTGACATTTCTAAACTTTTGGCGATAGGCTTCCGGTACTAACTCATATGCCCCGAGGATAGCATTTTTTGTCAGTTCATAATCTGATGAACTTTCATCTGGCAACATGGAATAAACCGCATGGGCTTTTCCAGTTAGCTTACTTTGTAGCAGGAGAGCCCAAGCCTCAGCTGGCCACTTTAACTGCCTTGCCAGTTTTTTGAAAGACACAAAAAACACTTCCACATCTCCCTCATTGAGTCATAGAGTTATACAGCACAGAAACAGGCGCTTCGGCCAATTGTGTCTGTGCCGGCCATCAATTTTCCAGCACTTGGCCCATAGTCTTGTATGCTATGGTGTTTCAAGTGCTCATCTAAATACTTCTTAAATGTTGTGAGGGTTCCTGCCTCGACCATCCCTCCAGGTAGTGCGTTACAGATGCCAACCACCCTCTGGGCGAAAACATTTTTCCTCAAATCCCCTCTAAACCTCCTTCACCTTACCTTCAATGGGCAGCAGAGTGGCGCAGTGGTTAGCACCGCAGCCTCACAGCTCCAGCGACCCAGGTTCAATTCTGGGTATTGCCTGTGTGGAGTTTGCAAGTTCTCCCTGTGTCTGCGTGGGTTTTCTCCGGGTGCTCCGGTTTCCTCCCACATGCCAAAGACTTGTCGGTTGACAGGTAAATTGGCCATTATAAATTGCCCCTAGTATAGATAGGTGGTAGGGAAATATAGGGATAGGTGGGGATGTGGTAGGAATATGGGATTAGTGTAGGATTAGTATAAATGGGTAGTTGATGGTCGGCACAGACTCGGTGGGCCGAAGGGCCTGTTTCAGTGCTGTATCTCTAAAATCTTAAAAAATCTAAAAAAAAGAAAAAAAATTCAATCTATGCCCCCTGGTTATTGACCCCTTGGCTGAGGGAAAAGTTTCTTCCTATCTAACCTATCAATGCCCCTTATAATTTTGTATACCTCAATCATATCTCCCCTCAGCCTTCTCTGCTCTAAGGAAAACAACACCAACCTTTTCAGTCTCTCTTCATCGCTGAAATGCTCCAGCCCAGGCAATATCCTGGTGAATCTCCTCTGCACCCTCTGCAGTGCAATCACATCCTTCCTATAGTGTGGCAACCAGAACTGTACACAGTACTCCAGCTGTGGCCTAACTAGCATTTTATATAGCTCCATCATAACCTCCCTGCTCTTATATTCTATGCCTCGGCTGATAAAGGCAAGTATTTCATATGCTTTCCTAACCACCTTATCTCCCTGTGCTGCTGCCTTCAGTGATCTCTGGATAAGTACACCAAGGTCCCTCTGACCCTCTGTACTTTCTAGGGTCCTACCATCCATTGTATATTCCCTGGCCTTGTTAGCCCTCCCAAAATGCATCACCTTACACTTGTCAGGATTAAATTCCACTTGCCACTGCTCCACCCATCTTACCAGCCCATCTATATCGTCCTGTAATCAAAGGATTTCCTCTTCACCATTTACGACACCACCAATTTTCATGTCATCTGCGAACTTACTGATCATACCTCCTATATTCACGTCTAAATCATTAATGTTGAATTTTGGGATCAGTTGGGAAAGTTTTACCAATTTGGTGCCCAGCCCTGAATTACGCTCCTTCGTACTGGCCATGCTTTCACTGGGGTTACTCTGTCACCCTCTAGTTAACTCAAGCTGCCTGAGCTCTCGCTCTTCGCATTATTCTGGTAGTTTCTTTCTCTTTCTCTGTCCTACCTCTCTTTGTCTCAACGTTCCTTCTGTAAGGCTCTTTCTTTCTCTCTCTCCTTTCTCTTGCTTTCTTTCTCCTCTAATTCAAGTTTCCTCTGTTTCAATTGTATCTTTGCTAGCAGTGCCCTCCTGGGGTTTACTTCTAACCCTGCTTCTGCTTCTTCAGATCCAAGGGAAAAATGGTTGGCTATTAGCCTTAGGAGTTCAGACGCCCTAGCCTTGCCGCATACAGTGATCCCACATTGCTCAGTCATTTTCCTCAACTCCTCCATTGACAGTGCTTTTAACTTATCCCAACTTACTTCACCCTGGCTTGGAGAGCTGCTAGCTTCAGTCGCAGAGATGTTATCCTCACACACACAACCACAAGAATCCTGTATTGAAATATTTTCTCTTTTTGTTTGGGATCAATTTGACTTCCAATTTCCTCATTTGTCTGTGGGTCAAATCCAGGATGCTAGATGCTAAATTTCTGTTATGACCAGGTGAGAAGGGGGTCTGGGTGTTCCCTCTCAGCCTTTGCCTGGTTTAACCATAACAGGGTTTAATTTTAGAAACACTGTGTTTCTAGCTCCCCCTCACTGAATCCTTGTTCACTGTTCCAATTGTAAGGCAAAGAAATCAAACAGTTTTCCTTAGATTTAAACAAGAAAGGTTGAAGTTCATTAATCTTAAACTCTAATTCGGTTAACGACTATGAATATGCGACGCGATCACACTAGCGTGCATACGCGATGAACACACACGCAGATAGAGACAGAAAAAGTAGAAAAGAATAAAGGGGTAAAGTTTGAGGTAATATCGGGATTATAATTACAGTCCTTTAAGTTCAATGTGGAATCTTTAGTTGCCGGTAAATCCTGCTGTTCGTTGGGGCCCAGTTCACGCTTCAACTTGCTTCGATGCTGGAGTCTTTTCTGTCTTGAGATTTAGGTGTCTTCCGTGGTCCGGTGGTTGGAAGAAAGTGAGAGAGAGAGACAGCCAGGAGAGAGGCTTCCTTGTTCTAGCTTCAATTTCAAACACTCTTCTCAATTCAAAATGTCCTGTGTATAGTTCAAAAAACCTGGACCAGCCAGTTAGTCATGTGACCAGCTGATTTTACCAGTCCTGTCCTTGTGGATTGCGTCATCTTAGCAATCCCTGGAATGCACTCCCATAAACCTTCAATGTATGGTGATCAAAATCCATTAGTGTTAATTGGATCAAGGAGTAGTGCTTTGTCTCCACAAGCAACATCTCTTAGTATGCAAATGTCCTCCAGTCAAAAGTCTGGTGATCTTTTAACAAGTCACTTCTTCACTCCAGCAACAGTTTAAAAACAATGTTCATATGGTGAAATTAATGTGCCTCATTCTTGGCAGGTGGGGGTCTGTATGACATTACCGACAGATAGGAAATGATCGGATTAGTTTCCTTTTTCACCTCACAACTGACCGCAGACACACTTTTTTTTGTTAGAATTATGCTTTAACCCCTTGAGCATTTTAATGGTCAGTAGACACAAATGACAGGTTTTCTTGCAGGTTCAAAGAAATATAAATGTTTATTGAAAAATGAAACCCCCCCAAAAATTCGCAACTTCACCCACACACACATATATACACAAACATGCACAATCACGAATAAAGATAGAGATTAAAAGATAGTATGCATTTTGGTCTGGTCTTTTAAAAAGAGTTTGTTGTGAAACCTTAAAATAAAAGCAAAATACTGCAGATGCTGGAAACCTGAAATAAAAACAAGAAATGCTGGAAATACTCAGCAGGTCTGGCAGCATCTGTGGAGAGAGAAGAAAAGTTAACATTTCAAGTCAGCGACTCTTCATCAGAACTGGCAAATATTAGAAATGTAAAAGGTTTTAAGCAAGTAAAGCAGGGGTGGGGCAAGAGATAACAAAAAGGTGTTGATAGGACAAGGTCACAGAGAATAACTGACAAGAAGGCATGGAGCAAAGGCAAACAATATGTACTGAAAGACAAAGCGTTAGTGCAGAGAGGGTGTTAATGGACAGAAAAATGAACAGCTTGGTCCCAAGCACAAACATGAAAAAAACAGTGGGTAGGCACAATAGAAACAAACTAAACAAACTAAAATAAAATAAACACATAAAAAAGAAAAAAAGAAAAAATAACTAAAAATAAAATGGTGGGCCCGTCATGCTCTGAAATAATTGAACTCAATGTTCAGTCCGGCAGGCTTGCTTTGATGTTCACTAGAACACTGCAGCAATCCCAGGACAGAGATGAGAGCAGGGGGGAATGTTGAAATGGCCAACAACCGGAGGATCGGGGGCATGCTTTCGGACTGAGCAGAGGTGTTCCGCAAAGCAGTCACCCAATCTGCGTTTGGTCTCCCCACTGTAGAGGAGACCACATTGTGAGCAGCAGAAACAGTATCCTAAGTTGAAAGAAGTACAAGCGAATTGCTGATTCACCAGAAAGGAGTGCTTGGGGTCTTGGATAGTGAAGAGAGAGGAGGTAAATGGGCAGGTAATACATCTCCTGCAATTGCAGGGAAAGGTGCCATGGGAAGGGAACGAGTTGGTGGGTGTAATGGAGTAATGGGCCAGGGTGTCGCAGAGGGATTGATCCCTTCGGAATGCTGACAGGGGAGGGGAAGATGCGTTTGGTAGTGGCATCACGCTGGATGTGGCGGAAATGGCGGAGGATGATCCTTTGGATGTGGAGGCTGGTGGGTTGGAAAGTGAGGACAAGGGGAACACTGTCGCGGTTCTGGGAGGGAGGGGAAGGGGTGAGGGTAGAGGTGCGGGAAATGGGCCGGACACAGTTGAAGGCACTGTCAACCACAGTGGAGGGGAATCCTCGGTTGAGGAAAAAGGAAGACATATCAGAAGCGCTGTCATGGAAGGTAGCATCATCAGAGCAGATGTGTCGGAGACGGAGAAACTTGGAGATGGAGAAACTCGGAGAATGGAATGGAGTCCTTACAGGAGGCAGGGTGTGAAGAAGTGTAGTCGAGGTAGCTGTGGGAGTCAGTGGGCTTATAATGAATATTAATAGACAGCCTATCCCCAAAGATGGAGACAGAGAAGTCGAGGAAGGGAAGGGAAGTATCAGAGATGGACCATGTAAAGGGGAGAGAAGGGTGGAATTTAGAAGCAAAGTTGTTAGAGTTTTCCAGTTCAGGGTGGGAGCAGGAAACGGCACCGATACAGTCATCAACGTAGTGGAAAAAGAGTTGGGGGAGGGGGCCTTAGTAGGAACAGCTCTTCTCAGTCCGACAGCATGACCCCAAGCTTCCAATTGCTGGCCATTTCAACATTCCCCCCTGCTCTCATGCTCCACGTCTCTGTCCTGGGATTGCTGCAGTGTTCCAGTGAACATCAACGCAAGCTCGAGGAACAGCACCTCAATTACCGATTAGGCACGCTACAGCCTGGCGGACTGAACATTGAGTTCAATAATTTCAGAGCATGAATGGCCCTCCTCTTAATTTTAATTTTTAGTTATTTTTCTTTTTTATGTGTTTATTTTATTTTAGTTTGTTTAGTTTGTTTTTACTGTGTCTACCAACTGTTTTTTTTCCATGTTTGTGCTTTTAGCCAGGCTGTTCAGTTTTCTGTCCATTAACACCCTCTCTGTACCAATGCTTTGTCTTTCAGCACATCATTAACATACCGTTTGCTTTTGCTCCATGACCTCCTGGTCAGTTATTCTCTGTGACCTTGACCTATCAACACCTTCTCTTTTGTTATCTTTTGCCCCAACCCCGCTTTACTTGCTTAAAACCTTTTACTTTTCTAACATTTGCCAGTTCTGATGAAGGGTCACTGACCTGAAAAGTTATTTCTGTTTCTCTCTCCATAGATGCTGCCAGACCTGCTGAGTATTTCCAGCATTTCTTGTTTTTTATTTCAGATTTCCAGCATCTGCCATATTTTGCTTTTATTTGAGTGTTTAATTCACTGCCACATCTCTTCCAGGAATGCCTACCTTGAAGAAGTTCTGCTCTTCTCTCCGACGGGATTTTCATTTGTCTCTTTTACCTTGTTCACCTTCATTGCTTTCTATTTCCCTCCTGGTATTTGATAAAGTGTCTCCCAAAACTCATTTTGACAGCGACATCTCCTTCCTCAGTGATTCTCCAGCTCCGACTTATTCCACATGGATTCCAACTGCAGTTTCACTCATCATGCTTTGAATCCGCCCAGGATTACAGGTATCTCCGAGAAATACAACGTTCCTCGGACTGCTACTCTCGCCGCATCCTGAGATCCACATTCAGTGCTATGTGCCGCCACATGCACACACTGGACCTCTCTCTCCAGCAGCACCGTCTCACCTTATCTCAAAGCTGTTCTACTCCGCAGTTTCATTTCATCTTTCATCTCATCCGACGCATTAACAAAAAACTTTTTTTCTTCATTTCAGGAACGCAAGCTCCAGCAGCTGATGGGGACTAATATCCCTCCAGATCCTTCTTTCCCTTCACTTCCCTCTGACCTCACCCCTTCTGATCTGACCCCTTGCCGTGTATTCACTATACCCTCTGACCTCTTCCTCTCTGATGCTGAACGTTCTGTACTCAGTAAAGGACTCAGTTTTATCCCCTTACGCCCCACCTCAATGAATTTCATGCTCAGCATGACATTGAGCTCCTCTTCCGTCGCCTCCACCTCCGGGCTCACTTCTTTGATCAGGAGTCTTTTCTGTCCACCCTCCCAAAGCACTTACCTTCCACACTTGACATTCTCCTCCCCCCACCCTCCCCCCCCCACCCCACCCCCACAAAACTGAACATAGTGCACAGGTCACCCCATCCCCTACACTAATGATGTAAATTTGACCTCGCTCCCACCCACTTCTCCATCAATGTGGTGCCTGCTTTCCCCAGACAGGAAAGTGAAGGCGCGTGAGTGCCAGCCACCGCTCAGTAGAACGTGGCCCGATGGTAAGATTGGAGTCAATTTTATTTAAATATATGCATTCTGCTAATTTGAATGCTTTAATCCAGATCCCGTTGCCCAGCAGTTGGAGAGGGGGTGCGGGACAGATGGCTGCCACGGAGCCTTGCTACTCCCAGGAAAATAGGACCCGGCCCTCCCAGCATTGCGCACTGTGGCGGCCTACTGCTGGAATGATCTTCTAGCACCCCCTGCCAGAGAGCCCAACATCGAGAGCTTTGTTAAATCATGGCCAATATCTCTGAATGTGTGACCATTGCAAACAATGGTGTTCGAATGTTGCTCATCTTGATAAAGTGGCATTTAGTCACATCTACTATCCAGAGTTTGGGTCTGGAGACGCAATGTCTATAAAGGTTATTGCTCGTCCAATTGGTTGAAAAGGTGGCCATTATCATGCAGTGGGACCATTAGCATTTCGAATGCTTTCTTCAAGGCTGGTCCAGACATGATGATCGTTTCAGTCATTACAGGGGAGGTCACCTGACCTCTTACTCCATTTAGTCTGTTAGCAAAAAGCGTGATCATTTTTTGGAAGGTTAATTCATCAGTTCATTTTTAATAGTTCATTATTGCTCATTGCGTGAGCATGAGCGTGACACAGCCAAATAAAATCCAGGTTTGGATGTAAAATGCTTCTCTCCAATTGCATTGCTAACACAGTAGAAACACAGAAATGTGCACCCAGTGCAGAGGAATAGAAGGATATTGTCAAATAGGTAATTATATTGTAAATCACTGTCTTTTTATAATGTAATTTTGTTTCACTCGGGAAACATTTAAATACTGTTTATTGTACCTTGGTATTTAAGATTTGTACTCTGGCATTTCAGATTTACTTTCTCAGTGTGTAATACTTCATGTGGCATGAGGTATATAAGATTCTGCTTTGCAAGTAATGTGCACATGATGCCTAATATTTCACACTGTTGTCAAAATATTCCTTCAATTGAAATGTACTTGAATCAGGTTGTCACTAATTCCTCAGCAATCCACCTGTAGGAACTACTGTACAGGTTGCTGTAAATTCTCATCATTCACAGCCAGCACTTGGATCTTGTTTGTTTGTGATCTCTTGCTGGATCCTGCTATGGATTGCTATGTAGTATATAGCACATCACTTCAGCTGATGCATGCTATGAGGTTCTAGCAAAGACTAATAAACCAAAGTTACTGCTTTAATGTCCAGGAGGGTTGATGAAAAGCAGTTCAAATCTTGTCTCTGGTTGTCTCACTATTGTTGGAGGCGGGTGCAATGCAATAGACAAAGAAGTCAAGGTCTCCACCCTTAGCTGAAAAATAGGCATCTTTGCAGATTCTGTTTGACTAAAGTGCATGGCAAGACTGCCTAGAGATGCCATGAGAAGACCAAAGACATTTCCGTCACCTGGAGAAACATATTCTAGTTTGCATGCACAGACATATAAAGAAAATGAAAATCCCTGCATTTGGTTAACTGGAAGCCCCTATATTTTGATGAATAACATCCTGTAGTTTTGGATATCTAACCATAATCTACAATCTCAGCTTCATGTCTGGCTATTTCCTTTTTCTGCACATACATAAAAATCTATCAATCTTCATGAAGCATCTGTCACTGACTTAAAGTGGAAGGACAGGGGTGGGGGTGGATTTTCGATGAATACTTTTGGTGTTAAAGAGATTTGGGGTCTTAGGTTGAAAAGCTGGTTTAGCCCACGTTTAGACCAAGCTGCCATCTTGGTAAAGGAGATGAAGTCCGCACTAGGAATGGTTGCCTGGAGGCTTACTAAGTGGCTGATTGCCACACAAAATGTCTACTAGTGCTCATTAAAGACACTGCAGGGCATTTTGATGGCTAACACTGCAACTAGTGCCCTCTCCTAACAGCGACCAGTTGATGTTGATTTCTAGCACTTCTTGTCAGGCTATTCACCACATTAAGGGGTATTTCATGGTTATTCCTGCTGGCACTTGAAGAAGATTTCTTAAACACATGAGGTGATTTTCTGGGACATGTTATCCAAGACTTCAGCAACATTTATTCTTAAAATACTCTGAGGACTTCATTTCAAAAGAGTAGGTGAATACTGTGCTATTCCACCTTATTGGACACATTGTATCAGTCACTAGGAGAAAGAGAGTGCTTGATTGTGGGAATCTTGCTCTGGGTCCTGCTTAACCTGGGTGAGGAATGGGAGGGGGACATGGGGCCAGGCAGAGCAGCACCGGCTGCTGCAGGAGAGAGGAACAGGAGGGTGAGCCCGGGGTAGAGAACATCCCTCCTCCTTTGGTCCTCCTCCACCGGTGCCGCAGCCCTCTCCCTTCTTCCCTGAGCTATCCTGAAACATGCAGCTGTGTGCCAGCCAGTGCACTCCACACCTTCAGTGGAAGTGCATGTGAGGAGCCCACAGATACTGCTTGACAAAAAGTGCACCTATTCACTTGAGTGCCAGACCAGCAGGTTTCTGGTTAGCATCTCCAGGCAAATTAATCAGAAAATAGGACCAAAATTGTGTGCTAAATCTGGACTTTCAAACTAGCATGTCTTACGAGCACCCATTTAATTCCTGTTTTCACTGTTTGGCCAAAATAAACTCCATAATGTATTGGGTGGAGCCAGGATTATCTCCTCATGCATTGAAAGTCCAATAGGAAAGATAAATGAATTGTACAGCCACAGGAAGAGCAGTAGGTAACTTTTCGCAAAGTTCAGGCTACATTTTCACACAATCCTAGTCAGAGGTGTATTGTGCCAACAACATACAATTTTCTTGGGTCAGTTTGTTTTGGTAATGATTCACACCACCCAGTGCAACTTTGGTCCTGTACCGGAGCCAACCTAACAGGCGGGTGGGAAGGGAGAACATGGAAAACCACAATTTTGCTGAAATTTACACTTAAAAGTAAATGTCCACACAATTAGGGTTCCCACAGCTGTAGATAAGTTTACAGATGATTTCAACCAGACGGCAACCTTTGTCGAGGGGTGAAAAAGAAGAGAGGAAGAAGTAGTAGCAGGCAAAAAAAGAGTGAAAAGGAGTACAATGTGGAGGCATGATACAAATTGTGGGCGAATAACCATTGCACATCACTGAAACGTTGGCCGGAATTCTCTGGGCCTTTTGGGCACGGGCTCAGAGGTGGGGTTGGGTGGGGGGGGGAAGGCGTCATTTCCACATTTTCCTGCCAGCAGCCAACATGACATGAGGACATCATGCTTAGACGAAGAGGGGAGGTAATTAAGGCAATTAATTGGCCAATTGAGAGCAATTTTGTGAGGCTTTTTGAATTTTGCAAACGGCGCATGTGAATCTCGGGGCTTCAGAGCCTCACCCGATAAAAGAAGGCGGCGAGAAAGTGGAAGCTCAGCACTGCCATACTTCAGCAGCCATTGAAAGAGGCAGCGTGGTGTGCCAGGGAGAGTGCAGCAAAGAGGGCAGCGGCAAACAAAGGCAGGAGGGGGTGAAAAGGTGCCAGAACAGCGGGGATGTACCACCAGACTCCCATCAGGGCAGTGGCACTAGAGCAGATGAAATGGGTGGGGGAAAGGGTGAGGCGGGCAGAGTTTGCATAAAAGGCCTTGCACACTGAGAGGCCACCTCCCATGGGCCTCATTCAGCCAGGCTTCGGGGCCCCCGTTGTGGAGGAGGAGCAGCAGAGACAGAAGGCGCTCCAGCCACAGACAGCAGGGTATCAGCTACCTCAGGGCCTGCCTCAGCTACTCAGGAGAAGGGGACAGAAGGGCACACGACCAGTGTCCTGAGTGCAGAAGAGGATACCTTGCAGAGAGGGTCTAACGTCTGAGGTTCAATTATCTGCAAATATCCGAGTGGCAGTGTATCCGAAGACTGCGCCTCTCCAGGAAGGCCATCACTGATCTGTGTGCCATGCTGGAGGAACAGCTGAGCCCCATGGGAGGTGGTGGCCACCCAATGTCAGTGACACTGAAGGTTAGCATGGCACTCAACTCCTACGCCTTTGGATTTTTCCAGGGATCCATTGGATTTATGTGTGGGATCCCGCAGTCTGCAGCTCATCGATGCATCAAGGTGGTGACCAAAGCCCTGTTCAAGAGGGCCGGCGAGTATGTCCGTTTCTGCACTGATTCAGACAGTCAAGTTGGGAGAACCACTGGTTTGGGGCCGTTGCTGGATTCTCCCAGGTTCAGGGTATGATCGACTTCACTCATATGGCCATCAAGGCTCCTACAGACTAGCCTGCGGCTTTCATCAAAAGGAATGTCTCCACTTACTCAATGTCCAACTGGTCTGTGACAACCTCAGAAGAATTCTTTAGGTGTGTGCATGGATCCTGGGAAGCAGCAAAGTGCCTCCCTTCCGCGGCAGTCTCAGGTACCACAGCACTTCAGGACCTCACGCACCTTGAGGGATGGATACTCGGAGACAAGGGCTATCCACTGAGGACATGGCGACTAACGCCTGTGAGGAACCCATGCATGGATGCAGAAGGGAGGTACAACGCCTGCCATGGGCAACCCAGGGGACCATCGAGCAGGCCATAGGCCTTCTTAAGATGGGATTCAGGTGCCTTGATCAATCTGGCACATGGTGGACCCATGAGCACCATGCCTTGCATGTGCCAGATGCACCCTTGTGCCCCTGCAGTCAGCCGTTCACTCTCTTGGGTTTGCATTCCTGTTTCACAATCAGCAGTGGAGTGGCTACCATGCTGCCTGCCAGTTCCAATGCCTCCTCTTCCCTGGGGTAGGAGTAGACAAGAACGGGTACCCCTCCACTGGTCTTCACCCATTCCTTCAGGTTATGGGCAGTCTTCTCCTGCAAGCGGAAAGATGAACACTGTTAATCTCTCCACAGAGACAAGCACAACCTCTCTGCTGGTTGCAGCCTGGCAGGTCATGATGGGGGCACACGAATGCCTCCTGCATGCAGCCACTCTTGAGGGACCTTGTTGGGGTCAGCAATCACAGATGGTGCCTCTCACCGAGATGCAGCCTTGCCTTTGCAGGATATGCTGCTGCCTGACCCCTATGCCAATGACTGGGTGGTCACTCCCTCACCCTCCAGGATTGTCACCTGCAAGCCCCAAAGGGAAAAGAGATATGGAGTAATAATCTTGGTGGACTGAATAATGCAGCTCTTGATCCAGTTTCTGGGGTTGGCCCCATGGCTGCTGACCTCCTCTGCAATATCAGTCCAGGCTTACTTGGTCAGTCGGGCTGATCTCCTCCTCCCATGCCTGGGGAAGAGGACCTCCCACCTTTCCCTTGCAGCCTGGTGGAGAGTCTGCAGGGAGGCATCACTGAACCGTGGGGTCACCCAGGTCTTCCTTCTGCCATTCAGGCTGCAGGTTTCCTTAAATCTCTCAGCATTCCAGGGCAGTCCCCATTACATGCAGTGCCAGCAGCCATTTAAAGATGGTGCCAGCACCTGGCCTCACCCAACGCTGCCTCCCATCCCACCTCCACAGTCTCAGTGGTTGGTCCCCACGCCTGCCCACTGTTAATTGGCTGGCTGCTGGAAAATCGCCTGTGGCTGGCTGATCCCTGTTAAACAGAAGTGTCAGCTGCTTCCGGTCCTGACGTTGGGACCTGCGGCCTAGCTAGCATCATACATGATATACAGTATGAGCCAGGTGTGTGCAGGGGTTATCCTCTATGGCATTTCTTGGTACAGTTCCCTTAGAGTAGCAAAGCAGTAAACCTGAGACGTAAAACAGAAGAGTTTTAAGTGATGTTCACAGCCGCTGACTGTGCTGTGCCCATATTGCAGCTCGGCTGCAGGAATCCTAAGAGTAAATGCCAAAACACAATGGGTTTCCTGCTGACCTGAAGCCTGTAGAGGCAGTTATCATCTGTCACTGGCAGGCAGGTACGCAGAAACCTGCAGCACAGTTGATTAAATAATGGCAGGCGTGACCAGTGAGACAAAGGCATCTCCTTATCTTCCTGGCAGGCCTTCTTTCACCTTGTATCAAACTTACCATAGGCCAGGATTTTGTCTTGGTGATGGGATCTCTGGGGATAGCACGCCAAATCAAGTGCCAATTAGGTACTAAAGAGTACAGCAATGGGCCTTCCCCGGGATCAAGGACCCCAGCAACGGATGCCCTGCCTGCTGAGAGCTACCGGACAATCAGAGGCTTGCAGCTCTTTTACTGAGCAGCGCAACCATGGAGGCGGTGGCTGCTGCCGGTAATGGACTCACCTGAAGCCCTGAGGCCACAGGTAAGTCATAGTGGAAGGGGTTTCACAGGGTGGTGGTCGCACCAGAGGTGGGTATAGGGGGGTTTGCAGCAAGGGCATGGGGGTGGTTCTCATTGGGACACCCCCCCCCACCCCCCCCATTCTTGATGCTGTGTCCCTTGTTCAGGCACTAAGTGCCTTTTAACGAGGGACCTTCCCCGGAGTCAACAAACCACCCACATGGGTTTGCTTGGCGTGCGCCCTGTATGGGGATCCCTGGGCTGGGCTAAGTCCAGCGGTGGGATGAGGACCTTAACTGGACATTAATTTCCCACTTAAGTGCCTCAATTGGCAGTGGTGTGGGAAGGCCGTTCACAGGTCTACCCGCCTGGACCCAATTTGGATGGAGGCAGGAAGGTGGCGGGGTCTCCCCCCGGTCGATTATATGCTCTCCCCGCCTCCAAATGCACCTTGTGGGAGAGCATAAAATTCCCCCCATAAAGTGTAGCATGTCCCTTAAGGATGAATTCCGCAAATTCATATGCTTAAAAAAAAAAGAAATATTCCAAACTTTAATGAAACAACAAAGTAATTAAACGGTACTGTAAACATTGTAGCCAAAGTACAATCCTAATGCTATTCCCCCTTGACAGTGCCATCACACACAGCTCTTCTCTTGCACATTCAAATGAGCTTTTTAGAAAAAGTACAATTTATTCTGCATCAGTGTTAATGAGCGAGAAGACTGAAGACAGGGTGCAGCAAATCTCATGGACTACACCTCTGGTGAGTTGAAAACTCATACACATTGCCTTTCTGATACTACCTGGTAATCCAATTTTGACCAAAGCAAAAATATAAAAGCAAAATACTGCGGATGCTGGAAATCTGAAATAAAAACAAGAAATGCTGGCAATACTCAGCAGGTCTGGTAGCATCTGTGGAGAGAGAAGCAGAGTTAACGTTTCAGGTCAGTGACCCTTCTTCAGAACCAAAGCAGTTGTACTGGATTATGCGATGTCCCTGTGATATTTCCTGCTGCTTGATTTAACTTCATATTCATTCTGCTTTTCCTCTGACATGGCAGCTGATGCCCTCCACATTCCTTGTGGCAATAATTCATTCCTCTGATGCCAATAATAAACTTAGTCTTAATCACATCTATAGCAGACAGGACAAAACATATAGTGCTAATTTGGACTTTTCTGATGGTTCAGTGAATTTCCCATGAGGCTAAAAATGTCCAAGGTTTAATCCCTGGTCTGCACTGAGTTCAATGATCTGTGGTGGGCCAGTTAAAGATGAAGCCCTGAGGCCACAGGTAAGTCACAGTGATAGACAGGTGAAAGAGGATGAAATCAGCTAAGGCTCCGATCACCATTACCTGGCATCTTTCCTGAAGCCTGTGTGTAGAAGTTGAATGATGATGAATGGGGCCCGGCTGTAATTGGTTGAGTAGCCCGCCAACAACCCTCACTGTTACGACACATAAATGTCTTCTTGGATGAGGTTTGCTACTATAAACTACACTCCAGATAGCAGTGAGCATATCCAGGAGAGAAAGGGAGAGGCAAAATGAGCAAGAAGAAAAAGATGACAATCCAGCTAAATCAAATGAGATCCAGCCTTCCTCCTTAACTGCTCAGTGACAACCCCCTGAGTTATCTATTCCTGATTAATGTGAATATCAGAAAAAAAATCAAACAGAAAATGCTGGAAATACTCAGCAGGCCAGACAGCATTTGTGGAGAGATAAACCGAGTTACTATATCAGGTCGGTGACCCTTTGTCAATAATCTGCAATATTAACTGTTGCTCTTTCTGCAGATGCTGCCTGACCTGTTGAATATTTCCAGAATTGCTGTTTGTATTTCAGATCTCCAGCATCCGCAGTATTTTGCCTTAAGTAGAAGAACTCAGTTGCTCTTTGATCTAATTCTTATTAGAACCTAGATCCATAGTTTAAATTACTTCATAAGTGCAGAGTTGAATCCTTTGAGGAACGTACCCAACCTTTTGAAAACATTTTTAAAAAGCTTATGATAAATTACCTCACAAAAGAACTATTAGGTATATTTTGCATCGACACTTTGACTTTAAATGGGAGCTGTGCTCCTCAGACACTGTACTGGATTTAATTCTGGATAAAAATAAATCCTTATCAAATCTAAAGACACTTGCATTTATATTCCACTCAAGAACTTACATATCCTAAATTATTGTCAAGCGCTGCATGATATGGAGAATATAGAAGTTAAAGGACCCTGAAGTTGTCACTTTACTTCAAAAATAGATAATTCACAAATTCTGCAAACAGTCTCTCTCATGTAAATTGAGGGGTTCAGGTGACATCAAAACCCCAAAAAATGAACCATCCGAAGTTGCTCATTGTATTACATCCAAAAACTCACAATACTGTTTTTTTTTTCCGGTACTATGCTGTAATACCCATGATGTCATGATTAAGTTATTTTGATACTTGTCAGTAATTGCCAATGCTTTGGAATTTAGAACTGCTGAAAATGGTTTATTGAGACAATTTGTGGAACAAGAGGCAGGCCTGAATGCTATTTGGAGACAGTGAACATGTTTTGCAGTGTGATATTAAGAATAATAATCACAATCTATACAGTACTTAGTTTGGAGTGGGTAACAAGGCTACAATACTTTGAGATTCAGATAACATAACATCTCAGGAAGGCATGAAATCCAAAGTAGTAGATTGATGTAATTTGAATCACATGATACGGGCCCAGAAATTCGATCACCAATTGACAGCTAAGATTTCAATATGGTGGGCAGCATGCTGGTGCATATCACATGTTGGAAGTATATCGCCTGGTATATTGGATCAGGCTGCTCCCTGGGTCTCCAAGCGGTGTGCTGGAATGATCCAGGATGTTTATATAATTATATTTAAAGACTTGTCCTACTCTGGCTGAAGGATCCTTTTGTCAAGCCCAATACCTGACCCATCATGTGATAAACTCACTGAGCAACTCATGGCATCGCAGTCAGTTTGGACCCTGCAAGAGCATGCTTAAAGGGCTCATCCCCTCTATACAAAGTAATTACTGGTTTGTACTGTAGGCTGCTATGTAATTTCTGGGCTTTTGTTTTACTATATTCTGCATTCCACAAGTGAATTTTAACTTTTGGAAACCAATTTTAAGCTGAACTACTTTAGTCTGCTTTAGAAATTCTAGTTATGGGAAGCCTGGTATGACTGCCTTTGACGCTAGAGTAGAAGGTGGAGCAGTGAAGAAAACTTCAAAGAGCAGGAGTTGGGAGAAGGAGGAGCGCATTGTGCAAGAGACCGTACCTTTTGTTAGCTCTTCTCATACCTCAACTTCACTGAAGTACAACGCATGAGGTGCCTTTGCTTCACCAAAGAGACTATTGCAGAGCTATGTCATCTGTTTCAACCTGAACCAAGGCATAGATAGCACTGCCTGTGGCTGTCAAGGCCACCATGGGCCTTAGATTTTATGCCATGGGGTCATTCCAGGATGCAGCAGGTGATATTAGCGGCATATTGCAGTTTGTTGTGCACTGCTATATCTGGGAGGCCACAGAAGCTCTGTACAACAGGAAGAATATGTACATCAAATTCCCTACGGACAGAGCAAAGTAGGATGAGCGAGCACTAGGTTTTTCCCACATTGTAAGCTTCCACAGAGTCCAAGGTGCCATAAACTGCACTCACATTGGCCCATGGTCCCCTCCTTTTTCTCAGTAACATTATCTGAAAACACTAGATTAAGTTCCACGTACATACTGACAACACACAGCTCTAGCTCACCATCACTTCTTTTGACCCTCCACCTGATCTGTCATGTGGCTTGTTCAACATCCAGTACTGGATGAGCAGAAATTGCCTCCAATTAAATGTTGGGAAGACCGAAGCCATTGCCTTTGGTTCCCAGCACAGATTCCACTGATTCCATCCCCTCCCTGGCCACAGTCTGAGCTTGAGCCAGACTGTTTGCAACTTTGGATCTTGAGCTGAATCTCCAACTGCACATTTCCTCAATTACTCAGGCCACCTACTTCTACCTCCGTAATGTCATCCATCTCCTCCCCTGCTTCAGCCCATCTGCTCGTGAAACCCTCATCCAAGCCTTTATTGCATAGAGATTCGATGATTCCAATGTTCTCCTGGCTGGCCTCCCACATTGCACCCTCTATAACCTTGAGCTCATTGAAAACTCTTAACTCTTACTAACTTCCATTCCACTTTCACCCCTGTGCTTGCTGATGTACATTGGCTCCCCAGCCAACATGCCTCAAATTTCTAATTCTCATCCTTCTGTTTCAAAGAAGAGCAGGGGAGTTATCCCCGGTGTCCTGGACAATATTTATCACTCAATCAACATTGCAGAAACAAATTATCCAGTCATTATCACGTTGCTGCCTGTGGGAGTTTGCTGTGTGCAATTTGCCTGCTGCATTTCCTACATTACAACAGTGACTACACTTCAAAAGTACCTCATTGGCTGTAAAGTGTTATGAGAAATCCAGTGATTGTTAAAGGAGCTATATAAATGCAAGTCTTCCTTCTTTCTTGCATATCTGTCCATGGCCTCTCCCCTCCCTATTTCTGTAACCTCCTCCAACCCTTCAACCCTTAAGATCTCTGCACTCTGTCCTCTTGTGCATCCCCTCTTTTCATTGCTCCACCATTGGCAGCTGCGCCTTCAGCTGCCTGGGCCTTAAACTCTGCAGTTCATTCCCTAAACCTCTCCACCTCTATGCCTCCCTCTTCTATTTGAAGACATTCCTTAAAACCTACCTCTTTCAACTGAACTTTTGGTCATTGAGAGTAGGATTTAATTCTAATTGGCCAGGAAAAAAGTAAGCAATTCTAATTGGCAGAATGTTTTGGGTAGGATAGAAATGAGAAGTGAAAAAGAGGGTAATGTATGACGTGACTCTGCGTGATGTCTTCTCCACCCTTGCCACTCACCACAGCTATAATTCACATACTGCCCGTGATGTCCAGCAGATCCTCCTTAAGTGGAGAGTAATGTGCAAGCTCCCTTTGGCTTCTTTGATTGTCTTCTGCTGCCTCATATTACGTGAGCCAACTTCCTGTTTCGAAAGAGAGAGAGTTAGTATGGTTGTTATAAAGGGTTCTCTAGTTCTGAAAGGCAACTGATATAGTGTGCACGCTGAGAGAGAGAGAAAAGCAGCAAGTTGTTACCAGGATGGGAACCTGGTCATCTGCAGGAAAGTGGTCCAGTGTGAAATGAGAAGCAGTCGGCAGAGAAGTGAAATGCTTAGTCGTCGCCGCCACGTCAAAGCAGAATGTTGTAGTCTCTGTGGTCAGGACAGCAGCTGTATGCGTGTTTGGAATAAGGAAAGCTAGAGTTTGACTATGGCCAACTTGAGCAGCACACCAGCCAGCTGCCTGATACTGCTGGCAGTGGACTCAGTCTATTTTGAGGGCCAAGTCTCGTTAGCTTGCTGCCAGTGAGCTGTGAGCACCAAACAGGCGCCCTGCAGCAACTCATGCCCACAGCCAAGTGCAACGGCAGACTGCAGGCTGACCCAATAACAGAGGAAGATGGATCCTGGCAGGTGATCCCGGGGGAGGGAGCCCAGGAATCATCCCACATTATTCCTGTGAAGCCCCAAGGAGCACTGCTGCTCCTCCTGGATCCACATAAAGAGTTTGAAACCTTATTGGAGCCTTTTCTGCTCTACTGCCCAGTAAAACTGGTGCATTCTCTGCCCAATTGTCCATCAAAATGACAACAGGGACCTCAATTTACATATTAAATGGGCCTACTGCTTGAAACAGGTGGGAGATCCAGCTTGAAAAAGTCTCGCATAAGAGATTTTTAACTAAAGTTCATGTTCATGGAATTGAAGGCAAATTTTTTACCTGGTTAGGAAACTGGCTGAGTGGCAGCAGACGGAAAGTAGGAATAACAGACAGGTTTAATTCTAATTGGGCAGGAAAAAAGCAAGCAATTCTAATCGGCAGAATGTGACTAGTGGTGTCCTGCAAGAATCTGTGTTGGGGCCTCAACTATTCACCATGTTTATGAACAACTTAGGTTGTTACTTACCTAGTTAGGAAATGACACAAAGATTGGCATTGTAAGCAGTGTAGATGGAAGCACAAAATTACAAAGAGATATTGATAGATCATGTGAATTGGCAAAATTGTGGCAAATAGATTTCAATGTGGGAAAATATGAGGTCACACACTTTGAACCTGTAAAGAATAGAACAGGATACTTTCTAAATAGTGAAAGGCTAAAATTGTGGTGGTCCAAAGAGACTTTGGGGTCCATGTGCAGAAGATCGATACAATGACGTGAACAGGTACAGAAAATAATCATATAGATTAATGGAATGCTGACCTTTATAGCTAGAGGGTGAGAATGCATGGGGGTGAAAGTCATGTTTCAACTATACAAAGCCCTGATGAGACAACACCTGAATCAGTTCTGGGCACCAAGCTTAGGAAGGATTTATTGGCCTTGGAGGGAGTGCAGCATAGATTTACTGGAATAATACCTGGACCCCAAGGGTTAAATTATAAAGAGAGATTACACAAAGAAGGGTTGTATCTCCTGTAATTTAGACCGTTAAGGGGTGGTTTGATCAAAATTCTCAAGATATTAAGGGGAACAGATAGGGTAGATAGAGAGAAAGTATGTATGCTGGTTGGGGAGTCCAGGACTAGATGGAATAGTCTAAAAATTAGAGCCTGACCTTTCAGGAGTGACATTAGGAAACAGTTCAGCATGCAAAGGGTGGAAGAAGTTTGGAACTCTCTTCCTCAAATGACAATTGATGCAGTAACAATTGTTAATTTTAAATCTGAGTTGGATAGATTAACCATAGCTGTTAAGGGATATGGGGAAAAGAGCGGCATATGGAGTTAGGTTGCAAATCAGCCATGATCTCATTGAATGGTGGACCAAAGATTAAGTGGCCTCATCCTGTTCCTCTGGTCCCTTCATTCCTTTGCTTGGTAACCAAAGAACACAGATTGAAGAGAATTGGCAAAAAGTCCAGGGGGCAATTGAGGAGAAATCTTTTTACACAGAGAGTTGTTAGGTTTGGAATGTGCTATCCAAAATAGGAACCTTCAAATGGTGATTGTGGATATGTTTGAAAAGAAGAAATTTGCAGGGCTATGGGAAGAGCAGGACACTGGAAACTAAAATGATAGTTCTTTCAATGAGCTGGCACAGACACAATGAGCTGAATGGCCTCTTTCAATATTGTATTAGTCTATGGGGGATAAATTCAATCGCCCACAAAAACCGGCTCACGGGTCACGATGCAGTATTAACGCACGCCCGTCGCTTCTGATGCAGACAGCACACCAACTTTGTGCTGCCTGCTAATCTCCATGCTTTTGAGTGGGTGCACAACTCAGCAGGGGGCTCAAATTTGTGCAAGGCGGGCACCACTTCAAACAAGCCTGCACTATTTAAAGCCAGCCTGCATTCCTTAAAGGGGAGGTGCCTTCTGCCTGTCGCAGGTGCTGGTACTATTTGTGGAAGAGAGTCTGAGAGGAGGAAGTGTGGATTATGGAACAGAAGGGGAGAAAGTGTGCTCCCAGGTTCTCTGGCAGTACACTGGATGCCTTGTTGGAGAGAAGTAAGAGGTCATTTATCTACAGGGTTCTAGGAGGCCCTCCAGACAAGTTGTCCAAAGGCAGTGAGAGCAGATAGCCATGGAGGTCAATGTCAGCAATCAGGACCCAATGAACTGATTGCTGTGCTGCAAGCTGTTTAATGACCTCATACGAGGTCTATGAGGAGAGGTTGGAAAAACTCGGATTGTTTTCACTGGAACGACGGAGGTGGAGGGGCGACATGATAGAGGTTTCCAAAGTTATGAGCGGCATGGACAGAGTGGATAGTCAGAAGCTTTTTCCCAGGGTGGAAGAGTCAGTTACTAGGGGACATAGGTTTAAGGTGCGAGGGGCAAAGTTCAGAGGGGATGTGCGAGGCAAGTTTTTTCCACAGAGGGTGGTGAGTGCCTGGAACTTGCTGCCAGGGGAGGTGGTGGAAGCAGATACGATAGCGACGTTTAAGAGACATCTTGACAAATATATGAATAGGAAGGGAATAGAGGGATATGGGCCCCGGAAGTGCAGAAAGTGTTAGTTTCGGCAGGCATCAAGATCGGCGCAGGCTTGGAGGGTCGAATGGCCTGTTCCTGTGCTGTACTGTTCTTTGTTCTTTTGAGTGGTCAAGGTCAGCGAATTCATCTTCAAATGCCATATCTTACCAACAGTACCTCTGAGCTCAATGTACCAGATCCCCATCACTCACCTACCTCCAATCTCTATCAATCACAACTCATACCAAACATTCATAGCTTCACCTCACCCTCACACACTTAGCACTGCTGCAAGCCTCACACTCATATCTCACACCTTGTACACACTGCTAGCTATTCAATCATGATAGCCACATCACCCAGAAAGATTGCACCACATTCACTGACACACTTGCCTCTCCATTCCAGGAAGGGAAAGTTGGTGCATAACTGGAGGCAACAGGACCTAACCAATGGGGAACAGGCACAACTGCAATGTTGCTCACCATCATTGGAGTGGCCATTGTTGAGGCCGCAGCCATCGTGGGCCTGGAGCAGTAGAAGATGGTGGTATCCTCATAGCTAGCCTTCCTTCTCACATCCTACTTCCCTCTCACCATGCAATGTCTTTTACTTTACAAGCTGCAGATAGTGTAAGTATGCACCTCTTACGCCCCCCTCTCGACTCTCCTCACTATAACCATACCCCTGTGCCATTCTGCTTTCAGATATCCAAGAACCTGGCAATGCTGTTGTAGAAGAGCAAGAAATGGAAGATCAAAAAGGGTGTGATGAAGAAGAAACACTGTCACCCGATTTCACAATCGCAGCATTCAGCTCAGATACTGACACTGCACTTACTTTGGAGGATAGAGTGAAAACATAGAGGTGTGATCCACATATGAAGAGACACCAGGCACAAGGGGCCTGCAGTAAGGGCAGGGACAAGGGTAGCGCAGGTGACAGATTCCCCGAGAGCGAGGTTGCTTCAAAGGACTCTGATGAGCACTTGGAAGGAGCAGGCTATAGGAGAAGGTTGATGGGTATGTGCAATTAAATATTTGGTGCATTGGCAGGCCTGCTGGAAAGCTTGTGAACAATGTCCAAGAAGCTTGGAGGAGTCCAGCACCAACTTGGTGTAGGGCTTTGCACAAAGCTTGAAGCCCATCCTTTCCAACGTGGAAATGGTGCCAATTCCATTAGTGCACTTGCAGGCCAAAGTATGATACAGCATCTGATGATTAATATCTCAGCTTCCGTTGCAGCACAAGCAGAAGCTGCCCATTGGCTGGGTGCAGCAGTGGAAACCCAGACTGAAGACATGCAAGCTCAGACTGCTGCCATAATGGCTATGATACTAGCGGTCAAAGGGTCTGGCAGAGAGTCACGGCAGCCCAACAGATTACTAGAATTGCTGAGGTGCAACCCTGGGGGCGGGGCAGTGGTTCCATGGGGTACAAACCAGCTGTCCTCTCTCTGGATGACAGCTTTCCGTCATCTACTACTGCCACTCTGCCAGTGCCTGTGAGCCAGCCAGCCCCGACTGCTGCCACCCCTGCTGAGGTGGGGCAGTCCAAAGCTGGGCCAGCTAGGACCAGAACTGCTCAAGGGCATCCTTCAAGGCCATCTGCAGTCTCTCCTCGTGATAGTCAGCAGCTTCCACCAGCCATGCAGCAGCCATTGGAGTAGAACTGTGTAGGAGCACTAGGACAAGCAAAAGGACATGGAAAGCAGGCACTAAGGGAATACATGAGTGTGAACAGTTAATACATGTATGGAACATTATTAAATCACAAATTTGGTTTCGAATGTTTATTTTGTGTTGGCTTTTATTTCAGCATTTAGACCATGTGATTGCAGTGATGGTCAGTAACAGGGAGAAGATAAGGTTTGGGACTGTTTGCGAAAGGGGAATTGGGGTTGCATTTTCTGGTATCGCAGATGGATGAGTCGATCACAGGCAGCCTGGCCGGAAAGGGGCTGCATTGGTTGTCTCCTTCCTTCTTCTTCCCTCCATCCTCCTCCTGCTCCTCAGCTGATTGATGTATACATGGTGGCAAGGGCTGTGCCCTCATGATGGTGGGACTGTCAGCATGCAGCATACCATGACAAACCTCAACACGTACTTCACCGAGCTCTGCAGGGTTCCTCCAGAATGGTCCAAGCAATTAAAGCATTGTTCAGAACCCTATTGGACTACTCTATCACATTTCGTGTGACAATATGTCTTTCACTGTATGCATGCTGCCCACATGTGCTCACTGGAGTCCTAAGCCATGTCATCGAAGCCCTTGTCACCCAGTCGCCATCCTCTGGTTTGTCGTGGTGGCTCAAATGTGATGACACAGCAGACTTCTGCAGAATGAAGGCATCATGACTGCTTCCAGGGGACTGGGCACTGACCTACAAGATACATTGCATATGGTCACACACCAGCTTCACATTGAGACAGTGGAATCCCTTTCAGTTCAAGTACCTCTCAGAGTTGGCATGTGGCACCCGCAAAGCAACGTGCGCGCATGAATGGCATCCTGCACTATGGGGAAGGCTGTAATCTTAGCAACGCTGCATGCTCGCTCTGTCTGCTTCTCCCTTGCAATACAGAATTAAATATATTCAGCTGTCTTGGTGGCAAGGGCTGTGCCCTCATGATGGCGGGAATGTGACCATGGCTCAATGACCTCCCTTAAGCAGCAGTGGACATGAAAACTGGGAGATGTTGTAAATATTGCCTGCTCCAGCCTGGAAGTAACCCAGTGCATAAAGGTTCATGGCCACAGTTATGTTCACAGCATTGGCACTGCCCTCCTTCCCCTGCTCTGAGGTTGCAGTTGTAGCTGCAGCAAGTGGTTAATTTTAGTGAGGATGTCCTTAGTGAAGTGCGGATGTCTGACACATGTTCCTCACTGAGGTTCAGGTAGGAGAATTGCTCCCTGAACACCCTATGGCATTCTCTTCTTCCTCTTTCCTCTTCCAGCAGCTTGTCCAGCTCTCTGTCACCTCTGCTCATTTTCCCTATCATGCTGTAGTTCAAGGGTATGGCATACTACTTCTCCCATAATCACAAGCAAGTGGTTTGTGCAGAATCCTTAAAGTCAGGACAAAGACCATGCCCTGGAGACATTAGTAACTTCAAAGAACTCTAGAAACCACCAAACATTTTTCCACCACAGCAACAGCCAGCAGAAATCAGTCAGCAAGTAAATCACGCTGGTGGGGAATACTTCCTGTTGCTAAATGAGTGTTCAGCTGTGTATGATGAATAGATGGTGTTAGCTGGAGCGCTGAGTTCCAAAATGGCAGCACTGGCATCAAAGCAGTGTTACATACTCATTAACGTCCTGATCTGCCTACTGTGCATACTTACTGCAGAAGATCACAGCGTATGTGCTAACACCTTCACCAAAATGGCATCTGGCACACATCAGAAGTATGTGCACACACCGTGAACACCGTTTTGAAGCCAAAATGGCACTCATAGCGCCGAAAAAAAACAGGGTTCCCTCCCTGTGGGGAGGCTTGGGACGGGGGCCCTTCCTCCGTGGGCAATCTGTAGCCCACAGAGTACCCCCGCCGGCAATACCTACAACTCCATGGACCCCCCTCTCCCCGGACTTCACACCTATCCTCCTGCCCCCTTCCAGACTGTGCCCGGTGACCCTGCCTCATTTACCTGAAGTCTAGGTTTCCAGCGCTGGGCGTGGGTCCAAGGCCTCTGCAGTACTGGCAGTGGCCAGCGCTCCTGGTTGATCACGGTGCCAGACACTTCGGCTTGCAAACACCAGAGGATCGCTTCGGGGTCACACAAAAAGGCCGAGGCAGGGCTCCCCTTGCCTTTTCGACCTGGTGCCGGGAACCCCGCCCCCTCCACAGAATCCAGCCCATTGAAACATGTATGAAACACGCACACAAGCTTATCACAGATATCAGATTCACATAATGAAAAGAAAAATAGTTACAGAATGTTCATTTTGCATATCTTAACAACACATTCGGCTTTGCAGTGGCGTTTAAAGCAGTAAAATTTGATGGTCTGGAATAAAAACTGAGGTTTTGTGCAATGACTTGTACAATAGCATGAGGCAATTTATGGAATGTGCAGCACCTCATAAAACAGATTTTAATGCTATTAAACTGCACCAATTTATGAAAAAGTATAGTGTAGTTCATAAATAAAAGAAAAAAGGCAAGTCATTAAGATAGCAGTGAAGTGTCTTTTGTTCTTGAGTAGTAACATGCATAGAGAACATCAAAGATCACAGCTTAGATCTGCACAATGTGTCCACTAGGCATCTGAATTAAAGGCTACCTTTTGAAACGTTGCTGGAGAAAGGAAGGACAGTTCCCTCTCTTCAATCTGTTAGGATTGAAAGTGTAAACCGAGCAGCAAATGGTCAACTCTGCATGGCCGATGGAGCGTACTTAGAATGGCCAAGCTGAGAGAGGGAATGAGGTTGGGGATTTTGCCCATTTTGTGTGATATGTGATTGGACAGAATTTCCTCGAAGCTGTTCCGAAACTGACACCGAAATTTCGCTGGAAGTTGTGGTTGGAAACGTCATCACAGTGACTTTGATACATTGCAAATTGTGCCCTATTATGTGTCCACATCAAAAACATGTCCATCCACGGATTCTTTTATTTTTGTTACACATCTCCCTAATGCTTCTTTGTTTCTGGTCCCCAGTACATCAACATGTTTGGAAAAATGAGATCTGTTGATGTACCTATGCTGTTACTAGGACTGAATCGGCTGAATCACTCCTTGCACTGTCTCATGCTTTGCTCTGTCCTGGACCTCGAGTTAATGCTGTCCATTTCTTCACTGTTACGAATTTAGCAGGCACCATTCATGCAATTTTGGTTCAAAGGCAAGTATGAGCAAATTTGCTTTGACTGATGCTCAAGAAGCCAAAAAGAAAAATCAGACCTGTACATTAGCCTGTGCTAAATCACTTTGCTGTCAATAGAAGGTTGACTAGTTAACAGGAAACTGGGAACAGATGTTCTCAGGGAAATGCACGACAGAAATGTGGAGGTTGTTTAGGGAGCACTTGCTGCGACTGCTGGATAGGTTTGTCCCGATGAGACAGGGAAGGGATGGTAGGGTGAAGGAATCTTGGATGACAAGAGATGTGGAACAGCGAGTCAAGAGGAAGAAGGAAGCTTACTTAAGGTTGTGGAAGCAAGGATCAGACAGGGCTCTAGAGGGTTACATTGTAGCCAGGAAGGAACTGAAGAATGGACTTAGGAGAGCTAGAAGGGGACATGAAAAAGTCTTGGCGGGTAGGATTAAGGAAAATCCCAAGGCGTTCCACACTTATGTGAGGAACAAGAGGATGGCCAGAGTGAGGGTAGGGCTGATCAGGGATAGTGGAGGGAACTTGTGCCTGGAGTCGGAGGAGGTAGGGGAGGTCCTAAATGAATACTTTGCTTCAGTATTCACTAGTGAGAGGGACCTGGTCGTTTGAGAGGACAGCGTGGAACAGGCTGATATGCTCGAACAGGTTGAGGTTAAGAGGGAGGATGTGCTGGAAATTTTGAATGATATGAGGACAGATAAGTCCCCGGGGCCAGACGGGATATACCCAAGGATATTACGGGAAGCGAGGGAAGAGATTGCTGCGCCTTTGGCGATGATCTTTGCATCTTCACTGTCCACTGGAGTAGTACCAGATGATTGGAGGATGGCAAATGTTGTTCCCTTGTTCAAGAAAGGGAATAGGGATAACCCTGGGAATTATAGACCAGTCAGTCTCACGTCGGTAGTGGGCACATTATTGGAGAGGATTCTGAGAGACAGGATTTATGATTATTTGGACAAGCATGGTTTGATTAGAGACAGTCAGCATGGCTTTGTGAGGGGCAGGTCATGCCTCACAAGCCTTATTGAATTCTTTGAAGATGTGACAAAACACATTGATGAAGGAAGAGCAGTGGATGTGGTGTATATGGATTTTAGCAAGGCGTTTGATAAGGTTCCCCATGGTAGGCTCATTCAGAAAGTAAGGAGGCATGGGATTCAGGGAAAGCTGGCTGTCTGGATACAAAATTGGCTGGCCCATAGAAGTCAGAGGGTGGTAGTAGATGGAAAGTATTCAGCATGGAGCTCGGTGACCAGTAGTGTTCCACAATGATCTGTTCTGGGACCTCTGCTCTTTGTGATTTTTATAAATGACTTGGATGAGGATGTGGAAGGCTGGGTTAGCAAGTTTGCCGATGACACGAAGGTTGCTGGAGTTGTGGATAGTGTGGAAGGCTGTTCTTGGTTGCAACGGGACATTGACAGGATGCAGAGCTGGGCTGAGAAGTGGCAGATGGAGTTCAACCAGGAAAAGTGTGAAGTGATTCATTTTGGAAGGTTGAATTTGAATGCGGAATACAGGCTTAAAGACAGGATTCTTGGTAGTGTGGAGGAACAGAGGGATCTTGGGGTCCATGTCCATAGATCGCTCAAAGTTGCCACCCAAGTTGATAGGGTTGTTAAGAAGGCGTATGGTGAGTTGGCTTTCATTAACAGGGGGATTGAGTTTAAGAGCCGCGAGGTTATGCTGTAGCTCTATAAGGCCCTGGTTCGACCACACTTGGAATATTGTGTTCAGTTCTGGTCGCCTCATTATCGGAAGGATGTGGAAGCTTTAGAGAGGGTGCAGACGAGATTTACCAGGATGTTGCCTGGACTGGAGGGCATGTCCTACGATGAAAGATTGAGGGAGCTAGGGCTTTTCTCATTGGAGCGAAGAAGGATGAGAGGTGACTTGATAGAGGGGTACAAGACGATGAGAGGCATAGATAGAGTGGATAGTCAGAGACTTTTTCCCAGGGTGGAAAGGGCTATCACCAGGGGGCATAATTTTAAGGTGATTGGAGGAAGGTTTCGGGGAGATGTCAGAGGTAGGTTCTTTACACAGAGAGTGGTGGGTGCGTGGAATGCACTGCCAGCGGTGGTAGTAGAAGCAGATACATTAGGAGCATTTAAGCGACTCTTGGATAGGTACATGGATGATAGTAGAATGAAGGGTAGGTAGTTAGTTTGATCTTAGAGAGGTTAAATGTTCGGCACAACATCGTGGGCCGAAGGGCCTGTACTGTGCTGTACTGTTCTATGTTCTATGAAACAGAGAGTAGACATAAATGGGTCATTTTCTGGTTGGCAAGATGTAATGAGTGGTGTGCCACAAGGATCTGTGCTGGGGCCTCAACTTTTTACAATTTATATAAATGACTTGGATGAAGGGACCGAAGGTATGGCTGTTAAATTTGTTGATGACACAAAGATAGGTAGGAAAGTAAGTTATGAAGAGGACATAAAGAGGCTACAAAGGAATATAGATAAGTTAAGTGAGTGGTCAAGCATCCAGCAAATGGAGTATCATGTGGGAAAATGTGAAATTGTCCATTTTGGCAGGAAGATAAAAAGGAAGCATATTATCTAAATGGTAAGAGATTGCAGAGCTCTGAGATGTAGAGGGATCTGGATGTCCTCGAGCATGAATCGCAAAAGGTTAAGTATGCAGGTTCAGCAAGTAATTAGGAAAGCTAATGGAATGTTATAATTTATTGCAAGGGGAACTGAATACAAAAGTAGAGAGGTTATGCTGTAGTTATACAGGGTATTGGTGAGACCACATCTGGAGTACAGTGTACAGTATTGGTCTCCTTATTTAAAGAAGGATGTGAACGTATTGGAAGCAGTTCAGAGAAGGTTTACTAGACTAATATCTTTAATGGGCAGGTTGTCTTATGAGTAAAGGCTAGAGAGGGTAGGCTTGTATCCACTGGAGTTTAGAAGAGTAACAGGCAACTTTATTGAAACATATAAGATCCTGAGGGGTCTTGACAGGGTGGATGTGGAAAGGATGTTTGCTCTTGTGGGACAATCTAGAACTAGGTGTCGCCATTTAAGACAGAGATGAGCAGAAATGTTTTCTGTCAGAGGGTCGTGAGTCTTTGGAACTATCTTCCTCAAAAGGCAGTGGAAGCAGAGTCTTTGAATATTTATAAGGCAGTGGCGCAGTGGTTAGCACCGCAGCCTCAGAAGTCCAGGGACCCGGGTATGATTCTGGGTACTGCCTGTGCGGAGTTTGCAATTGGTGGGGAAGTGGTGGCATAGTGGGTATTGTCACTCGACTAGTAACCCAGAGACCCAGGGTATTGTTTCTGGGACATGGGTTCGAATCCCACCACGGCAGAAGGTGGAGTGGAATTTGAATGGCCATTCGGAACCCATTCTCCCATAACTAGTTTAACAAGCAGAAAAGATCACAGAATTGCATGGGCAAGTTACGTCCAGTGCAAATAGAGTTCCTGCGGTCTTTTGCGCTGGCGCTGGTTTAAAAAACATTGTGTGAGAATCTGGCCCCACCCACAAAACAGGTCACACCCTTGACTGAACTAATCACCGTGGCGAGTTTCTGTTAATTGCACTCATTTGTGGGCCTTTGAGGAGGCTCTTAAAATTAAGCTGTTTTGTTCAGGTGCATGGACACTTATAGGCACCATTTAGGGGAGGTGGTTTGTCACTAGATTAGTAATCCAGAACCCCAGGCTAATGCTCTGGGGACATGGGTTCAATTCCCACCATGGCAGATGGTGAAATTTGAATTCAATTAGTAAACCTGGAATTAAAAAGCTAGTCTCGTGGTGATCATGAAACCATTGTCGATTGTTAAAACCATCTGGTTCACTAATGTCCTTTAGGGAAGGAAATCTGCTGTCCTTACTTGGTCTGGCCTACATGCGAGTCCAGACCCACAGCAACGTGGTTTGACTCTTAACTGCCCTCTGAAATGATGTAGCAAGCCACTCAGTTGTATCAAACTGCTATAAAGTCTAAGAAAAGTAATGAAACCGGATGGACCACTTGACATCGACGTAGGCACTGATAACTACAATCAGAAACCCAGCCCTGTTGAACCTGTAAAGTCCTCCTTACTGACAGAAAAGCAAAATACTGAAATAAAAACAAGAAATGTTGGAACCACTCAGCAGGTCTGGCAGCATCTGTGGAGAGAGAAGCAGAGTTAACGTTTCAGGTCAGTGACCCTTCATCAGAACTGGCATCACTGGAGCATTATAAAACAGAATTTGACACGAGCCACATAACGAGATATTGGAGCAGTCGACCAAGGGTTTGATCAAAAAGCTTAGCTTTTAAAGAGCATTTTAAACGAGGAGAGAGAGGTGGAGAGGCAGAGAGATTGACGGAGGGAATTCCAGAACTTAGGGCCAGTGCTGGAGCTAGTAAAATAGGGGTTGCTCATGAGGCCTGGATTAGAAGAGTGCAGATATTTTAGAGGGCTATGGGACTAGGAGGAGATTACAGAAAAGAGGAGGGATTTAAAAACAAAATCAAGGCATTCATTAATCGGGAGCCTGTGTAGGTCAGTGAGCGCAGCGGTGTTGGATGAATGGGACAGGTTGCGAGTTAGAACATAAGCAGTAGAGTTTTGGATGAACTCAAATTTACAGAGGGTAGAACGTGTGAGGCCAGCCAGGATTATTGGAATGGTCAAGCCTAGAGCTAACAAAGACATGAATGAGGGTATCAGAAGCAGATCAGCTGATGTTGGGGTGGACTCAGCAATGGCACAGAGGTGGGAGTAGGTGGTCTTAGTGATGGTGCGATATGTGGTTGGAAGTTCAGCTCAGGGTCAAACATGGCACCAATGTTGCAGTATGATTCAGCCTCAGACAGTTGCCAGGGAGAGAGATGGAGTTGGTGGCAAGGGAGCACAGTTTGTGGTAGGAACTGAAGACAATGGGCAGAATTTGCTCAGTCCCATGATGATAGGATTGGAGGCGGATGGGCCAGGAAGATAGTAGGGATCTGCATCGGGATGGTTTCCCGCTGTCGTGGAAGTCAAAGTAAAAGAGGAAATAGTTGAGATACTGGATGGGTTAACAACTGATAAAAAGGATTTATTAGAAAAGCTGGCTGTACTTAAAGTTGATAAGTCACTAGGACTGGATCAGGTGCATCCCAGAATACTGAGGGAAGTAAGGGTGGAAATTGCAGAGGCACTAACCATAATCTTACAATCCTCCTTAGATACAGGGGCTGGAGGATTGCACATGTTACACCCTTGTTTTAAAAAAGGTGTAAGGATAAACCCAGCATACAGGAGAGTCAGTTTAACCTCGGTGGTGGGAAAGCTTTTAGAAATGATAATTCGGGACAAAATTAACCGGCACTTGGACAAGTATGGATTAATTAAGGAAAGCCAGCATGGATTTGTTCAAGGCAAGTCGTGTTTAACTAACTTAATTGAGTTTTTTTGATGGGATAACAGAGAGGGTTGATGAGGGTAAAGCGATTGATGTGTTGTACATGGACTTCCAAAAGGCATTAGATAAAGTGCCACATAATAGGCTTATCAGAAAAGTTGAAGCCCATGGAATAAAAGAAACTGTGATAGCATGATACAAAATTGGTTGAGTGACACGAAACAGAGAGTAGTGGTGAGAGGTTATTTTTCAAATTTGAGGAAGATATACAGGAGGGGGACGGTGGTGGTGGTAGGGGTGGGTAGGGTGGGGGAGGGGGGGTTCCCCAGAGGTCGGTACTAGGACCACTGCTTTTCTTGATATATATATATTAATGATGTAGACTTGGCTGTCCAGGGCACAAATGCAAAATTTGCAGATAACGCAAAAATTGGAAGTATTGTGAACAGTGAGGAAGATAGTGACAGACTTCAAGAGGACATAGACAGGCTGGTAAAATGGATGGACATATGGCAGATGAAATTTAATGCAGAGAAGTGTGAAGTGATTCATTTTGATAGGAAGGATGAGGAGAGGCAATAGGGGTATAGTTCTAAAGCAGGTACAGGATCAGAGAGATGGGGGTATATGTTCACAAATCATTGAAGGTGGCAGGGCAGGTTGAGAAAGTGGTTAAAAAGGCATACGGGATTCTGGGATTTATAAATAAAGGCATAAGTCCTGGCGACGGGGGCTCTCGACGTCTGGAAAAAGCAATGCCAAGATCCTCACGTCACCTCTTCTCCGGAAGGCCCACCGAATCTAGTGCCAATCAGGCACTTAAGTGGACAGCAGTAAGCCTTCCACAGGATCAAGGACCCCATTGTCGGAAGTTCTGCACTTGGAGAGCTACTGGCCAACTAGATGCCGGCAGCTGCAGCATCACCACGGAGGCAGTGGCTGCTGCTGGAGGTGCACCTACCGTAGGCTGAGGAGCGTCACTAGACACAGGCCACAGGTAAGTCAGGGCAGGAGGGGTCTTGTGGGGTGGGGGTCACTGGAGAAGTGGGGCATCAGTAGCGAGGGCAAGGGGGTGACTCTCAGTGGGAACCCCCCTTCTCGATGCCGGGTCCCTCATTCAGGCACTAAGTGCCTTTTAATGAGATACACACACCCCACCCCCCAACCCCGGAGCCAAGAAGCAACCTGCATGGTTTTTCATGCCGTGCTTCCCGTGCGGCGTCAGGGTTGCCCACTGCATGGCTAATGGTGGCTGTGGCATGAATTGGCCATAATTGGAATTAATTGCGCAGTTAAGGGCCTCAATTGGTGGCAAGGCGGGAAGGCCATTTATAAGCCTTCCCGTCCCAGACTAAATTTTGGCGGAGGCGGGGTGGTGGCGAGAAACTGCACCCCCGGCCACCATCCCACCCGATTTTATGCTCTCCCCATCTCCAAATCTGCCGCGGGGGAGTGCATAAAATTCTCTGCATGAGAGTACAACAGAAAGGATATGATGAATCTTTATAAAACACGGGTTTGGTTTCAACTGGAGTATTGTGTCCAATTAGGGCACCACACTTTAGGAATGATATGCAGACTTTAGACAGATGCAGAAAAGATTCACAAGAATGTTTTCAGGGATGAGAGACATGAATTATGTGGATAGATTGGAGATGCTGGGTTTGTTTTCCTTCGAGAAGCAAAGGTTGAGAGGAGATTTAATAGAGGTGTCCAAAATCATCTAGACAGAGTAGATAGAGAGAAACTGTTCCCATTGGCAGACGGGTTAAGAACCACTTACCTGGAGATAGTCGGGAGTGGTGGACCTGCGATGCACCTATTACCTCTACACACTGTAATTTGAGAAAGAAAAGAAAAAAAATCAAACCGTGACCTCAAAGAAAAGCAGTTCATTGATTGGCTGCTGAGTAGTTTCTGCTTATGAACTGACTCTAAACAACTGGGAGTTTAAAAACATTAAAAATATTAGGTAAGAGTAACTGCTGTTAGAGAGTGTCTGTCAATAGTTGGAAAATAAGAAAAAAAAAGTAGTTCTTTGTTGTAACCCTCAAATAGTTACCTTATAAAGTGGTGAGTTTAGTATTACAAAGATTTAAGTTAGCGTAATTTATTAGTAATTACTAATTAGAAAATTCCACTTGGACAGACTGTGAAGCTGTGAGTTTGGTGTGTGAGGGAGTTCGGTGACAAGGGGAAGGAGATGCTTGTTTGTCTCTTTCTTTTCTTTTTCTGCCTTTTCAGCCTCCAGTATTTAGTTCTTACTTTGGTACAGGGGAAGAATCTAATTGGTGAGTGACTGATAAGTGATCCTACTTATTCCACAAACAATAATTAGTTTGTAAAGTTAAGGTATGGCAGGGCATATTGACTGAGTGGAATGTGCCTCCTGTGGTATCTGGGAATTTGTGGACGTACCATGTGTCCTCGACAAACAAATCTGCAGGAAGTGTCACCAACTACAGAAGCTTAAGCTCCAGGTTTCAGAACTCGAGCAGTGGCTGGAGTCACTGTTGTGTATTCGCGAGGTGGAGGACTATGTGGAAACCACATTTAGGGAAGTCGTCATACTCCAGGTTAGAAGTATGCAGGCAGATAGGGAATGGGTGACCGCCAGGCAGTCTAAGAGAACCAGGCAGGTAGTGCAGTAGTAGTCCCCTGAGATGATCTCATTTGCTAACTGGTTTTCCATTTTGATGGTTCCTCAGAGGAGTACAGCAAGAGCCAAGTCCATGGCACCACAGGTGGCTCAGCTGCACAGGAGGGGAGAAAGAAGAGTGGAAGGGCAACAGTGCTAGGGGATTTGTTAGTTCGGGGAACAGACAGGCGTTTCTGTGGCTGTAGACATGACTCCAGAATGGTGTGTTGCCTCCCTGGTGCCAGGGTCAAGGATGTCACAGAGTGGCTGCAGGACATTCTTCTGGGGGAGGGTGAACAGCCAGAGGTCGTGGTCCACATTGGTACCAAAGACATAGGTCGGAAGAGGGATGAGGTCCTGAAAGCAGATTTTAGCGGGTTAGGAAAGAAATTAAAAAGCAGGACATCAAAAGCAGTAATCTCAGGATTACCCCCAGTCCCATGTGTTAGTGAGCATCGGAATAGAGAATTCATTGATTGAACAGGTGGCTGGAGAATTGGTGTGAGAGTGAGGGTATCAGATTTCTGAGGCATTGGGACCAGTTCTGGGGTAGGTGGGACCATACAAGATGAACGGGTTGCACCTTAACAGGACCAGGACTAACATCCTGACAGGGAGATTTGCTAGTGCTGTTGGGGAGAGCTTAAACTAGATTTGCAGGGTGTTGGGAACCTGAGGGAGCTCAGATTGGAGGAAAGCAAAACTGCTAACAGGAAGTAGAAAACTAGTAAGCGAAACTAGAAGGCAGAAAAAACAAAAGCAAATATCATATAGGATCAAAATGAGGAATAATGTTAAGACAAAGTTAAGGGCACTTTATCTGAATGCATGCAGCATTTGCAACAAGGTAGATGATTTGAAGGCTCCCTGGGATGGCAGGATTGTCTGATGAGAGAGATTGATGAAAGTGGGTCTGTATTCTCTACAGTTTCGAAGAATGAGAGGTGATCTCATTGAAACTTACAATATTCTTGCAGGGCATGACAGGGTGGATGTGGTTAGGATGTTTCTTCTGACTGGAGAGTCTAGAACAATGGGACACATTCTCAGAATTAGGGGCAGGCCATTTAACACTGAGATGAGGAGGAATTTCTTTACTCAGAGGGTGGTGAATCTTTGGAATTCTCTACCCCAGAGGGCTGTGGAAGTTCAATCATTGAGCATGTTCAAGAGAGAAATCAATAGATTTCTGGATACTAATAAAATCAAGGGATATGGGATAGTGGGAGAAAATGGCGTAGAAGTAGATGATCAGCCATGATCTGTTTGAATGGCAGAACTGGCTCAATGAGCTGAATGGCCTACTCCTGCTCCTATTTCCTATATTCCTAACCGGAGGATACCGATTTAACGTGATTGGAAAAAGAAGCAATGCCGACATGAGGAAAAGCTTTTTTATGCAGCGAGTGGTTAGGATCTGGAATGTACTGCCTGAGAGTGTGGTGGAGGCAAATTTAATTGTGGCTTTCAAAAGGCAATTGGATAATTGCTGGGCTGTGAGGAAAGAGCAGGGGAGCGGAACCAGCTGATTTGCTTTTGCAGAGAGCTGGCACATGACAGAATGAATGGCCTCCTTCTGTGCTGTAACCATTTTATGCTTCTATTCTATGATTCTAAGGGAGTAGGGTTGGAACGGGGAAGGGGAATGTGGGTGGAGAGCGATACAAGGAAGTGAACACAGATGGACGTATCTGTGATTGATACGACGGGAGTAATAAGGGCATGTGAGATGTCAAGGTCAATGGGGTGACGTGAATATGGATTGGAGAGTTTATATGGATGGAGGGATAAAGGGAGGTTAAGAGGGAAGAGAACTCAGAGGAGAGAGAACATATTAAGTTGAGTTGGGGGTTGAAATCACCGAGGATGAGAAGCCACCCGGTGGAGAAGCTGAGGGAGGAAAGGAGTGAAGATATCTCAGTGAGATATTCAACCCACTCTTTCTCACCTCTCAGCCTCACTGTATTGAAGTCAAAACTCATCACACAATTTTCTTCTCTAACTCATTCTTCCCGCACTGCAAACTATGAAATTTGTCACTTTTCTTTTGGTCCTCTGCAATCTTCTGGCTTTTAAAACCCAGATTTGGCAGCACCTAGTAAGGTATTATGGGCCTTTGCCTTTGTTTCTCTATATGTTAAAAAACCTGATTCCCAGTGAACACCTGGGGAGGGAGTTACACAGCAAGGTGGTATGTATTCATAATAGTAGATCTACAGCAGAACTGAAGGGCTGTACAACATCCACATAAGCATTTAACAGTCTGTTCTTTTCTGAGCAATTTCTCCAATATTCAGAAAAATAAAGAATTATCACCTTTTGAGCTTATATTTAGTGATGTGTCTAATGTTCTGGCAAGCAGGGAACACTGGTTTCATGTTCACTGTTGGGTACTTTCACATTTTGTTCGCATACATAGAAATTTAATTTTCATTTAGTGAAGCTCTTAAATTGGATTCATCTGCTGTTTACTTTTTATATTAATGGCAAAATGGACAAATTTAACTTTGTAATGCAGGTGCATTTGAATAATGGTTGCTAAAATTTTACTTTTAATTAACACAACAAATTCTACACCGTAGAAAAACAGGACAACAGTACAAAAATGACAATATTAATTAAAATTTTTTGTGGTTGAAGCCACAAGTATTCAGTAAAAAGAAATCATTGATTCATGACAATACTATGGTAACATGTTCTCCATGAAATTTGTAACTACTAACCTCGTGTTTCATGTGTACCTTTTAGATTCTATTGTAGATTAATTTAGGAATAATAAAATGTGGTTATTAGTTGGTAGATAAGTTCCAGATAATGAGATTCTACTTCTGCTGGCGAGAAGGTTTCCAATTGTCAAATTAGATTTCCTTAACTTCTTAATGCATGGAGCTCCACAATGATATAGCATCTGTACTTCATGAAGGAAAATAAAATCACATGTTGCATTTGTAATGAGAATGGTTGTTTGCTGACAGGTGTAGCACAGTAACACAGTTGGAATCATACCCTATATTTTGATTTTTTTGGTTGATCTGTCAGTGTGTATTTTTAGAGCCAGCATATTTTCCTTATTTGTTCAATGATTGGATCTCATGTAGCCAGCTATCCATCTAACATTGAAAGGTTCAGCATTTGGTGTAAGCTAGGTGCAATTGATTCTTCGTTTGCCAAGAGCAATGTTGAGGTATTGACAACATCACCTCCTGCTGATTAAGACTGGCACATTTGTTGAAAAGGCAGGGCATGTTGTCATGGAAATCGTATATTACATGCAGCAGTCCCAAGGAATTAATTTTCCTTGTCATCCTGGGATACTACTTTGACACAGAGTGAACATAAAAGTGTCACTGGATGTCGAAGATTAGGAGATCATCCTGTGAAATGCACAGCTTGTGGAAAAATAATCTTGGTAGCTCCAGAGTGAAACCATTAATTACTGCACCAGCAGTGAAGCAAACATTCGGAGCAACATTTGAAACGATAGGCACTTGTTTATACAACACACTAAGGTAATCACAAAATTTTTTTAAAATTGGAAATCTGAAACCCAAACACAAAAAGCTGGAAATGCACAGTGAGATGATTAGTATCAGGAAGATTTTGCTTGTTAAACTTGATCAGAATAGATAAATCACTTCACCATAAACGCCAATATCTCATTCTTTTTCAGACATTGACTGACCTGCTCTGCATTTTCAGCAGTTTTTATTTATGCTCAGTTAACAATAGTGTAATGACTAAATTTTCCCAACTTAGTTTTTTTAGACATCGGGACCATTTTCAGGTCGCGAACCTGATGGCCAAAGTTGCGGGCCTCCTGATTGCTCTTTGCCAGAGCAAACCAATTGATAGCTCACCTGCAGGCTTCCTGACCAATGAGGGTGGGGGGGGGGGGCAGGGGTGGTGTGGGTTGTTGCAGCCATTTTGTTAGAGGAAGGATTTCTCAGTAAAGGGACCGTGCTTCAGAGAAGCTGACCAGAACTTGGATGTTTTAGGCTGCAGCACCCACAGGCATGGTGAGCAGACCTGGGAAGGTGGGGCCCCAGTTCTCCCCACTCTTACTTGGAGGTTCACCTGTGAATTCTGAGGGGCTGCAGCAAGATGAGCTCTCCTGAGGGCAGGAGGCAGATGTCACCTTTTTCAACCAAACAGGTATGTTTGGAAATGGCCGAGGAAGTCAGCAGCAGTATTGTGTCCCCTCTAACCTGGAAACAGTGGGCCAGGAGGATCGAGTACCTCAGGATGACGTGACAGGTGAGTGGCGTAACACTGTCAGGTGCCGAGCCCCACACTCTGACCAGCATAGCATTCTGCACAGCATGCCTCAGGTCAGCACACCTTGCAGCTCCATTCATTCCTCTTTCTGCAGGTATCTCACATCCCCATCTGAGCAGTCGACACTCACGCTCGCCCTCAGCCTATTGCCCTCTCGCACCCATGCCTCATACACAAATGTTGTCCTTCACTCCTCTGAACACAAGCCATTCCTAATGCTCCCACCTTCCTGCTGTCTCTCCTTGTAGGAGAAGTGATCACACAAATTGACAAGAGTCAGAGATGCAGAGTTGTGGGAGGAGGGTGGGGTGAGGGTGGTGGTTGGTGGGCTGGGTGTGCAGTGACAGGCACCTTGTCAGGCACTGGCCACACATGTCCACTTGGTCCACTGGGAAGGTGGTCTTGCATCATGAGGATACAGATGTCAGCTGTGATGCGATGAGGTACTGGTGCTCATACATATCGGGATAGTTGATACATTGCATGTAGACCCTCTGTTGGGGCTCTTGCCTCCTTTCACTTGTAGCTCAGTGGCTGTCCCCTCTGCCCAGTGGAAGGGCATATGGCTGGTGCTGCTGTTGGCTGCGGCAGGAGCATATTGCAGTGGAAAGCCCCCTGCCCTAGACGTTCAGCAGAGGAGGACGGTAGAACTACATAAGCTGCTCCTATGCTGTTCTGAAGGCATATGGGGAGATGGTGGTGCAGTGGTAATATCACTAAACTAATAATCTAGAGGCCCAGGCTGATGCCCTGGGGACATGGGTTCAAATCCCACCATGACAGCTGGTGGAATTTAAATTCAATGAATTAATAAATTGAATGAATAAAAAAATCTGGAATTGAAAACTAGTCTCAGTAATGGTGCCATGAAACTATCATCGATTGTTGTAAAAACCCACCTGGTTCACTAATGTCCTTTAGGGAAGGAAATCTGCCATCCTTACCTGCTCTGGCCTACATGTGACTTCAAACCCACAGCAATGTGGTTGACTCTTAACTGAAGTGTCCTAGCAAGCCACTTAGTTATCAAGGGCAATGGGGGGGGCGGGGAATGGGCAACAAATGCTAGCCTTGCCAGCGACACCCACATCCGATGAAAGAATATAAAAAGCAGGAAAGTGCACCTGTGGGTGGGTGATGTTTTCGCCGGGTGAGGTGCTTTCCAAGCAGTTGGCACTCACCTGCCAAGCAGTTACAGCACTTTTTGACAAAAGGAACACTTTGCAAGGCAGCCTCACAGCCTGTCCATTTCTGCAGCTCTCCGTCGCCGAAAACTTCCATGCAACCGGGTCATTCCAAGGATCAGCTGCAAACCTAGGTGGCATCTCACAGTCGGCAGCTCAGCATGTCATCAGGCAGGTCATGAAAACCATATTCAGGAGGGCTGGGTACTGCATCCACTTTGACACAGATGGGCCTACGCAGGCACAGAGGGCATTGGGTTTTGCTTCCGTCGCTGAATTCCCCCAGGTGCAGGGCATCATCGCTTGTGCCCATTTGGCCATCAAGGCACCCAGTGACCAGCCAGTGAGATCCAGCAACAGGAAGGGCTTCCACTCCCTCAATGTCCAACTGGTCTGTGACCACAACAAGAGCTTCCTCCATGTGTGCGCTCACTTTCCTGGTAACTGCCATGGCTCCTTCATCCTCCACCAGTCCAGGCTGCCTCGGATCTTCACTCCAACTCTCAAAGTACATGGATGGATCCAAAGGCACAAGGGAAATCGCTTGAACAGATGGATACTGACCCCTCAACGGGAGTCCCAGACAGAGGCGCAGAGGAGTTACAACCATTACTACCTGCTCAGTCCAACAACCATGAGCAGGCCATCGAGCTTCTGTAGAAGCGAGTCCAGTTTGGCACCCTCTAATGCCCTCCTGCAAGGGTCCCTATCATTGTGGTGGTTTTCTGCGCTGTCCATCACATGGCCCTCCAGAGAGGTATGGACCTTGAGAGCAGTGAGGCCCTGGAAGGAGACAGCTCATCAGGGTAGGAGCAGGAGGCAAGAGAGGAAAAGGAAGAGGAGACTGGGAGGGTTGTGGGGATAACACTGAACAGAGAAGCGCTCCTGCTGTGTGACGAGGTGACCTCCTCCTGCCACCTTCTGGGAAGAGGGCCTCCCTCCTTTTCCTCTCAACCGCCAGCATTAGATCCAGGTCAACATCGATGAAATGAGGGTCTGTCCTGCCCCAGGTGTCAGGTCTCCAACTCCCCTGTGACATCTCACTTCCCTCTAATGCAGTGGACAGCTTTGACACAAACTGCAGATCTCCCCCTCAGGACAACCAGCAGCCTCAGTGATGGCTGTCGTGGGGTGTCTACACTTTAGCTGACCCACCTCCATTCCCTGCCCCAATGGTTCGAAGTAAGGAGAGCCGTCTCCATATCAATCAAGAGCTTCCTACTTGAACATCTGAAGCTGAATCAGTTTTCCACCCGGGGTGTGTTTCTGAACCCAAATCTGACCCAGCTCCTGTTTCCTGCCTCTGTAACAAAAATCCAGCCCAGGATATGCCACTCCTAAAATAAACCTCACACTCTGATATTCCTCACTGAAAACTGCCCTCTCACGTCTTGCAGTAAAAGTTTTTGCCAGGAACGTTCAAAAATCCTCTTTTTCCAGGGTCTTTGCTACATAAGCACTGAGGTCACTATCACAATCAGCACTTGGAGCCCTCAGCGGCTACTCCAGGACTTTGCTACAATCAGTATGCTTAGCTGTCCACTGCAATTACTACTCCAGCCTGTTGTCATTGCCATTGTAGTGTTTCACTCTGTCATAATTGCTGCCATCTGTCTGCTGTTACTATAGCTCTCAGTCATTGCTGCTCCCAGTTCTATTGGCTACTCTTCAATAACAGCCAGCAGTTATCAATTCTTCCCTTCTGTTTCCATCAGGCTCATTCCCATCAATGTCTCCACCTTGTTATTAATTCTGCCAGGTTTCCACTTTGTGTCCCAGTTACCAACCGGGAATGACACATTGACAGCATTCTAAGTCATTGCTCTTTTTCTCTTCACCTCTTCAGTACAATTTTATCTTCCTGCAGTAATGGTGTTCAGGAACTGAATGAAACAGAAAAGTTGTGGTCAGCATGAAATGAAGCAGCTATTTGAGCTGGTACTATGAATGCAGGATTTTATGTGTGCAGGAGAGCAATGCTCTCTGGAGAATATATTAGAGCACAGAAGACACACTCAGAACTGAACCAGGAGCTGAGACCTCTACCCAACAAGAAACCAATGTCACAATGAGCAAAGAGAAAAGTGTTTCACAGCCAGGCAACTGTGCAGGAGTAGCAAAAATATTTACTAATTTCCTGTCACAATATTACACAAAAAATGTCATGGTTGAAGGTGCATTATTAAATATTAATTATTTTTGCAGCTCCTGCAGTTTCCCAGATATGGGCCACTTTTGCTGTTCTTTAGACAATGGAGACCTGGCAAAAGTCTTATGCAGGTGTAAAGCATGCCCTGTTGGTTATGGGAACTAAGTTGGCGCCTTGGTTAACTAAAATAAAAGCAAAATACTGCAGATGCTGGAAACCTGAAATAAAAACAAGAAATGCTGGAAATACTCAGCAGGTCTGGCAGCATCTGTGGAGAGAGAAGCAGAGTTAATGTTTCAGGTCTGTGACCCTTCATCAGAACTGACAAATATTAGAAATGTAAAAGGTTTTAAGCAAGGAAAGCGGGGGTGGAGCAAGAGATAACAAAAGAGGTGTAGATAGGATAAGGTCACAGAGAATAACTGACCAGAACGTCATGGAGCAAAGGCAAACGGTATGTTAATGATGTGGTGAAAGACAAAGCATTAGTACAGAAAGGGTGTGAATTGATTGTAAAATGAACAGCCCTGGCTCCAAGCACAAACATGAAACAACAAAACAATTGGTAGGCACAGTAGAAACAAACTAAACAAACTAAAATAAGATAAACAAAGAAAAAAGAAAAAAAAACTAAAAATGAAAAGGAGGGGCCCGTCATGCTCTGAAATTATTGAACTCAATGTTCAGTCCAGCAGGCTGTAGCATGCCTAATCGGTAAATGAGGTGCTGTTCCTCGAGCTTGTGTTGATATTCACTGGAACACGGCAGCAATCCCAGGACAGAGATGTGAGCATGAGAGCAGGGGTGGGGTGGGGGGGATGTTATTGAAATGGCCAGCAACTGGAAGCTCGGGGTCATGTTTTCAGATTGAGCGGAGGTGTTCTGCAAAGCGATCACCCAGTCTGCGTTTGGTCTCCTCAATGTAGAGGAGACCACATTGTGAGCAGCGAATACAGGATACGACATTGAAAGAAGTACAAGTAAATCGCTGCTTCACCTGAAAGGTCTGTTTGGGGCCTTGGATAGTGAGGAGAGAGGAGGTAAATGGGCAGGCATTACACCTCCTGCAATTGCACGGGAAGGTGCCATGGGAAGGGGTAATGGAGGAGTGGACAAAGGTGTCGCGGTTAACAGGTGGTTACCTAGTCTTGTATTTGTCAATAAGCCAGGTAAGGTGAGACTCTGCATTGACTCCAGAAACTTGAACAGAAGGAGAAGTAATTATGCCAGGCTTGCCATTGAAGATACACCCCCATATTTTGACCCAGAGAATACATGTTCAGTATTTTGAATGTCAAACAACTGGGGCAGAATTTTCGCCCCGATATGGGGGCAAGAATGGAGGTGGACAGGAACGTAATTTTTCCCCGCTAGCCAGCGTGCCAATTTGCTGGCACCATTCTGCCCCCAAAGCCATTTTCCTGGAGGTGGGTTTGGGGTGGAAGGGCTTTCTGCCCGCAAGCGGCAGGCAGCCAACTGAGGTTAGTTAAAGGCCAATTAAGGAATATGGTTGTGGTTGTTGGAGGTCAATCACCTCAACTCCAGGACATCACTGCAGGAGTTCCTCAGGATAGTATCCTAGGCCCAACATCTTCGGCTGCTTCATCAATGACCTTCCTTCAATCTTAAGGCCAGAAGTGGGGATGTTCACTGATGATTGCACAATGTTCAGCACCATTCGTGACTCCTCAGATACTGAAGCAGTCCATGTCGAAATGCAGCAAGACCTGGACAATATCCAGGCTTGGACTGATCAGGGGCAAGTAACATTTGCGCCACACAAGTGCAGGGCAATGATCATCTCCAACAAGAGAGATTCCAACCATCGCCCCTTGATATTCAATGGCATTACCATCGCTGAATTCCCCACTATCAACATCCTGGGGGGTTACCATTGACCAGAAACTGAACTGGAGTAGCCATATAAATACTGTGGCTACAAGAGCAGGTCAGAGACCAGGAATCCTGCAGTGAGTAACTCACTTCCTGACTCCCCAAAGCCTGTCCACCATCGACAAGGCACAAGTCAGGAGTGTGATGGAATACTCTCCACTTGCCTGGATGGATGCAGCTCCAACAACACTCAAGAAGCTCGACACTATCCAGAACAAAGCAGCCCGCTTGATTGGCATCCCATTCACAAAGACTCATTCCCTCTACCACCGACACACAGTGGCAGCAGTGTGTACCATCGACAAAATACACTGCAGCTAAGCACCAAGGCTCCTTAGGCAGCACCTTCCAAACTCTTGACCTCTACCACCTGAAAGGACAAGGGCAGCAGATTCATTGGAACACCACCACCTGCAAATTCCCTCCAAGCCACACACCATCCTGACTTGAAACTATATCGCCGTTCCTTCTCTGTCGCTGGGTCAAAATCCTGGAAATCCCTTCCTAACAGCACAGTAGGTGTAGCTACCCCACCTGCAGTGGTTCAAGAAGGCAGCTCACCACCACCTTCTCAGGGGCAATTAGGGATGGGCAATAAATGCTGGCCTGGCCAGTGATGCCCACATCCCATGAATGAATAAAAAATATCAGAGGTCAACTGGAATGCCTTTAAGTGTGAAGGAATATCGGTATAATCGGCTTGATTGAGTAGAATTTGGAAATAGTTAGTGTGTTATGCCTTTAGAGTTAAAGATTAAATAAATGGTTGGTTTTCAGAGCTCACTGAAGTTCCCCTTCAAGCTGGTAGAGTTAAACATTTCAAAATCTCTGTTACCAGAGGCTTCTGTCAGAATAGAATTGCTGTTACCAAGGGCTTGGGAGATAAACACATACATTGAAATATCCTGTGTGACCTCAGTAAGAGGTAGCAATAAATTTAATTGGTTTATGGGGTTATTGTTCAGACAGGTCGGCTCCGGAGGTTGCTGTGGGTGCCATGGAAAGGGTAATTAACAATAAATGGAATGTACTCACAGGAACAAGAGAGGTCAAGAACATTTTGACCAGATAAAAGCTCACAAACTTCAAATTCCAGTAAAATATTAAATTAAAATATAGATTTTAAAAGGGAACACAAGAAGCTCACATCTAATGGAAAAGTCATATGACACCTTAGAAATAGTATAAAAATACAAGGTTATGAAGCAGACACTGAGAAATGTTGAATCCTCAACACTGCTTCTCAACTCGGGGGCATTTAAGGTACAAGTTTACTTTAAATTTTGATGGATATTCTGGCTATTCTAAGATAATTTTTGCTGTAACATTAGCAAGGTTAAACTTTTGGATTCTATGTTAGAAATAAGAATGTGTGTTACATCTCTCAGTAATATTTGATATTGTGATATACTTATCCACTTAAGAAGTTTATTGCATGTTAAATTCTTTAATAAATATATAAAAGTTAATAAATCGTCTCATGTAGTATTCTGTATACAACTACAAGAACACCCACTCTGTCTTTTTAAATGGAGAGATACATAATGAAGAGAGTTTCCCAGACCCTTCAAAAATCTGGGATATTTATGACTTAGCCATAAAAATATTAAAAGTTGGCTTTCCGAAAGATGGTAAAATTCTCTATTGGTTTTCTTTCTTTGCGGGAAAGCTAATGCAATTCTTTGAACCCAAATAAGTGTCTGAGAATTTGTCTGGCTTGAACTTGATTGAAAGAAATTTGTGTGGGGGTGCTCCTGATTTGGTTTAGTCCTTACAAGGGGTTAAAGTCAGCAATCACTTCATAACGTCCAACTCACCTATCTGGCCACAGCTGTGGCTTCAGGCTGCCCTGTGAAGGGATCCCCCTATGCAATACCGGAACAGCAGCTGTGGCCACTTTTTAATTCGAATGGGTGAAAGTGGCTGAGAGGGCATCTTAAATAGAGGTGCCCTCTTTCTGTAAGGAGAGCAGACTGCAGCTCCTTCTGTGCTTTCCAACTTTGAGAGCCCACCCACCGTCCTCAATTGGGCATTGGGCTCTCGACCTAAAATGCAAAATCTTGCCCCTGATTTCTGATATATAGGTCAGGATGGGAGCCAGCAGCCTGGGGTGAGGTTTGGCCTGGCTGGCAAGCATAAGGTGGGGAAGCAGCAAAGGTAGCTGAACAGGTGATTGGAACTTTTTTTTAACAGAAACAGACTTGAACTTTGCGAGCTCTTGTGAGTTTTAAGGAAGTGGTTGATGGTTGAGAAGGAAAAGATCAATGAGGACGAAAAATAAACAGAAAAACAAAGACATAACTGGAAATGTATTCAAATCTTCAGAATTGAACATGTGCTTCAAGAGGGTATTCATCCCATTGTGTCTGCGCTGGCCGATAAGTAGCCATCCAGCCTAATCCCACTTTCCAACACTTGGTCAGTAACCTTGTAGATTGCGGCACTTCAAGTGTATATCCAAGTACTTTTTAAATGTTTGGAGGGTTTTTGCCTCTGCCACCCTTTCAGATCCTCACTACCCTCTGGGTGAAAAATTTCCCCTCAAATCCCCTCTAAACCTCCTCCCTCTTACCCTAAATCTATGCCTCCTGGTTATGGACCCCTCAACCAAGGGGAATAGGACCTTCCTATCGACTCTATCTAGACTCCTCATAATTTTATACTTTCCCATCAGGCTCCTCTGTTCCAAAAAAAACAACCCTAGCCCATCCAATCTTTCCTCATAATAAAAATTCTCTAGGCAACATCCTCGTAAATCTCTTCTGTACCCTCTCTAGTGCAATCCTATCTTTCCTATAGTGCAGTGATCCAAACTGCATGCAGGACTCCAGCTACAGCCGAACTAGTGTTTTATGCAGTTCCAGCATTACCCCCCTGATCTTATATTCAATGCTCTGCTAATAAAGGCAAGTATTTCATATGCCTTCTTGACCACCTTATCTACCTGTCCAGTCACCTTCAGGGTTCTGTGGACATGCATTCCAAGGTGCTTCTGTTCTTCTACATTTCTCAACATCCTACCATTTATTGTGTATTCCCTTGCCTTGTTAGCCTTCCCAAATGCATGACCTCACACTTCTCCGGATTGAACTCTATTTGCCACTGTTCTGCCCACTTGTCTAGTCCATTGATATCTTCCTGCAGATGACAGCTTTCTTCTTCAATATCTGCCACTTGACCAATTTTTGTATCATATGCAAAGTTCGTAATAGGTGGGGAGGGGGGCGGGGTGGGTGACCAGTGGGGAGACTGCTAGGTAAACACCGGTGGTCTCTCAGCAGGCTCTGGGGAGTGGGGAGGCCCTCCTATTCAGGCACTCTTTGTCGCATGACTGCATCAAATGCACTACCCTCATCAACCCTTCTTGCTACCTTCTCAAAATATTCAATCACAGTAGTCAGACATCACCTTCCCTTAACAAATCCCTGCTGACTGTCTTTGATTAATCCATGTCTTTCTCAATGAAGATTTATCCCGTCCTGCAGAATTTTTTCCAATACTTTTCCCACCACTGAGGTTAGGCTGAGTGGCCTGTAATTACTTGGTCTATCCCTTTCTCCATTTTTAAACAATGGTATAACATTAGCTGTCCTCCAGTCCTCTGGTGCCATGCCTGTGGCCAGCGAGTATTAGAAAATGATGGTCAGAGCCTCTGGTATTTCTTCTGTTGCTAATAGGTCGAAGAAGGAAGCATCTGAACATATGTAGTTAGATTCTGAAGCTTTTTCACAGAAAATGAACAGGAATTGAGGAGAAATCTCTGTCACCAGAGGAAGACAAGAGACAAAGGCATATCTAGCTACTGTCATATAAATGATGAAACTGAGCTTCATCTCAACAAAACAGACTCAACAAGATGACACTGGAGAACTACTTCAGGCAGAAAAGGATGCCTGTTAAAAACGGGGGGGGGGAAAATCAAGATTGCAGGAAGTTGTGACAAGATCTGGAAAGAGTGCTTAGTGGACAGTTCACCTGAAATATTTTATCGTTTGATCTGTTGCTTATTTGTTATTAATTAATTTGAGCTCAGAATGTATGATCATTCAGTAGAGATTAATAGGTCATGCTAAACACAGGGATTTGACTTAGTTATTGTTAAACAATGGAATGGCAATGGTTAAGTTGAATAAAATTTAAAACAACAAAGTGAAAGAATCTAATCAGATGGATTGCTAGGCTGAAGCAGCAGCTTAGATATTCTGTCCAAGTACAGAGTCATCTCCTTCCTTTCCCCCTGCTGTGCTGTTTCCATGTGCACCCAGTCCTACTGTGGCTTGCTTCCAACCCTAGCCATTACCCAGTCCCTTGCTCCTTCCTCCCCCGTAGCATTCAGTTTCTCCACCCTAATCTATTTACTAAGCCTTGCTCACCATCTCCAAGCTCAACTCTCTGATCCCTGCCTTGAGCTATCTCGATATATATTGAAATGGACACCAGACAAGTTTTGATAATATTAGTCATTAATTGTCACTGGCATTGCTCACACAAAGTTGCATGATGTTCTTGTATTGTATAGTGTGGAGGATACCATAATTAGGGATATTAACTTATGGTCATTGCACTGGTCAATTTCAAAAGGTGTGTTGTTAATATTTGGGGTGGGGGAGGTAATTTCTGTGAGTATATGCACAGCGATGGAGCAAAAATGCATGTCAAATATACTGTTTGTATAATGTTAGAGATAATTACATCTATCTATAATATATAAAAACATTTGCATATGTGCAGACTTCTTCCAAGTGTCAGTTGCTTTCATGGTCAGACATTCCCCACATGTTTTTGATAACACCCCTATTTTTTTTAAAACAGGGCATCCCTTGACTCACTGGGTGGAATGATCCAGCCTTTAAAAATTTTCAGAGGTCAGGACAAAGCAGGTCCCGACCCTGCTGGTGATGCCTGGCTGCCCGCCTGCATAATCTTACCACAAGTGGCCAATCACGATGTTGCCTCCGGGAGTGCATGCAGTTAAAGAGGCAGACAGGACAGCCACCCGGCTAGGCCAATAGGAGGGCACAGCATTTGCCTGCCAGCAGCCTCACCGGGAGTGATGGGCTCAGCTGTGGAAAACAAGAGAATGCAAAGGCACCTCAAGATGGAGGCACCCCTTGAGGAACTGCAAATTATTTAAAATGATTTGTGGCCGCAGTTGCCGAGCCGACATTGTGGATGGCCTGTAGCCGCAGTTGTGGCCTTATGGCAGATGTTGCCCAGAGGTGGGGGGAGGGGGTGTTGGGCAGAGCACAGGTTGTTTAAATACAGGAGGCTTTGCTGGCCCCACCAGCCTGACATGTGATGGGGGGAGGAGGTGGCTCTAGGGGCCCACCACGCTTCATCCTCAGCTTGGGTCTCATCTGCCGCCACTAAGATCCCAGTGACATCCCTAATCTGGCCCCAATTGGCCAGGTCATTGGCACTATTTGGCTACCCACCATTATCGGGCAGGTAGCTGCTTCCATTGCTCACCCATCTCGGGTGGCCATCCTGTGCATCATTCTCAAAAACTCTCATACCGCCTGCTACCAAAGCTGCCTCCATGCAGCTGGTAAGATTACGCCCACCATGAACAATGACACAAGCTAATAGTATATTAAATCTTTCTGTAAATGTCAAACTTATTTCCTGTAACATTTTTCCTGTGTGATGCTTTTCTGTTACACTATTTCTGTCACTCTATTTGTGGCACATTTGAATTTTTCGAGTAAGGGTAAAGTTTCTTATCTATTGCACTGAGCTCTTATTGAATCCTCAGACCATTGTTTGGCCCCTAAACCTACTTGAAATTATTTTCACCTATAGGGTGGATCGCCAGTCCATTATCAAACCTTCTCCTGATTGCCATCCCTTGATTGCAATGGGTAAATGATCTGCTTCTCTCGGTGGTGAAGGTGAACATTGTCCCACTGTTAGAAATTGTTGCTTGGTGGGTGATGGAGGTATAGTGAATTGAGCACTGTATGAAGCTAGTGATGCAGTTGATAGGACATGCCATTTGAAGATGAGCTCACTCATCTCAACAACTTGGGTCAGATCATTAAACTTCTCCCTGCCTTGCATCCAGGTCCTAGGAACAGCTCTCCTGGTGTTGACCTCCGCTGTTACTTCTTCCCACTGCCTCCTGTGCATATGTCTGGAAAATCTTCTACTCACCTACCATACAGCTCATTTCTCCTTTCTATCCCTTCCTCCAAGATCACCAGCGCATTGTTTAAAAACCTTGGTGTTTGCTCTCTCTCAGGTTCAGTTATTTCTCAAAGTATCACTACCCAGAATGACTTTTGAAAAAGCTCCCACCACTTTTTACATCCACAATGTACCTTCGCTTTAAAAGGTGTAACCTTTCTCGGACTTGTTTTTCCCCTGCTTGACAGATTTACTTTCATGCCAAGTTGTAACATATCATGCACCACATTGCAAGACTTTTAACTATATCGAAAGTTATCGAACCAGCTACTTTGTAAGATGGAAAGATGCGAGTGAGCCATCAGCAGTGAGTGAGTCAACTGATGTCCGTTTGAAATGGAGATTGACAAATCATTTGAATCATTTCAATAATGAAACCGATAAAACACCAAGCAACAACCTTTCTTAAATCCAGGTCTTGAACCTCATGTTGATTTAGAATTTGAACTGGATGAAATTGGATTAATAATGCTTTTGAAAATGAAACCAATGATCATGAGCAGACTAAATTGAACAGTGGCAGCCTGCAAACATGGTGAACAAAGTTCATCATTTAGACCTAGCTTTAATCAGAGACAGAAATAAAGGTCAAACAGATTTAGTCTTAACGTAAGCACCATTAAGTGATTATGAACAACTGAGATCCAGATCTGCTGCAATGATTCACTTAGTCTGTAGACAGGGGAGATAATTTCCCAGTCAGTTAGAAAGACCTGTTAGCTGTCATAGATCTAGTTGCCAAGTTTGCAGAGATAGTAAAATTGACGGCTGTGGAGGTAGTGGACCTTCTCTAAACTCAACCACACAGTCAGACTAATACAGTAAAATCTCATTTAGCGTGCCCATGTCAGGATTTTAAAAAGTTAAACAGAGATGTTGCGAAATAAATGACGTTACAAATATGCTACTGTGTTTCATATAAAAGAAACATATTTTTGCTCAATATCCAACATGATTAAAATGCTATTTCATTACTAATTTTCAGGTCCTGACTTTTATGCTTGGAAGTAACTCATAATTTTTGTTTGCATCTTTTTCACATCTCCTTTCAGTACAACCTTCAAGCACAACAATTGCAATGGACAAATTTGCAGACAACATTGTGAATTTTCTGGTTGCTGACGATGTTTTGAGCTGCAGGGGTTCCTCAGGTAGTGTTCTAGGGATAACTATCTTCAGCTGTTACATGAATGACCTTCCCTCCATCATCAGGTCAGAATTTGGGTGTGTGCACTGATGATTGCATAGTGCTCAATTGCATTCGCAATTCCTCAGATAATAAAGCAGTCCATGGCCGTATACATCAACACCTGGACAAAATCTTGGCTTGGGCTGAAAAGTGGCAAGTAATATTCACAACACACAAGTACCAGGCAATGATACTCTCCAACAAGGTATATTCTAACCACCTTCCTTTAACATTCAATGGCATTACCATCATCAAATTCCCCACCAACAGCATCCTATGGGTCACCAGTGACCAGAATCTCAATTGAAGCAGCCACATAAATGCCATGGCTACTGGAATAGGTCAGAGGCTGGGAATTCTGCATGATTGGCTCACCTCCTAAATCCCCAAAGCCGCTCCATCACAAGGCACAGATCAAGAGTGTGCTGAAATACTATCCACTTCCCAGGATAAGAGCAGCTACAACAATACTAAGGTACCTCAAAGTAGTCCAGTTGATCGTCAGCCCATCTACCACCTTAAACATCAACTTCCTCCACCATCAGTGTACTGTTTGCAGTGTGTACTATCCACAGGATCCACTGCAGCAACTTGCCAAGGCTTCTTTGACTGCACCTCCCAAACCTGTGACCTCTACCACTAGAAGGACAAAGGCAACAGGGTAATGTGGGAACACCATCACCTTCTAAGCTCCCTTCTAAGTCACACACTATCCTGACTTGAACATATAACACCGTTCCTTCATTGCTGCTGGGTCAAAATCCTAAAACGCCATACCTAACCTTCACCACACATACACTACAGTGGTTCAAGATGGCTGTTCACATCTGCCATCAAATCTACTGTGAAAGGGTACCTTGGAAATTGGAGACTCCACACACTCACTAATTCCATGACAAAGTGAACCTTTTTGGGGTAATAGGAGAGGTTTCAGAGTATAGAGATATAGCCCTGAAACAGGCCCTTCAGCCCACTGAGTCTGTGCCAACCATCAACCACCCATTTATACTAATCCTACATTAATCCCTTATTCCCTACCACATCCCCACAATTCTCATACCACCTACCTACACTAGGGGCAATTTACAATGGCCAATTTACCTATCAACCTGCAAGTCCTTGGCTGTGGGAGGAAACTGGAGCACCCAGTGGAAACCCACACGGTCACAGGGAAAACTGGCAAACTCCAGGCAGGCAGTACCCAGAACTGAACCTGGGTCGCTGGAACTGTGAGGCTGCGGTGCTAGCCACTATGCCACCCTTATATGTGCAGAAACAATGGACCAAATGGTCTCCTTCTGTGCTATAAGCTTTTATGTTCCTATCAATAAATGCAGAAATAAGTACATAACAGAAAGTAGAAGCTATTTTACTGAAACAGATATTAGGCGCAATCAGATTGTGTCAGCATTTTTCCTTCATGCAACTAGGGATGGGCAATAAAGCTGGGCTTGCTAGCAGTTCCCAGAAACCAAGAATGAATAAGAGAGAAAATGTAGATTTCAAGTGCTGTGTCTAAAAAATATGAGCAATTGTGCCCATTTTTAACCTTTTCTCTTTCTATTTAAATGGTGATTTAAGTAGTCATGAGACATTGAGGCAATTGTTGTGGCACAGCCATATTCTGGCCAGTGGCAATATTAGCAACACAATGGGAAGAATGAAAGAAAGTAAGGAAGGAAGGAAGGTAGGTAGGTTGGTTGAAGTGGTGTGCTGAACCCACCTGCAGGTGGATTAAAAATGTGGTGCAGGGATATGGGAACAGGACAGGTAAATGTGATTAGAACTATGTGCTTGTGGTGAGGGGAGAGGAGAAAGTAAGAGGTGCATGATTACACCAGCTGCAGCTTGCAAGTCAGAAGGGATTAGGGGTTGCGGGAGAAGTGGAATGTGAGAAGGAGGATTAGGTAAGCAGATACCCTCATCATCATTCATTTCTTCAGCTCTGCAAGTGGCCACGACGGCCTCAGCAATGCCCCTTCCCATAATGGACACAGCATTGTATCCTCCAGTTATTTCCTGCTGCCTGCTGTTATGCCCAACCTTCTCCTGCAAGAAAGAAGGAAGAATTTCAGTGCATATCCTGCAATAATTTTGGGTGATGTGGGCTGTTATGGTGGAATTGCTACCAGTTGTTGCGAGCTGTAAATTGTAGGTTCGAGGATTGCAACAGTGCTAAATGTGTAAGGGTGAGGGAAAGCATGTGAATGTTAGAGTTGAAACCTGACTGATAGAGATTATTGATCACTGAGTGATGGGGACATTATGAACTGAGCAGTGGATGAGGCTAGTGACACAGTTGGTAACATTTGAAGATGAACTCACTCACCTTGACAACTTAAGTCGGGTCATTAAACTTCCTCCTGCACTGCATTCAAGTTCTAGGAACTAGCACAGACCTACACTGTTAGTTCTGCTCACTACCTCCTGAACATGTTCCTGCAGGGCTTCCTGCTTCCTGAGGATACAGGACATCTCTTCTTTCCCTTTTTTCCACCAAGGCCTCCAGTGCATTATTGGAATACATTCAAGCATGGTCTTTCATATTATCAGCCATTCTTCAATCTCTTACAGCACAGATTCAGTTCACAAAGGACTCCCATCACTTCTTGCAGCTGCAATGTACCTTCCCTTTAAGAGGTCATAGAGTCATATAGTCATTACAGCACAGAAGGAGGCCATTCAGCACATCAGGTCCATGCTAGCTCTCTGTAGAACAATCCAGTCAGTCCCATTCACCCGCTTTATCCCTGTAGGCCTGCAAGTTTATTTCCCTCAAGTGCCCATCTAACTTCCTTTTGAAATCATTCATTGTCTTCAGTTCCACCACCCTTGTAGGCAACGAGCTCCAGGTTATTACCACTCACTGCCTAAAAAGTGTTTCCTCACATCCCTCCTGCACCTCTTGCCTAGAACCATAAATCTGTGTCCCTTAGTCCTTGTACCATTAGTTAATGGGAACAGTTTTTCCTTAACTATCTTATCTAAACTTGTCATAATCTTATACACCTATATCGAATCTCCCCTCAATCTCCTTTGCTCCAAGGAGAACAACTCCAGCTTCTCCAACCTAACCTTATAACTAAAATCCCCCATCCCTGGAAACATTCTGGTAAATCTCCTCTGCACCTTCGCCAGGACCCTCACATCCTTCCTGAGTGTGGTGACCAGAACTGGATGCAATACTCTAGTTGTGGCCTCATCAGAGCTTTATAAAGCTGCAGCATAACTTCCCTGCCTTTGTACTCAATGCCTCTACTTATGAAGCCCAAGATCCCATATGCTTTGCTAACCATTCTCTCAATAGTGCTTGACACCATCTAAGATCTATGCAGAAGAATCCCAAGGTCCCTCTGTCCTTGTACACGATTTAAAACTGTGCCATTTGGTTTATATTACCTCTCCCTATCCCGTCTGCCAAAATGCATCACCTCACACTTCTCTGTATTAAATACCATCTGCCACCTGTCTGCCCATTCTGTTAGCCAACTATGTTGTGTTGCAGGCTGTTCGTATCATCCTCACTGTTTGCCACTCCTCCAAGTTTGGTATCATTGATAAATGTTGAAATTGTACACTGTATTCCAATATCCAAGTAATTTACGTACATCAAAAAAAACAGTGGTCCTACTACTAACTTTGGGGATCACTGTCTACCATCCTCCAGTCTGTAAACAACTAACTAACATGACTCACTGTTTTCTGTCTTAAGGCACTTTTTTTTATTTACGCTGACACTGACCCTTCTATTCCATGAGCCTCAATTTTGTTAACCAGCCTTTTATGTGGTACTTTGTCAAACACTTTCTGAAAATCCACATAGGCAGCATCCATTGCTTTCCCTTCATCAACCTTTTCTGTTACATCATCAAAAAATGCATTTGGAGTAGTCAAGCACTTATCTGCCTTTTGCAAATCTGTGCTGGCTTTCCTTAATTAACTCGAACATCTCCAAGTGTTTGTTAATCTTTTCCCTGATTATTGTTGCTAAAACCTTACCCAACACAAATGTTAAACTAACTGGCCTTTAGTTGTGAGGACTGTCCTTACACTCGTTCTTGAATAAGGGTGTCACATTTGCCACTCTCCAATCCTCTGGCACCTACTTATCTAGGGAAGATTGGAAGATTATGGCAAACCGTTCCATGATCTCCACTCCCACTTCCTTTAGCAAGCCTTACAGTCCTGCTGACTTACCCACTTGATGTACATTCCTCCCAGCAATTTTCACCCCATATGTTATCTCTACCATCTCTGACATTTTGTCAGCATCCTCTTCCTTAGTAAACACTTTTGCAATGTACTCATTAGGTATTCTAGACTTGACCTGTGCCTCTAAGCATGTATCACCCTCTTTGTCCCTAATAGGCATACTGCACCTCTACACACTTACTATATACAAGCCGATAGAAAATTTTTGGGTTCCCTTTTATGTTAGTTGTCATTCTATTCTCATATTCTCTCTTTGTCAGTCTTATTTTCCTCTTCACTTTCCCTCTGAACTTAGTGTATTTTGCCTAATTCTCTCTTGAAGAATTCACCTGACATGCATCATACACCCTCTTTCTGTGTTTCATTGTATTCCCTATCATCCAAGGAGCCCTGGCTTTGGTTCCCTTACCTTTCACTGTTGTTGGACTGTACCTAGCTTCTACCTGAAAAACCTCCTCCTTAAAGATCTCCCATTGTTCTATTACATTTTTTCCTGTCAATCTTGGGTTCTATTTTACCCTGGCTAGATCCCCTCTCATCCCATTGAAGTTGACCAATTTAGAAGTTTTACTTTAGATTGTTCCTTGATCTTCTGCATTGCTAATCTAAACCTTATGATACGATGATCACTCTTACCCAAGTATTGCCCCACAGACACTCGGTCCACTTGGCCCACCTCATTCCTCAGCGCCAGAACCAGCAATACCTCCTTCCTAGTTGGACTAGTCAAGGAAGTTCTCCTGCAAACATTTCTGAAAATCCTCTTCCTCCTTACCCGTTACTCTCTGATTATCCCAATTGATATTTGGGTAATTCAAGTCCCTCAGTATCACCACTCTATAATTCTTGCAAATCTCTGTGATGTCCCTGCAGATTTGTTCCTCTATCTCTCTCACACTATTTGGATGCCTATAGGATAACCCCAGTAGCATGATCATACCCTTTTTGCTTCTCAGTTTGAACCAAATGGAATCTGTCTTTGCCACCTCAAGGACATCCTCCCTTTTCAACACCACAATGTCTTCTCTAATCAGTACTACCACCCCACCTCCCTTTCCTCGTTCTCTACTTTTCTTGAACACGCAGTCCTCAGCATTTTTAAGCCACCTTTCCATTATTGCCACCATATCATATTCCCACAGGGCTATCTGTGCTTATAGATTGCCAGCCTTATTCACCACACTTTGTGCCTTGACATACATGCATTGTAAAGCTGTCTTTGGATTCCTCCGAGTCCTTCTTATTCTGCTCCTATTTATTGTGGTACAACTTCCTTCTCCAGTACTATTCAACACTCACACTCTGTTATGCACCTTATTCCTCCTTTCTGCTTCGATATGCTGGTGCCCATCCCCCTGCCAATTTAGTTGAAACCCTCCCCAGCCACACTAACGAATCTCCCTGTGAACACATTGGGCCCAGTCCTGTTGAGGTGCAGTCTTCCTTTAAGTACTGTTAGTCACGTATGATATCGGGCCACCTGCTGATGTGTGCCGCCAATGAACAGCCCAGGGAGTGCTGGCTGCATGCAGAAATCGTGTTAAACAGCAGGCAACACAAACTTACCGTGCTGCCTGCAACATAATCAATGACACAGGTTAATTGTTCACCATGTTGTCCATGCCCAATTTCAGAGCTTATCCAATTTAACCTCCAGGTACTTTCTGAAATAACATCAATAATACAATTTAAATATTTTGGATGGTGAAATGACTGATACCCCTAAAATAATCTTATGGTCCAATATGCTCATTAAAGTCCTTACCCACTCCCATATTCACACGAGATTCCCACATTTTTCAGGAGATGACAAGGAAGATGTTGAACTCATGGGGTGGAATCTTATGAGTGCTGCGGCATTCCCAACGGCGGGACGGAAGTTGTTGTAACTTCTGTTCCTGACCCAACTCCCGTTTCCCACATAATTTTGTCTTTAAATTAGCCATGTGGCAACAGGCACAGGAGACACATGGGATCATGCGGCGGGGGTGGCCTTTCACTGGTGGAACTCACCGTCACAGCCCCAAGCATATTGATCACCACAGATATAAAACATTCTGTGCTTGCAGCCTCAAGGAGCAGCAGCCTTCCTTTCGCCTTCCTTTCATGCAAGCATCTTTAGATTCACCTAAATTGAAGCTTTTATTTAAATCAAAATGTTTTTACCTCCCTTATTTTATGAAAGTCCCCACTAACTTCACGTCATTTAGTTTCCCTGCAGCCAAAGTGAATGACATGGTAGTCAGCAGGCAGTGTCCCGCCCCATGGTTCAGTGATGCCTCCCTGCAGGTTCTCCTCCAGGCCGTCAAAGAAAAATGGGAGGTCCTCTTCCCTGCAGATGGAGTCCAAAGACCCTCCCGCCTGACCAAGGCAGCCTGGATGGAGGTAGCAGAGGAGGTCTCAAACTGTGGGGTAACTTGAAGAACATGGGTGCAGTGCCACAAGTGAATCAATGATTTGCTCAGATCAGCGAGAGTAAGTGGTCCTGGTGAGGCTGCTCCATTGATTTCTTCCATGGCTCCGTGTCTTTAAGGCAGAGGGTACGCAAGGAATGCAGTGAAATGTGTCAGCAGCCTTGGTGCCATTCACTAAATATTGAAGATTAGCATTGTTTATCTGATTGGATGTGTCATGCGAAAGCCAATGCAGAATGAGTGATGTTGATGCTTGTTAGCAATGGTTGTGATGCATCATTTGCCATGTCATTAAATCTGCCCTGTCTGTGCAGGATAAACAAAGCCACAACCAGCGTGAGTGTGCTCAGACAGGAGGAGGGGTCCCTGATATTAGGCTGCTGACTACAGCTGAGGCGAATCTTCGGAGATCGTGCGAGAGGAGGGAGGCAGGGCGAGTGGAGATGGTGAGGCAGGAGACACAAGGTGTAAGGATGAAGTGTCATCTCTGCTCTGGCAGCCATATGTGAAAACTGGAGGAAATTGTGTGAACTCATGTGAAGCACATGCTTAAAGTTCCTCTGTTTGTGTCTCCACTGTAGGTACCCACACTCGAGTAGCAGAACACTGCATGGCCCAAGAATCCTCCTCTGGGGAGGAAGAGGAAACCGATGCCCTGGAGGGTGCACCATCACCTGCCTTTTTTACCACCTTCACCAGCACAGATACATTCACACGGTCCACGGTGGGTTTAAGATTAGAATGTGGGTCACAAGCTGGTGGTCACGACACAGACACATCTCAGCAGCTGAGGGAGCATGTGCCAGCTGGGTCCCTTGACAAGCGGAAGACTGCAATAGACCAGGCCCCTGCTCAGCCCCAAACTCATGATAATCCTTTGTTTGTTGCTATGAGAAGTCTGCTGGATGTGCAGCAAAGCCATGTAGAAAATATGTTGGAGATGCCTGAGGTCAAGTGTGGTTTTGCACATGTCATGGAGGAGTCCATGCAAGCCATTTATTGGAGTTTTTTGAGGAACTAGTAGGGTAGATAAAGGGGAACCAGTAGATGTAGTATACCTGGATTTTCAAAACGCATTCGATAAGGTGCCACATAAAAGATTAATAGGCAAGATTGGGGCTCATGGTGTTGGGGGTAGTACATTAGGGTGGATTAAGGGTCGTGATTCTGTGGAATTCAGTACCCCAGAGTGCGGTGGATGTTGGGACACTGAGTAACTTTAAGGAGGAGATAGACAGATTTTTGATTAGTAATGGGTTGAAGGTTTATGGAGAACGAGCTGGAAAGTGGACTTGAGGCCGAGAAGAGATCAGCCATGATTGTATTGAATGGCGGAACAGGCTCGAGGGGCTGAATTGACTTCTCCTGCTCCTAGTTCTTATGTTCTTATGATCTTATGTAGAGGAAGCAGAGAGTGAGCATAAATGGGGAATTTTCAAGCTGGCAGGCAGTGAATAGTGGAGTGCTGCAAGGATCGGTGCTGGGGCCTCAGCTATTTACACTCTCCGTTAATGACTTGGATGAAAAGATAGAGAGTAATGTATCTAAGTTTGCTGATGATGCAAAGCTCGGTGGAAAGATGAGCTGCGGGGAGGATGTAGAGAGGCTGCAAAGAGATATAGACAGGTTAAGTGAGTGGGCAACAAGATGGCAAATGGAGTATAATGTAGAGAAGTGTGAAGTTGTTCACTTTGCTCAGAAAAATAGAAAAGCAGAATATTTTTTAAAGGTGTGAAACTGATAAGTATTGATTTTCAGAGAGACCTGGGGATACTCGTACAAGGAACACATAAAGTTAACATGCAGGTGCAGCAGGCTGCTAGGAAGGCGAATGGCATGTTGGCCTTTATTGCAAGGGGATTGGAGTACAGGAATAACAAGTCTTACTAAAATTGTACAGGGCTTTGGTGAGACCGTACCTGGAATACTGTTTCACAATTTTGGTCTCCACATTTAAGAAAGGATATACTTGCACTGGAGGCAATGCAGCGAAGATTTACTAAATTGGTCCCTGGGATGAGGGGGTTTCCTATGATGAGAGGCTGAGTAAATTGGTCCTATATTCTCTGGAGTTTAGAAGAATGAGAGGCGATCTAATTGAGACATACAAGATTCTGAAGGGGCTTGATAGGGTAGAAGCTGAGAGATTATTCCCACTGGTCAGGGAATCTAGAACATGTGACACAGTCTCAGGATAAGGGGTCAATCATTCAGGACTGAGATGAGGAGAAATTACTTCACTCAAAGCGTTGTGAATCTTTGGAATTCTCTACCCCAGAGGGTTGTGGATGCTCCACCATTGAATACACTTAAGGCTGGGATAGATAGATTTTTGGTCTCGCAGGGAATAAAGGAATATGGGGAATGGGCAAGAAAGTGGAATTGAAGCCCAAGATCAGCCATAATCATATTGAATGGCGGAGCAGGCTGGATGGGCCATTTGGTCTACTTCTGCTCCTATTTCTTGTATTCTTGTGTTCTTATGATATCTGTCATGACATTTGAGCATATGGCTTCCTCAGTAGAGAGTCTGGCGAGCTCCATGGCGAGTCTGGTTGAGCACTTGAGCCATATGCGATCTGACCTGCACTCCATCGTTGTTGCCGTAGCTTCATGTAGCAGAGTCTAAGCAAGAGGGGGGACAAGGAACCGGGACCTCCCTCCAGGTGCTCCTTCCCCTCAGGGAGACAGGCAGCTGTCATCTTGCAAACAGATGCAGGAAGAGTGCAGGAAGGCATGCCAGGAGCAGCACCAGGCATACCTCAAAATGAGGTGTAAACCTGGTGAAGCTGCAACAGAGGACTATCTGCGTGTCAAACTGCATAGGTAGCATGCAATAGACAGAGCTAAGTGATCCCATAACCAACGGATCAGATCTAAGCTCTGCAGTCCTACCATATCCAGCCATGAATGGTGGTGGACAATTAAACAACTAATTGGAGGAGGTGGCTCCACAAATATCCCCATCCTCAATGATGGGGGAGCCCAGCACATCAGTGCAAAAGATAAGGCTGAAGAATTTGCAACAATCTTCAGCCAGAAGTGCCGAGTTGATGATCCATCCTCCTGAAATCCCCAGCATCACAGATGCCAGTCTTCAGCCAATTCTATTCACTCCACGTGATATCAAGAAATGACTAAAGGCACTGGATACTGCAAAGGCTATGGATCCTGACAACATTCTGGCAATAGTATTGAAGACCTGTGCTCCTGAACTTGCTGCGCCCCCAGCCAAGCTGTCCCAATGTAGCTACAACACGGGCATCTACCCGGCAATGTGGAAAATTGCCCAGGTATGTCCTCTTAACAAAAAGCAGGACAAATCCAACCATGCCAATTACCATCCCATCAGTCTACTCTTGATCATCAGTAAAGTGATGGAAGGTGTCGTCAACAGTGCTATCAAGCGGCACTTGCTTAGCAATAACCTGCTCAGTAACGCTCAGTTTGGGTTCCGCCAGGGCCACTCAGCTCCTTACCTCATTACAGCCTTGGTTCAAACATGGACAAAAGAGCTGAACTCAAGAGGTGAGGTGAGAGTGACTGCCCTTGACATCAAGGCAGCATTTGACCGAGTATGGCATCAAGGAGCCCTAGCAAAACTGAGGTCAATGGGAATCGGGGAAAACCCTCCGCTGGCTGGAGTCATAGCTAGCACAAAGGAAGATGGTTGTGGTTGTTCGAGGTCAATCATCTCAGTTCCGAGACATCACCGCAGGAGTTACTCAGGGTAGTGTCCGAGGCCCAACCATCTTCAGCTTCTTCATCAATGACCTTCCTTCAATCATAAGGTCAGAATATCCAGGCTTGGGCTGATATCTGGCAAGTAACATTTGCACCACACAAGTGCCAGGCAATGACCATCTTCAACAAGAGAGAATCTAACCATCTCCCCTTGACATTCAATGGCATTACCATCGCTGAATCCCCCACTATCAATATCCTTGGCTATACCATTGACCAGAAACTAAACTGGACCAGCCACATAAATACTGTGGCTGCAAGAGCAGATCAGAGGCTAGGAATCCTGCGGCGAGTAACTCACCTCCTGACTCCCTAGTGCTTGTCCACCATGTACAAGGCATAAGACAGGAGTGTGATGGAATACCCTCCATTTGCCTGGATGGGTGCAGCTCCAACAACACTCAAGAAGTTCGACATCATCCAGGACAAAGTAGTCCGCTTGATTGGCACCCCATCCACAAACATTCATTCCCTCCACCACCAATGCACAGTGGCAGCATCTACAAGATGCACCAAACCTCCTTCGACAGCACCTTCCAAACCTGCGACCTCTGCCACCTAGAAGGACAAGAGCAGCAGACTCATGGGAACACTATCACTTGCAAGTTTCCCTCCAAGCCACACACCATCCTGACTTGGAACTACATCGCCATTCCTTCACTGTCACTAGGTCAAAATCCCGGAACTCCCTTCCTAACAGAACTGTGAGTGTACCTACTCTACATGGACTGCAATGATTCAAGAAGGCAGCTCACCACCACCTTCTCAAGGGCAATTAGGGATGGGCAATAAATGCTGGCCGAGCCAGCAACACCCACCTCCTACATCCCACGAATGAATTTTAAAAAAACATGGAGCGTGAAACACTTGCTGTGGTGTTTGGGATCATAAGGTTCTGCACCTACCTGTTCGGTGAGCATTCACTGTGGAAACTGACCACAAACCACTGGAGATGATCTGGCACACATCATTGACAAGCGCACCACCTCCACTACAGCGAGTCTTAGTGAAAGTGCAGGGGTACAACTTCAACGTCTGCTACATACTCGGTACCAAAATTATCACCTCGGATTCGCTGAGCAGATTGCCTAATCTGAAAATGAATGAAGACGTTCCACTGGATCTACAAGTAGACAGCATGGACATCGAGGTGGAAAATGTGCTCAAAATCAATTTATTGCATTTTGGTCAGCACAAATGTGGCCAATTACAATCAGAAACAGCCAATGACCCACAGCTGAAGGCACTGTGGAGAATCATCATAGAAGGATGGCCTGATATGATAAAAGAGGTGCCAGAAACCTCAGGTGCTTTTGGCCTTATTGAGATGAGCTCAGGATCTCAAGGGAAAACCAGTGATCGAGCCCAAAGCTCTCTGACAGGACATCTTGTCACAATTTCACCAAGTCCATTTGGGCATAAAGCAAACAAGATGACTGGCATGAGGCTCTGTTATTGGCCAGGGATCAATGGTGACATTGAAAGTTTAGTGAGGATGTGCAAGGCATGCCAGAGCCACCAGCCACAACAACACAAAGAACCTCCACACCCTCACGGGATTCCGTCAGCCCCCTGGTCCAAAATTGCCACTGATCTATTTACTGTGAATAGAGATTACCTTTACCTTAGTCGCTGATTATTTCTCCAAATTTCCAATTGTTAGACAGGTAAAAGACATTTCAAACACAGTTGTCACAGACACATTGAGTGCCATATTTAGTCTGTTTGGTGCACCTGAAGAAATTATTTCTGACAACGGGCCACAGTATACGGGAAAACCATTCAGGGATATGTGTGCCAAATGGGGCGAAAACTATGTGATGTCCTCACCTCATTACCCTCGATCTAATGGTCTTGCCGAGCGAATGATTTGCAGTTAAATTGCTTATCCTGAAGTGTCGGACAATGAAACAAGGTGTTCATGTTGCCGTGCTCTACCTCAGAGCTATACCTATGGATATGGGTTTACTGTCATCAGCAGAGATCATGTTTGGCAGACAAGTGTGAACGATTCTGCCAAACTATCATTTGTCAAAATTCTCCGAGATGCAGGAGTCACTGCTCAAAAAACAGTGGAGAATGAAGATGGTGCATTACCGACATGCAGAGGCAGAACTACCTCAACTTCACGTAGGACAAAAGCTCAGGGTCATACACCTCACAATGAGAACAAGGTTACATGCAGAGGTACCCAAAGTATGCAGTGAGCATAGGTCTTACGAAGTTGCAATATCTAGCGGAGCGGTGTTGAAGAGGAACCGAAGCCAATTAACAGACGTATGCGATACTCCAATTGTGCACAGTGGACTCGAAAGAACACCCTCCAACACTAAGGGTGGAATAACATGAAACAACCAACACATGTATGCAAGTGAATAACAGCCAAGGGTGAAATCCACATCCACAGAAGGTTATACTGTAACCAGATCTGGAAGAGCTGTCAAACCACTGAAACATTATATGGACTCCTAAGCTTCTGCACTCATAAATTTCACAATCTCTATCTCTATATTTGTAATTTTTTTAATCTTGATTTTCGGAAAGAAAGGGGATGTTGTATGATCGCTTTAAGAGTGATGACCCTTAAAGAACTCAGTATGCTAATGAGCTAAGTACCAGGATGTAGTCAAGTGACTTAAAGCCATAGTCACTCTGCACTGTAACATCCTGGACAAAGGTTCTGTATATAGCTTGCAATATATTATATGTATAGTTTAGCTGTTAATAAACCTTCTAGAGATCTTCAAGGAATTGGAATCCACATACCTCATTGTGTTGCTTAAGATAACACAAAGCCCACCCAATGTTACCCTTTCATCCATTACCATTGAGTCTTCCCCCATTACCGTGCACAGTGTAATCATCAGTGTATTTCTGCCATCCCTCCCTGCTGTTCCTCCTCCCATTATAATCGATATGCTGACTCTTATCCTTGAACTTCCTCACATCGAACTGACCATTGTTGCTGAGTCCCGTTCCCTCCATATGAAACTGTCAAATGCCCACCCATTAGTCTTGACCTTCCCCCCGACAGAATCCATTTGCTCCCATTGATTGTGACCATTCCCTCTGCTAGCCAGTACCCTCAATTTGCCCCACAGCTCCCCAAGGTTGACAGCACTTATCCCTCCCTTTAGGCCCTTGTTAAATATCTTCACACTGTAATGATCTAATTCACCCAACACCCCCGCAGATGGCAAAAATGCATCTTCACCATCAACATCAACCATTCAATAACCTGAACGCTCCATGCCACCCTCCCCTGCTCCTCCACGTAATCCCCGTCCATGCTGTCGCTGCCATCCCCAGAGATGATTCACCCTTGCTGGTGCCGAGCCTGGAGGCAACATCCATTCCAATGCTGGCGTTAGTTTAACAGCTGAGTTAAAGAGAGAAGAGCACAGTGCTGAGACTGAACTGCATAAACCTGACTGTTGCACACCACATTGAAACATTCATGAACCACTTGGCACGGGAAAATCACTTACCGTTAACTTAATCTGGCAGGGAGGACTAAATCCTAACTATGTGTATGGTAATGAGTATTCATGTGCCGCTTCCTCCTGTGTAGCCCCTTGCTATTCCTGAAAAGGCGACAATGGAGCAGTCAGCTTAGCAAAACGAAGGAGGTCGTTGGCCCTCTTGGAGCACTGTACCCGTGTCTGGAGGTGTGACCACAGCTGCTAACCTCCTCAGCTAGCTCCATCCAGGCTTGCTTGGTCAGGTAGGAGGACCTATTCTTGCCATTGCTGTGTAAGAGGACCTCCCACCTGACCAAGCAAGCCTGGAGGAGAATCTCAAGGGAGGCATCGCTAAACCATGGGGCCAGTCTGTGTCTTGCCTCTGCCATCCTGTGACATCCTGTCCCAGTGGGTGAGGAGCCCAGGGATCACTCCAACCCTGGTATCAGCCGTGAACAGCAGATGACTCTAAGGCAGCAATGAAAGCAGAGCTGGCAGGGCTTTAAATATTGCACTAGCACCTGCTCTGGAGTCATCCCATGCCGCATTCGGCATCTAGAATCCCACCTCCCGCCATGTGATTGGCCGGCCCCATGTTTCCATTATGTCAAGTGGGGTGGTGGGCCTGCTGCCCACCTGACTAGCAGAAACAAGGCACTTTTCTGGGTCTGCCACGAGGACCCATGATGGACTCACTAAAATCAGCATACTCCACCTCTTTGTACTATGTGGTGAGACACCTAACCAGTGGCTCTGAAAGGTTACTGGGATATGGTCCACCAAAGGGCCACATTTTCTTTTTATTTTCTTCTATTTTTGTGAGTACAGCAGCAGCTGCCAGCTCTTGCTGCAAATCATTGCGATCAGTTATCTCCAATCCCCACAGCTCTGACCTGTCAGCTGGCTTAGCAAAGGTGTTGGCTAATTTTCTACCCTTTCATAACCAGTCAGCTGCAGGAAATTGCCTATTTGGTGCCCACACCTCGCTGGCTAAATTCAAATGAGGCCCAAACTTAAAACCTTTTTGGGCCCCTTCGACATCAGCTTCAGGTGGATGGGGTGACTGCTCTGCAAACCACGTGCCCACTTGGGGCAGAAGTGGAAGATTCACCGGACGTATCTCGGATGGACACAGGAAATGGCAACAACACTTCAATGGGGCGTCTGATTACCTAGGATTACACAAGATATATGGCACACAAACAGGCCATTCGGCCATCCAGTCCATGCAAACATTTATGTTCCCCTGGAGACTCCTCCTTTCTTTCCACATCTAAATGTATCATCTTAATCCTCTATTCCTTTCTCCCTCATATGCTTGACTAACTTCCCCTTAAATGCATCTATACTATTCGCTTCAACCACTCCCTGCGGTAGCAAGTTCCACATTCTCACCACTGATCTAATTACAAAATGGGTACTTCAAGTCACCAGAATCAACAACAGCACTGTGCCCCTTATTGTCTCTGTGGTTAAATTCAGTGGATTATACAATGCTAAACTTTACAGTTCTGGAAGGTCCTAGGTTCAGTTCCTCAGCTTTTTTTAAGTTAGTTGACTTGAGCTTGTGTAATAATAGTTGTGCTATAATTTATCCCTGTGCCTCTAGCTTAGGAATAAAAAAACTCTGTGATTCCTGGTCCTTGTAAATTGCATGGGGACTAAAGTTGATAGCGAGGGGTCATGCTATGTGATTAACGCATTTCAGTTCAATGTAATAGTGTAGCAGCAGAACCCGAGGGTTTAAAGACAAGTATATAAGTTAAGTATCTATGGATCATTTTTTGTGTTTAGTATTTTTTGCAACTGATCAATTAGCTCAAGAATCAGAAAGCATAGAGGAAAGGAAGCACAAGTTTTCTTTTTATTTGTTCATGGGATGTGGGCGTCACTGGCTAGGCCAGCATTTATTGCCCATCCCTAATTGCCCTTGAGAAGGTGGTGATGAGCTGCCTTCTTGAACCTCTGCAGTCCATGTGAGGTAGGTATACCCACAGTGCTGTTAGGAAGGGAGTTCCAGGATTTTGACCCAGCGACAGTGAAGGAATGGCGATATAGTTCCAAGTCAGGATGGTGTGTGACTTGGAGAGGATGGTGTCCCAATGTATCTGCTGCCCTTGTCCTTCTAGGAGGTAGAGGTCGCGGGTTTGGAAGGTGCTGTCTAAGGAGTTTTAGGAAGAGTGCTAAAATCACCTAAACTGATGTCAGCACAGGGAAAGGAGCTGATTGGTAAGTAGCAGGTGAGTGTTTTTTTACTGTCCAGATCAAGAACAAGTCTTAAGTTTATTTCTGGTAAGTCTTAGGTAGTAACCTAATAAATAGAGGCATGGCAGGACACCTCAGTCACATTGAATACATAGTCTCTGTCTTGTGGGAACTCCAGGACACTTCTGATGACATAGACAACAAGCATAAGCTCCAGGTTTCAGAGCTTGAGCAGCAGCTGGTGTCGCTGAGGTACATCCAGCTTAAGAGTGTGCACAGACCACCACACAGACAAGAAGGACCAGGCCGGTAGTGCAGCAGTCCCCTGAGTGCATCTCACTCTCTAAACCGTATTCAGTCCTGATTTTAAACTTCTGGGGCATGGGGACCGATTCTGGGGAGGGAGTCATAGAGTTATACAGAACAGAAACAGGCCCTTCGGCCCATCGTGTCTGTGCTGGCCATCTACCGCCTATCTATTCTAATCCCATTTTCCAGCACTTGGCCCGTAGCCTTGTATGCTGTGGCATTTCAATTGCTCATCTAAATACTTCTTAAATGTTGTGAGGGTTCCTGCCTCTACCAGCCCTTCAGGTAGTATGTTCTAGATTCCAACCACCCTCTGAGTGAAAGAATTGTTCCTCAAATCCCCTCCTGCAACTTACATTAAATCTATGCCCCCTGGTTATTGACCCCTCCGCTAAGAGAAAAAGTTTCTTCCTATCTATCCTATCAATATCCCTCATAATTTTGTATACCTCAATCAGGAGTCCCCTGAGCCTTCTCTGCTCTAAGGAAAACAACCCTAGTCTATCCAGTCTCTCTTCAAAGATGAAACGCTCCAGCCCAGGCAACATCCTGGTGAATCTCCTCTGCACCCCCTCCAGTGCAATCACATCCTTCCTATAGTGTGGAGACCAGAACTGTACACAGTACTCCAGCTGTGGCCTAACCAACATTGTTGATCCCTTCAGTGATCTATGGACAAGTACACCAAGGTCCCTCTGATTCTCTATACTCCCTAGGGTCCGACCATCCATTGTATATTCCCTTGCCTTGTTCGTCCTCCCACCTCACACTTCCCAGGATTAAATTCCATTTTCCATTACTTCGCCCATCTTACCAGCCCATCTATATCGTCCTGTAATCTAAGGCTTTCCTCCTCACTATTTACGACACCACCAATTTTTGTGTCGTCTGCAAACTTACTGATCATACCTCCTATATTCACGTCTAAATCATTAATGTCCACTACAAACAGAAAGGGTCCCAGCACCAATCCCGGCGATACACCACTGGTCACAGGCTTCCACTCGCAAAAACAACCCTCGACCATCACCCTCTGCCTCCTGCCACAAAGCCAATTTTGGATCCAATTTGCCAAATTGCCCTGGATCCCATGGGCTCTTGCCTTCTTAACCAATCTCTCATGCAGGGCCTTATCAAAAGCCTTACTGAAGTCCATGTAAACTACATCAATTGCTTTACCCTCATCTACACATCTAGTCAGTGCCTCGAAAAATTCAATCAAGTTTGTTAGACACGATCTCCTCCTAACAAAGCCATGCTGACTATCTGTGATTAATCCCTGCCTCTCAAAGCGGAGATTAATCCTGTCCCTCAGAATTTTTTCCAATAATTTCCCTACCACTGATCTTAGACACACTGGCCTGTAATTACCTGGTTTATCCCTGCTACCCTTCTTGAATAATAGTACCACATTCACTGTCCTCCAGTCCTCTGGCACCTCTCCTGTGCCCAGAGAGGATTTGAAAATTTGTGTCAGAGCCCCTTTTATCTCCTCCTTTGCCTCACATAGCAGCCTGGGATACATCTCATCTGGGCCTGAGGATTTATCCACTTTTAAGCCCGCTAAAACAGCTAATACCTCCTCCCTTCCAATGCTAATTTGTTCACGTATATCACACTCCTCCTCCTTGATCTCTGCACCTACATCGTCCTTCTCCATAGTGAACACAATGGAAAGTAATCATTTAAAACCTCACCTATGTCCTCCAGCTCCGCACACAGATTACCACTTTGGTCCTGAATGGGCCCTACTCTTAGTTTAGTTTAGTTTAGAGATACAGCACTGAAACAGGCCCTTCGGCCCACCGAGTCTGTGCCGACCATCAACCACCCATTTATACTAATTCTACGCTAATTCCATATTCCACATCCCCACCTATCCCTATATTTCCCTACCACCTACCTATACGAGGGGCAATTTATAATGGCCAATTTACCTATCAACCTGCAAGGTCTTTGGCATGTGGGAGGAAACCGGAGCACCTGGAGGAAACCCATGCAGACACAGGGAGAACTTGCAAACTCCACACAGGCAGTACCCAGAATTGAACCCGGTCACTGGAGCTGTGAGGCTGCGGTGCTAACCACTGCGCCACTGTGCCGCCCTTTCCCTGGTTATCCTCTTGCCCTTAATATACTTATAAAATGCCTTGGGATTTTCCTTTATCTTGCCTGACAGTATTTTTTCATGTATCTTCTTCGCTCTCCTAATTACTTTTTTAAGTACCCCCCTACACTTTCTATACTCCTCCAGGGCCTCCGCTGTTTTCAGCGCTCTGAATCTGCCATAAGCCTCCTTTTTTACCTTATCCAATCCTCTATATCCCTTGACATCCAGGGTTCCCAGGACTTGTTGGTCCTTCCCTTCACCTTAACAGGAATATGTTGGCTCTGAACTCTCATTATTTCCTTTTTGAATGAATCCCACTGGTCTGATGTAGACTTTCCTACAAGTAGCTGCTGCCAGTCCACTTTGGCCAGATCCTGTTTTATCAAATTGAAATCTGCCTTCCCCCAATTCAGTACCTTTATTTCTGATCCCTCTTTATCCTTTTCCATAACTACCTTAAATCTTACAGAGTTATGGTAACTATCCCCAAAATGCTCCCCCACTAACACTTCTACCACTTTTCCGGCTTCATTCCCTAGGATTAGGTCCAGTACCCCTTCTCTTGCAGGACTTTCTACGTGCTGGCTCAAAAAGCTCTCCTGTATACACTTTAAGCATTCCGCCCCTTTAAGCCTTTTGCACTAAGACTATCCCAGTTGATATTGGGGAAGTTGAAATCCCCTACTATTATTACCCTATTATTTTTACACCTCTCTGAGATTTGCCTACATATCTGCTCCTCTATCTCTCCCTGACTGTTTGGAGGCCTGTAGTACTCTCCCAGCCAAGTGATTGCCCCCTTTTTGTTTATAAGTTCTACCCACATGGCCTCATTTTAGAAACCTTCTAAAATATCATCCCTCCTTACTGCAATAATTGACACCTTGATCAACAGTGCAATGCCACCTCCTCTTTTACACCCTCCCCTATCACGCCTGAAGATTCTATACCCTGGAATATTGAGCTGCCAGTCCTGCCCTTCCCTAAACCATGTCTCTGTGATAGCAATAATATCATATTCCCTTGCCCTCAATTCATCTGCCTTACTGGTAAGACTCCTTGCGTTAAAATAGATGCAATCCAGCCTTGCATTGCTCGATTGTGCCCTAACAGGTCTATATTTGCTCTGCCTTCCAGACTGACTCAGTTTCTCTTCTATATTTGACTGTGCATCACCCCCTACTGTACCTCCACTCTGTATCCCACCCCCCTGTCAAATTAGTTTCATTCCCCCCAACAGCTATTCAGCAGGATATAGTGCTACCTTTACAAACAGGATAGGTTGCATTTCAACAGGGTTGGGACCAATCTCATCACTGCGAAGTTTACTAATGCTGTTGGGCAGGCTTTAAACAAATTTGGCAGTGGGATGGGTACCTGAGTGTAGATTCAAAAGGGCGAGAAACAAAGCTAGAAATAGAAGGCAGAAAATTAGTAAGCAAGTGTGGAAGACAGAGGAAACAAAGGATAGAAAATAGATAACAAAAGAGTTTGATAGTACTTAATGGTACATAGTTCAATGCAAGGAGTCTGGTGAATAAGGAAGATGAGTTTATCACACAGATAAACATTTGAAAGTATGATATCATAGCTATTGATGGAACATGGCTTAACGAGAGACAGAAGGCAGCTCAGCATTCCTCGTTATAGGGTTTTCAGACATGATAGAGAGGGAGATAGAAAAGGATGGGCTCGCAATATCGGTTCAAGGAACAATCACAGCTGTGAAGAGGGATGATAAGCGAGAGGATCATCAAATGAGGTCATATGGGTTGAACTAAAGAACAAAAAAGGGGCTGTCACACTGCAGTGAGTGTACTATAGACTACCAATCAGTCAGAGGGAGATAGAAGAGCAAATATGTAGACAAATTGCTGAGAAGTGTAAAAATCAATAGGGCAGTCATAGTAGGGGATTTCACCGACACTAATATTAACTGGGATAAAATCAGTATAAAAAGTATAGAGGGCAATGAATTCTTAAAATGCATTCAGGAGAAGTTTTAAGCCATTACATAGCAAGCTGAACAAGAGAGGGGGAAGTTCTGAAATGAAGCTGGGCATGTGGAAGAGATTCTAGTGGGAGAGCATTTTGGTGGCAGTGGTCATAATTCAGTTAGATTCAGTGTAATTATGGAAAAGGACAAAGGTAGACCAAGAGTAAAAGTTCTCAATATGGGAAAGGTTAATTTTACTAAGCTGAGATGTGATTTAGCAAAAGTGGACTGGAACCAGTTGCTTGAAGGTTATTCAGTGTCGGAACAGTGGGAGGCATTCAATGAGGAGGGAGTAAGGGTTTAGAACAAAAATGTTCCCACAAAGGAAAAGAGTGGGACTCCCAAATCTAGAGCCTCTCTGGATCTCAAGGAGCATATAGGGTAGGATGACGCGAAAAAGAGAATGTTATGTTAGATATCAGAATCTCAATACTGCAGAAAGCCTAGAGAAAGTGCAGGGGCGAAATTAAAAATGAAATTAGAAAAGCAAAAAGAGGGCATGAAAACATATTGGCAAGTAAAAACAAGGAAAACCCAAAGGTGTTTTATAAATATACAGAGAGCAAAAGGATAACTAAGGAAAGAATAGGGCCGAGTAGAGAGCAAAAATGTAACTTGTGTATAGAGGCTGAAGATATGGGTATAGTTCTTAATGAATACTATGGGCTGTATGTTACCATCGGCATTGGGACCCTGACTTTGGGTGAAGAGCGGGTGCTGATGCCCGCACTCGCCAGCAGCGGAACGGTTCAGCAATTTTACCACAGGCGGCCTCCTAATTGGCCACCTGCAGATCTGCCATCCAAATAAGGGCGGGCTCCTGATGCTGCTAACCCAATTAGAAGGCCGGCAGCTCTGAAGCCTCAACAGTGCCACCAGGAGAGGTGGGCACTGCTGACGCATGTCAGAGGTCTCGGGGCACCTTCAGGTAAGTAAATGAAAAATAAAAAAAATCAGGTGGCCGAGGGTCAGAGGCGAAACCCTCTCTGGGGGGGATTGCTGGGGCCACGGGCACTGCCTTCCCTGCCTGCAACTCCCTCTTTAGACCATGGACCTCCAACTTCAATGGCTCACCCACCTCCCCCCGCCCTGGGTTACTGCAGGGAGGCCGTCTCCATTAGGTTGGTGGCTGCCGTCATCAACAAAATGCCAGTGGCCTCTTACGAAAGCCTTTAATTATGCAAATTGGCTGCCTGCGTCCTTGGAGTGGGCAGCTGATCCATCTCACAGCCCTCAGCTGAAAAATTTCCCCAGCAGCGGGACTGTATTGGGGAACTGTCCTGATGCAGTTCTCCTCTATTTAACCAGCCCCCCTGCCTCCATTCCTACCACCTGGAGGCTGATAAAGTTCTGCCTTTTATGTCTGCCTTCGCAAAAGAGGGGACTGATGCAAACAGTGTGGTTAGGGAGGAGTGTGAAGTATTGGATGCTATAAACATAATGAGAGAGAAAATATTCAGGGGACTAGCATCTTTGAAAGTAGATGAATCACCAGGAATGGATGAAATGTATCCTGCTAAGAGAAGTAAGGGAGGAAATAGCGAAGGCTTTGACCATTATTTTCCAATCCTCCATGGCTACTGGCATGGTGCCGGAGGACTGTTAACGCTGTATCGTTGTTTAAAAAGGGAGAAAAGGATAGACCGAGTAATTACAGGTTACTCAGCCTAACCTTGGTGGTGGGCAAATTATTGGAAAAATTCTGAGGGACAGTATAAATCGTCATTTGGAAAAGTGTGGATTAATTAAGGCTAGTCAGCATGGATTTGTTAAGGGAAGGTCATGTTTGACTAGCTTCACTGACATTTTTGAGGAGCTAACAAGGACGGTCAATGAGGATAATGCATGTGCTGTAGTCTACATGGGTTTTTAACAAGGCTTTTGAGAGGTTCTACATGGCAGACTGGTCAGAAAAATAGAAGCCCTTGGGATCCAAGGGAAAGTGGCAGGTATGATCCAAAATTAGCTCAGAGGCAGGACACAAAAGTTAATGGTTGCTGGGTATTTTTGTGACTGGGGGTGAGTGAGGAGGGATCTGGAGCTCACTGCTATGTAACAGTAGTCAAGGCAGAAACCGTCATCACATTTAAAAAGTATATGGAGAGCTGTAACCTGCAAGGCCATGGACCAAGAGCTGGAAAGTGGGATTAAGGTGGATGACTCTTCTTCAGCTGGCACAAACACAATGGCCTGGATTTTGTAGTCCCACCGCCGGGAGCGGCAGCTGGCACAGAAAATGGCGGCCGCCCCAAGCGGAACTCGCACCGCCGTGCCACCGTGAGGAGTTTAACCCCAAGGACCTGGATGCAAGACATTTAATGACTTCACATGAATGGTCAGGGTCTGTGAATGCAGCTTTGAAAGCCATATTCTATCAACTGCTCCACTCACCTCAGCCACTGCTCAATTCACCCCACACCCCCATCTCTCACATACCAACAATCTCTATCAATCAGGACTCATACCTAACATTCACATGCTTCACCTCACCTTCACACACTTAGCACTGTTGCAAGCCTCACACCCATATCTCACAGCTTGCACACACTGCCAACTAGTCAACCATGACAACCACATTGCTGAAACATATTGCACGATGCTCACTGACACACATTCCTCTTTCTTGCAGGAGAAGGTGGCACACAACAGGAGGCAGCAGGAATTAAATGGAGGGGAAGAGGCATACTGTGTTTTGTAGTTCCCACTGGGGAGATGGTGCTGGACATTATGGGAAGGGCCATTGCTGAGGCTGTGACTGAATCCATTGAACTTGCTAATATCCTCATGTCCAATCCTCCTTCTCACATTCCACTTCCTTCTCATCCCAATATCACTTCTAACATAAAAGCTGTGGATGGTTAAAGCATGCACTTCTTACTTTCCCCTCTCCCCTCACCCCTCACTAAAGCCTTGTCCCTTTTTCCTTTCAGACATCCAAGCAGTGTAAATTGACCAGGCACAAGATAATTATGAAAGCAACAAAAATGTGTAGAATCGTAGCAATGGACAGAAACCAGCATCTTATCTGTAAGTAGGAAATGATCCCTTAAAGATTGCTGGTGATGATGGTGGGGGGTTTGGGGAGTTAGGGGTGGGGCGGAGGGTATTCCTTCATAATAATAAAAGCAAAATACTGCGGATGCTGGAAATCTGAAATAAAAACAAGAAATGCTGGAAATACTCCTTCATGCTGCTTAATGTGTGTTCAGGTTAAGAGAAGGCTTCAGCTCGAGCATGGAGCTCCAAAATGGCAGTGTTTGTGTCAAATCAACATTGCAGGCTGACTGATGTTCTGATTTACCTGATCTGCACACTTCCACTGGATGTTACGTGTGTGCGTGTTAATGCCCTCGCCCATTTGGCATCCAGCATGTTTCGTCCCAGAAGCGTGCATGCACCTTGGGCACAAATTTGGATTTCTAAGAGCACAAGTAGCACCGAGAAGACAGCTGCAAATGATCCCGATTTCCGTCCCCTCCCCCATGCTGGCATGGACTTGATGGGCCGAATGGCCTCCTTCTGTGTTGTAAATGACTCTATGACTCTATGTCTAATTTAGAAATGTTCCTTCAGTTCAATCTATGTGCAGTTTTTTTTCCCTGTATACCACTGAAAGGGTGTTGAATATAACAAAGTTGTATTTTTTGCTTATTGTGTAATATGGCTGCAGAATAAGAAATGTTTTGAATTAACATTGTGTAGCATTATAATGGAACTGATGTTGAATTCATGAAGAGTGTTTTATACTGTACAAAAATGCTTCTGAAGATGAGAAATAAAATTGCAAAGTTTTTCATCCCATTATCTAATGTTTTTAAAAGGTTATACTGAACTGAAGAACTCTTTGAAAAGACTTGCCTTTTAGGTCTTTCTTTGAAGGTTGTCAGAAGACATCACCTTCAAACTCAAAGCACTTTTTGAACTCAATACTTAGTACGAGTGGTGAAAGAAGCTGAAGGGTAGGAGAAATTATACAAAGTTTAAGTTTAAAGCAAGTTTAAGTAAGGGGATGGAGAATGCCATTTATGTCAATTATGATACTAAGTTCTTCAAAAATCTTCATGGTGGTACATTGCATTAATGTGCTCTGACGTTCTACAGGGGAGTTATTTCCATAAAGCCCAGTTTGGTTTATGAACATAGCCAAGCCTTAATGTTCAGAACACAACCCAGAGAGTGTACATTGTGTTGAATCAGCACCCTGGTCTACTGTAATCATCATAATCTACTCAAACTGAAGCTAATTACCTTTTATCATTATTAAATTTTTAATTGCTTTGACGTATGAACAACAGATGAGTTTTTGGTTTTTCAAAGATGTCTGAAGGCTACTGTTTTTATACTGCAACCCCAATACCACATACAAATCAGTCTGAGGAATATTATACATGAGGATTGGCTCAATGTTCCAGAAAGATAGATGATGTTAATTAGAAACAGCACAACCCACATCTCAGGAACAAACACTGCTGTGAAAGTGGATCAGCTCAGTGCCAAATCCCTTGCCTTGGCTGATTTCTTCACTCTGATAAACATGTTTGAAATTGAGTTTTATCTTTTTCAAATGATATTTTACTTCACATGCACCTTTAATGTTACAGAAGAAAAAAAAAACACTGAAATTGTTACCCTGATTATAAATGTGACTCACTTGGAAGACAACAGCACAAATAGAACACTGCAAAGCGCAAGAAACAAATGACTGTTTACCTGAATGCAGTAACATGGATCTCACTAATGTTGAAATATTTCTCCAGTAGAAAGCTTTTCACTGTAAGATGCTTGCATCATACAAAAGTCAAGAATGTCCTGCAGAAAAAGTACCTCATGCTTTATCACAAATACAGGTTAAAAAAATGTTTCCGTTTTTATGCATACTGTATTTAGGGCAATGGTGGAGAAATTTCAAGGTCTTCAATCCCGATTATTCACATTACTTGAAGTCATGGTGCTTTATGTTGGTTTTCAGATGTTTCTTCTTCTTTTTCTTCTTTCTTTTGGGCCTCCTTATCTCGAGAGACAATGGATACGCGCCTGGAGGTGGTCAGTGGTTTGTGAAGCAGCGCCTGGAGTGGCTATAAAGGCCAATTCTGGAGTGACAGGCTCTTCCACAGGTGCTGCAGAGAAATTTGTTTGTTGGGGCTGTTGCACAGTTGGCTCTCCCCTTGCGCCTCTGTCTTTTTTCCTGCCAACTACTAAGTCTCTTCGACTCGCCACAATTTAGCCCTGTCTTTATGGTTGCCGCCAGCTCTGGCGAATGCTGGCAACTGACTCCCACGACTTGTGATCAATGTCACACGATTTCATGTCACGTTTGCAGACGTCTTTATAACGGAGACATGGACGGCCGGTGGGTCTGATACCAGTGGCGAGCTCGCTGTACAATGTGTCTTTGGGGATCCTGCCATCTTCCATGCGGCTCACATGGCCAAGCCATCTCAAGCGCCGCTGACTCAGTAGTGTGTATAAGCTGGGGGTGTTGGCCGCTTCAAGGACTTCTGTGTTGGAGATATAGTCCTGCCACCTGATGCCAAGTATTCTCCGAAGGCAGCGAAGGTGGAATGAATTGAGACGTCGCTCTTGGCTGGCATATGTTGTCCAGGTGTATGGGTAGGTATTAGTATAATAAATACTTGTTAAGTTTCTTGAATAATTGCAGTAGTGCACCTTATTAATTTTAATGAATGTATTAAAATAGAAGTGCAATAAATAATACTTAACAATTCAATCATTCAAATTGTTTCAGCTAAGACGTGTGGTGCTGGAATTGGATGAAGAGAAACACAGAACACTTAGAAAAAGGTAATTATATGATGTTCACAGTGATGAACTCAACTGGACAAAACTTAACACGAGTAGCATAATCTATTCAGCTTCCACTTAACTCATCTCATAGGACATTTGACCTTAACAAAGATTTGCAGATACGTTTTGTTAAAGGAAAGGACGCTATACTGCCTGAGGTGAAATTCTTTTTCTCAATAAATGTTCGACAGGGATGTAAATAATGAAGAGCGAAAGCATGAGAATGAAAGAATTTCAAATGACTGATTCTTATGAGAATGTTTGTGTCAGCGGTAACCCTCAAATATCAGCCAGTCATGATACATCTGTAATGACGATCCATTTATGCTTCTTAAACAGCTACCAAGCCAAATAACAAATTATAAACATCCCAAACTTTGTAGCTCCAGCTGTCGAGCGTAGAATTAGTGACAAATGAGCACAGTACACCGACTTGTGTGTTGCTGGTCGGAGAGGGACTAAAACTTAGGCTCTAGCAGATCTACTCAGCGATATTTTCCGACGGACAATGTGTTAGTGAAGAGAAAGTTTTTTCTTAAAAAAAAGTTAAATACTGGTAATAAAGACAGAAAGTTAACTCTGTTTCTCTCTCCACAGATGCTGCCTGACTTGCTGAGTATTTCCAGAGCTTTCTGTTTTTATTTCAGATTTCCAGCATCTGCAGTATTTTCCTTTCATAAAATATTGGTATTTGACCTATACCAAATAAATTCTTCTGTTGATGAAATTGCATAATTTCCTTACTGCCTTTTTATGCATCCCATGACATTTGTTGTATGAGATCACAGCACATCTTTTCAAGAAGAAAGATAATCAGTGATATGGTTGTAGAAACCACAGTTGTAAAGAGGGCTGTTTAACTTTGACAAATTCATAAAGTCGTCCAGGTTATTTTGGATCTCTGTAACTTGTTTAACTGAAACAACTATAGTGATCATCCTGAGTGCCAAACACTGGAAAAGATCTGCTGACTCTAACAGTGTCAGTCAGTGTAATCTATCCTTTAGTGCTTGCAAAGGGCTAATTAATACAAAATAACCTATAGGGGGGAGGGTCTATAATGTGACTCAATGGGGCTCAAAGCACCACAGTTTGTATTGCGAATCATGGAACAGCTGAAACCAACTCCATATCCACTGAGCGCTGGGAGATGTGGACAAGGAGTGCCTAAGTGCATAAGAGTTAACATGCCACAATATCACAGCCCCTCTGCCCACCACTCCGGAGAGGCTCACATCAGAAACATCTTGTGCAGGAAATCTTGCCACTGCCATTTTGGTATTTTTCCACACATCATAAGTAAAGTGCTGGGAGCAATATTTAAATACTATAATGAGATGGCCTTGCATTCTCACATGCAGCACCCCAAAGGCAACAGTCCTAGCACTTCATTATCAGTCCTGCAAATATCTGTTCTTCGACCAACAAGTTTTTAAAAAATATATACTCACTGGTTATTACAGTAAGTCCCTGAGAGACACTGTTTCAATAAACATGAGCAGTTTATTTTACTAACTTAATTTACCAATATACTTTGATGCTTAAATATTTATGCCAAACTGCCTTAAAGCAGCTCTCCTGAATTTGATTATATTTCATTTTTAGGGATATTGTGTTTTGCTGTAGAAAAATATAACACCAGTATAGTAAAAATGTATCTGGCTTTATCTCAACTCAGCCTCTATCAATTAATAGTTTCAAACTAAACATGGATAAATATGACTTATTAAATGTTCAGCTTCCAGCTCAACTGCATTGTAAAATGGTGCAGTCCCAGTAAAAGTGTCTGTGTTGCTATTAATGATGATTAAACCATCAATTTCAGTAATTGTAGCACTGCAGTATATGAGAGCAAATGTTATCTTAAAAGTGAATCTTGAATGTGGATTCAAAAGAAAAAACACAATCCTAGCATGGAAGAATAAATCAGGATAATGCCAATTTAAAATGCCACCTTTCAGGAGTTAAGGGCAGTCTTTTAGAATGGCTGGAAAAGGTTAGTAGTGTCACAAGGGCTTCTGTTTTGAGACCATTTGTGTTTACTATGCACATCACAATTTTAACAGAGGACCAGAAGGCCTGGCATCCAAAATTGCCAACTAGACAATCATAGGAGCCATAATAAATAATTCTGAGGACTTAAAGGACTGACAAGGGAAAATTGACGAGATACTGGAAGGTGAAAAAAATGACAGATAGAGTCCAATATCAGTAAGTATGAAGCAGTATATTTTTGGTAAAGGGGGCTGGATGATGTGGAAGAGTGAACGAATCTGGGGGCCCTGGTGTTCACAAGATGTTAAAAAGCAGCATCGGCAAACACAACCATAAAAAAACTAAGGGAACACTGAGTTTCCTGGCAAGTGATTACAAAAGTCAAGATGTAATGTTGAATCCATAAAAAGCCTGATTAAAGCTAAAGCTGGAGTTTGCATCCAGTTTTGGGTTCCAGACCATAGGGAAAATTTTGAGGCAAAGAAAGAAAATTGCACGGATTTACTACAGTTTTGCCTGAGTTGAAGAAATATGAATAATAAAGTCTTGAAAAACTGGTCCGCAGTTTCATTTCATCCTTTGCCTCATCCAGCGCTGTGGCAAGAATTTTTTTTTCTTCCTTTCAGGTGTCAAAGACTGCAAGCTTAAACAATTCTTGGAAACCAAAGCCCCTATGGATCTTTCTCCACGTTCACTTTCCTCTAACCCCATCTGTCCTTCCAATCTCACTCCTTGCCATGTTTTCACGATCCTCTCTGACCTTCCACTTTTTGACTTTGAACGATCAGTGCTCAGCAAAGGTCTCAGCTTCATTCACTTACACCCCCACCTCAATTGAAGGTGAACTCGGCATGTCGCTGAATTCTTCTTCCGTCGCCCTCGTCTTCGGTCCACTTCTTTGGCCGGGCATCTTACCCTCGCACAGCAGACACTTCCTCCCATTTTCAGAATTCTCCTTCCACCTAGACCCCTCCACCTGGCCTCTTATCCCCTCTAGCTTTTTTCATTGAAAATTGATGGCATGACATTGGCCACCTTCTCTGCTCCCCTCACTCATTCTATCTTTCTCCCTCTGAACGTGCAGCACTCCGTTCTCTCAGGCCCACACCTAACAGTGTATTCCAAGCTGCTGATAAGGGAGGTGCTTTTGTTGCTTGTCAAGCCCAGTTTAACCTAGTGGATGCTGAACTCCAATGCTCTGACACCAACTCCTACCTCGCCCTGGACCATGACCTTACCACCAAACATCAAGCCATTGTTTCCAAGACTGTCACGACCTCATCTCCTCTAGAGAGCTTCCTTCAACAGCCTCCAGCCTCATAGTTCACCCACTTTGTACAACCCACTTCTATCTCCTTCTCAAGATCCACAAACAGGACTGCTCTGGTAGATCAATCATATCAGCCTGTTCTTACCCACAGAACTAATTTCTTTCTATTGTTACGACCCGGCGAGAAAGGTGTCTAGGTTGCTTCTCAGCCTTCACCTAGTCTCACCGTAACAGGGTTTAATTTTAAACACACAGTTTTATTTTTAACTCCCCCTTAGTGAATCCTTGTTCACTAACTTCCAATGATAAGGCAAAGAAATGAGCCAACAGGTTTTCTTAGGTTTAAAGAAAAAAGGTTGAACTTTATTAAACTTAAACTCTAATTTGGTTAATGCTCACGCGCCCATGCATATGCGATACGCACATGCAGATAGGTACAGAAAAGAGCAGAAGAAATAAAGTGGAAAAATTTGAGGCAATATCTGAAGGTGGTTTTGGTTACTGTTCTTCGAGCTCACTGTAAAGTCCTTGATTGCAGATAGGTCTTGCTTTTTGTTGGGGCCCAGTATTCTTCTTAAACCTTGTTCGATGTAGGAGGCTTTTCTCTCTTGAAGTTCATGTGTCCTCAGTGGGTCCAGAGGCTTGTGAGAAAGAGATGGGAGCAGACAGGAGAGGTCTTCTCACTCAAGGAGCAAATTGTCATTTAAGTTCAAACTCTTTGTACAATTAAAAAAAAAGTTGCCAAGCAGGTTAGTCTTGTGACTAGCTGGTCTGACCATATCTGTTTGTGGATTCTTTTGTCTTAGCTGACCCTGGAATGTCTCTTCTTACACACAATACCTGGTGCTCAAAGTCCATTGTGGGTTAAATTGGAGCAAGGAATAGCCCCTTTGTCCTCCAAGCACTGTCAGTTAGTTTGCAAATGTTCCCAGCCATGGCTGATCTGTTTAACAAGTCATTTCCTCACTCCAGAAACAGTTTAAAATCAATGTTCATATGCCTTTATATTCAAATTAATATGCCTTATTCTTGGCAGATTGGGGGAGGAGGTCTGCATGACACTATCTTCACTCTATTTTTTTTCTCCTTGCCCACATATATCCATGACTCTTCTGACACACTCCGCCACTTTAGCAGTTTCCAGTTTCCTGGCCCTAATCATCTCCTTTTCACCATGGATGTCCAATCTCTGTACACCTCCGTCCCCCACCAGGACGTTCTGAGGGCTCTCCGCTTCTTTCTTGAACAGAGATTCAGCTGGTCCCCATCCAACACCACCCACCTCCACCTAACTGAACTTGTTCTCACATTGAACAACTTCTCCTTCAACTCCACTCACATTCTCCAGACAAAAGATGTTGCTGTGGGAACCCATATAGGTTCTAGATATGCCTGTCTTTTCAAAGAATGAGTGGAATATTTTTTCTTCCAGTCTTACTCAGAATTCCTCCCTCACCTCTTTCCCTAGTACATTAATGACTGTATTGTGGGTGTTTCAACATCACATGGACTGCAGTGATTCAAGAAAGCAGCTCACCACCACATTCTAAAGGGCAATTGGCGATGGGCAATAAAAGCTGGCCTTGCCACTGATGCTCACATCCCAAAATAAAAATGTCTGAATCAGTACCATTTCCTGCTTTCGCCTTCTTCTGGAAAATTTCATCAACTTTGCTTCCAATTTCCACCCTTCCCTCGTATTCACATGGTCCATCACCGACTCTTCCCTTCTCTTCTTCAACCTAGACCCCTGCACCTGGCCTCTTATCCTCTGACCCCTGTAGCTACTTTGATTACACCTCCTCACACCCAACTTCCTTTAGGAACTTTATCCCATTCTCCTATTTTATTTCTGTCTGTCATCTGTTATGATGAAACCTTCCATACCAGCACTTTTGACATGGCTTCCTTTTTCCTCAAATGAGGATTCCTCCCACTGTGATTGACAGGGCCCTCAATTGTGCCCGTCCCATTTCCTACACTTCTGCTCTCACCTCATCCCTCCCTCCCAGGACCATGGTAGTGTTCCACTTATCCCCACCTTCCACTGCACCAGCCTCTGCATTCAACAGATCACCCTCCACCATTTCCTCCACCTCCAGCATGGCATCACTAAACACATCTTCCCCTCCTCTTTCAGCATTCCGAAGGGACCGTTCCCTCCACGACACCCTGGTCCACTCCTCAGTCACCGTTAACACCCTCTCCCTTTCCTACGGCACCTTTCCATGCAAGCGTAGGAGATGCAACACCTGCCCTTTTATCTCCTTCCTTCTCAGCGTCCAAGGCCCCAAACATTCCAGGTTAAACAGCAATTTACTTGTACTTCTTTCAATTTAGTATACTGCATTTCCTATTCAGGATGTGGTTCCCGCTGCACAAATTAGGTGATTGCTTTGTGGAACACTTTCCTTCAGTCCCCAAGCATGACCCTGAGCTTCTAGTCACCTGCCATTTTAATTCTCCTCTTCAGTCCCACTCTGAACTTTCTAGCCTCAGCCTCCTGTGGTGTTCCAATGAAACTCAGTATAAGTTCGAGAACAGCATCTCATCTTTCGACGAGACACTTTACAGCCTTCTGGAATCAACGCTGAATTCAACAATTTCAGATCACAACCTCTGCCCCTTTATTCCTCGATGGCAGTTGTTGGTGGTTATTCTGTCTTCTCATTTTACAGATCCTCTGGACACACATTTTGTTTCTTTACTTGTCCCATAATCATCTATTTTTGCCTTGCACCAATATGCTTTTTGTTCATATGATCTCTCCTGACTTTCACCCTAATCCAGACATTCCTGTTTGTTCTTTCCTCCCCTTGCTGTTATCATTGCCTGGCTTAAAACCAGTACCAGCAATCCCAGTACAGACGAAGGGTCACTGACCTGAAATGTTGGGCTGAATTATACTGACCCCTCGATGTCGTGGGCCGTGGCACGGGGGCTGCTAAAATTCTGCGGGGAGAGGCCCGCTGTGACTCATGATGTCGAGAAGGGCCCTCCGCATTTTACTGGCGGTAGGGGGACCTCGATGCAGATCCCCCCCAACTGACAGCGGACCCTTCATCTCTATATGCAGATTGCCAATAAATGTATGCAAAATAACTTACCTGCGGTCCTACTCCGATTTTACGGCCTCCGTTTGGCCTTCACGTGCCTTTGGAACTTATTAGGAGCAAAGAGGGTGATATATGCTTACAGGGCAAGGTTTGTATACTTAATGAGTACTTTGCATCGGTGTCAATTAAGGAAGAGGATACTGACAAAATATTGGTAGACGCAGAGAGAGTAGAGGTAATGGATGGGATGAAAATTGATAGGCAGGATGTACTGGAAGGGCTAACTATGCTTAGAGTTGATAAGTTAACTGGTCTGGATGGCTAGCATCCCAGGTTGCTAAAGGAAGTGAGAGTGGAGATAGTGGATGAGCTTGTCATAATCTTTCAATCTTTCCTAGATAAGGGGGAGGTGCCAGAGGATTGGAGAGTGGCAAATGTGATACCCTTATTCAAGGAAGGACATTCCCAGTAACTATAGGCTGGTCAGTTTGGTGGGTAAGTTTTTAGAAACAATTATCCGAGAAAGAATTAACAGGCACTTGAAGAGGTTTGAGTTCATTAGAAAGCGCCAGCACAGATTTGTAAAAGGCGGATCATACTTGACTAATTGTTATGATCCCTGTAGAAATCAACAAACCCAAAAGAACCAAATTTACCAAACAACTCCAAATAAAAAAAAGATGGATAAGATTTCACTTTTATAACTTTTACTTTAACAATCAAAACAAAAGCAACATAAATTAAACATGAATTAACAGACAGATCATGGTTAATATATATATTGCAAATTACTATCAGATACCACAGAGCTAGATCTCACAGATTCACTCAACATATATGGCACCAATTACAGCCACAAACTTCTACAAAGCTTTGAACTTCCTCAGGTAGATCTTCAGCTTCTTTCTTCAAGGATTTAGCCACTGTTCCTCATCTGATAGCAGTTCTCCTTCAATTCCAACTCCACGGTTTTAGTCTTCACCAAAAGCCAAATTTCTGCAGAACTTCGACAAATTGGCTCACAGCAGTCTTGATGTTGTGGAATCACCAGTATTACCTTTATCCAAGCCCTTCATTGACAACCCTATGCACTGTATGGCCGGGTCTGGTTAATCTACTTTAAGTAACAGCTACTTTAAGTAACAGAAACAGCTCCTGAATTCAGCCTACACGTTTTTCAGCTTGCTAGTGGTCCACTCCTGCCTCATCTGCAAGATTTGGGGAGTACTCTGTCTCCTTTTATCTACTTCCAACCAGTGTCTGTTTCCGCAGAAACCTAAAGTTTTTTTCAGCTACTGTTTCAGCTTCAATTCAAGTTTCCCTATCAATCAGGGTTTGTCTTAAAAAAGCAAGCAAGATTTACAACCACTGATTCCATCACACTAAACTAATTGATTTTGATGATGAAGTAACAGAGAAGGTTGATGAAGGGAATGCGGTGGATGTTGTCTATATGGGATTTCCGAAAGCATTTGACAAAGTACTGCATAAAAGGCTGATTAACAAAATTGAGGCTCATGGAATAGGAGAGTCAGTGTCAACTTGGATAAAAAATTGGCTTAAGGACAGAAAACAGTGAGTCATGGTAAATGGTTGTTTTTCAGACTGGAGGATGGTAGACAGTGGTGTTCCTGAAGGTTCAATGCTAGGATCACTTTTTTTCTGATATACATAAATGACTTGGATATTGGAATACAGAGTAAAATTTCAAAATTTCCTGATTATACCAAACTTGGAGGCATGCCTTACAGTGAGGATGATACCAATCCACTGCAACAGGACATAGATAGGCTCGCAGAATGGGCAGACAAGTGGCAGGCAGGTGGAATTTAATACTGAGAAATGTGAGGTGATGCATTTTGGCAGAAGGGATAGGGAGAGGTAATATAGATGAAATGGTACAGCTCTGAAGAGTGTACATGGACAGAGGGACCTGATGGTTCATATGCATAGATCTTTAAAGGTGGCAGAACATATTGAGAGACAACATATAAGTTCTTGGGCATCATAAATAGAGGCATTGAGTACAAAAGAAGGAGGTTATGCGGAACCTTTATAAAACTCTGACCAGGCCACAACTAGAGTATTGTGTCCAGTTCTGGTCACCACATTTTAGGAAGGATGTGAGGGTTCTTGAGTGGGTGTAGAGGCAATTTCCAGAATGGTTCCAGGGATGAGGGATTTTAGTGACAAGGTGAGGTTTGAGAAGCTGGGGTCGCTCTCCTTGGAGAAAATGAGATTAAGGGGAGCTAATGGAATGCTGGCCTTTATCTCAAGGGGGTCAGGATACAAAGGGGAGGATGTGATGCTTCAGTTGTACAGAGCCTTAGTTAGAATGTATCTGGAGTACTGCATTCAGTTGTAGGCACCAAACCTCAGGAAAGATATATTGGCCTCAGATGGGGTACAGTGCAGATTCATCACAAACCAGGAGTTAAATGTATCATTTCTGAGGACAGGTTGTATAAATTTTGCTAGTATCCCCTTGTGTTTAGATGGCTGAGGGGTGACCCAATAGGAATGTTTAAAATTCTAAAATAATTCTACAGAGTGGATCCTCTTGTGGGAGAATCCAGATATGGGAGCACAATCTTAAAATTAAAATTAGAGTTAGACCATTCGGGAGTGAAGTCAGGAAGTACTTTCTCGCTAAAAGTGTTCTGGAAATCTAGCATTCCATTCTCCAAAAGGCGGTGGTTGCTGGGTCAATTGAAATTTTCAAGACTAAGATTGATGGATTTTCATTAGTTAAGAGAGTGAAGGGATTTGGAACAAAGGCAGTGAAATGGAGTTGAGGATCAGATTAGTCATGATCCAAAATAAAAACAAGAAATGCTGGAAATACTCAGCAGGTGTGGCAGCATCTGTGGAGAGAGAAGCAGAGTTAAAGTTTCAGGTCTGTGACCTTTCATCAGAACTGGCAAAGGTTAGAAATGTAATAGGTTTTAAGCAAGTGAAGCGGGGGTTGGGGGGCGGGGGAAGAGAACAAAAGTGAAGGTGTGTGATAGGACAGAGGGCTGGAGAGATTAACTGACAAGGAGGTCATGGGGCAAAGGCAAAGAGAGTGTGATAATGGTGTGGTGAAAGACAAAGCATTAGTGCAGAGAGTGTTAATGACAGAATAATGAACAGCCCTAGCTAAAAGCACAAACATAAAAAAACAGTTTAAGGCAGGCACATGGTAAAAAAAATCATAAAACAAAATACAATGAAATAATGATAAAAAGGGCTCTGAAATGATTGAACTCAATGTTCAGTCCGGAAGGCTGTCGCGTGCTTAATCAGAAAATGAGGTGCTGTTACATGAGCTTGTATTGGTGTTCACTGGAACACTGCAGCAGGCCAGAGACAGAAATGTGGACATGAGAGCAGTTGTGGGGTGGGGGGGGGGGGGGGGGGTCGCTACGCTGTTGAAATGGCAATCAACCAGAAGCTTGGGGTCATGTTTTCCGTCTGAGTGGAGGTGTTCCGCAAAGCGGTCACTCAATCTACGTTTGGTCTCCGCATTAGAGACCACATTGTAAGCAGCAAAAACATATGCTAAATTGAAAGAAGTACAAGTAAATTGCTGCTTCAACTGAAAGGAGTATTTGGGGCCTTGGATGGTGAGGAGAGAGGAGGTAAAAGGGCGGGTATAACACCTCCTGCAATTGCATGGGAAGGTGCCATGGGAAGGGGACGAGGTGTCGGGAGTAATGGTGATGTGCACCAGGGTGCCGTGGAGGGAACGATCCCTTCAGCATGCTGAGAGGGGAGGGGAGGGGAAGATATGTTTGGTGGTGGCATCACGCTGGAGGTGGCGGAAATGGTGGAGGATGATCCTTTGGATGTGTAGGCTGGTGGGGTGGAAAGTGAGGACAAGGGGAGCCCTGTCACAGTTCTGGGAGGGAGAGAAGCAGCTAGACTCTGACATGAGCAGACCCTAAGTGGGGGTCCCTCACTCTCTCGCTCTCTCTCCATTCCAGTTTGGAAGTTTTCAAATCTTCCTTGTTGACTGACCACCTTTTCATACTCTGGCAACAATCAGAAACCCCATTGGAGGAAATCGTCCACATCGCTCTCTCCAAAAGACTCGCTAAACCAGTCATCTACCTCTTCATACACAAAGCCTCAGGACCACTGAGTAGCCTCAGCTAGTAGTCAGCCAAATCACCAAACTTCACAGAATGTATAACTTTTTTATGGACTCTGACTCAACCAATCTGCCTTTCCCCACTCTGTAACCTATTTGTATGTATGTAAGCCGCTAGTGTGTGTGTGAGACTGAAATTTGGCCTGTTGTTTATTATTTTATTCATTCGGTTTAGGTACAATAAAGTTAACCTCGTTCTTTGTCAACTCAAGAAAACCTGTCTGATTGGTTCTTGTTATGATCATAGCAAGTAAGTAATCAAACACCTGCTGAAATACAAACTGGGTGGTTTTATTTTAATAAAAAAAAGTCAACAGATGAAACTCTCGGCAGATCCACTTTAAGAAAGAATTAAACCTGTTGTGGTCAAACAAGGCGAGGGAAAAGAGGGAGGCCCTTCAACCCCTCCTCACTTGACTGGAACACCATCCTTTCCAGCATGGAAGTGGTGGCCAACTTCATTGGAACAGTTCTGGACCCGACCATGATGCATTGGCTGGTGTCTTTTTCTATTGCAGCACAAGGAGCAGGCACCCAATGTCTGATTGCTGGAGTGGAAACTCAGACGAAGGTCATGCAAGGTCAACTTTCTGCCAAGCAAGCTCAGTCTGCTGCCATTATGGTGTGGATACCATTGTTCAAAGGGGTTTGCAGGGTCTCACAGCAGTCCAGCAGTTGGAAATGTTTACAGCAGTTGGAAATGTGCTCCTCACCCTTTTCTGAGGTTACTGTTATGGCTACAGTAGTTGGAAGATTTCACATCCCTACTGAAATCTGAGATGTTGTTCCTCACTGCGGTTCAGGTCAATGGATTTCTCTCTGAACATCCTGGGTGGATAAGGCCTCCTGCTGAGACATCTTCTCCTGCTTCTCCTCCTCCTCCCTCTTCTACCAGTTTGCCCGGCTCTGGGTCAAATCTGCTAATTCTCCCAGTCATATTATATTCCAAAGGGGATACCTGCTGCTGCACCCATGTCTGGGAGCAACTGGTTTGTGCAGAAGCCTTGAAATCAGGAAAATGTCCTTCAGCACTTGGCACACCACTCCCTTTAGTCTTTAACAACTTTAAACAAGTCTAGAAAGTACCAAACACTTTTACAATACAACAACTGGTAGAAATCAATCAGCAACTAACTTGAAAGTTCCTGATGATTCCTTTAAATAGTGCTGTTGGAGGGTCCTTCCTGCTGCTGAACACATGGTCAGTCATTCCTAATTATGAAACGGCATTACTTGAACTATTGATCTCCACAATGGCAGTGTTGTCATCAAATTAACGTTACACATTGAATTACATCATGATCTGCCTACTCTGCATGCTTCTGGTGGATGCTACCTGCCAATGCACTAATGCTCTCAACAAAATGCCTTATGGCGCAAATCACAACCAAAGGGCAGAATGTAACGCAGCCATTTAACGTGGGTATGGTGACATGGAGGGACGGGGAATCACGGCAGAAACATCACAATGTGATGTCGGAGTTTGTCAGCGGTGGGAAAACACCAAGGCAGCAATGTCGCCCCATGCGACTAGAAACTATTTTCAATTGAAGAAAGGTTATTTATAATGGATTTACATCTCATTATCTGTGATTTAATGGTTGGCTTTTGATTTAGTGGACAGCGGGTGGTACTCACATGCCTTCGGGTTTCCGACTGTTTAAACTTGGTGACACTGAGGTGAGAGGTTTCAGTGCCATGACAGGAAGGCAGCCAAAGGCATTGCTGCATAGGTGAACAGGGTGGGTTAGCAGGCCACTGTCAGACTGTGTTGCTGTGTGCTCTGCAGTGAGTTCGAGTCTTCAACGACTCCACAAGGTGGCGCAGGCTGTCGGGGGCTCTGCAAGAAGGCTAGGAGGTTCAGGGTCTCGGGTGTTCTGGAGCTGGGTTCACTGGCGGAGAGGCTGAAGAGCCGGTGTCCACACTGGATTGCCCTGATGGGAACCCCTAGCTGTGGAGGTCAGCCTCTCCTCCTTTTCAAGGCTCACTTAAACCATCCTGCTCATTAGAGAAGGATGACGAGCAGGAGAAATCTCCAGGCACCTGGTCCTTCTCTTGCCTTGTCACTGCTACGTTGAGCTCAAGGCCAAGGTGATGGTATGCAGGTCTCTGCATATCTGTGGGATCTGGCTCTCCATAGAGTCGCCATCCTCTCAATGGAGGAAGCCATGTGCTTGCATGCTTGGGATATGGCAGCACTCACGGCATCCGCTCATGGTTGTGTATGATCTCTGCCAGATGTTGCCTTACCTCTCTCTGCAACTCCAACATGTCCTGTGCTGTCGACACCAGAGGCTCATCATCATCCTGGGGCTCAGTATGGGCCTGGCCACTCACAGTCCTCAACTGTCAGAGGCCTCAGCAGTCTCAGCCTCAGCCAACTGCTCAGGTGCATGTGTGGTGCTCTCACCAGCTGATGACCCTGATTCGACAGTTGAGTAGAAACCCACCGAGGTCTGTGCTGTGGAAGGTGCAGGAGAGTCATGGGACAGTGCTTCAGAGCTGGAATTTTGTTCCCCTTCTGTTGGAGTCTCCTGTGGCCGCCAACCTATATGAAAGAACACCAACATGCGTGGGTTAGGATGAGCAGATCTAGTCGTGCCAACCATGAGTGATGTGGGTCTGCAGAGTTGAACTGTATGTAGATGGAAGTGAATCTTCATTCTCTTGTACAGAAACTCCAGTCTCACCATCTGCTATTGAGTGATCACCCTGGGTCAACGCCAGTTCGAGTGCCTCTTCCTCAATTGTGGGGATCCCTCCACCAGTCTGCAATGTCACCATCCTGTTATGGGCCCTCCTGTCCTGCAAGTGGAATGAGGGAGATAATCATACTTCCCTGAAACATCAAGATGACAGTCCTGCGAGTGGAGGCCCTCGTCCCTTATTGGGCTTTACCATATAGTTCATCCTCTTGTCAGCTGTTATGGAGTTAATGGGGGTGAGCTGTGAAAGAAGGTGGCCTGTGGCCGAGAGGCAGCCATGCATATGTCAGGATGAGGTGATGTTTAACCCCCTTTGCCAGTGCCTTTGTGATGCCTCCCTCCCCATGTCCTGATTCCTCCTGCGTAGCCAAATGCAAAGCCGTAAAAGGAGAGGGGTATAGGGCACTCATCTTGGTGGAACGAATGAGGGCGTTGACTCACTTCCTGCACAGGACCCATGTTTGGGGTGGGGTGGGGGGTGACCCCATGGCTGCTGACCTCGTCAGTGATCTCCATCCAGGCTTACTTAGCCAGGCTGGAGGACATCTTTTTGCAATCACTGGGTAAGAGGACCTCCCGCCTTTCCCTTGCAGCTTGGAGGAGCATCTCCAGGGAGATGTTAGTAAACTGCAGCCATGGTCACTGCAGGCTCACGTTCAGCTTCCTTGCCTATCAGTCAATGCAGAGGTCCTGGGCCAGCAGTGATAGCTGAAGGGGTCCTGGGCCAGCAGTGGCAGCTGAAGGGGTCCTGAGGCAGCAAGCAACACAATGGAAGGCAGTCATTCTCAAAAGCTGGAGTGAATGCAGGGCTGACAGGCCTTTAAATATGGCACCAGCATCTGCTCTGGGATCATCTGACGAGATGACGATCATCTCGCGTCCCGCCACCCCTGCCATGTGATGGGCGGGGCCATCGCCTCCAGTATTTAAAACCGTTGTCTGTTCATGCTCGCGGTGAGCCAACTGTCTATGTCGAATTTGGGAACAGTGCCCATTTACAATGGCGGGCTCACAAAATTCAACTCAAAGTGTGCGTGAGTGCCACATATAACATTTTGGACCTCTAAGGCAACCATGAAAAATGGGCACTATGCATCCAAATTTTGGGCCCTAGATGTTTTCAAAAAGAAACTAGATGAGTGCATGAGAGAAAAGGGAATAGAAAGAAATGTTGAAAGGCTGAGATGGGGTAAGTGGAATGGGAGCACAGATTAGCTGATCCAAATGGTCTTTTCCATGTTGTATATTCTATGTAATGTAATCATAGAATTGTCTCTGCTTTATTTCCTTTATCACTGCTATCTGTCCCCTACCTTTCTAACCAATTACTGACCAATCACAAGGTTACCTCCAATCCATGCACTCTACCTTCTGATTGCAATAAACTCTTGTGCAGAACCTTATGGAATGCTTTCTGTAAGTCCATATAGATGACATTTATGGAGGCTCCCTTATCTACCATGCTAGTGACTCCTCAAACAGTCCAACTAGATTAGCCATATATAATGTGCCCTTTAAAAATTCATGGTGGCATTGTTTGGAAAGCTGAAATTTGTCTAAATGCTCAGTCACTCGATCTCTAATGACATGCTTGGAAGTTATTCTAAACCTTTGTAAATCATAGATACATAGAAGCTAGATTATTGGATCCAATTCTGGGAATCACACATCAAGGCTGTATTGTTCTATTGTTCTGTGCTGTATTTTCTATGTTCTATACGGCTTTTAGATAGGTATATGGATAAAGGAGAATGATGGGGTATGGATTAAATTGTCCTTGACAGAGGACAAAGGATCGGCACAACATCGTGGGCCGAAGGGCCTGTTCTGTGCTGTATTTTCTATGTTCTAAGGCCTTGGAGACAGTGCTGAGATTTACTAGAATGGTACTAAGGATGAGGAGTTTCCATTATCTAGAGGGGTTAGAGATGCTGGGATTGTTCCATTTAGAGCAGAGGTTTAATAGAGGTGTTCAAAATTATGATGGGTTTTCGTTGGAGGGACAGTAATCAAAGGACACAGGTGAAAATACTTGCCAAAAAAGCCAAGAGGGAGAGGAGGTGATTTTTTTTTTAATGCAGCAAGCCATTATGATCTGGAATGTATTGCCTGAAAGTGTGGTGCATGTAGATCCAATCAGATCTTTCAAAAGGTAGTTGACTTTCTACTTAAAAATGAGAAAAATTGCAGGGCTGTGAGGAAAGAGCAGGGGAATGAGACCAATTGTTAGCTGTTTCAGACAGCAGACACAGGCATGATGGGCCAAATGGCCTCCTTTTACACTATATAATTTTTTGATAGGTCCGTTAGTTTCACACAATAGTTGCTTGGTTTCTTCCTCTCTCCCATCTGAAATAATGGAGCAACATTTGAAATTTTCCATTCCGAAGGCACAATTCCTGAATCTAGAAAGCTTTGCAGAATATTCCCATATCTATTTCTTTTAATACTTTGGGATGCAAGCCATCAGATCCTGCAGATTTGAGTATCTAAAGTCTGATTATTTTCTCCATTTTTTGCATATATATTATCCTGGAAATTTCTTCCTCAGAATTATCGTTAGGTTATTTGTATGTTGCCCTCTTGCTCCATTGTGAACACTGATACAAATTATTCATTTCGTAAATCTGCCATTTCCTTATTCCCCCATGATAGTCTTGCCTGCACACATGTAAAGCATCAATCTGATTTATTTTATGTGAATTTGATGAACAAAATGCAGTCTTCTAGTGAAATAAATATTTTCTGTATTATTAATTATACCGTGAAAAAGATGCCACTTCATCTCTGTTACCTACTTTACAGGCCAACAATTCTTGAAATAGCAGGAACTAACATTTCTCTTATGAAGCATACTTATTCAGACCTCAGGAGACTCTTCACTGCCCTGCATTGATGAGAAAGCAATTCCTTTCGATCTTGCTCACTGTTTTATAAGCACAATGCAGTCTGTCAATAAACATCACACTCACGATTATCCTTACCATGGATTCCATCCTTCCATCTACTGTTGCTTTATTCTGCTCCATTAGAAGTGAACTTTCTGAACAAAGTAGAAACAAATTGCAAACAATTTATTTCCTTACAAATGCACAGTGTCCAGAGCATTAATGTTTGTATTTTACCCTTATCTTTTGTCTTGGTGACAGTGTTATCTGTGTATCTTCTGGAATCTCTCCGAATACCCCTTTTCCATTCCTTCTCCAATGAGAGGTGTAACTGACAAAGTCTGGCTGCTTCATCTGCGTAGAAGCCTCTTGGGATAGAGGTGTCGAAGCATCTCCTTGTGCTGGGTCATGAGATTGTCCATGGCCGATGCTGCAGTGACTGTCTGGTTCGACATGCTTGCTGATACATCTTGTGCCACTTCAGGAGATCTTCCATGCCTACTCCGGCCATATCCTGCTGAAAGGGACTTCCTTAGGAGGTACAATGATTTAGGAGCAGTCCTCTGGGCAGCTAGGTTCTCTTTCAATCTGATTCTGCAGCCTGGTGAATCTTAACCAGAAAGCATCCTGCATATTGAAGCCCAGGATCTCTATAGCAGCAATCAGGTGGAAAGCTCTAAATGGGATTGTTACCTTTGTTATCAGCGTCTCCACTGATTTTGTCTGTGGGGATGCCATCCACTCCATGGTCAACCACAGTTCCATCATGTACCAGTAAACACATACAGCACATAAAGCACTCCATTGTAACTAATGCCTTTGGCACAAAATGTTTGCACTTGGATAGCAGAACATGATCGGAGACATCAGCAGTCACAGCAGAGAACAAAAGAGAGAGAGAGAGAGAGAGAGAGAGCAGGGAAACAGTGTGGACCTGATCAGAGACATCAGCAGCAGAGGCGGGAACAGAGAGCGTGGTGGCAGAGGCAGCGGGGGGGGAGGGTGGGGGGCGGGGTGGTGAGGAGCAGCACAGACCTGTCAGTGTATCTCTGAAAAAGCAAGGAGTGATATCAGTGGACAGCAGGTAGATGATTGGTTGATGAGTATTAGGTTTCTTTTTAAAACTAGGACTATGGTTTAAAGTCGGGCTGGAGAATAGCCAATGTCGTTCCTTTGTTTAAGAAGGGTAGCAAGGATAACCCAGGAAATTATAGGCTAGTGAGCCTTACATCAGTGGTAGGGAAATTATTAGAGAGGATTCTTCGGGACAGGATTTACTCCCATTTGGAAACAAATGGACTTATTAGCGAGAGGCAGCATGGTTTTGTGAAGGGGAGGTCGTGTCTCACTAATTTGATTGAGTTTTTTGAGGAAGTGACAAAGATGATTGATGAAGGAAGGGCAGTGGATGTTGTCTATGTGGACTTCAGTAAAGCCTCTGACAAGGTCCCTCATGGCAGACAGGTACAAAAGGTGAAGTCACACGGGATCAGAGGTGAGCTGGCAAGATGGATACAGAACTGGCTCTGTCATAGAAGACAGAGGGTAGCAGTGGAAGGGTACTTTTCTGAATGGAGGGATGTGACTAATGGTGTTCTGCAGGGATCAGTGCGGGAACCTTTGCTGTTTGTAGTATATATAAATGATTTGGAGAAAATGTAGCTCATCTGATTAGTAAGTTTGCGGACGACACAAAGGTTGGTGGAGTTGTGGATAATGATGAGGATTGTCAGAGGATACAGCAGGATATAGATCGGTTGGAGACTTAGGCCGAGAAATGGCAGATGGAGTTTAATCCGGACAAATGTGAGGTAATACATTTTGGAAGGTCCAATACAGGTGGGAAATATACAGTAAATGGCAGAACCCTTAGGAGTATTGACAGGCAGAGAGATCTGGGCGTACAGGTCCACAGGTCACTGAAAGTGGCAACGCAGGTGGATAAGGTAGTCAAGAAGGCATACGGCATGGTTGCCTTCATCAGTCGGGGCATAGAGTATAAAAATTGAAAGTCATGCTGCAGCTGTACAGAACCTTAGTTCGGCTACACTTGGAATATTGCGTACAATTCTGGTCACCACACTACCAGAAGGACGTGGAGGCTTTGGAGAGGGTACAGAGGAGGTTTACCAGGATGTTGCCTGGTCTGGAGGGCATTAGCTATGAGGAGAGGTTGGATAAACTCGGATTGTTTTCGCTGGAATGACGGAGGTGGAGGGGCGACATGATAGAGGTTTACAAAGTTATGAGTGGCATGGACAGAGTGGATAGTCAGAAGCTTTTTCCTAGGGTGAAAGAGTCAGTTACTAGGAGACATAGGTTTAAGGTGCGAGGGGCAAAGTTTAGAGGGGATGTGCGAGGCATGTTCTTTACACAGAGGGTGATGAGTGCCTGGAACCTGCTGCCGGGGGAGGTGGTGGAAGCAGGTACGATAGCGACATTTAAGAGGCATCTTGACAAATACATGAATTGGATGGGAATAAAGGGATAGGGACCCCGGAAGTGCAGAAGGTTTTAGTTTAGACAGGCATCAAGATCGGTGCAGGCTTGGAGGGTTTAATGGCCTGTTCCTGTGCTGTACTGTTCATTGTTCTTTGTTTGTTCTTTAGGCCTGTGAAAATATAAAGTCCTGTATTAAATTTACAGCTTAACTACTTAAATTAATTAATAACATTTCAATTGAGGTAAATATCATTAGAATTAAGATTATTAGCACCGAGCGGTCTCGAGGCATTAATTAAAATTAATAGTTTATACAAGGTTTTAACTTGATTGAATTTTTGGAGGTGGTGACTAGGTGTGTAGATGAGGGTAAAGCAGTTGATGTAGTCTACATGGACTTCAGTAAGGCTTTTGATAAGGTCCCGCATGGCAGATTGGTTAAGAAGGTAAGAGCCCATGGGATCCAGGGCAATTTGGCAAATTGGATCCAAAATTGGCTTCATGGCAGGAGGCAGAGGGTGATGGTCGAGGGTTGTTTTTGCGAGTGGAAGCCTGTGACCAGTGGTGTACCGCCGGGATTGGTGCTGGGACCCTTGGTGTTTGTAGTGTACATTAATGATTTAGACATGAATATAGGAGGTATGTTCAGTAAGTTCGCAGATGACACGAGAGTTGGTGGTGTTGTAAATAATGAGGAGGAAATCGTTAGGTTACAGGACGATATAGATGGGCTGGTAAGATGGGCGGAGCTGTGGCAAATGGAATTTAATCCTGAGAAGTGTGAGGTGATGCATTTTGAGAGGACTAACAAGGCAAGGGAATATACAATGGATGGTCGGACCCTAGGAAGTACAGAAGGTCAGAGGGACATTTGTGTACTTGTCCATAGATTACTGAAGGCAGCAGAACAGCTAGATAAGGTGGTTAGGAAGGCATATGGGATACTTGCCTTTATTAGTTGAGGCATAGAATATAAGAGCAGGGAGGTTATGATGGATAATAAAAGCAAAATACTGCGGATGCTGGAAATCTGAAATAAAAACAAGAAATGCTGGAATCACTCAGCAGGTCTGGCAGCATCTGTGGAAAGAGAAGCAGAGTTAATGTTTCGGGTCAGTGACCCTTCTTCAGAGGTTATGATGGAGCTGTATAAAATGCTAGTTAGGCCACAGCTGGAGTATTGTGTACAGTTCTGGACACCACACTATAGGAAGGATGTGATTGCACTGGAGAGGGTGCAGAAGAGATTCACCAAGATGTTGACAGGGCTGGAGTATTTCAGCTATGAAAAGAGACTGAAAAGGATGGTGTTGTTTTCTTTAGGGGCAGAGAAGGCTAAGGGGGGACATCTGATTGAGGTATACAAAATTATGAGGGGCATTGATAGGTTAGATAGCAAGAAACCTTTTTCCCTTAATGGAGGGGGTCAAGAACCAGGGGGCATAGATTTAAGGTAAGTGATTGGTGGTTTAGAGGGGATTTGAGGAAACATTTTTTCACCCAGTTTGTGGCTGGTATCTGGAACACACTGCCTGAAGGGGTGGTAGAGGCAGGAACCCTCACAACATTTAAGAAGTATTTAGGTGAGTGCTTGAAATGCCATAGCATACAAGGCTATGGGCCAAGTGCAGGAAAATGGGATTAGAATAGTTGGGTGCTGGATGGCCAGCACAGACATGATGGGCTGAAGGGCTTGTTTCTGTGCTGTATAACTCTATGACTCTATGACTAACTAGAATTAAAGAGGGAATAGAGACTTTTCTTAGATCATGGATGGACAGCTGAGACCTGTTGCTTGCATCATGTGGGAACTTCAGGCTACTTTATGTATTTTGGGCGGGTGGGGGGGGGGGGGGGTGCCATGGCGGTGGAGGGCACTTGAGTGGAAGTGTCTCCAGCTGCTTGAGCTCGAGCTCAGGATTTCCAATCTTGAGGGAGTCACTGCGGAGCATCAGCGAGGATTAGAGTTTCCTGGTTCATACGTTGAGGAAGTGGTCACCGCACAGGCAGCAAGAGTTCAGGATAGTAGGTGGGTGGCCATCCGGAAGAGTAGGAAGAGGGTGGAGGTGTAGGAGTCTTCAGGATGTGTGCCATTCTCAAACTAGTACTCAGCTTTGGAGACTGCGGGGGAGTAACAAAACCTTAAAGGAGTGCAGTCCAGACCACGGTACCGATTGACAAGGGACTACACAGAAGAGAACAGTAAAAAAACAGTAAACAGTAAAGTAGAAATTCAGTTGTAACAGCAGATTCCACAGTCAAGGGGACAGACAGGCATTTCTGTAACCATCATCGTGAATCCTGCATGGTATGTTGCCTCCCTGGTGCCAATGTAAAGGACAACACAGAGAGGATACAGGATATTCTGCAGGGGAAAGGGAGTGAGACAGAAGTTGTGGTACACATCGGTAATAATGACATATAGGGAGCAGGTATTGAGGTCCTACAGCCAGATTTTCAGGAGCTAGAGAGGCAGTTAAAAAGTACAACTTCAAAGGTAGTAATCTCTGGATTACTCCCAGTGCCACGTGCTAGCGAGACTAGGAAGATAGGAATGATCAATGTGTGGCTTGAAGCATGGTGCAGGAGGGAGGGCTTCAAATTTTTGGGGCATTGGGACCAGTTCTGGGGCAGGAGGCTCCTATTCAAAAGGGATGATTTGCACCTCAACATGCCTGGGACCAATGACTTCATGGGAAGGTTTGATAGTGTGGTTGGGGAGGATTTAAATTAAATTGGAACACGGAGGGCAGAAACACGAGTGAAATAAGGTGCATAAAGGAGAGAGAGAGTTGGATATTACTTGAGAAGGAACTTGTACCATATTAGGAGCAGACTAAGACTGGCTATGAACATAGAACATAGAACAGTACAGCACAGTACAGGCCCTTGGGCCCACGATGTTGTGCCGACCCTTTAACCTACTCTAAGATCAAACTACCGACATACCCTTCATTCTACTATCATCCATGTACCTATCCAAGAGTCGCTTAAATGTCCCTAATGTATCTGCTTCTACTACCACCGCTGGCAGCGCATTCCACGCACCCACCACTCTCTGTGTAAAGAACCTACCTCTGACATCTCCCCTAAACCTTCCTCCAATCACCTTAAAATTATGAGGAATACAAAGACAGCTTACATACAATGCCTGAATGTAAACGGACACAGTGTGGTGAATAAAGCTGGTGAGCTAGAAGTACAAATAGCTGTATGGGAATATAATGTAGTCACAATAACGGAAATATGGCTTAAAAATGGTGAGGGCTGGATGCTTGATATTCAAGGATACAAAGTGTTCAGAAAAGATAGGGTGTGAAAAAATGGAGGTGGGGAGGCAGTACTGATTAGGGAAGATTTTGTTGTGTTGGAAAGGGAGGATGTCTTTGAGGAGGCAAAGACATAATCTGTTTGGTTAAGTTGAGAAGCAAAAAGGGTATGATCATGCAACTGGGTGTATTCTATCGGCCTCCAAATAGTGAGAGACCTAGAACAGCAAATCTTTTGTTTTTCATTCATTTCATGGGATGTGGGTGTCACTGGCCAGGCCAGCACTTATTGCCCATTCCTAATTGCACATGAGAAGGTGATGGTGAGCTCCCTTCTTACCTTCCGGGAGAGGACCGGACCTGCAGGAAGAACATGGAGAGAGGAGCAGATAAATAGAGTCCGAGGATCGCGGCCTAGAGCACTTACCTTCCAGGAGAGCAGCGGAGAGGAGTCCAGGCACGCTGGAGTTTGAAAACAAAGTGAGCAGTAATGTCACAGGAAAGCTGCAACGTGATTGGTTGGTGGGTAACTGCTCTTAGGGAATAACACTAAATAGCTGAGTTCATACACCATCGTTAGGGTGCATATGCAAATAGCTTAATAATAAGGAGCAGGTGAGCAGCTTTTTTTTTGCGTAAGGTTTATTTTAACGAGTGAACTGCACTGATTTTTAGTAGCTTCAAAAGTAAAGATAAGGACTTTAGATTGCAGTGAGTAGTGTTTGGAGTAGAACAAGGCCCCTAGTATAATTAGTATTTTTTAATTAAAGGGAGTAATGAAGTAACCTAAAGGTAAGTCATGGCAGGAGAGCTCAGCCCCATGATATGCTCCTCTTGCGCTATGCGGGAAATCAGGGATGCTTCCAGTGTCCCTGATGACCATGTGTGCAGCAAGTGTATCCATCTGCAGCTACTGGCTACCCGCATTACAGAGCTGGAGCTGCAGGTGGATTCACTGTGGGGCATCTGCGATGCTGAGATCATCGTGAAGAGCACGTTTAGCGAGGTGGTCACACTGCAGGCAAATGCTGCAAAGGCAGAAGGGAATGGGCGACCACCGGGCAGAGTAGAGGAAGGCAGGTAGTGCAGGAGTCCCCTGTGGTCATCCCCCTCTCTGACAGATATACCACTTTGGATATTGTTGGGGCAGATGGCTCAGGGGAAAGCAGCAAGAGCCAAGTTCATGGCACCATGGGTGGTTCTGCTGCACAGGCGGGAAGGAAGAAGAGTGGCAGGGCTATAGTGAAAGGGGATTCAATCGTAAGGGGAACAGACAGGCGTTTCTGCGGCCGCAAAAGTGACTCCAGGATGGTATGTTGCCTCCCTTGTGCTAGGGTCAAGAATGTCTCTGAGCTTACTACTATTCCTTTAACATTCTCCTTAAAACTCACCACTTTGACCTCGTGTTTAGTCGCTCCTCCTACTATCTCCTGTGTTTCTTTCATGTCCATTTTTGTCTGACTATGCTTTTCTGAAGCAGCTTGAGGTGTTTTTCTGAAGTAAAGACACGATATCAATGTAGGTTTTTTTGTCAGCACACATGTATGGCTAGTGAAATATGTGTTACTTTCTAAAATATATAAATGAACTAAGTGAAATACTTGTATCTCAAAATGAAAATACTTGGGCTTACTTGACAGTTGTAAATTAATTAATTTGAGCATGCAAATATCGAGTCATAGAGTGATACAGCACTGAAACAGGCCCTTTGGCCCAACGAGTCTGTGCTGACCAACAGCCACCCATTTATATACTAATCCTACATTAATCCCATATTCCTTACCACATCCCCACCATTCTCCTACCACCTATCTACACTAGGGGCAATTTACAATGGCCAATTTACCTATCAACCTGCAAGTCTTTGGCTGTCGGAGAAAACTGGAGCACCTGGTGGAAACCCACGTGGTTACAGAGAGAACTTGCAAACTCTGCACAGGCAGTACCCAGAACTGAGCCTGGGTTGCTGGAGCTGTGAGGCTGTGGTGCTAACCACTGTGCCCCCCCCTATCTTCTTTGCATCTTTGAAAAATTGACATTTTGTAACTTTAAAATCCAGAAAGTCCCTCCTAACCATACAAAGAGTTTTGTTAATTTATCAGATGTCAGCAGTCACAAATTCAGATGAATGACTAGTACACTATTATTAACTTGGAGAAAGTGGATGTATAATGATGATGTAGTTAGGTTGGTGTTTTAAAGACGTGAATAAAGTTCTCACACATGAATAATTGTGAACTTACTTATGGATTGTAATTTGTATTAATTTGATTGTGTGAGTTACCAGTAATCAGGTAGGGGCTGGGACATTGACTGGCTTTGAGCAACCAGCAGGAATAAGGTAGGGGCTGCCAGTAGAAATTACATTAGTAAATGGGGTGCAATCGCACCCCTGTCCTAGACTACTACTGCTTCTCTCAGTGCTCTATGTAGGCTTTGTCATATTGCTGTTCCTTCGTAAATTCACTGAAAGGTAAATAATAGACTTAATTTTCATATTTATCTCACCGTGAACCAAAATTGCATGATTTACTCTTAATTGCCTTTTAACAAAGATTTAATAATCTGTAACAAGCAATTATCATGTACGCGCACATGTGTGTGTGTGTGCTAACTTTCCTAAAGTTATTTCAGAAGATTCTGAGCAACTTAAAACATGCTTAGTTTTATTGGTCTTGGTAAGCTATTAACTGACATCTATTCTTTTTGTCAAACTTCACCCAGAAAGAAAAATGCACTGTTGCTTCCTCGCATTTGTATTAATGAATTTTAAACTGCAGGAGTAAAACGCAAGAGTTTGGAAATGAAGCTGTGTATCATGGATATTAGAAACCAATTTAGGCTTTTATTGAATAACTGAACCATATGCATCCTATTATGCTCCTGATTATATTTGCAATGTGGCAGAAAGCTAACTTAGTGCAAATCTGCCTGTCAATAAGAACACTTTTGTTCCCTTCCATTTGGATTGGTTCGAAATGTCTGCTGGTTATAATCTGCAGCACAGCAAAGGCCTCATAATTCCTTCTGACAGCCTTCAATGTTCATTGATTCCAGTGCAGCAAGGCCATTAAGTATTGGCAATCTCCTCGAACTGAGGTGCAATTGATCAGGATCACTGTTTTCCTGCCTCCCAGAATAAGCTGCCTGTCTTAATCAAAAAACGATTACATCATTAATTCCTGTGTTTTAAGGAAACTAAGGATCAGGTTTATTCTGCCAGCTCATATCTGCAGATTCCTTGGAATGGAAAAAGGATGGTTAAATCTCAGAAAACTTAACAATGGGACATAAGGTAGTTAGTTTTCTTGGAGTTGAATTATTGGGCTGTATTATGTGTGGCCATCGAGGGTGGGAATGGTGGCTCCACAAAGGGGCCCGGGGTAGAGGGGACTTTGCAAAGGGGTCCGGGGTAGAGGGGGCTCTGCAAAGGGGTCTGTGGTAGGGGGACCCAGCAAAGGGGTCCGGGGTAGAGGGAGGTCTTCAAAGGGGTCCGGGGTAGAGGGGGCTCTACAAAAGGGTCCAGGTTAGGAGGGCCCAGCAAAGGGGTCATGGGCAGCACGGGCTCTGCAAAGGGGTGAAATGTGCATTTGTGGGGGTGGGGGTAGGGTTGGGGGGTCAGTATGGGATAGACAAACTGCTGTGTGATGTGTCTGTGTGATCACACAGCTGGAACATAGGGCAGGCAGGGTGGGATCTGAGGTCCATGAGTGACCACGCTGTCAGAATTTGCACATCCTCAGGTAACAAAGGAGGAGGCCAGATGGATAGAGCTATGCACAATGGAGGTAAGAGAGAATCTCACAACGACTTGTTTTCAGCCATCCTGGCGTCCGTTCACAGAGAGTGAAATAAAGGTTCATCTTAACGCCTGAGCTCAGTCACATCCTTTCCATTTGTGGTCCCTGTCATAAGAGTGGATGGGCAATGTGTGCTAATGCCCATGGGAGAGCATATGTTAATAAAGGCTGTAATTATATTGGGATGTTAATGAGGGCTGTGGTCACATTGGCATTGCCTTAAAGGGGGGGTGGGGGTGAGATCCACGTCTGACAATTAAGGCTTAATGGTGCATGGTTTTCAGACAATTAAACCTGAAGATTTCAACAAAGAAGCTTTTAATTATTTAACACAAAAGGGGTATAATCAAGATCGAAAAAGTGTGGCTATGTGCTGTTTTAAATCCATTTGGGGGTACTCTTGCAGGCTACTGATCATGTTGCCCCTTAGCTTGGCTGCCTGAGGCCTTGTGGAGAGCGATATGTGGCATCATTCTGAGTGGATGCAGGAGCAGCGCACTGATACTTGCAGGATACATGCTACACTGTATAGCTTGAAGCCGTCAGTGGCACTGGTGGTGCAGTGATGTCTGAAGTGTATGCCAGTTGTGCCCCAACTGGTGTCCGCCTCCAGCCATCTGGAGCACCAGCCAAGGGCTGAGGATGTCATGGAGGATGATGAGGGTGCCACACCTCACAGGACACCTTCATCATCCTGAAAGTCCCTTGCAGACCCAAATCCTACTTAATTCAGGCAAGACTTAAACCAATTAAGACAACAAGATACTTGATTAATAAGTTTGGAAAGTTTATTGAAAGTAAAATAACACTTAGCATTAAAAGTAGAATATACTTAACAGATTTGGGAATGTAACTTACCAGCTCTTGCAGGTATGCTTCCTGGTTGATTACTGGTCGCAGGGTAACCCTGGTCCTCTCTTTTCGATCTTGATCCCTCATCAGGTAGAGAACTTGGCTGTTGGTCTGCGCTTCTACCTCCAAGGCTTTCTATTGTTCTGCGATGATGAAGAATTGTGAATGTTGGTTTTTAATCCCTTGTTGGTCATTAGACCACCCTGTGTTTTGTCCAATGGTTGGTCCAGGCCCTGTGATGTCAGTTACTACGCTACTCTACTTGGGACATAATTGATAAAACATTTGCCAATAATTATGAAATTAGACGATCTATTCATTGCAGTTGTTATCTCCTTGGGCAGTATGAATTTGTACAGAAATTGATTCTTTGTTAACAAGGCTATTGAATGTTATCAGGGTTCACAATACTTTTCTGCTGACTTTGTATTACAGCGAGTAACAAAATTATACTGATACTGAACTGTCTTACAAGCTTAAGACTTAGTTTTAAACTCGGAATTTTTTCAAATTAAAGTCCGTTCTTTCTAGCATGATTATTAATTCATTAATTACAACTGCACTCTGCCACTTCAGGCATCTTGAGCATTCCCAATTTTAATTGCACTATTGACGGCCATGCTGTCAGCTGCCTGGGCTCTAATCTCTGGAATTCCCTCCCTAAACCCTCTGTCTCTCTTTCATCCTTGAAGTTGCTCCTTAAAACCAAGCCATTGGTCAATTGCCCTAATATCTTACATGGCTGCCAAATTTGAATGACTCTTGCAAAGCACCTTGGGACATATTATTACATTTAAAGGTGCAAGTTATTCATTTGAGGAAAAAATATTTTCCCCTTTTCCTGAAAGCACTGGCTTGTCCCAGTGTACAGCTTTGTGAACATTGGGTTCCTCTCTCAAATGGCCACTCTTTATGAACCTACCCAGACTCAGTTGACTGACCATCTGAGCATGCAGATGGCCTTGTCAAGGTGGATCCTGACATTTTCGTGCATTTTCCAATACTAACCAAGGTGAGAACCAACAGGCCTGGGACTCCTGTCTCCTTCCTCCTCTTCCCCACCCTGCAGAGTCTGGGAAACAGATTTCAATTGTACACTTATTGCCACCCTGGCTGAGATCAGTAAACTTTGCGCAGAATGTGGTTTGCACCTGCACCCTTTGGAGTTGTGTAGCTTGGTTCCATGCCAGGCAGCTGGCTTAACTGAAGCATTGAGATTAAAAGGGAAAATGTGCAGTTCTCTAGCACCATTTGACTTTGCATTGTCCCAAAGCACTTTGCAACCAATGCATTACTTTTGAAGTGGAACTGTTTTGTGGGCAAACATGGCAGCCACTTTACAAACCATAAAACCCTGTAGTCAAGTTAGATCATTGACCTGATCTGTTTTGTTGAAGAATGAATGTGCCCAGGGTATCTGTTAGTGCCATGGGATTTTTTACACACCTGAACTGGAAGAGAGTCCTTGTTTTTGGGATGAGACCTTAAAGCGTCACTTCAAATAATACAGCACTCCCTTAGTACTATGCTGAATATTGATGAACTGAAGCTGTATCTTTTGTTCTGTACCTGGATTTTCCTATTGCCTGGGGGAGAGGTGTGTTCAGTCCTGGGAGGGCTGGACCAGCTATCAGCTAAGGAAATAACAACCCATTTTAGTGAGCAATTGAAGATTGTTTCTATGGTTTGTGTGCATGTTTGATAGCCCAAAGGAAAAGGCATATTTAAGTTGATTGTAACCGATATACCGATGGAAGCGAACAGGTTCACCGAGAGCACGAATACGCTGATAAGGTCCTTTCTTAAATGCATTACTACTAACCAATTAATGAAGGTCCCCCACCAGCATTCAGATCACTAGAGGACAATGGTGGGAGCTGATGAAATGTTTTAATACCCGCACCCAGTTCCTCAACCCCCTCCCCCGGTCCCCCCTCCCAGCTCACCCCCCTCACACCCCCTTCCCCCCACCCCCTTGCACCCCCTTTGCAGCTCCCCCCTCGCACCATCTTCCCCTCACACCCCCTTCCCCTGCACCCCCTCCCCTATGCCCCTACAGCCCCCTTCCCAGCTCCCCCTCGCACCCCCTTCCCTCCACCCCTTCCCACCGCAACCCTCCCCCTCGCATCCCCTCCCCCCTGCACCCCCTTCCCCCCACCTCCTCCCACCAGCATCCACCTATCCCTGAGCAGGGGCCCTAACAACCCCACTGCCTTGTGGGCGTCTTGGGAGAGACCAAGGCTAAGGGAGTAAACCCAAACAGAAAATCCGGAGTGGAACCCCGACGGCGGTCATGTGTCACCTTTGGCATGTTTCCAACAGTTCCTGCAGCCATACCAGTGCCAAACATCATGCTCTGAACTCCTTTGGACCCCACCAGGAAGGCCGAGAGGGGGGTATTGACGCTTGGGCAACTCACAACTTCCTACATCCGCCCAGGCATGCGCCGTGGAGAACTCACTCCACAGTCGCTTCACAGCAACCAAACCAACACGGAAGGCAGCAGTTACGGGTTATAAGTCCAGCTCAATTGGCGTAGAGATTGGGCACCACGGGTTGCCTTTGTTAGTGGGAGAGGTCATCGCATCTCACTGGACAGCTACCGCCCGCCTCAAACCGGGCAGCCCCCGGTCAGTAAGGTTCTGTCCCGCCACAGTCCACCTGCTTCAATGGGTGCTTGGAGCTCAGGGTCATTGCACGACAAGTGGACTGTAACACCGCAGCAAACAGCACGACCAAAAAAGGAAAGAAGGTACCAGCCCTTCGTTTTTCAAGCTAGACCGTCAGAACTATGTGTCCTGGCCTGTCGGAAGACCTTACACAAATCAACGATTCTCGGAAAACCACCATCATTAACAACGAGCTCAGTAGACTCAATGTGGACATTGCAGCATTTCAGGAGACTCGCCTCCCTGCGAGCGGATCTCTAAGAGAGCAACACTACACCTCCTTCTGGCAGGGTAGGGATTCTGAAGAACCAAGACAGCATGTAGTGGCCTTCGCCATCAGAAACTATTTGCTCAGCATGATAGAGCCACCCTCAAATGGTTCGGAACGCATACTGTCCATCCGACTGCTCACTGTCTATGGTCCAGTACACCTACTCAACATCTGTGCTCCAACACTCTGCTCCCCACCTGAAGCTAAAGACCAGTTCTACGAGGAACTCCATAATATCATTAGGAGCATCCCCAATACCGAGCACCTGTTCCTGCTGGGGGAATTTAATGCCAGGGTTGGGGCCAACCATGACTCATGGCCCTCCTGCCTTGGGCGCTATGGCATTGGAAGGATGAATGAGAATGGACAGACACTGCTTGAGTTGTACCTATCATAACCTCTGCATCACCAACTCGTTCTTTCATGCTAAACCCTGTCACCAGGTTTCTTGGAGGCACCAAAGATCACGTCGTTGGCACCAGCTGGACCTCATCGTCACAAGGCGAGCCTCTTTAAACAGTGTTCAAATCACACGCAGCTTCCACAGTGCGGACTGCGACACCGACCACTCCCTGCTGTGCAGCAAGGTTTGACTCAAACCAAAGAAGCTGCATCACTCCAAGCAGAAGGGCCGCCCGCGCATCAACACTAGCAGAATTTCTCATCCACAGCAGTTACATAGGTTTCTAAATTCACTTGAAAAAGCCCTTCAAAACACTCCCACAGGGAATGCAGAGACCAAGTGGGCCCACATCAGAGACGCCAGCTATGACTCAGCAATGACCACCTATGGCAAACGTGAGAAGCGGAATACAGACTGGTTTCAATCTCACTTTGAAGAGCTGGAACCTGTCATAGCCGCTAAGCCCATTGCACTGTTGAACTACAAGAAAGCCCCCAGCGAGTTAACATCCGTAGCACTTAAAGCAGCCAAAAGCACTGCACGAAGAACAGCCAAGCGCTGCGCAAATGACTACTGGCAACACCTATGCAGTCATAATCAGCTGGCCTCTAACACCGGAAACATCAGAGGAATGTATGATGGAATTAAGAGAGCTTTTGGGCCAACCATCAAGAAGATCGCCCCCCTCAAATCTAAATCAGGGAACACAATCACTGACCAACACAAGCAAATGGACCGCTGGGTGGAGCACTGCCTAGAACTGTTCTCCAGGGAAAATATTGTCACTGAGAATGCCCTCAATGCAGCCCAGTCTATGCCAGTCATGGATGAGCTGGACGTACAGCCAACAGAATCGGAACTCAGTGATGCCATTGATTCTTTAACAGTGGAAAAGCCCCTGGGAAGGACGGCATTACCCCTGAAATAATCAAGAGTGCCAAGTCTGCTATCCTCTCAGCACTCCATGAACTGCTATCCCTGTGCTGGGATGAGGGAGCAGTACCACAGGACATGCGCGATGCCAATATCATCACCCTCTATAAGAACAAGGGTGACCGCGGTGACTGCAACAACTACTGTGGAAACTCCCTGCTCAGCATAGAGGGGAAAGTCTTCGCTCGAGTCGCTTTAAGCAGGCTCCAGTAGTTGGCTGAGCGTATCTACCCTGAGGCACAGTGTGGCTTTCGAGCAGAGAGATCCACACCGTTGACATGCTGTTCTCCGTTCGTCAGATACAGGAGAAATGCCGTGAACAACAGTTGCCCCTCTACGTTGCTTTCATTGATCTCACCAAAGCCTTTGACCTTGTGGTCAAAGATGTGGTCTCTTCAGACTACTAGAAAAGATCGGAAGTCCACCAAAGCTACTAAGTATCATCACCTCATTCCATGACAATCTGAAAGGCACAATTCAGCATAGTGGTGCCTCATCAGACCCCTTTCCTATCCTGAGTGGCGTGAAACAGGGCTGTGTTCTCGCACCTACACTATTTGGGATCTTCTTCTCCCTGCTGCTCTCACATGCGTTCAAGTCTTCAGAAGAAGGAATTTTCCTCCACACAAGATCAGGTGGCAGGTTGTTCAACCTTGCCCGTCTAAGAGCGAAGACCAAAGTACGGAAAGTCCTCATCAGGGAACTCCTCTTTGCTGACGATGCTGCATTAACATCTCACACTGAAGAGTGTCTGCAGAGACTCATCGACAGGATTGCGGCTGCCTGCAAGGAATTTGGCCTAACCATCAGCCTCAAGAAAACAAACATCATGTGATAGGACGTCAGAAATGCTCCATCCATCAATATCGGTGACCACGCTCTGGAAGTGGTTCAAGAGTTCACCTACCTGGGCTCAACTATCACCAGTATCCTGTCTCTCGATGCAGAAATCAACAAGCGCTTGGGAAAGGTTTCCACTGCTATGTTCAGACTGGCCAAGAGAGTGTGGGGAAAATGGTGCACTGACAGGGAACACAAAAGCCCGAGTGTATCAGGCCTGTGTCCTCAGTACCTTGCTTTACGGCAGCGAGGCCTGGACACCGTATGTCAGCCAAGAGCGACGTCTCAATTCATTCCATCTTCGCTGCCTCCAGAGAATACTTGGCATCAGGTGGCAGGACCGTATCTCCAACACAGAAGTCCTCAAGGCGGCCAACATCCCCAGCATATACATCCTACTGAACCAGCGGCACTTGAGATGGCTTGGCCATGTGAGCCACATGGAAGATGGCAGGATCCCCAAGGACACATTGTACAGCGAGCTCGTCACTGGTATCAGACCCACCAGATGTCCATGTCTCCGCTTTAAAGACGTCTGCAAACACGACATGAAATCCTGTGACATTGATCACAAGTTGTGGGAGTCAGTTCCAGCGATCGCCAGAGCTGGCAGGCAGCCATAAAGGTGGGGCGAAAGTATGGCGAGTCAAAGAGACTTAGCAGTTGGCAGGAAAAAAGACAGCTGCGCAAGGAGAGAGCCAACTGTGTAACAGCCCCGACAACTAATTTTATCTGCAGCACCTGTGGAAGAGTCTGTCACTCTAGAATTGGCCTTTATAGCCACCCCAGGCACTGCTTCACAAACCACTGACCACCTCCAGGCGCTTACCCATTGTCTCTCGAGACAAGGAGGCCAAAGAAGAAGAAGAGTTGCAACTCAATCACAGTCCGTTGCTTTGTGATCATTGTTTCTTGATGGGTTACTGCTTAATACATTAATTTGATTAATATTGTCATTAATACAGGTCATGTGTTAGTAATAAGATGGCTTCCTTGACTTTGTTAGTTATTACAGAGAATGCAGAGTGAAAATGGTCAAGTTAAGCTCCTTACATCATCCTCAGCCTCCTTTGCTCCTCTGACTGTGGGAACTTCTGTGCAGCAGGGACAGGTGACGGAGGTTCCCCCAGCAATGATGCCCCCATGGACACCTCCACAACAAGGACGACCGCCACCTGCATCTCAGCCGCAGGCCGAGACCCGTTAGCAGGCTGCCTCCTCCTCTTCTGAGGCCACAAGGGGAGCACCGCGTAGGAGTGGCTGGGTGTGGAGGCCACTGTGTCACGCGGAGCACTGAGTGGGCCACTAGGATGTCTTCTTACTGTCTGTGTGCATTGTTTGCATTTGTCATAATTTTATAAAACTTCAGGACCGAAACTCCTTTTATGGGTAGCGTGGCAGGAAAAGTGATAAGAAGTGGTGAAGGGGATCAAGAGTGCGATGAAGGAGTGGGCAAAAGATCTGGACATATGTAAATCCTCCTTTAGGGATAAGACTTTAGATGTTTCAGCTTTCATCTTCAATGCATCTGTTAGCACAGTCACCTGAGAGTCCATTGCATCCCGTGCCCTCCTGGGTCAGAGTGACTCAGCTGAAACCTCCTGAATCAAATAATCCCTGACATCTTGAAGGGACCTTCTCACCCTGCACTATGTCTGGCTATGTCCTTGAGCAGCCTCTATGTTCTGCATCCTCCCCCTCCGCCTCCAGTTCCTCCTCCTCTCTCATCTCTTCCTCCAATGAGCGATTTTAATCCAGGGTCTCACCATTCTCAAGGCTCACTCCTCTCTGAATGGCCTGTTATAAAGTGCACAGCAGACCACCACAATGATCAAGACCTTTGCAGTAATGTACCACAGGGGGTCACCCGACCAGTTGGGCACCAGACCCAGTCGGGCACAGTTGTGCAGTGGTTAGCACCGCAGCCTCACAGCTCCAGCGACCCGGGTTCATTTCTGGGTACTGCCTGTGCGGAGTTTGCAAGTTCTCCCTGTGTCTGCGTGGGTTTCCTCCGGGTGCTCCGGTTTCCTCCCACCTCCAAAAGACTTGCAGTTTGATAGGTAAATTGGCCATTGTAAATTGCCCCTAGTGTAGGTAGGTGGTAGGAGAATGGTGGAGAATATGGGGTTACTTTAGGGTTAGTATAAATGGGTGGTTGTTGGTCAGCACAGGCTCGGTGGGCCGAAGGGCCTGTTTCAGTGCTGTATCTGTAAATAAAAAATAAAAATAAGTAAATAAATATATCTTGAGATGCCCGATAGCCTGCTCAATAGTTGTTCTTGTGAGCAGATGTCTGTGGTTGTATCGCCTCTGTGGCTAATCTCAAGCTCTTACTGAGGGGTCAGTAGCCATCTTTTCAAGGAATATCCCTTGACCCCCCACACACTTTGGGTGTTAGAGTAAAGATTTGAGGCAGCCTGGACTGGTGGAGGATGAAGGAGTCATGGCAACTGCCAGGAAAGCGAGTTCACACATGGAGGAAGCTCTTGTTGTGGTGACAGACCAGCTGAACATTGAAGGAGTGGAAGCCCTTCCTGTTGATGAATCTGATTGGCCGGTTGCTGGGTACCTTGAAGACCACATGGAAGCATTCAATGATGCCCTGCACCTGTTGAAATGTAAAAGTTGAAATGCAGTTTTTTCAAAACTATGCATTCTGACTCATTCCTCTCCAGTCTCCACACATTCCCTTCCTGGGTAGGAATTAAACTGTTTTGCCTCATTCCTTTAAGCAGCTTTCCCCAATCCCAAACATACATTTTCCCATGTGGTATGATAAGAATATAGGAAGTAGGAGCAGGAGTACACCATATGATCTCTCGAGCCTGCTCCGCCATTCAATACGATAATGGCTGATATTCTGCTTAAATACACTTTCTCACCCATTCCACATATCCCTTCATTCCTTGAGAGATCAAAAATCAATCTAGTGAACCTTTGCTGTACCACTTCCAATGCAATTATATCCTTCCTTAAACTGCACACAGTATTCCAGATGCGGTCTCACCAAAACCCCGCATAATTGTACCAAGACTTCTTTATTCCTGTACTCCAATCCCCTTTCAATAAAGGCAAACATGCCATTTGCCTTTTGACTTGCTTGCTGTACCTGCATGCTAACTTTTTGTGTTCCTTGTACAAGCACACCCAAGTCTCTCTGAACATCAACATTTAAAAGTTTCACGCCTTTTAAAAAATATTCTGCTTTTCTATTCTTACTACCAAAATGAATAACCTCACACTTTCCCACATTATACTCCAGCTGCCACCTTGTTGCCCACTCATTTAACCTGTGATGGAGCCTCTTTGTGTCCTCCTCATTGCGTACATTCCCACCTAGCTTTGTATTGTCAGTAAACCTGGATACATTGCTCTTGGTCTCTTTATCTTAATCATTAATATAAATTGTAAATATCTGAGGCCCCAGCACTGATCCTTGCAACACTCCACTAATTGCAGCCTTCCAGATTAAAAATGCTCCATTTATCCCTACTCTTTGCTTCCTGTCTGTTAACCAATCCTCTATCCATGCCAATATATTACCCCCAGCTTCATGAGTCCTTATATTAACCTTTTGTGTGGCACTTTATCAAATGCCTTTTAGCAATCCAAGTATATTACATCTACTGGTTCCCCTCTAACTATCCTACGAGTTACATCCTCAAAGAAATGTAATAAATTTGACAAACACGATTTCTGTTTCATAAAACAATGTTGACTCTGTCTGATCATAGTATAATTTTCTAAGTTCATTGTTAAGACTGCCTTAATAATAGATTCCAGCATTTTCACAATGACTGATATCAGGCTAACTGGCTTGTTTTCTCTCTCCCTCCTTTCTTGAACAGCGGTGTTACTTTTGCTAACTTTCAATCTACTGGGACCATTCTAGAATTTAGGGAATTTGGGGAAATCATAACCAATGCATCCGCTATCTCTGCAGCTACTTCTTTCAGAATGCTAGGATGTAGACTATCAGATCCTGGGGATTTGTCGGGTTTTAGTCTTTTAAATTTATCTTATACTTTTTCTCTGCTGATATTAGTTAATTAAGTTCATCACTCTTATTAGCCCCTTGGTTACCCTTCATTTCTGGTATGTAATTTGTGTTATCTACTGTGAAAACAGACACAAAATATTTGTTCAACATTTCCTCATTCCCCATGATAATTTCTCTTGTCTCTGACCTCTAAGGGATCAATTTACTTTAGCTACTCTCCTCCTTTCTATATACTTATAAAAGCTCACAATCTGTTTTTATGTTCCTAGTGAATTTACTCATTTTATTTTTTCCCTTTTTTATCAACTTGTTGGTCACCCTTTGCTGGTTTCTACAGGTCTCCCAATCCTCAGGCTTACTATTATTCTTCACACCATTATAAGCCTTTTCTTAAAATCTAATACTATCCTTAACTCTTCTAGTAAGCTACAGATGGATCTTTCTTGCTAGTTTTTTTTTAATGGAACAGCTTTTTGTTGAACATTGGAATAACTTATTTATATGTGTCCCACGGTTTATTTACCACCGTAACTTTCCGTCTATTTACCCAATCAGCCTTAACCAGCTCTCTCCTTATACTTATGTGATTGGATTTGTTTAAATTTAAGCTTCTTGTTTTGGACTTGAGTATCTCAAACTTAATATGGAATGCAATTGTATTATGATCACTTTTTCTCAGATAATATTTTACTAATAAGATTACTAATCAACCCTGCCTCACTACACTATACTAGATCTAAAGTAACTTTGTCCCTGGTAGGTTCCACAATCTGTTGTTCTGGGAAGCTGTCATAAAAGAAGTCTACAAGTTTACCTTCCAGACTACCTTTGCCAATTTGATTTATCCAATCATGAAGATTAAAGTCTGCCACAATCATTACATTTCCTTTGTTACAACTCCAATTATTTCTTGCTCAATGCTCTGTCCAACAGTATAACAATTGTTAGTGAGCTTATAAACTACTCCCACCAGCATTTTCTGGTCCTTGTTATTCCTAATCTCCACCCATACTGATTCTACTTCCTGATCTTCTAAGCCAAGATCCTTTCTCATCCTTATGTCATCTTTTACTATCAGGGCTACTCCTCCTCCTTTTCAATTCTGCCTGTCTTTTCAAAATGTTGTCCACCCTGGAATATTTATTTCCTAATCTCGGTCATCTTGTAACTATGTCTCTGTAATGATGATTATGTCAAACCCATTTCTCTCTATTTATGCCACTTGTTCATCTATCTTGTTGTAAATGCTCTGTGCATTCCGATAAAGAGCCCTAATTATTTTTTTTTACCGCTGATGTTTGCATGGGCATTATTTGCTGTTGCACTATTAATGTTAAACTCTCTGTCCCTTTTGTCCCACTCTGCTTGACTTTACCTAAATCACTACATTGCTCTACTGCCTCGACTTTTCTCTTTACATTTCTGATTATCTCTTCATCTGACACCTCCTCCCCTCTTTTAATTTAAAGCCATATCCACAGCCCTAATTATTCAATTTGCTGGGACATCATTCCTAGCCTGGTTTAAGTCGAGCCAATCCTAATGGACCAGCACCCTCTTTCCACAGTACTGATACTTGTACCAGATGCAAAACTAGCCTTGATGTATGTATGAAGGGGAGGAAGTCTTCAACACCGTGGTTAGACCAACATCTGGAACTGTGTACAGACTGGGCATCACACCTTAGAAAGGATATATTAGCCTTGGAAGAAATGCAGTGCAGATTCATCAGAATGTTACTAGAAATCCAAGGGTTAAATTATAAGGAGAGATTATATAAATTGGAAATAAAAACAAAAAGTGCTGGAAAATACTCAGCAGGTCTGGCAGCATCAGTGGAGAGAGAAGCAAAGTCAGATAAAGTCAGATTATATAAATTGGACTTGCATTGCCAATATTTTTTAAAGGTTAAGGGGTGATTTGATCGAAGTCTTTAGGAATTTGAAGGAAATTGATCAATTAGATAGAGAGACACTTTTTCTGCTGATAGGAAATCTAGGATACAGGCACAATAACCTTGCAAACAGAAACCAGGCCATTGAAGAAAGAAACTAGGAAACACTTCTTCACACAAAGGGTGGTAGAAGTATGGTATTATCTGCCACAAAAAGCAGTACATGCTAGCTTAATTAATAATTTTATATCTTAGATTGCTAGATTTTTGGCATCATGGGATATTGTGTGTCAGCTGTGGCTCAGTTGGAGTTACTTCTGAGTCTGGGTTCAAGTCCCACTCCAGCACTTAAGCATAATAATCACAGCTGATACTCCAGTGCAGTACTGAGAGATCCTTTTGGATGAGACTTTAAATTATGTTTAGCAGTACAGAACTTGAATATTGTTGAAAATAGAGACATGTTGTCGAAGCTTTTCATCTTGCAATCATCAGGACAGTCCATAAGAATAACCAATGTATGGAAAAACAACAACTTATACTGCATGATAAGAGAGTGCTGATTGCTTGGCAAGTGAACTCTGATTGGTGGAAGCATTGCCATAGAGAATGTACCAGTTTACGCTGACTGACAGTTAACTGCCAAGCTTTGTTTGAAATTTCAACCAGGCAGCTTGACTCTGATTGGTCAAGGCATTGCCCTGAGGAATGAACCAGCAAATGGCTGTCACTTATTTTGTTCAGCTGAAACAGGTGCAATATTTGTAATGTTTTTAATGTGTGCCAAGAATTACGCTGACAACCAATTTAAAATTGTCAGCAGGGCTCGCAGTGTGGCACATTTGCGTGTACTGGAAGCTACACATATTAATACACAGGGCCCGGTTCTTTGCAGACAGAAAGAATATGTACAAACATTGCACCTGTTTCAGCTGAACAAAGTAAGTGACAGCCATTCGCTAGCTCATTCCTCAGGGCAATACCTTGACCAATCAGAGTCAAGCTGCCTGATTTAAATTTCGAACAAAGCTTGGCAATTGACTGTCAATCACCATAAACTGGTGTATTCTACATGGCAACGCCTCTACCAATCAGAGTTCACTTGCCAACCAGTCAGCACTGTATTCTCATGCTGTTGAAGTTGTTGTTTTCCCTTACATTGGTTATTCTTGTGGATTGTCCTGATGAGTGCAAAATGAAAAGCTTCAACAACATGTCTCTACTTTCAGCAATACATTAAATTGAGGCCCTGTGTGCCCTCTCAGGTGGATGTAAAAGATCCCACGGCGATATTTCAAAGAAAAACAGAGGAGTTATCCCCAGTGTCCTGGCCAATATGTATTCGTCAATCAACATCACAAAAAGCAGATTATCTGGCCATTATCACGTTGCTGTTTATTGGAGTTTCCTGTGCGCAAATTCGCTTCTGCATTTCCTACATTACAACAGTGACTGCACTTCAAAAGTACTTCCTTGACTGTAAAGCGCCTTGTGACTTCCAATAGGCATGAAAAGAGTTATATAAATGCAAGTGTTTCTTTCCTTTCTCTTTATATGGACCCAATGTGGGTGGATGGTGTCAGGCTACAGATCAGCCATGATCTCATTGAACGGTGGAACAGCTTTAAGGGACTGAGTGGCCTATTCCCGTTCCTGTGTTCCTAACATGAAGTAACCATGATGACCAAAGAAGCATCAAAATATTTCTTACATCTATATGGCGGAGCAGGCCCGAAAGAGGAATTGAGGCCTGGGACAGATCAGCCATGATCTTATTGAATGATGGTGCAGGCTTGAGTGGCTGAATGGCCTACGCCTGCTCCTATTTCTTATGTTCTTTCTTATGTTCTTATAATTATTTCATTAATCTTGTTCATTAATTTAAAGTTGTGATTTTTTTTTAAATTTAAGGCGTGGTTGCTCTTATTATTAATTGCCAATCCCAGTCGCAGTTGATAAGTTAGGACTCCCATAGACTGAATACACAATGTGACTTTTAATAAATAGCAGATTTTCTATTGCTTCTTCCAATGGTTTAGAAAATAATACACTGGCTGATATAGCTTTGAAAATTCAGAAAGCCCAGCTTCAAATCCTGGTCAGTACTAAGCAATTACTTTCAGCATGGGTGGCGGTAGAACTGAGCCTCTCCGTATCTTGGGAAGTGGCGGAGGAAATCAGCTAGGGATCCCACTCCTATCCTGTGCATGTGTATTGATATGAGGTAAAGATAAAACTGCTTTCAGGTTTGATGCCCCATAAGTGAATAGCCAACTGACACTCATTGTCTGGACTAACTTGGTCTAATATACTTCAACATGAGTCACCACCTTCAGGAAAAAAGTGGAGTAATCTTAGGAAACAAACAAAATCCTCAGAAGAGCACCTGACTTTCTATTTCCCCATCTCCAGCACCCTCAATGACCTGATGTGTAGTGCTTCCTTCTCATAGGAAGTTAAAGGTCTCGGGGTCAAGGGGGTGAATTATGTGCCATTCTCTCTGTTCTTTTTTTTAAAGCCAAAAAAGACAAAATTTCTTCGATAACCATGATATTCATGGAAACCCAGGTATCAGCATGGAACCCATTGTGTATGTTCTGACCAGCATTCGTGGGGTGAATGTGTATAAGGATGTAAGTGAAAGAAGGATTTAAGGTCCCTACTGGGCTTCACAAAGTGCAATCACTGTGCTGCCTAATGGGCATTCATAGTAAGTCATTCAAGCACGATAACACAGTTTGGGAGGTAGGTTATAATCAGAGGCTTCATCCAAGGCATTCTTAGAAGGTGTGGCCGACTCCTCTTACTTTGTCAGGCCTTCTTCTGCACTGAATGGTAGTTCATGGATCATTGAGTTGGCTTAGAATACCTCTACTGGGTCTGTGACCCCTTCAGGTGCATTCCACAAAGCAGTGTGTCCCTGCCATGCAGGAGACCTTTCAGATATTTTCATAGGCAGCCATTTCTCTTGTGCAACAAAAAATGTTGTGAGGCTTCCTGGCCCTTTAAGCTGCTGCCAGAGTTTATATCCCGCAGTAACTGTGCCAAAGTGATGAACTCTTAATAAGGGACATCTCCAATGCAAAGAGGTGAACCAATTTTGACTGAGCCTAAAACTTTGGCAGAGTCAATGCTTCTCTGGTAAGAGGGGTAAAGGTCCCAGAAAAATTCTTGAGTTGCTGACTCTTGTGTTATAATTCACCATATGATCCTATGATTCAGTCTGTGAACCTCATTTTGATATTGATGACTTTGGCTTTGATAGTCAGAGTGACATCATTCGTGAAAATAATCTGAGACAGCTGGTAAAAGGCATTACATTATGCATTTATAAATCAAATCTTCTCATTTCACATTCACTTCAATCCCATCCATTACCAGCAGCACTTCTATTATATACACCCACTTTAATAAGAAAAAGATGGAGAGATAATAGATGTCAGTCATGTGTATTGGTTTCACTATGATGTTCACTTTCAGCCTACAGCTGAATCTTACTCAATCTTTCCAAGAGTCAATAAGGTGGTTTCAAAGATAATTTTCTTCAATAAAACTGAACTTGGAAACACCCCAATTTCTGCTTGTTCTCTCTCTCTGTCTGATGTCATAAACATTGACCTTGCCATCATAGGTGAGTGAAGTTTGTGGATGAGGTAGTTGATGGGTTATGTAGATAAGAGCGTTATACCGATGAATATAATAATATCTGATGTTTTGTGCATAGTGTTATGACCCGGTGAGAAAGGGGTCTAGGGTTCCCTCTCAGCCTTCACCTGGTCTTACCGTAACAGGGTTTAATTTTTAACACACTGTGTTTTAGCTCCCCCTTGGTAAATCCTTGTTCACTGCTTTCCAGCTATGGGGCAAAAAAACCAGCCAAACAGGTTTTCTTAGGTCTAAAGAAGAACATTATTAAACTTCAACTCGAATTTGGTTAATGCCTATGGATACGCAACGCACCCATGCTAGCATGCATATGTGATAAGCACACATGCAGATCACGACAGAAAAGAGCAGAAGAAATAAAGTGGAAAAGTTTGAGGCAATATCTGAAGATGGTTTTGGTTACTGTTCTTCGAGCTTGCTGTAAAGTCCTCGACTGTAGATAGATCTTGCTTTTTGTTGGGGCCCAATATTCTTCTTGAACCTCGCTTGATGTAGGAGACTTTTCTCTCTTGAGGTTCACGTTTTCAGTGGATTTGGAGTTCTGTGAGAAAGACATGGGAGCAGACAGGAGAGGTCTTCTCAGTTCAGGAGCAAACAGTCTCTCTTTCGCAAACTGTCTGTACAATTCAGAAAAGTTCAGGTTGCCCAGCAGGTTAGTCATGTGATCAGCTGGTTTGGCCATGTCTGTTTGTGGATTTGGCATCTTAGTAGTCATTCTGGAATGTGAGCTTCATCACCTTCAATGTCTGGTGATCAAAGTCCATTGTGGGTTGAACGTGTCAGGGAATGGTCCTGTGTCTCCACAAGTGCTGTCTGTTACTATGTAAATGTTTTTTTTCCAGCCACAGCTGATCTGTTTAATAAGTCATTTCCTTGCTGCAGCAACAGTTTAAAATCAATGTTCATATGACAAAATTAATATGCCTCATTCTTGGCACGTGGAGAGTCTGCATGACACCTCCGCACTCAACAGAATGAAATGCGATTTTTTAAAAAAGCATTTAATTAAGGCTGTATTTGCTGATAACATAACCACTAGGTGGTGCTGTACCAGCACATGCACAAATGCAGCCTGTTCCTCTGAAATGTCATTGTCTGCGACGTTCAGGCAGCTGCCAGGATTAAAGATGGCGCTGCTCAATTTATCACAGAAATACAACTTCAACCCATGGCAGCACACAATGGACATGTTAGATACACAGAGAACATTGTGCTGTTTAAAGTCTCATCAGAAGGACAGCATCTCTGACAGTGCTGCACACCCTCCGTAATTCTCTGAGGTTTCAGTGTCATCCTGCTTGCTCCCCGCTTCCCCCCACCCCGCTCTCCGGCCGCTCACTCCCCTCTTTCCCACTCCCACCCTGCTTCCCCACACCCCCCCACGGTTCCCCGCCCCATCCCGCTTCCCCACCAACCCCCTTCCCTCCAGGCGCCAGCTCTAGATGGCAAGTTGATGGCCATGCCGCTTCCCTCCTCTCAGCCACTCGCTCCAATGTTCATTCCTCATTGCCCGAAGAAGTAAGGCAGACCATGAGGAGTGAAAGGGCAATGTAGGAGTGAGTGGCCAAGAGGAGGGAAGCCACGTCCCACGGCTAGTGTCTGGAGGGATGGGGGGGGGGGGGGCGGAAGCGGGGAGCGAGCAGTCAGAGAGTGGGCCAGGGGTTTGGGGGGGTTGGTGGAAGCGAGGAGTGGGGAGCGAGCGGCCTGAAGTGAGTGGCCGAGGGAGAGTGGGCTGGGGGTGGTGGTGGGGAACAGCATTTTCCTGCTCATGCGCCAGTTAGTCCTGGCAAGGCAAGATGCAATAAAAACAAAAAGCAGAATCAAAGTTTCAGGTCAGTGATCTTTCATCAGATGTTGGCTGCACATGCGCAGCATCTCAGAGAGCAGGAGACCGTTTGCGCATGTGCGCAGCTTGAATCGCTCTGATGACGTTCACTGGGTCATTGCACTGTCAGGGGTCACGTTGTTTCATTAAAAGGGTCGAGAGAGAAAATATAAGATACAGGGGAAAAGCACACGTCTCTCTCTCTCAATCATTCATATTCAATCATAAATCCTAAAACTTATTACAGCCTGTCTTTTCTTGATGCCAGTGCTGCTTTAACGATACTTTTTTGGCATCCCAATATACATGTGGTTCTTTGGGAAAGTTTTACTTCAGGTTTCCCATTTCCCTGATTGCCTCGGTTCTTTGGGAATGGGTGGTTCTCTTTGTTCCTGATTGTGGGGCAGAATTCTTTGCTAATCTCTCCTGTTCCCTGGCACACTCCTGCCTGCAGGTATTTGTGCAGACTCCATTGCGTTCCCCTGTGGCACTTCGACTAGGTGAGGCATCACCGTCATGGTTTCTCTGCCCCCGAGGGGTCTTTCTTTGTCTCTGCATGTTCTTATAAATGCTCTTAGCAACTCTGGTGGGGTGCTTCTAGAGTCTGCATTTACATCGGAGGACGTGGGGTCTAACTTTACACATTTTTCAGGGTTGGCTGATCAGACAGTAAGGGTTTACATCTGGGATTCCTCCCAGACTTCCTTTAATCTGCCCTCTTGGTTGCTTTTTCTGTTCCCTTTCTAACCTTTTGCCAGCCTTGTGCCTGCCTGTCTCCTTTTGTTCTTGTTGGGGGTCCCTTACAGTTCACCAGCCCTCTGCTGTCCTAACACCGGTACAGGACTTGGGGGTGCAGGTTTCACTATAGGTTGGGGTTTCCCCTCAACCTGGCACATGTGGCAACTCGTGCAGTATTCCCATACCATTGTGGAGTTGTGGCCAGTCAAACTGCTGTCTTATGTGGGCTTTGGTCTTGGTCACGGGTTTGGAAGGTGCTGTCTAAGGAGCCTTGGTGCATTGCTGCAGTCCATCTTGTAGATGGTACATACTCCTGTCACTGTGCATCGGTGGTGGGGGGAGTGAATGTTTGTGGATGGGTACCAATCAATTGGGGTGCATTGTCCTGGATGGTCAGAGAATCATAGAGTTATACAGCACAGAAACAGGCCCTTCAGCCCATCGTGTCTGTGCTGGCCATCAAGCACCAATCTAATCTAATCCCATTTTCCAGCACTGGGCCCATAACCATATATGCTATGGTATTTCAAGTGCTCATCTAAATACTGCTATGTACATGGCTACTCCTATTCAGTTTCTGGCCAATGGTAACCTACAGGATGTTGATAGTGGGGGATATAGCATTCGTAATGCCATTGAATGTCAAGTGGCGATGGTTAGATTGTCTCCTGTTTGAGATGGTCATTGCCTGGCACTTGTGTGTCGTGAATGTTACTTGCCACTTATCAGCCCAAGCCTGGATATTGTCCTGGTCTTGCTGCATTTCTGCACAGACTGCTTCAGTATCTGAGGAGTCGCGAATGGTGTTGAACATTGTGCAATCATCAGTTAACATCCCCACTTTTGACCTTATGATGAAAGGAAGGTCATTGATGAAGCAGCTGAAGATGGTTGAGCCTAGGACACTACCCTGAGGAACTCCTGCAGTGGTGTCCTGGAGCTGAGAGGATTGACCTCCAACAACCACAACCATCTTCCTTTGTGCTCGGTATGACTCCAACCAATGGAGAGTTTTCCCCGCAATTCCCATTGACTCCAGTTTTTCTTGGGCTCCTTGATGCCATACTCGGTCAAATACTGCCTTGATGTCAAGGGCAGTCACTCTCACCTCACCTCTTGAGTTCAGCTCTTTTGTCCATGTTTGAACCAAAGCTGCGATGAGGCCAGGAGCTGATTGGCCCTGGCAGAACCCAAACTGAGCATTAGTGAGCAGGTTATTGCTAAGCAAGTGCCGTTTGATAGCACTTTCGACGACACCTTCCATCACTTTACTGATGATTGAGAGTAGGGGTGGTAATTGGCGGGGTTGGATTTGTCCTGCTTTTTCTGTACAGGAGGTACCTGGGCAATTTTCCACACTGCCGGGTAGATGCCAGTGTTACAGCTGTACTGGAACAGCTTGGCTAGGGGCACGGCAAGTTCTGGAGCACAGGTCTTCAGTACTATTGCTGGAATGTTGTCAAGGCCCATAGCTTTTGCAATATCCAATGCCTTCAGTTGTTTCTTGATATCACGCGGAGTGAATCGAATTGACTGAAGACTGGCATCTGTGATGCTGGGGAATTCAGGAGAAGGCTGAGATGGATCATCCACTTGGCATTTCTGACTGAAGATTGTTGCAAATGCTTCAGCCTTATCTTTTGCACCGATGTGCCATCATTGAGGATGGGGATATTTGTGGAGCCTCCTCCTCCTGTTAGTTGTTTAATTGTCCACCACCATTCTCGGCTGGATGTGGCAGAGCTCAGATCTGTTCTGTTGGTTATGGGATCACTTCGCTCTGTCTATCGCATGCTGCTTACGGTGTTTGGCACACAAGTAGTCCTGGGTTGTTATTTCACTAGGTTGACACCTCATTTTAAGGTATACCTGGTGCTGCTCCTGGCATAATCTCCTGCACTCTTCATTGAACCAGTGTTGATCCCCCAGCTTGATGGTAATGGCAGAGTGGGGGATATGCTGGGCCATGAGGTTACAGATTGTGGTTGCACTATGTACCATCTACAAGATGCACTGCAGCAACTTGCCAAGACTTATTTGATAGTACCTCCCAAACCAGCGACCTCTACCACTTAGAATGACAAGGGCTGCAGGTGCATGGCAACACCACCATCTGCAAGTTCCCTTCCAATAAACACACCATCCTGACTTGGACTCATCATTATCGCTGGGTCAAAGTCTTGGAACTCCCTCCCTAACAGCACTGAGGGAGTAGCTTCAATGCATGGACTGCAGCAGTTGAAGAAGTCGGTTCATCACGACCTTCTCAAGGTCAACTAGTGATGGGTAATAAATTCTGGCCTTTTCAGTGAAGACCACATTCCAAACTGCAGCGGTTGAAGAAGGCAGCTCCCCACAACATTTTCAAAGATGACTAGGGATGGATAATACATGCTGGCCTTGCCAACGACACCCACATCCTGTGAACGAATAATAATGTCCACTTTTTAAAAATAATATGGTTCAGCCTGAGGCAGGGGCCAAGGAGGGGAATAAAAATTACCCCCGATATTGATATGTATACATGCATGTATGTATTGGAAGGGGTGTGAGTGTCAATAACATTGTCATGCTTTCCAACGTGTTATAATAGCTTCATTTTATCCTTAGTGATTTACACTGTTATTTGATCCAAAGTGCAGGACATTTCATTCTCAAGTATTACCAAACATCACACTAATAAATGTTAGAAATTAGTTCTCTCAATCTCAAAAATGATTAAATACTTCAAATGCCAATAAGCATTTCAGTCTAGGATTTCAGTTTTCAGATTTACATCTCAGCTATGTGCAATGTTAAGTACTTACCTTACAAATTATATGCCAGTTCTGGTAACTGATTAAATTAAAATGTATTTAACTAACAAAATTTGAAGCCATTTCAGCTTTAATTAGCAGAATGAAGCAATAAGGGATGAAGGAACAGAGGCTGATACTGTTTTGTCACTATTATCATGAAAGCCCATGGGCAACAATACAATATGTAAATTAAATCAGTTTCATCATCTTTCACCACCTGCATGCTAGAGAAAAAAGTGAGACATGGGGAAGCTCATTTACAGATAACAGTGACACCTACTGTACTGTTTAAATCATGTCAATTGCTAGTTCAAAGTCAAACTGCGCTGGTGGGTTAAATCTTCCCAAATTAAATGCAAAACGTGGGACATTGGAATGCAATACAATGCAAGCAAACAGTGCAATATTCAAGAGCAAACGAGAGAAACAGGTCAAATGCCAACCAGATATAGCTTTTCTCTGGAACAAAAACAAGAAATGCTGGAATCACTCAGCAGGTCTGGCAGCATCTGTGGAAAGAGAAGCAGAGTTAACGTTTCGGGTCAGTGACCCTTCTTCGGAACTGACAAATATTAGAAAAGTCACAGATTATAAGCAAGTGAGGTGGGGCAAGAGATAACAAAGGAGAAGGTGCAGATTGGACCAGGCCACATAGCTGACCAAAAGGTCACGGAGCAAAGGCAAACAATATGTTAATGGTGTGTTGAAAGACAAAGCATTAGTACAGATTAGGTGTGAATACACTGAATATTGAACAGCAGCAAGTGCAAACCTGAAAAAACACCTGAAAAAAATAGTGGGTAAGCAAACTGAACAAACTAAGATGAAATGAAATAAATGCAAAAAAAGATAGTAAAAAATGTAAAAAAAGAATGTAAAAAAAAGGAAGAAAAAATAACTAAAAATGAAAGTAAAATGGGGGGCTGTCATGCTCTGAAATGATTGAACTCAATGTTCAGTCCGGCAGGCTGTAGTGTGCCTAATCGGTAGATGAGATGCTGTTCCTCGAGCTTGCGTTGATGTTCACTGGAACACTGCAGCAATCCCAGGACAGAGATGTGAGCATGAGAGCAGGGGGGAGTGTTGAAATGGCAAGCAACCGGAAGCTCAGGGTCCTGCTTGCGGACTGAGCGGAGATGTTCCGCAAAGCGGTCACCCAGTCTGCGCTTGGTCTCCCCAATGTAGAGGAGACCACACTGTGAGCAGCGAATACAGTATACTACATTGAAAGACGTACAAGTAAATCGCTGCTTCACCTGAAAGGAGTGTTTGGGGCCTGGGATAGTGAGGAGAGGGGAGGTAAATGGGCAGGTATTACACCTCCTGCGATTGCAGGGGAAGGTGCCCTGGGACGGGGACGAGGTGGTGGGGGTAATGGAGGAGTGGACCAGGGTGTCGCGGAGGGAACGATCCCTTCGGAATGCTGACAGGGGAAGGGAGGGGAAGATGCGACTGGTAGTGGCATCACGCTGGAGGTGGCGAAAATGGCGGAGGATGATCCTTTGGATATGGAGGCTGGTGGGATGAAAAGTGAGGACAAGGGGAACCCTGTCACGGTTCTGGGAGGGAGGGGAAGGGGTGAGGGTAGAGGTGCGGGGAATGGGTCGGACACGGTTGAGGGCCCTGTCAACCACAATGGGGGGAAATCCTCGGTTGAGGAAAAAGGAGGTCATATCAGAAGCACCGTCATGGAAGGTAGCATCATCAGAGCAGATGCGTCGGAGACGGAGAAACTGGGAGAATGGAATGGAGTCCTTACAGGAGGTAGGGTGTGAAGAAGTGTAGTCGAGGTAGCTGTGGGAGTCAGTGGGCTTATAATGGATATTAGTAGACAACCTATCCCCAGAGATGGAGACAGAGAAGTCGAGGAAGGGAAGGGAAGTGTCAGAGATGGACCATGTAAAGGTGAGAGAAGGGTGGAAATTGGAAGCAAAGTTGATGAAGTTTTCTAGTTCGGGGCGGGAGCAGGAAACGGCACCGATACAGTCATTAATGTACCGGAAAAAGAGTTGGGGGAGGGGGCCTGAGTAGGACTGGAACAAAGAATGCTCGACATATCCCACAAAAAGACAGGCATAACTAGGACCCATGCGGGTACCCATAGCGACACCTTTTACTTTTCTCTGGACCTTGTCAGGCAACAAGCCTAGATTAACTGGTGCTGCACAAAGTTACATTGTGATTTCATATTAGTTTACAAAATTTTACTAAAAATAAAAAGCTCTATTATATTTCTGTCCCTAGCTACATATGGATAAGTCAATACCACTGTGGTTCAGAGTTGTGTTATGTAACTTCATTCTATTTTCCATGATGAGCAAAATTAATTGTCAACCAGGATCAAAAATCATAGCTTTTAACAAATGCCATTGCTTCCACTTGTGAAAGTTAGCTTCTTTTTGTAGATTTGCTCCCTTTCGGAATACTGTAAGGTTTTTTTTATTCATTCATGGGATGTGGGCGTCGCTGGCTAGGCCAGCATTTATTGCCCATCTCTAATTGGCCTTGAGAAGGTGGTGGTGAGCTGCCTCTTGAACCGCTGCCGTCCATGTGCTGTTAGGAAGGGAGTTCAAGGATTTTGACCCAGCCACGGTGAAGGACCGGCGATATAGTTCCAAGTTAGGATGGTATGTGGCTTAGGTGGTGGTGGTGTTCCCGTGCATTTGCTGCCCTTGTCCTTCTAAGTGGTAGAGGTCACAGTTATAGAAGCTGCTGTCTAAGGAGCCTTGGCGAGTTGCTGCAGTGCATCTTGGAGATGGTACACACTGCTGCCACTGTGCGTCGGTGGTGGAGGAAGTGAATGTTTGTAGATGGGGTGCCAATCAAGTGGACTGCTTTTTCCTGGATGGTGTCGAGCTTCTTGAGTGTTGCTGGTGCTGCACCCGTCCAGGCAAGTGGAGAGTATTCCATCACACTCCTGACTTGTGCCTTGTAGATGATGGACAGGCTTTAGGGAGTCAGGAGGTGAGTTACTCAGTGCAGGATTCCTAGCCTCTGACCTGCTCTTGTAGCCATGGTATTTATATGGCTACTCCAGTTCAGTTTCTGGTCAATAGTAACGCCTAGGATGTTGATAGAGGGGGATTCAGTGATCGTAATGCCATTGAATGTCAAGGGGAGATGGTTAGATTCTCTCTTTCTGATTTTTCTGTGTTGACACTGCCAGCAGGGAGCCTTTCCCCCAGCCATACATATTGGGAAAGAGTGTTGGCGCAGTCCATCAATTTCCTGATATGCATGGCCAGTAGCCAAAGCTCTCCAAGGTCATCGCAAACTCATAAAAAATGACCCTTGTAGTCAACTTTCCTCTCTTGAGTAACTCTAGTTCCTTTTGGCTTTCAGCTTGCTTGAATTTCAGTAATTGCTGGCACTTTAATTGTCCTTATAGTTCCAGGTAGGAGATGTTCTAAATCATATCTGTATTTACCCACATATTTTCAATTATCTCTATGAATAGATCTGAAAAATATAAAGGAGAAACTAATGATAGAAATATGTCCCAGGCCACTACGAAGTAAAAATACTATTGACTCCCATACCCCTCCAAGGACACACGCAAGACAACTTCGACCAGATGAAAGACCTGTTCCTATGATTCTTGTTCTTGTGTATCATTATGGGAGGCCACAATAAGAAATAAGATGTTAGTTACAATCACAGGAAGATTTTAATCATGCTGATGTAGACTGGGGCTTGCAGCAGGGACAATATGTGTGCAGAGGGAGTTTATTGAAATCCTTCAAGATAACAGATGATGCAAACCGCACTGGGAAGGCACTTTTGGATTGAGATAGGTTAAGATCAGGAAATATTTGGGGTCTAATGATCATAAAGAGTTAAATATTCCACTTTCATGGACTTGCTCCATGCCAGAAGCAGATATTGTGGAATTGCAGACTGTCAGCCTGCTCCTGATTTTCCATGTATTAACTTTAACAGAAAAAAGATCATGGGCAGGGGTTGTGTGGTTTTGTAGAGCTGGAAGTATGGCCCAACATTGTTCATTTCAAGGTTGAATTGAGGACAGAGCAGATAATAAAAATCTATTAAATAACTGGATTCAGTGGAGCAGGCTTTGAGGGATTGAGTTATTGCATTAAAGAAATAAAATGGAAAGAATTATTTAAAAGAAGGGTGTGGAAAAATGCAAGAGGTAACATCATACATGAAGAGGTAATTTATCCCAGAAACAAGTCGAGGACAAAACAATAAGGTCAAACCAATGAGAATGAAAAGTGAAGTCAATGAGTTAAAAAATGAGTGTATAAAATTACAAGTATGGCTCGAGTTGTACTTGTGGCTGGGATGGGAGGGGGTGTGAGTGAGAGCAGATATTAGAAATCTATGAAGAACTTGAATTTAGGAAAGCAGGCTTTGATGGAAAAAGGCAAAAGGTGTGTCAGGGTCTTCCAGAGGTGATTGCTTTTGGGGAAGGGGATGGAAAGCACAGCAGGAAAGGCACTTCAGTTCCTCCTGCCCTGGAAAGAAACCATCAAAAAATTATTAGAAGCTTATATTCGAGGCCTTTTCTGGCCTGATACTGCCTGATGCCAGCTTCCTGTGGCATGTCCACCACTCAGTGATGTCATGCAGTCTGAGGTGCAGTTCACGTCCGGGTCCAAGTGATGCCATTGGACCCTGACACTTGAATACTTAGGCGGCCTGCCTGTGGTGAAGGCCCCATATAGGATTACAGATTGATACTGCACAGGAGGATGTTAATGGTAGGTTAATCATGTTGTTAAAGTTAAACAGGTGAAGGACATAGTTTAATTGAAGACTGAGAGTGGATATAAAGAGAGCCTGCTGGACACAGGGAAGAAGAAAAGCAGGAGGCTGAGATATGTAAGCAGCATTCTGTGACTAAACTGGCGATCAAGAAAAGGATCTGTGTCAAGCTGCATTCGTCACCATTTGGCTTGGATCCAATGAACAAAGGAGACCATTCCTCCCATCATGCTTGTACTGGCTTTGAAAGTTATCCAAATAGTTCCACTCCCCTGCCCTTTGCCCACAGCACTGCAAATGTTTCCATTCAGGTATTTATCCAATTCCTATTTCAAAGTTATTATTGCATCTACTTCCACCAATCTTTCAGGTGGAGCATGCCAGATCACAATAACTCGCATTGTAAAAAAAATGTTTCCTCATATCACCTCTGGTACTTTTGCGAATTACCTGAAATCTGTGTCCTTGAGTGACTGAATCTTCTGAGATTGGAAACAGTCTTTTTATTTACTGTATCAAAACCCTTCATTATTTTGAATACCTCCATTAAATCTCCCCTTAACCTTCTCTGCTTGAAGAAGAACAATCAAAACTTCTGTAGTCTCTCCACATAACTGTACTCCCCCATCCCTGTTACTATTCTAATAAATCTCTTCTTCATTCTCGAAAAGTCCTTCCTAAAGTCTGCTGCCCAGAATTCAACAAAGTAATCCAGCTGAGGCCAAATCAGTAATTTATTAAGGTTTAGAATAATTTCCTTGCTTTTTGTACTCTATGCCTCTATTAAGAAGGATAAGGATTCTGTATATTTTTCTAAGAGCCTTCTTAACCTGCCGTGTCACCTACAAAGATCTGTGCATGTACATCCTCATGTCTCTGTTCCTAGACCACTTTTAATACTTGCACCATTTAGTTTTTATTGCTTTTCTTCATTCCTCCTATCAAAATGCATCACTTCACCCTTCTAAGTTTAAATTGTGTCTGCCCATTTAACCAGTCCATGTATGAAACATAGAAACATAGAAAATAGGAGCAGGAGTAGGCCATTCGGCCCTTCGAGCCTGTTCCACCATCCATTATGATCTTGGCTGATCATCCAATTCAGTAGCCTGTTCCCACTTTCGCCCCATACCCTTTTATCCCTTTAGACCCAAGAGATATATTTAACTCCTTTTTGAAAACATACAATGTCTTGGCCTCAACTACTTTCTGTGGTAGCGAATTCCACAGGTTCACCACTCTCTGGGTGAAGAAATTTCTCCTCATCTCAGTCCTGAAAGGTTTACCCCGTATCCTTAGACTATGACCCCTGGTTCTGGGCTCCCCCACCATCGGGAACATCCTTTCTGCATCTACCCTGTCAAGACCTGTTAGAATTTTATAGGTTTCTATGAGATCCCCCCTCACTCTTCTGAACTCCAGCGAATATAATCCTAACCGACTCAATCTCTCCTCATACATCAGTCCCGCCATCCCAGTAATCAGTCTGGTAAACCTTCACTGCACTCCCTCTATAGCAAGAACATCCTTCCTCAGATAAGGAGACCCAAAACTGCACACAATATTCCAGGTGTGGCCTCACCAAGGCCCTGTATAATTGCACGAAGACATCCCTGTTCCTGTACTTGAATTCTCTCGCTATGAAGGCCAACATACCATTTGCCTTTTTTACTGCCTGTTGCACCTGCATGCTTACCTTCAGCGATTTGTGTATGAGAATGCCCAGGTCTCGCTGTATATGACCGTCTCTCAGTTTATAGCCGTTCAGATAATAATCTGCCTTCCTGTTTTTGTTACCAAAATGGATAACATTACATTTATCCACATTATACTGCATCTGCCATGCATTTGCCCACTCACTTAACTTGTCCAAATTACCCTGAAGCCTCTCTGCATCCTCCTCACAACTCACCCTCCCACCCAGTTTTGTGTCATCTGCAAATTTGGAGATATTCCATTTAGTTCCATCATCTAAATCATTAATGTATATTGTGAATAGCTGGGGTCCTAGCACCGATCCCTGCGATACCCCACTAGTCACTGCCTGCCATTTGGAAAAAGACCCATTTATCCCTACTCTTTGTTTCCTGTCCGCCAACCAATTTTCTATCCATCGCAATACACTACCCCCAATCCCATGCACTTTAATTTTACATGCTAATCTCTTATGTGGGACATTGTCGAAAGCCTTCTGAAAGTCCAAATAAACCACATCCACTGACTCCCCCTCATCAACTCTACTAGTTACATCCTCGAAGAATTCTAGTAGATTTGTCAAGCATGATTTCCCTTTCAGAAATCCATGCTGACTCTGTCCAATTCTACCACTGTTCTCTAAATGCTCTGCTATAAAATCTTTGATAATGGACTCGAGAATTTTCCCCACTACCGACATCAGGCTGACTGGTCTATAATTCCCTGATTTCTCTCTCCCTCCCTTTTTAAATAGTGGGGTTACATTAGTTACCCTCCAATCTGTAGGAACTGTTCCAGAGACTATAGAATCTTGGAAGATGACCACCAATGCATCCACTATTGCTAGGGCCACTTCCTTAAGTACTCTGGGATGCATACCATCAAGCCCTGGGGATTTATCAGCCTTCAGTCCCATCAATTTCCCCAACACCATTTCTCTACTAATACTGATTTCTTTCAGTTCTTCTCTCTCACTAAGCCCTGTGTTCCCCAACATTTCTGGTATGATATTTGTGTCCTCCTTTGTGAAGACAGAACCAAAGTAGGCATTTAGTTGGTCAGCCATTTCTTTATTCCCCATAATAAATTCCCCTGTTTCTGACTGTAAGGGACCTACATTTGTCTTCACCAATCTTTTTCTCTTCACATACCTAAAGAAACTTTTACAGTCAGTTTTTATGTTCCCTGCAAGCTTAATCTTGTACTCTATTTTCCCCTTCTTAATCAATCCCTTGGTCCTCCTTTGCTGAATTCAAAACTGCTCCCAATCCTCAGGTCTGTTGTTTTTCTGGCAAATTTATATGCCTCTTCCTTGGATCTAATGCTATCTCTAATTTCCCTTGTAAGCCATGGTTTGGCTACCTTTCCCGTTTTACTTTTGTGCCAGACAGGAATAAACAATTGTTGCAGTTCATCCACGTGCTCTTTAAATGTTTGCCATTGCCTATCCACCATCGTCCCTTCAAGTAACGTTTCCCAATCTGTCATAGCCAACTTGCATCTCATACCTTCGTAGTTTCCTTTATTAAATTTCAGGACCCTTCAGTTTCAGGTCTCAGAATCAACTATGTCATTCTCCATCTTGAGGAAGAATTCTGTAATATTATGGTCGCTCGTCCCCACAGGGTCTTGCACCACTAGATTGTCAATTATTCCTCCCTCATTACACAATACCCAATCTAGAATGGCCTGTTTTCTAGTTGGTTCCTCAACGTATTGGTTCAAAAAGCCATACCGTATACACTCCAAGAATTCTTCTTCTACGGTATTGTGACTAATTTGATTTGCCCAATCTATATGCATATGAAAGTCACCCATAATTACAGATGCATCTCTAATTTCCTGTTTAATGCCATTCCCAACATGACCACTACAGTTTGGGGGTCTATATACAACCCCCACTCACGTGTTTTGCCCCTTAGTATTTCTCAGCTCTACCCATACAGATTCCACATGGTCAGAGCTAATATCTTTCCTCGCTATTGCGTTAATTTCCTCTTTAATCAGCAATGCAACTCCACCGCCTTTTGCTTTTTGTCTGTCCTTCCTAAATACTGAATATCCCTGGATGTTCATTTCCCATGCCTGGTCACCTTGCAGCCATGTCTCCATAATCCTAACTGTATCATACCCATTTACATCTATTTGCGCAATTAATTCCTCCACTTTATTGCGAATGCTCCGCGTGTTAAGGCACAAAGCCTTAAGGCTTATCTTTTTAACATTACTTGTCCCCTTCTCACTATTTTTCACTGTGGCCCTGTTTGATTCTGGCCCTTGATTTCTCTGCTTTTCTTATTCCCCTCACTGTCTTTTGTTCTTATCTTTGATCCCCCCTACTCTGACTCCTTGCAAAAGTTCCCATCCCCCTACCAGTTTAGTTTAAACCCTCCCCAACCACTCTAGCAAATACTCCCCACAGGACATCAGTCCCGGTACTGCCCAGGTGTCACCCATCCGGTTTGTACTGGTCCCACCTCCCCCAGAACCGGTGCCAATGTCCCAGGAATCTAAAACCCTCCCCCTCATACCATCTCTTCAGCCATGTATTCATTTAATATATCCTGCTATTTCTACTCTGACTAGCACGTGGCAATGGTAATCCTGAGATCACTATCTTTGAGGTCCTACTTTTCAACTTACTTCTTCGTTCCCTATATTTAGGTATGCTTGAAGTCTATTACTATATTCCTCACTGCTTACTACATTTCAGAGTTTCATGTCATTCACAAACTTTAAAATGATGTCCAATTTCAACTTCATGTATATCAAAATTAGCAGTGGTCCTAATAATGACCCCTGTGGGATGCCACTGTATACATTTTGTCTGAAAAAAACAGCCAACCCTACTCTCTGCTTTCTAACTCTTAGCCAATTTTGCACTGTTCACATATGTAAGAAGGACTGGAAGATTGTGTCCATTATCTCCACCCTTACTTCCCTCATCAACGTAGGATGCATCCCATCTGGACTGGATGACCTTCCTACTTTGAGCACAGACAATCATTTAAGTACCTCCTCTTTACCCATTTTTATCCTATCCAATTTCTCTACTATCCCCTGCTTTACTATGACGTGCTTCCTGAAACCCGGGAGTAAATATAATGGGTGGTGGGAGTGCAGTGCCAATGGGAATGCATATGCTCTGCTCCAAGATTAACCCTACTCTTGCACACCTTTGTTTTCATCAGGTGCAGGGAGTTAAGATCAGGACTTAGAATCTGGTGATGTGTACACATGATTCTTTTTTTTCCCAGGGTACCAACCCCTTGCACTTGTAGATGTATGCTGTATAGAAAGCAGAAGATATCAAGAAATTCCACACTCAAAGGAATATTTTTTAAGTTAAAATTCCAACAGATGATGATAGTGTTTTCCAATAGCTATAATTTCTTACTTCAGAGCAATGACATCAAAACCACATTTTATAATAGTCATAGAGTCATTTGTGGGACAGAAGGAGGCCATTCAGCCGATCAAATCCATGCTGTTGTTCCACTAGCCAGTCAGTTCCACTCTCCTGCTCAATCCCCAGAGTCCTGCAAGTCTACTTCCTTCAATGACTATCCATTTTCCTTGTGAAGTCATTGATTGTCTCCACTTCCACCAGCCTTGTATGCATCAAGTTCCAGGTCATCACCACCCACTGTGTAAAAGAGCTCTTCTTCACATTCCCCCTGCACCTGTTGTCCAAAACCTTCAATCTGTGTCCCCTAGTCCTTGTACCATTAGTTAATGGGAACAGTTTTTCTTTGTCTAATTTATCCAAGCCCATCATAATCTTGTATATCTCCATTAAATCTCCCCTCAATCTCCATTGTTCTAAGGAGAACAAACCCAGTTTTTACAGCCTAATCGTGTAACTAAAATCCTCATCCCTGAAACCATTCTGGTAAATCTCTGCACCCTCTCAAGGACCCTCACATTCTTCTTAACGTGTCGTGACCAGAACTGGATGCAATACTCTAGTTGGGGACTAAGCAGAGCTTTATAAAGGTTCAGCATAACTTCCCTGCTTTTGTACTCAATGCCTCCATTTATGAAACTTTATGCTTCACCAACCACTTTCTCAATATGTCCTGCCACCTTCAAAAATCACTGCACATGAATCCCCAGGTCCCTCTGTCCCTGCACACTCTTTAGAGCTGTGCCATTAAGTATATGTTGCCTCTCCTTATTTCATCTGCCAAAACACATCACCTCACACTTGTCAGTATCAAATTACATCTGCCACTTGTCTGCCCATTCTGCTAGCCTATCTATATCCTGTTGCAGGCAATTCATATCATCCTCACTGTTTGCCATACATTCAAATTTGGTGTCATCGGCAAATTTTGAGATTCTACTCTGCATTCCAAGATCCAAGTCACTTACATATAGCAAAAAAAGCAGTGGTCCCAGCATTCAGTATTCAGTTGCTTAGCAATCATGAAACAAAGGGCTATCTGCATCCAGTAGTTAATTGATTTTCACTGAAGGAGCAGCACGGAACCAACACTTCCATGAATCAAACTGCGTATCTTAACATTTTTAAACATGTTGCTCCAGTCATCAATGTTCTTCTTTAGCTGTTTCCTGCAAGTCTGCATTTTACATTTTGTATCTATTGAAGAGATGTAGCTTCAATTTTAACCCCAGCTATTTTAAAATCAGATAATGCCAAAAACAATAGCAAAATCCTGATTTCCATTATACAATGATGTAATAGCCAGTCAAATCCAAAGCAACCAAACATCAGGAGTGTAACCTTGGGAAAAATGTACAGCAAAAGCACAAACGGCATCTGGAAGGTGATGGGAGATTGTTTTATTCCATGAGTAGCAAAAGGAAATGTGTCAAGAGAAGAAAAGGGGATGGGAAATGAGGAGGTATCAAACAAAGAGGGCTACCCAGAAAGGCAAACACTTTAAACAAAGAACAACTCTTCTTTAGCAGCTTGGCATGCATACTGATATGGGGCATGTAGTAAAATTTCAGATGGTATTGTGGCTTGAGGAGCATAAGAAATGAATTATTTATGTTCTCTTTAGTATGGAGCTCCAGGGAATGTCTATATGAGTAAATGTAAGTGTATGTGCTTCAATTCAGGCCACTTTTCAGCTCCTTGCAGATTCTGTGAGGTCACTGCCGTATGCACATACTCTGTTTGAATCATATTAAATTGTTAGTCAAGATACAGGTTATTTTATGATTTGCTTTTGAAGGACTACTGATGTGAAATACATATTCATATAAGTCAACGTGAACTTGGCTGAAAAAAATCAGGTAAATTAGATAAATTGTGGAAAAGATACCTTAAACAACACAGCATAATTTTTAAAAAATATTATTGGATGGCCCATAGCCATCAGAAAAGCTTCCTCTTCACCGATTGAAGCAGTAACCTGATGGCTGGATGTCCCACCCGTTGTAGAAACTGACTGATTTTCATGCCACTAATTCCATAGCTGACTTGATAATGTCTTAGTACAAAGGGTGTGAGACAATGAGAGATAGGGAGAGAGTGCAAGAACAAACATCTACCTTGTAGAAGCCAGTTTGCTAATGTCATCAAAACAATGGCACCAAAATAATCATTCAAATAACCAAAAGACAGAATAGCTGGATTTTGCTTTAACCCTCCAGCTTCCCAAAGGGTCAACATTGATTTGAATTTCTTGCTGTCTGCCTAAAACAAATCTTTCTAATTCCAACTTGCAATCCATTCTTGAGCAACTGCAGTTGAATGCAAGCCAAGAGTCAACATTTTGGAGGCAATTTCTGCTCACACCTGTTTGTAGAAAAAAATTCGCTTCTGAGCTCCTTCCCTTCAGAGTCACTCTCGAGCTTTGCTTTTGTCAGTCAGCTCTGTTCCCTGGCTCCGCATGCTGCGCTGAGAGAATGAGGGCATAAATTTCATCTCCCTAGTGGCGCTCCAGAGGCCAAGCACCATTTTTCTGAGTTCCACTGCACTGCCAGCTGCTTCTGGCACAGCTTGCACAGTGCTCCCTCTTGAGAAGGACACGTGCACAGGTGTCCCCAGCGTGCACCAGAAGCCTGTGAAGGAGCACTAGCACAAATGGCTGATGTAACACCAAGATCACGAGCCCAGGTGGCTGATGTAACACCAAGAAACCGAACTTGGATCACACAGGCCCAATGAAATTGCGCATCACTCTGCACACAACGGGGTATAATGGTCATAGTGGTATTATCACTGGGCTAGTAACCCAGAAACCCAGGGTATTTCTCTGGGAACGTGAGTTCGAATCCCACCACAGCAGAAGGTGGAATTTGAATTTAATTAATAAATCTGGAATTAATAAGCTTGTCTAATGATGGCCATGAACCCATTGTTGTAAATTGTTGTAAAACCATCTGGTTCACTAACGTCCTTTAGGGAAGGAAATCTGCTGTCCTTACCTGATCTGACTCCAGACCCACAGCAACGTGGTTGACTCTTACATGCCCTCTGAAATGGCCTAGCAAGCCACTAAGTTGTACCTAACCGCTACGAAGTCAATAAAAATAAACGAAACTGGACAGACCACCCGGCATCGACCTAAGCACCGGAAACGACAATGGCAAACCCAGCCCTGTTGACCCTGAAAAGTCCTCCTTACTAACTTGTGCCAAAGTTGGGAGAGCTGTCCCACAGGTTAATCAAGCAACAGCCTGACATAGTCATACTCACGGAATCATACCTTACAGACAATGTCCCAGACACTGCCATCACCATCCCCGAGTATGTCCTGTCCCACCGGCAGGACAGACCCACCAGAGGTGGTGGCACAGTGGTATACAGTAGGGAGGGAGTTGCCCTGGGAGTCCTCAACATCGACTCTGGACCCCATGAAGTCTCATGGCATCAGGTCAAACATGGGCAAGGTAACCTCCTACTGATTACCACCTACCGCCCTCCCTCAGCTGATGACTCAGTACTCCTCCATGTTGAACACCACTTGGAGGAAGCACTGAGGGTGGCAAGGGCACAAAATGTACTCTGGGTGGGGGACTTCAATGTCCATCACCAAGAGTGGCTCGGTAGCACCACTACTGACCGAGCTGGCCGAGTCCTAAAGGACATAACTGCTAGACTGGGTCTGCGGCAGGTGGTGGGGGAACCAACACGAGGGAAAAACATACTTGACCTCGTCCTCACCAATCTGCCTGCCGCAGATGCATCTGTCCATAACAGTATTGGTAGGAATGACCACCGCACAGTCCTTGTGGAGATGAAGTCCCGTCTTCACATTGAGGATACCGTCCATCGTGTTGTGTGGCACTATCATGTGCTAAATGGGATAGACTTCGAACAGATCTAGCAATGCAAAACTGGGCATCCATGAGGCGCTGTGGGCCATCAGCAGCAGCAGAATTGTACTCAACCACAATCTGTAACCTCATGGCCCGGCATATCCCCCACTCTACCATTAGCATCAAGCCAGGAGACCAACTGTGGTTCAATGAAGAGTGCAGGAGGGCTTGCCAGGAGCAGCACCAGGCATACCTCAAAATGAAGTGTCAACCTGGTGAAGCTACAACACAGGACTATCTGCGTGCCAAACTGTGTAAGCAGCATGCGATCGACAGAGCTAAGCGATTCCATAACCAACCGATCAGATCTAAGCTCTGCAGTCCTGCCACATCCAGCCGTGAATGGTAGTGGACAATTAAACAACTAACTGGAGGAGGTGGCTCCACAAATATCCCCATCCTCAATGATGGGGGAGCCCAGCACATCAGTGCAAAAGATAAGGCTGAAGCATTTGCAACAATCTTCAGCCAGAAGTGTAGAGTTGATGATCCATCTCAGCCTCCTCCTGAAGTCCCCAGCATCACAGATGCCAATTCGATTCACTCTGCGTGATATCAAGAAACGACTGAAGGCACTGGATACTGCAAAAGCTATGGGCCCTGACAATATTCTGGCAATAGTACTGAAGACCTGTGCTCCAGAACTTGCCGCGCCCCTAGCCAAGCTGTTCCAGTACAGCTACAACACTGGCATCTACCCTGCAATGTGGAAAATTGCCCAGGTATGTCCTGTGCACAAAAAGCAGGACAAGTCCAACTCGGCAAATTACCGACCCATCAGTCTACTCCCAATCATCAGTAAAGTGATGGAAGGTGTCATCAACAGTGCCATCAAGCGGCACTTGCTTAGCAATAACCTGCTCAGTGACGCTCAGTTTGGGTTCCGCCAGGGTCACTCAGCTCCTGACCTCATTACAGCCTTGGTTCAAACATGGACAAAAGAGCTGAACATAAGAGGTAAGGTGAGAGTGACTGCGCTTGACATCAAGGCAGCATTTGACCGAGATTGGCATCAAGCAGCCTGAGCAAAACTGAGGTCAAT